>NC_090924.1:689695900-690321733 GCF_040938575.1 Ambystoma mexicanum | reverse complement strand
TTTTGTCATTTGTTTGTGCTGACTAAATGCCACGAATGTTACTAAAAACCTTGGTGAGGAGGGGCATGGACGTGAATGACACTGTATGGAACCGTGTGCACTGCGCTACTACGTCTAAAGTGACCAGCAAAACCATTTTGTAAAGTTGGCCAGCCTAGACGGAAAATGTTGGATGGGGAGTGTTGGGTAAGAATTGATGTAGTAACACTGTGTGAGACTAGACAACACTTATCTGCTTGGTATTAGGTAACCCACCTTTTGGTATAGGTCTGTACTACACAAGTTGGTAGTGTGACTGAGCAGCCAGGCTTATCTGAAGAGGGGTAAATGTGAGCTGTAGCAGTGAAATTCACAAATACAGGTAGCCAAGTAACCCTTCCACTCAAGGTTTCAGTTATAAATAGTTATTTATTTAACATCATTTTTAAATAAGCATTCTTTAAAAAGGGCAAGATATGCAAAAATCAAATATACTTTAAAATACTTTTCCAGAATCAGCGCAAGTTGGTGGATACTCTTTGGATATGCTTTTTACACACTTCCTACACCCGGGGGTGACTTAATTCAAAAGGATAGTAATAACATTTATATATCACTAGTTATACTTTCCAGATTATGAGGTTGCATAAAGGAAAGGTTAGAGGAAGGGAAAAGTTAAACAGATTCTCAAGGCATGTGAGTATACTTAAATCTTCCAATGAAGTCTAGACAAGACTTTCCCAGCAATACAGAAATATCAGTCATTGGACTAGAAGAGTCTGCAGGGAGCCAGGACAGCCAAAGTCAATTGGAGCACAGTTTATGGAGCTGAGGTACTTCTTAGATAATAAACGTATTGCACAAAGTTGGAGATGTTTGTAGAAATCACGTGTAGGGTCACAAGCTGTTAAGCATGTGAAAAGCAGAGTTGGAATCAACCCTAAGGTAAGCCAATGCAAGTCTCAACTGAGAAAAGCACAGCTCAAAAAGACAGTGAGGTAAGTACCCCTGGTTTGAAGAAGTGTGGTCCAGCTGGATTCTGTCCTGTTGCAGCGATGCAGACCCTGGGTTCCTGAGCCTCAGTGATGGGGACAAGAGGAAGGACGTCTGGAGGGATCCTGCGGCAGCAATTTGGAGGTCATCGGCAGCTACGGGCTCTTTTCAGGTCAGCTGCACTGTTTCAGCGCTCGGTAAACAGCACCACTGCGGATCTCGGATACTGGTTGGGCTTCCTTCACTCCTTGGGTCCTGCACTCTGGTGAGGGGACTCGAGCGCTGATTGTCCTGTTTCTGGAGGGTCCTTGGGAGTCTCCTGGAGCTTCTTGCTAGATTTTAGATGTGGCACTCGACTACGGATTTCTCGAGCCCTGGCACTCGGTTCTTGCGACAGCGAAGATGTACAGCCAATCGGGGAAGATGGTCCAGTGGAGTTTGTCTCGGGGTTAGTTGGTCCCACTAACCCAAGAGAAGAAGTCGTCCCTTCCGGAGCTTCTCTTGTCGATTATGAAAAAGGAGTTTCAGCACAGCAACAGGGCTTCACCGGGCAATTCAAAGGTCCAGGAGGATGCAGCAAGCTTCGTTCACGGTTTCTTTGACTGGTCTCTCTCCTAGTGGTCGACTCTGACTCTAGTCCCAAAATCTCATCTTTTAAGCAGGTTTCTTCCTTTCATGCACAGCCTATGCTGTCAAGCACACAACAGGGTGGCTGTCCTAGAAGGACAGCCAGCCAGCCAATCAGGACTGGTTGCATTCAGGCATTCCTAGAGACGAAGGACAGGGGCGTTTCGGGAACCTCCCTCACATCCTGCCTTTCCAGACACACTGGAGCCAAAGGCTAGCTTCAGGGCTGAAGCCCGCCAAAGGCAAAATTAACAAAGGGCCCAACTCTGCCTTGATACACCGAATAAAACCCAAGAAAGACCTCACAAACAGAAAATGGCGAAAAAAGAAGACCGGGGCCATTTTATCAAAATGGTCACTCATGAGTGCCATACTGCAGCTGAGGAAGCTGCAAAAACACAATGGTAGGAAAATTAAACCACTTCCACCAGCCATTTAGAGTAGTGAGGGTAACAAACAATGTTAAATGAGAATGTAGGATAAGGGACTACTAGTAACCCCCCAGCACTCCACATAAAATGGTGTGTGCTGGACCCACAAAGAGGTAAGTAAAGTCAATTTCACTTTACTATTCTTGGGAACAATAGTTCACACAAAAAAAGATGTTTAAACCTTATGAGAAATCTTAAGGATTTCTCTGTGACACTGCATTGAAGGTGCTGCATTTCACCATACAAAAGGTAGATGCCTATGGAGTTTGTCAGACTCCAAAAACAGAGGAAACATATCATCCAAATCCAGTCAAAATAAATGAGTGGGAAAATTGTCTCACTCACTAATGGGTTAAAATTAAAAAGTTCTAAAGTCCAGCAAAAGAGCTGGGGGTCTCAGGTTTTGAAGGGAATTAGCACAGAAATGAGAATCCTCCCTAAGAGGGAGGGGCGTGTGTGCGCGCCTGTGTGAGTGAGAACAATTATCACCGGACGTTTCAAAGAGAAGCTACGTCCCAAAGTTAGCGACCGGGCGAAAGGAGGATCGCTTCAAAAGTAAATATGACAACCAAGAAATCCACAAAGTACTGTTTAGAAGTAGGAACAACTTTTAAATTTTTAAATTTTCTGTTTTGATCCATCATCAAACAAACATATCTGCGCTTCTCGCATACCTGAGGGAGCTTGAAACTTCCAAAAATGTGTATTTTTTCAAGGTAAACTCCTTTCCTGGATACAGGCACAGGCTGCAAAGCTTGGCTGGTTTACAGGAGGAACGAAGCCCATCTGAGTAAAGAATGTTTCAGACCAGCTGCAACAGCCGAGCCCGAGGAGTATCCTGAGGAAGGCACACACCTCACTGCTCACATCCCCTCTTCTTGGGTGCAGTGAGAGCATAAAGTACCCGCTGTGTGTGCTCTTCCCCTGCTCATCTGGAGTTAAACTGCTTGCCTCTGCAAAAAATCTCCCCAAATGACTGGTTCTTACATAATTCAAACCTGTGCAAGCGGGCAAAATATGCTGCTGTTTTCAATCGTCTTCTCTCTCTCTCATGCAAAATCTACAGTCCAGAATCCATTCTCACGGAGAACCCAATGTGAGAAGATGCCTGGCTTCTCAGTGTACTTTACCTCTCACCGAACCTCGCAGCTCAAAGCCTACGAAATATGCATTGATTTTAGTCTGTGCGAAGGGTGTAAAAACAACCCTAGTGCTGGAGAAATGTTTATCTAAAAACAGATTAAAAACCAATACACAACGTACCCAACATACAGATCCAGTGACATTCCTTGTTGAAATGCAGGTTCTTAAAGAGGTAGTTCACTCAAAAATGTTATGCTTTAAAAATATTGGCCATAATAAAAAAGATATATTGGCATTGTTTTTAAAAAAAAAGTTCCTATGGGAAATAATGTTTAAAATAACCATTCAACTGTTGATTTTTCAAGCATTTAGAGGCAGCTAGTTTCAAAACTGGAGTAGTTTTGTGTGTGAAAATGTATGCTGTGCTCTTGCAGCAACAATTAAGCAAAAGCCCCCTACTAGGAACTTTTGCTTATTGCAGCTGGGGAGCAGAGCATTTTCCATCATGCGGGCAGAAGGTGGCCTGTTTAAAGTCACACATGTGAGCTGCTAGTGGAAGCCTTCCAATTATCTATGGGCCCGATTTACAAAAGCGTTTTACAATGGCGCAATCCCTTTGGAAAACGCTCTTTAAATCGAGCACTATGATTCTATTTTCTGCACTCAAACACCAATGTGCAGGAACCAAAATAACTGGGAGATGGGAGATTTTGATCTTGCTTTGTACCCTAGTGCTAGACCAGATTAACTCTGAATACAACCTGCGGCTACTTTTGACTTCCAAGACAAGTGAAGCGATACAAATGTACATATTTGATCATACACACAACAGTTATGGCCATATGAATTGGCTAGAAATATGCTCGATAATCCTATTTATAGTGAAAATCCTAACCAGCCTATAAACGAGACTCTTGGAGGAGGGAAGTGATAAGTTAGATTTGATACACACACACGGCAGGCTTCCTGTTCTCCAATTGCAGCACAGACTCCCTTAGTCCCAAGCCTATATTCCAGAGCTACATTTAGCTCCTGCTTATCAACTCTCTATTTTGATCTCTGCACTGCCATACTGCTGCCAATTCCAGTGAATGAAAACTTACACACAAGGTCCATGTTAAAAATGTACGTGCATTTCCTATTCCTTTAACAACCAGGCATTGCTGGACATTCATTTTTAGGTTTGGCCATTTGAAATAAGTGACAATGGAATTCAGCATTTCAGTAGAATACAGATAACTAAATTAAACTTGTGTTTATTAAAAATAAAACAAACAGTGCAAATGGTTTGCATAAATTAAAGACATTTTGATCTTCAGGGATTCCTTACTACTTTGTGCCCTAAAAAATACAACTGTAGGAACAAGTAATATATTTCGTTTTATAGCTAGGGATGTTATGTCTATGAGAACTAAAGGACAACATTTTAACATGTAATCTCTGGCAATTTCAGAAAGGACGCCAAAATGCCAGTCTTTTTCCCTCTTATGCAATAGAATAAAGGAGTGATGACGAATGCATAAGTGTTTGCAACAAGCACCCGTTTCGTGTATAACTGCTAACAAAAAACGGGAAAGCCCAAAAAGGACTGTTGTGCTGGAATTCCGGTGACCGCACTACTGCCATTTCCTGCTACATGATTTAAAACAAATATCCCCATGCGCCAGGTTCTGGCACAATAGCAGACCTGTAAAGCTGTGTAGGCACTCAACTACATTTACCATGTTTACAGCTAAGGCTCATTTGTTGCGTTTCCTTTACTAGATGGACTTGTTAACATTTACAAATTGGCGCATTTTGAAATAGGTATCGGGAATAATCTCTCAGTCTTTATTTTTACATTCGTGTAAAGACAGGGAAACCTCGAGCATGGTCATAATATAATGTTGGGCATTGCTTTTGCCAAATGGCGATTACTGAAGTATTAGAGCATGGGTGCACAACATACGGCCCGCGGGCCAGTTGCGGCCCGCCATGCCATTTTGTCCGGCCTGCGAGGCACAAAGACTTTCCTAATGGAGTACGGCACGCTAGCAACATCGGCCGCCCTCCATTAGGAAAGTCTTTGTTGTCTTCCGGGCCGGACAAAACACTGGCCGTCATTGGCTCAGCACACACGCACCACGCAGCTCCTACGAGCCACGTAGTGCGTGTGTGCTGCACCAATGGAGGGCCAGCACTACGGCTGGTGTGGCCAGTAAGGCTTGATGCCGGAAGGCATTTCAGCCTTGCTTGCCACGCCAGCCCTAGTACCGCTCCACTTACCTCGCCAGCGTTCCAGCTAGCCTGCCTTCCAGCACGTCCGGTAAGTGGTCTGTTTGTTTGTGTTTGTGTGTCGGGTCTGTTATGCTGTATGTTTGTGCTGTATTTGTATTTATTGATTTATTAAGCGCCTTACGCCAAAGCGCTGTTCAATTGAAAAACATAATACATAGACAAACAATATAACAGTTGAAGCAAATACATTATGAATCATTCAACAAAAACAGTGAAAAGAGCAATTAACTGAGGGTGATAGGCAGGGAAGGGTAGAGCGAGAGGATGGGAGTGGAGTGGTGAAGAATGGTAGGAGGAGGGAAAGGGGAGGGGGGAGGTAGGAGAGGGAGGAGATAGTTAGGAGAAAGAATAAGGAGGGGGGAATCAGGAGGGGGAGTAGCTTCAGGGGGGAGAATGGAGGAGGAGAGGTTTAAGGGAAGTGCGGAATGAGGTGAGGGTAGGGGTAGAGCGGATAGCAAGAGGGAGGGAGTTCCAGTGTAGAGGCGCTAGGAGTTGGAAGGAGCGGAAACGGGAGGAGGCACAAGGGGAGGGAGGTACAGTGAGAAGGAAATGGTCAGCGGACCGAAGGGGATGGGAGGGAGAGTAGGAGAGAAGGGAGGAGAGATAAGGGGGAGCGAGGCCATGGAGAGGTTTGAAGACAAGGCATTGAAATTGAAATGTAAGCTGGGAGTGCAAGAATGTTTGCTTTTGTATGTTTGTGTTGTGTATGTTGAGATGCGGGGTGGGGGGTGTCGGGTGTACATGAATGTTTGTTTTTGAATGTTTGTGTTGTGTATGTTGCGATGCGGGGCTGGGGGGGTGTCGGGTCTGTATGGGTATTTGTATGTCTGTGCAGTGCATGTTGAGATGGGGGTGGGGGTGTATCGGGTCTGTATGGGTGTTTGTATTTGTATGTCTGTGCAGTGTATGTTGAGATGCGGGGCTGGGGGGTGTATCAGGTTTGTTTGTATTTGTATGTCCGTGCAGTGTATGTTGAGATGGGGGGTCGGGGGGGTTGTCTGTATGGGTGCATAGTGTATTGGTGTATGCTTGTAAGTTTGTGTGCTGAGTTAGGGGGTTGGGGGTTTGTGTCGGAATGGGTGCATAGTGTATTGGTGTGTGTTTGTGTGCTGAGCTGGGGGATGGGGGGTTCGGGTCGGTATGGGTGCATAGTGTATTGGTGTATGCTTGTGAGTTGGTGTGCTGAGTTGGGGGATGGGGGTTCGGGTTTGTATATGGGGTAGGGGCCGTGGGGCATAGTGTTTGGTTGGGGGACATGGGGCATAGTGTTTGGTTGGTGAGTGGGGGCCATGAGGGATAGTGTTTGTTTGAGGGGTGGGGGCCATGAGGCATAGTGTTTGGTTGAGGAGTGGGGGCCATGGGGGATAGTGTTTGGATGAGGGGTGGGTGCCATGGGGCATAGTGTTTGGTTGGGAGGTGGGGGCCATGGGGCATAGTGTTTGGTTGGTGAGTGGGGGCCATGGGGGATAGTGTTTGGATGAGGGGTGGGTGCCATGGGGCATAGTGTTTGGTTGGGGGTGGGAGCCATGGGGCATAGTGTTTGCTTGAGGGGTGGGGGCCATTGGGTATAGTGTTTGCTTGAGGGTTGGGGGGCATGGGGCATAGTGTTTGGTTGGGGGTGGGAGCCATGGGGCATAGTGTTTGCTTGAGTGGTGGGGGCCATGGGGCATAGTGTTTGCTTGAGGGGTGGGAGCCATGGGGCATAGTGTCGGACCCCAAGCGAGAACCCTATAATAAAGCTAAAACAGACACAGTTAGGAGATGTACATCCTTTGCTTTTTGTGTAAACCTGACTCGACGAAAGCCATACTCTTCTTGGGCAACCCAAACAGCAAAGTATAGCAGTCCAAAATAACGGAATGTCCAATCAAGGGTCAATAAAATATATATAATTAAACAGACGATATGCAATAACTAGAAATAAATGATAACAATGGAAAATGTGTAGTACAAAATGTAAGTTTGAAATACAAATAAAAATCATTACACCTCAAAAACCAATTTTTTTTCCATGCATTTAATAAATGTTGGGGGTTGAAAAAGCCTCCTGTCATGCCACACCCCGCTGCGCCTACCGCCACACCCACATTTACGTTTCGGCCCACTATAGCCATCATGTAAGGTACTTTCGGCCGTCTGTCAAAATCAGTTGTGCACCCCTGTATTAGAGCAATGCCAACGTTAGCTCATTCGGGAGAGGGAAGTGTTTTGTGTAAAAAAATAAAATTTAAAAAAACTAGTTTTGAAGAGGAATTCTTATGTATAAGAAATACGTTTCTATTTTTATTTTCGACTTGCATAGTAAAATAAATTCTACAACAAATCAAATCAATGTGCGATCAAGAAATCTTTCATTGGCCATGACCCATGCTGCCTTGGCAGACTTACAAAGTATGGTGCGAGCGTAACAATAAAATAGAAGACCTAAACCAGACCAGCATGTTTGCACAATGTGCATGTATGATATGATATGATATGGCATTTGTAACGCGCCTATACACAAGTGTTTCAAGGCGCGACGAGGCAGGGGGGGGGGAACAAGGGGAAGACAGACAACGATCCTACTAGGCCAGGTATCATTCAGACCGCGCAAGTGCAGGGGTAGGGGAAGGGAAAAAGTGCAAGGGGAAGGGGAGGGGGAAGTGCAGTACAAGTAAGTAGAATAAAAATAAATAAATAAATAGGGCCAGCTGGTGGCAAGTGCAAGGTAGGTGCAGGCAAGTGCTGGGAAGGGGGGGCTGTAGGGATACAGAGACAGTCCCGCAGTGCAGGGGATGCGATGCCAGGGAGGCAGTGCAAGTGGAGAGTGGCTGGGCCCAGGACCGAGGTCGGTGAGAGTGGCCCAGTTGCAGATTCAGTGCAATTTCAGTGTAGAATTTAGCAGGGGAGAGGGTCAGAGAAGGCAGAGGCAAAGAGGAAGGTTTTGAGGTGCTTCCGGAACCGGAGATGGTTCTCCTCAAGTTTCAGGGAGGCAGGAAAGCTGTTCCAGAGGGAGGCCCCTGCCGCGGAGAGAGATCTACCCCCAGCTTGTTGCTTTGAGAAGCGGCTGACCCTGAGGGAGTTGGAGATGGAAGAGCGAAGGGCTCGGGAAGGAAGATATTTAGGGAGAGAGAGTTGAAGGTATTTTGGCCCCAGGCCCCAGAAGGCCTTGTGGATAATGCAGAGGGTTTTGAACTTAATCCTCGCAGCCACTGGGAGCCAGTGTAGAGATTTCAGTCCTGGAGAGATACGGTCCCTGGGCTTGAGGCCAAGGACAAGTCTCGCAGTTCTGTTCTGGATGAGTTGCAGAGGGCGGAGAGTGGAAGCAGGCAGATTAAGATAGAGGCTGTTACAGTAGTCCAGCTTCGAGAGAACCAGGGCTCGGGAGACAGTGAGCTTCTGGGGGAAGGAGAGGAAGGGAAGAATACCTCTCAGGAGGTACAGCTAGTAGTGTGACTTCTTAGAGACGTCAGATATGTGAGGAGAGAAGGAGAGTGTAGAGTCGAAGATGACCCCGAGGTTTTTAGCCTTGCAGGTAGGAGCAGGAAGAGGGCCAAGAGAGGCCCGCCATAGAGCTTCAGGGAAGGAGGGAGTGGGTGTGCCAAGGGGGTAGAATCTCAGTCTTACTGGTATTAAGGCAGAGGTCATTGGCGGCACACCATACCTGGATAGCAGACAGACAGTCGGAGATGAGGGAAGGAGAGGAGGAGGCCGAGGGTAGCCTGAAAATGAGCTGGGTATCGTCCGCATAGCACGGAAAGTTGGGGCAGAGGGCGGCGATGCAGTGAGCAAGGAGTGACAGGTACTGGTTGAAAAGCCAGGGAGAGAGATTAGATCCCTGGGGAACACCACAGGTGGAGAAGAAGACGTCGGAGAGGAAGGACCCAAGTTGGACCTGGGAGGGTCGATTGGAAAGGAAAGAAGTATGTGTGTGCGTAATAGCTATCTCTGAATAATCTGAATATCTCTGAATAACACAGGCCGATGACACTGGTAAGTGGCCTTTAAAGGGCACACAAACAACACATCTAACACCCAAACATATTTCACGAAAAAAAGCCACTGCAGAGTTCCTTCTTTGAAACAGTGGTGATCATACTTTAGTTTTGTGGGAGGGGTGTCAACAATGGCGTCTAAATATGTAAAATTGAAATGAATTCATGGTATTAATGGATTTACTTCTTCGCTTGACCAGTTATTTCCGAGGGATTTTGCTGCAACCTCCGATACGTACATGATCACCGATACGTACATTAATATTTAGAAATCCCTCCCTCAAAACTATAAAAACACAAAGGGTAGGCTGTTTATCTTTTTTTGAAACGTGAATTTTGCGTTTACAGAAAGGAAAAAAACATGCTGCTCTCTCCCTGCCCTCCCAATCTGTCCCCACACACATTACAAACAGATATAAGAATGTTACTCAACCTTTCGTCCTCCCATGCTTCGTGCTCAGAGCTGGGGCTGCGCTTGTCTTGTGCGGGGTTGAGTGTGGGGGGGGCTGGAGAACAGGCTCACAAAGGCCATGGCCGCAGCGGCTGCCAAGCAAACTTCAGGGATACAAATTAAACAGAATGTTCTTTTTCTGGTAACGTTCTACCAGGGCTGGGGACTGTCGCATTGTTTGCTGTTTGTTTTTTCCTTTCAGAACAGACTGGTGGTAACCGTTCCCACCATGCAGTTTCTCCCGGGGTTTTACTGTTACACTGACTGCGACTGCCTATGCAGCTCCCAGCCTTTGCCTTTTATTTACCAACTGGGCAGTAGCGGGAGGCACAACCACGCCAAACGCCCAGCCACCCATAGTAACCGACCAGAAGCAACAACAATAAAACTACCACCAGCGGGGCGGCCGCCTAAGGAAGAAGGTCCGGGACGGAAAATGAACGGATGCCGAGTGAAGAAGCGGTGCAGACTGCGTCACTACAGATCCGATGACCTCAACGGGTTACACAATTGAGTAAGTAAAACAAAAGGAAAAGCATGACAAGAGTGGTCACCAGCCTGGATTCTCATAATTCCTTGATTGAAGAAGAAACGTCAACGGAGGCAACAGCGTTTTTCTCTCGCTACTCTAAAGCAATCTTATATTCTTTGTCTAGTACTGTAGCCAAACTGTGCTTGGAAAAAAACCAAATGCATTTTCTTCTTTAGGTTCTCACTGCAAAAAAGAAAAAAAAAAGCTCATGCAAATTCCTTTTACTATTTTAAAGATACATATTATCTTTCCCATTCAAAGATGGCAGCTAGTTTTGCCTTGTTTCCATAGAGCTTCCTTAGAGGCAGTCATCCAAAATGGCTGCCTCCATGGAAGAGCTCACCAAAAAATCGGAGAGTTCCAAAATGGTCAGGAATGGGTGGGATTAGCCATAGGGATACATTGGCTAGGGGCAGGGAATGGGAAGGATTACTAGGGTGTATCCCTCTTCAAATATCTCCATTGAAAAAGCACTAGAGACCCACATTCAAATCTCATATTTGAAGCTCTTATGCTAATGACAATAGTTTTGGCTTTAAAGGTAGTGCTTTCAGAGCCACCTAATAGCCCAAACTAAAAATGATCTGATGGCTAACTGTCACTGTAGTGCATCATGGAGCTCCTGCAGAAGTGCATTATAAAAGGGCCATTTGTTTTCTAAGCACATGTTGCCCATTTATTTGCTTTTTTCTTCCATTCACCTGTCTTTGTAAGTCCAAAACTGGCACAAAAGTCTGTGTACTACACTTTGTTTGCTGCTAAAAAAAATGTCTGCTAATTCAGTTTAGCTTATTTTTTATTGGCTATATTTCAAAGTAAAATATTTTGAATTAAGTGTGTTCGCGTAACCTGCCCATGCACAGAGAAATTCGATATCTGGGATTATATTGCAGAAACCCATGTTGGAGTAGAATAAGGCCTCAAAATGTGCATTCGTCATTAGCCATTGGCAAGTGGTGAATACATTTTGGCGAATAAGAAATGCTGTGCTGCTTGTATGTAGTGAATGCAGTGAATGCAGGGGGCAAGTGACTTTTGAAGTGTGCCTAGTAACTTGCCACTTAAAAATGTTACCACTGGTAGGATTGCAGGTAAGTAACTTTCCAAAAGTGTCTCCCTTTAATAAAGCATTAAAATGTTGTTCTGATTCCTTTGGTAAATTACGTACTCTGTACCTTATACAAATAGTATATGTACTTTACAAGTTACACCTTGTTCCGAATTTATTATATTAATTTAATTGATAGACACAGTATTGCTCTGGCGTGTTTTTTTTCCTGCAAGACTGACACTTTTCTCTGTTTCCAAAGGTGTGATCTGGGGTGCTGCCTAATTCCCTGCATGTTTGATGAGTTCAAGGATGTGACACACACCTGTCCCAACTGCAAGGCATACATCTACACCTACAAGCGCATGTGCTAACAGCCCATCCACTCTGATCATCTCCTGCAATTATGTCCACCCTGCTCAGCGCTCTCATGCCGTCTTGCTCGGGCGGCAGTGTCCAGTCTGGCTGTCCAGCTGTGGTCGCACCCTGCCGCTATGTACGTTGAAGAAGCTGTGAATGCCTTATTTCCAAACTACACTACTGGAGGAAAGGTGATGCAGTGGATGTAGAACCAGATTCCCATGGCATCTTTTAGAGCGAGTTGTTTCTTTTTTCTGTCACTCCGAACAGATTTTAGTGGACTAAAAATCTGAAGACTACAAATGAGAACCATTGTTTCTTTTCAAGCAGTTCTCTTGGGAGAATTGCCTCTTGCATTGCACTGGATGTTTGATATTTACATAGTTATCAAGTTTTGCTGAGGCTGTGACCTGCTAAGAAGAAGCACTCGCCCACTCAAACCAGATCCTCGCTTTGAAATGCTAAACTGGAAAGGACTCTACCTGACAAGGTTAAGAGATACAGTGCAAAGTCCTGAAGTGCAGCTTGCTGCTGCACGTGACTGTAAGGCCACCTGCGCACATCAGCATGAGGAATGTCCAAACTCGTCTCTTCTTTGCCAAGGGAGAAGAGGTGGTGTTTCTTGTGGCAAAGTTCAAGCATCAGGCTGCATGAAGAATGTGCCCTCTTCACCAATCCGTCCTTTTTTTCGGTGTGACCGGCCTGAATCTATCCTCACTCGCTCTAGATGATATGCCCTCTATGCTACCTGCATGTGATATGCTTGAGCGTCCCTCATCTATGAGATCCCTTTAAGCTTAAGCTAATGTGGTTTACTAGATCTTTTTTTAATTTTTTTTATTTAGGTGTTTGGCTTATTAAAAACCTTTCACCATAGACACATCACACAATTCAATAAACCTTTCCAATTTGAGCATTTAACATCTTAAAAATCTCAATTCTTAAAAGTGAACAATACAAAAAATTAAATCGCTATCATGATTTAGAAAAGGCAAGAATCAACCCCAAAAGATATGCTAATGTTTAATTATCAAAACATTACATTCATTTCTCCTCCCATTTTCCAATCTAAACCTACACATTCAATACAGTCATATTTATCTTAAAACGTCTTCAAGAAACCTTATTATAGCTAAAATCAGAGCGGTTCTTTCACCAGCTAGCAAATGGCCCACCATTTATCTGGAGTTAAACTACTTGCCTCTCCCAAAAATCTCCCCAAATAACGGGTTCTCACTTCAGTCAAACCTGTGCAAGCAAGCAAAATATGCTGTACATTTTCAATCGTCTTCTCTCTCATGCAAAATATACAGCCCAGATCCTTTTCAATGCTCAGCACTCTAGCCGCCAAAAACTCCTTTGTCATTTGCAAGTTCAGACGGAAACTGAGAAATTGTCTTTGAAAATAGCTACTCGGAAATGTTATCAAGTACTTAGGTAAAACATTATACACTCTAATATCATTATTAAAATGGTAATATAATTAATATTTTTCTAACTTTTCCAGAGTTTGAGTCCAATCGCTCCTCCATAACTTTGCTCTGATCATCAACGGATTAGTTACTAAAGTTTCCTCACTGTTATCCAATTTCACCAAAATAGATCAGTAAACCATTTTCCATTCATTAAGGTCCTACTTGTTATTTTTTGCCTGTGACTCTTTCAAGATCTTAAAATCTAAGGGCGGTTCCATCGCTATACGTTTGCAATATAAGGATAAAGATGTCCACGCAGCCTGAAAGTGCAACAACAGCAGCCCAGGTTAGTACCTGGATTGGGACCCCCTTGGGTAACAAAAGTAGTTTCTTCCAGTATTTGCAATCTAATATCGGCCATACCTTGTGGGAGAGAGCGAATGATACCTCTGCACCATATGTCAAGATTGGCACTACTTATAGAAGTCAAGAGTCATGACCAACGAAAAGTGACCACATCCCCTGTGCAAAATACAACCCTGGTTACCTAAATCCGTAACCTTTGCTCTTAATAGCTTCTCTCTTGGGGCGTCTATTAAAGAGGGGTTCATACACACACCCTCTCTAAGACTTTGGGCCTTATTACAAGTTAGCCAGTCCGCATTTAACGGTGCCGGTAAAACCGTACTGGCACCGTTTTCCAGACCGGCTAACTACCAGTTCTGCGGCCGCGTGGCGCGTTACACCCGCCAGGTCTGACCTGGTGGGCGTAATGCCACCCAGCCGCAGACGGATGCGGAAACGCCGGCACCATTACCGCATGGTGCCGGTGTTTCTGCTGTCCCCATTCCCATGAAGTCCTATGGGACTGCACGGGAATGGGGAGTAACGAAATGCCGGTGCCGGAATTATCAGACCACTGGGGCTGTAATGCCCCGGTAATTCCGGCAAGTCCGGCGCCGGTAATTCCCTGTGGGTCCGGCGGCAGCCTTCCGGTTTTACCGGCATGGCTACCACCAGACTCTTAATGAGGCCCTTTGTCTTTTAGGTACCATCTATCTTTCTTCCTCTGTCCACTGTGAGGCGGGCATAAGATTCGCACCCTCGACTTGACCACATTAACTTGCAGGCTATTTTGTTCAACATACTCTTGCAGCCGATTAAGCTGGTACTTCAAACCAATTGGGTGTCTGGTCCTTTAAAACCAAATCTGCATACAATAGCCAGCCCAATAAAAATCTGTCCATTCTAGGAGGAAACGATTGAGCCTTTTACAGTGTTTTCCAGATCGGAAATAAATACATTAAAAGGGGCAGATGCCAGAGGGCAACCTTGCTTTAAACCCTTTATGGTTTGTATCTCTCCAGGTAGACACCCAGACAGATTTAGTTTAACTCTCAAAGTGGTCCCTGAATATAAAGTTAGAACGGGCTACATGATTTCCTCAGACATTCCCAATTCTCCATTTGGAACCATAGAAGGTTTCCATCTATACTATGGGAATGCCTGGGCTAAATCTATGAAAGCTAAATATAGTCTTGTGTTCCGTTTGAATGCTCTCGTTTTCAGGATGTTAAGCAAGAAGAAGTTTAAGGATGTTCCCACACCTTTTACAAATCCAGACTGGGGGATGGGAAATTGCTGGGCGGTCTCCACCCACTTCAACAGGTTACGCAAAATCAATGTGGCGAGTATCTTGCCAGTCACATCCAAAAGGGCAATAGGATGATAATTCCCAGCATCAACCCAATTTAAAAATCGGTACAATGATGGACGATCTCCAGGATTGAGTGACTTCTCTCATTTTGGTCACTGGACTAAACAATAGTAACAAAATGCTTGCCCACATCTCCAGATCTTTTGTGAGCATAACTTTTGTCAAGCCGTCTTGCCCGGCACCCTTGTATTACTTGCTTTTTTAATAGAGCTACAATTTCATCTTTTTCATAGGGGATTCCATTCACTATGTAAGGATACTCCCTTCCCCGTTTCACCATGGGTGGTATACATTTTTTCAAAGTGGACTTCCCAGGAATCTTCTGCAACAGCATTTACCTGCAAGGTCAATTGAGGGAAATCGTACCTATTTATTATCTGCAAAATCTCCCCTGTACACTTCTTACATATTAGCTTTAAAATGATTTACGAATCTCGTTGTGCCAAATTTTCTCCATGTGCCGTCAACCAGCCCTTATTTTGCTGTTTCCTTTTTTTAGGTACTAATCCCTAACTAATTCTGGGAGATTTGTTATTCTTATAATATCAGCATTTAACGATTTTCCTTTCTCCGCTAGCTCAACGTCGAACACATGTTTATGTTGGAATAGCTGCTTTCCTACCTTCGGTCCGTGTTCTAGAAAAACTAACAAAATGGGGGGAAAGTTGAGAACACTTTGTATATTTTGCCTATCCCAAGTACAGATACGATTGTTGTATCTATTTATCAGTAGGCCTATCTTTTTGGGTTTCATTCTCAATCTATTTATACCTGTAGAGTTTTCTAGTTTATCCTCGTTTACCCCACCCGCAATCTCCCTGATGGCCTCCCACTTCATTTTTAATATTTGATGGTCACTATTCAGAGATGGAAATACTTGCAATCTCCAGACCAACAGGAAAATCCTGCTAGAAACACATATATAATCCAAGGTCTCATATTGGTTCCCCCTAGACCATGTTGGTCTGCTCGGCATATCACCCCAGACTTGACCATTCACTAATTATAGTTTGCACAGGTTCATTTCTCTAAGCCACAACAACCCTCTCAATACTGAAGGTTTAGGAGAGTGAGGCGTTTCCTCCCACATCTTGAAATTTGTATCCATACAAGTAATCACAACAGATGAAAATTGCAGGACCATTCATATTCATCAAAAAGAGACAGAACACCATCAATAAAATCTTCGTTGCTCTTTGCAGCCGGGTTCCACTACAAGATAAGAGATACCCAAAAACACTCCTAAAACTCCCCTTGGGTCCCAACACAATATAACCATCTGGATGTAAGGGTTAGGGTTGCAAACCTCTGATTTTTAATCCTTGCCCAATTTTCAAAAGTAGAAGCAAACCAGACAATGGTCTGCCTTCGTCACCTCTTATAGGCAGATTTAGGTGAGCAGAATAGCTGTCTAGGAATGAGGTGGTATGCCGCCATGTTTCCTGTAATAACAGGATCTTAAAATCCTCAAAATGAAATTTCCATTTCCTAAACAGGTGCGCAAACCCCCTTGTGTTCCAGGATCCTATTATTATGGATTTATTTTTGGCCCTTCATTATGGTTAGTCTCCTTTATTTAGTATCAATGCCTCTGCCATTCAGGCCCATGAACGCTCATGTGCGGAGTGAACCACCACCTTTGGCTACATTCATACTCTCCTGTCTGTGTCCCCCTCGACTCCAAATGTCACTCTAATAGGACAGCTTTTACAAACCCGAGGGTCAATTTTCCCACGTTCTTTTACCAACTCATCCTCAAGACTCTCATATCTTTCCTTCCCTCTTTCACACTCAATTTACTAGATCTTATACCATTTATCAGACCTTTCCTCCTAACTGATCTGTGACATAACAAGGAGTCTGTTAATTTCCCAACGTTTTAACGTATACTTTGAGCTCTATTTGCTAGTGCTTACGTGTTTGTGGGAAGCTCGAGTATTCTGTATTTATTAGCCCCATGCCAGTTCATGTGTTGCATGCCTTTGCATTTCAGCCATTAATCTTCCTTACAGTTTTCGTGTGATGCTCCCAAACTCCTATCATCAGCCATACACTGCAAAGGCGTGTGTGGTATGTCATGGCATGTTAATTCCATCAGCCTTTTTTTGGGACCTCATTTGTGTGTTCTTTGTCCGCAAGAGCTTGCCTGAAATGTTAAAGCATGTGCGAGTTACACATCAGATTTTTTTCTTTTTGTTCATCTGCCTGTTCTTGTGATCTCACAAGGTATGCCTAAGCTGTCATTCATAGTCCTTCCTTTGCAAGCTCCAATGTTGCAAGACTTCAGCCCATCCATGAATCCTTCCGCCCAAGCTTAGCCTGCATGGCTGTAATTCCCTGCCTTTGGCTATGCCTGTGAGTGCAAGTGAAATACCCCTAAACTGACAGTAGTTTTAACTACATATGACAATGAAGCTCATGTCATTCATCAACGCTTCCCTCCATGATTGTGTGTCTCAGGCCCGAGTCCGTCCATAAACCTTTGTCTCCGATGTTCCATATTGTTGGAACATTGTTGGTTTTGAGCTCATGTATAAAAAACCTAGTTAATATGTCCCTCATTGCCTGGGAAAGTACATTTGACAAGGGTAGGTTAATTTCATTATTTTTATCAGACTTTCCCTGAGAGCTCAAATGGGATATTCCTAAGCTAATTGTACTGTTCCAATGTCCCCCCATAAACTCAAGTGATGCACCAACGGTAAATTCCTGCATCAACATGTGACACTTGTAGCTCCATATGCAATTTCTGCGGCATGACAAACATTTGTTAATTTCCACCATTAGCCTTTGCTAGGCCTCCTGTGATGCGACTCATCTTGCCCGTCCGCCTTTATCTGTAATCTTGTGTTTTATGCATCAAAGGAACGGGCATATATTCGCCTTTCAGGGAAAGCTTGTGTGCGACATACCAGAGTGGATCTCCTCCATCCTCCTTTCCCTGTGAGCACTCAAAGACCAGCGTTAGTTAATCTATGAACTCTGACACCAATGATTCGTGGCCTGCTTATGAATAACCAGAAGCCCTATCTAAAAGCTAATGTAAGACACATTAAGCACTGGTACATCCATTCCTTCTTCCTCCAGAATACTGGGATTATTTTGGCTGTAGAACATGATGCTGCTATAACAATCCGTTCTGCACCTGTTAGCTTCCTACAGCACATTTTAGCCCTCTTCTTTTGCTGACTGGACAAATATTCTTTACATGGATCATGGTTTCTTTCACATTTATATACATTTTGTATGGTCCCCCAATCAGTGCTGCAGACCCCCGGATTCAGGACTCAGCAATACTGCTTGTTCGTCTCTGATCTCAGACCATGACTCCTTGTGTCTTAGAACTGTTCATGGGGCTCAGCTCCTTACATATCCTCACCCTGTCTTCCTTTTGGTCTTTCAACAACAGGCTTTTTGGAGGTCTTACATTCCCAGTTTTGCTGCCATACGCAGCCTCCTTCAGATTATGGCTTGGAAGCAGACGAGACAACCAAACATCCTTTGAAGGCACCTTTCTTTTTGCTTGTTCCTGACATTTGATTTGTTTTCATCTTGGCCAGTCTTTCAGACAATTGGGGCAAGAGCTTTTTAAGAACTGACCCAGTCAGTCCCAGACTGTCCCCTAATAATGGCATAGTGCAAAAGTGTTCTCTGCCCCTAACAAGTGTTTGCCCTGATGTGTCTCCAAGGCCTTAAGCTACTAGGAGCTCCCCCATGTATAATCTAGGACCAACTCCCCATAGCAAGTTCTGAGGCTCTCAATGGTCTTGATGGGGTATTACCCAAATTGACCTTTTACAATTGTCCTTTTGGCCTAATTGACCTAATAATAGTGGTCCTAATTGACCTTTATCTTTATTTTTCTTTTATGTATGTATATGTGTGGGGTGGGTTTGGGGTAATAAATATTATAATGGGGTTGGGTAGGGAGTTGCAGGGAGTTTAGGATTGAGTGGGGGGTTTGCAGGGGGTTTCCCCCGGCATATATGTCCTAATTGACCTTCATTTCACAATCAATTGTGAAAAGGTCAATTCTCCCGCTATCAATTGTGAAAAAGGTAAATTTGTATGCATCCCTTGATGGTATGCGGGCTCGACCTCCAGTGCACAAGAGGCCTGATACTTGAATGCTTTCCAAGGTTTTCAGAGGGTCTAATGGTGAGAAAACCTTGAACGCTAGATAAATGAAAGTAAGCTGAAAATGGTACCAGACACCCATGTTATCACTGCCTTTTCTATAAATCAGTCTTCTCATGACTACAATTCTCATTCGGCTATTGACATGCAGTCCTCAGTGGACATAACTTTGCAATGATTTGTGGCACTGGATGAGCTTTTCCACTTTTTTGGAGGCGGTTACACAATCATGTTACCCGACAGCTTGTGGAGCCTGCCTGCATACTTCTGTTAGGGATATTTGCATTGCCCTCAAGGGCCATGCAAACATCTCTGGTTCCTCAGGCAGACGAGTACTGATGATTCTTTATCCCAGATCAAACCTCATGGCAGCCTCTCTGGTTTTCACTCTCAAGATGCCTAGCTCTTTTGGATCCTGAGATTTGAGATGCCTGAGTGGCAGGTTCAGCACAGTCTCACATGTGAGAGGAACAGTTGTGTATACCTTTTATGATGTTTTGAACTTCAGCAATGATGAGGTACCTCCTTTGAACTGATTATCACAGTGCTGCCCTAAACCCTGATCCAGAACCGATTATTCTTGGCCAGGACGATAAAAGGGAGGATTATTTTTGAGATGTTGGCCTCAAGTCTCATTTTGCCCTTGTAAGCATCTAAAAGCTCTTGGATACATGTGCTACCAGATGTGACGAAAAGCGCTTGACATTGAGCACAATGCCATTGTCATCTGCTCTTGAGATTCGGATGAATGGGCCATCACTACATGCATCTACTAGATTCTCCTGTTGTGCTCAACCCGTTTGTGTTTGAGTGTCCAGAGCAGAGGCCTTCTCCTAGCTATCTTGCTCTGCAGTAGGGGGTCAAATGTATTGACCCATACAACTGTAGATGCCACCTTGGGAGGATCAGACCATAAAATATGGATGCCTTTTAACAGATTCGATGTAGGCATGCAAATTATCTCCTAGTCAGAAGGGTTTAATTTATAAGCCAGCCTCATTGAGGTCAGGCAGACCAACCTTCTCCTTCTCAGCACGGTTTGCCAATGGTGCCTCCTCTATCCATGGTGAATCTGCGATTATTGCAGACTGCTGAGCCCATGCACTCTGGATAATCGGCAGAGGCTGAACAAAGGCGCATACAATTTGTTTCTCCTACTTTTCCCCACATTCAGTGAGTCCAGTAGCCCAGAATGACTATGATGGTTTTAGCAAGCAGGGGGGCACTGCTGAGATCACTGATGTTCTGCATTCTATTTTAGAAGCAACACCATTGTGGAAAAGATATGTTTGCATACAGTCAAAACTTCATCTGCACTCATTTTACAACTTGGATGCACAGGCATCCTATTTGCATCAGAGGAGCCTTTCATCTTGATTGGAGAGAGATCTTCATTTACGCCTTCCCTCCTCTTCTCCACTGGTCAACTCGTCATTGGGTTTTGTATCTGTTGGGCATTCCAGCATTTTCCTCATGCTCAGTTCATAAGGAGGTTTTTTATGGACCACCTTTATTCGTATAAAATGCGCTGACTGGCTAACATAGGTCAGCAAGATAAGCACTCCCCTTCAGTTGGTAACGGGTTCTAATCCAGGGATAAAAATATAGAGTGCAGTTTAGTTGTGTAATAAGATTACCCGTTATTCCAGCACTCAAATGTGTGAGGAATGTACATTGACATGCTATGGAAGGATCATTAGTACTTTTCTAGGGTTACTGTGAGGCGATTTAAGAGCATGTTATTCATGTGTTGCTGTTTGGTTTCTTATCTTGTCAGTTCTGTTATCGAGTTACATTAGTACAGATTTCTTTTAGCATTCAGAAGGAATATTTTTCTTTCCAAAACTGGGAAGCTTAGATTGGAGACCTTGCAGTCTTTTTTGGTTGCAGTTACCTCTCTATGGAGGATTTGTGAATTGCAGGCTCTTTCTTCTGAGAACTTGACACTGTTTTGATAAGGACAGTGTTGGCCTTCGAATCTACACTTCTATTTCTTGATCAAGATCGTATCTGATTTTCACATCAATCAAAATATCTTTCTTCTTGAATTTCGAATCAATCCTCTGATGCTGTGAAAATGCTGTATATTCATCTCTTAAGTTTTGCTTGTACAGCACCAAAGCCATTTCATCTTGTGACAAGCTTTGTGATACATAATGAGGATCTACCGCTTTGCATACGAGTGTCCAAAACGTCTATTGCTGTCTGGTGTCTTGCATCTTCTAATATTATGGCAGTGCTCACATGCATTCTGACAGGACTAACTTGACTTGGTGTCCTTGCAAAACTAGCAAAGCTAGCCAGCCCCATGTACATTTCAACTGTTAGGCCACTGCTCTTGTATTTTGTAAGACCTCCTGCTATCATATTGGTTCCCGAGAAGACACTCCATTTTGACAAGGCCTTCTGAAAAATATCTTTGATTACAAATTGTATGTCAATACGCTTCAATACCCCTCTCTGGTTTTAAAATCTTGCCATGGCACTTAGGTAAGGGGCTGAATGTAAGAATAAGGATGTTATTCACTGGAGAACATGCACTGGTAGTAGTCTCTTTCTCAAGACTAGCCTGCTCACCTACAACCTCTATGCTATATTGCCTTGTTGCAGACCGAGATAAGAAAAATGCAAATGTGAAGCGCTCAGGGACCAGGTGGTAGAGCCTGTGGCCTCTGACGGGCATGCAATTAATGTTCTTGTTCTTTGCCTTGGAACCAAGACATCTCTTTAGTGTTGAAGAACGAATAGCTACACGCACCATAATCAATGCAGCGAGTAACATGTACTGTTTATCCCACCCATTGGTCCTCCCCATTGAACTTTAGAATGGGACACAACTGATTGTCTCATCCATCAGCTCTTAATTGGGATGATGTGTCGAGTACTGGAATACATCTCATCCACCAGTCCTTTATTCCAAGCTCACATGTGATGCAACAGACTTCTTAATGGCTTCCTTTTAAGCTTGAGTGTGACATTGCGGCTCAGTTTGACCAGCAACCCCACCCGTGCCTGCTTTCTTGTGCCAATCTCGAGACCAATCTTCCCTGTGATCTCATGTGCGACACACCTAACCTACCTCCTAATGCAGCTGCTCGTCCAAGAACGTCCGGTGGGGTACCCCCCCCTCCCCGATCCTCTTATCCATGAACCTTTCATTACTGAGACTGATAGCACACTATTCTGAAACCAGCAATGTGTTGTGTTTTGTATTTGATATCCTTTTTAAGTAGTCTTTTTCACTCATAAATAATAATAATAATAATAAAGGCCGCAGTTAGCTATTTTCATCTGAATGGTTATATAGAAATGGAACTTGGAGGGGAAAAATGCACACTAATCTGTGTTGCGTCCTCTCCGCTGCAGCTGTCGCTTAAGCAGCATAGCATATTGCAAAACACAGGAGGAGGTTTGTCATTTTGAAAGTGTGGACTCTGTTAGGTTATCAAATGCATTGATAATTTGGTATTTATTTTAGGTCTAACCTGAACTATGACTGCAGGAAATGTGAAATGTGCAACCTAAATTTTCCTACCTTTTAGCATTGAGTTCTTGTTTGGGGACTGCATGTGTTGATAGGCTCATGTGACACTCGCCGCATGCAGAAAAATCAAAAATGCAATCATTATTTAGCCTATCTGCTCCAGAATCTGGATCCTGCCTGTATGACTGAGGAAGCCATATACACTGTGTATAAAATGAATGCAGGTGTAATAGCCCCACTTTCTGTGTACCTTCTAAATATCTCATCCTTGAGGCGTTCTTAAATGTCATTATGCATCGTTTGTCCTTTTTTCAACCAACCATTTGAATCGGAGCATGTTGAATATCCAAATAACCTGGCCTAGGAATGTTTCTCTGTCACTAATCGTCATTAGTGATGTACGCTTGTGCGTCTCTTGCACAGAAACCTACATGCATAGTCAGGAGAATATTCATGTCCATGGTCATAATGGCTGTGCATGCAACAAGGGTTTACAAAGTAGAATTGTGCTGAGAAGGAAACAATAGCATGGAGTTTGTTAACTTGAGATTCGTTTTGCCAGACTCTAACAAAGGTAAGGAAGGAGATTCATCACACTTTGGGCAAACACAGCACGAAGTGGCAGAAAAGGTTGAATCATCCAGAGAGCAAGGATCCCATGTTGCTTCAGTCAGGCTACACTAGTAGTGGAGAGGCAAATTTGTACTTGGATGATACTGCACTAGAGAAAGTCCCTGCCTTGAAGACACCTCTTTGTGTTTGTCACAGCACACTATGCTGCTGGAAGTTTAAGCGTTCTTTCCCCACATTATCATACGGCCACAGTGTTCGGGAAATTGCACCCTCAGCCATGTTGTTTCACACTATACAGCTATTTGGGGAGAGACCAACAACTTGCATCATTGCACTGCACCAGTGGACACACATGGTATTTGTCATGGTTTGAAAAGAAATCCTTTACTGTTGTGATACACAAAAGTCACTATAAAGGAATTAGCGTTCTTACCATGGAGGCTGTATGCTGTTATCAGTGTAGTACTTGTACACCAATCACACCTCTGCCACTAACAATTTTCACTTACAGTTAAATATTATTGCTGTCCAGCTAATCCGAGTACACTATACCTAACGCGGACAAACGCTGCATTTCTTCCTTCAGCCATCGTTCTGTTTATTTGTATTCTTTTGTTATGGAAACCAAAACCTTGAGTATCTGCAAACCTGGTAGTAGGTCACTCGTCATTGTCTGGTCTTGTTGCCTGCCCTTGCATGAGGAATCTAGCTTATCAAAGAGCATGGTGCAAAAGATATTGAAATCCATCTTCCCAAAAAACACCAGAAAACAGAACATCTGGGCAAATTGAGCATCTAGACCATTGGTCTCCATATCCGTGTGCTCAATAGCACAATTTCCCCATAGAGCAACCATTATAAGCTTCCATCTTTTTTCCCGAGCCCTGTGAAGCTTACTGGCATTCAGTCACAGCGGTTGGCCAATTTTACTAAATTTGTTCCCTGGTTGAGATTTTGCAAGGTTCTGCTTCCTTACCTTTAAATGTGCCATAAGACAATGAGAAGTGTCTCTGGCACTTAAGAAGCAGAGGCTAATAACATTGACTATACACCATTGATTGAAACCTCAAGTGAATCAACTTATCGCGTGAGTTACGCTGTCTCATTCTCGCTCATTGGTGAGAATGTGCATGTGCTCTTGTGATTGTTCTGTGAGTGGATTTGATTGATTATGAGTGGAGGGAGGCGCTGGTCGATAACTGGACATCCAGGTATAGGCACATGGAGGAAAACAGACTAATCCTTTCTTATATGGAGGAAGAGGTTGTGAGATATGTTCTTCTGGTGCTGCCACGACATGCCTCCTAGCCGTGGCTGCTTCACTGTTGCGTGTCTTTGTTCATTGTGCGTTTTGTGGAGTGCAAAATATGGGGAATAGCTACTACTCCTCTACCTCTGCAGTTTTTCTCCCTTTTGGCTTCCTCTCAATTCATTAAATTGTTTGTAAACCGGATTTTATGAAGGAAATGCAAGACAGAGTCCAGCTCGTCTGGCCCTGGTGTTTGTCAAACTTGTATGTATTTTTTTATTTATATGCATTATTCTGTAACTTATCCCTGATAGGCATCCGAAGAGAGCATGGCGCCCTGCAACTGTGAAATGTTTACTAGTCTGTCTGTTAATAAGTTAATGATCATCTAATAAAACGCAACAGCCAAAGCTCTGTTCGTCATTTTCTTGAGTATGATGGAAAAATAGCAGGCATGTAACAGCATAAAAATGAACACTCTGTTTTAATGGCCTTCCTCATTGGCTGGGTCAGATGGACCCACTGGGGCTGGTTTGCAAGCAACCTAGCTTTGCCTTTGGTCTTACAAAACCCTGCCCCACTCTCATCATGCCACTTGCCTGCTCCACTCGCATCATGCCACTTGCCTCAAGACTATTTCTGTTTGTGTCATTGAAGAAAACGTTTTGGTGACATATGATGGCAGATCATGCAAGGTTATGCCTTTACATATGGAACTTATACCAGGCATATGATGATGATGTTGGGATATTTGAGACTGCTCTTGCCACGTGATGCCAGCACTGGGATATGTGGGGCTATACCTTACATTTTGTAGCTATGTTAGGCAAATGATGGTACTAATGGGGCACTTGCATGTGGCACACGAGGACAGCGCCTGAACATGTCAGAGCTACACCTTAGGTATAGGGTTCATATGCCCAAGTACTTACACAATTGTGAGGATTTTTCCAGTTAGTTCCGCCGTTTAAAGTGCAGAGGTGCTGAAGCCCTCCCACTCAATCAGAAAAACCTCACATGGTACTGTCTGGCAAATGATGGTGTGAAAACCTGTGCATATGATGGCAGTAACTGTACACGGCTTATCATATACCTACAGAACAGGGGTCTGCAGCCTTTGGCTCTCGAGATGTTTTGAACTACAACTCCCACTACACCTAGCCAGCAGATTCAGTGGTGATGAATCATGGAAGTTGTAATCCAAAACATCTGGAGAGTCACAGTTTGCAGGCCCCAGGTATAGAAAAAAAGAAATCTATTGGCTTTGGCAATGTATTTTCGATGTAGCCTCTAAAATGATTTAGGGCACAAATGTACTAGATGGAGATTTACTCAAAACGTGTTATTACATGTAAGCCTGTATTACTGCTTAGGGGAACAGTATCAGAAGCACTGATTATCAGAGTAATTTCTACATACTGTGAGGCTAGAGGATGGTACTGGGATGACCCTAGGGAACAGGGACCACCACTCGCTCTATGATATAAGACTCAGAGGAGGTATGTGTACCCTGTATCTAGTTATGTAGGCACAAACTGATCCCTGAATATGTAAACGGGCATAATACAACCTGTAGTATGGGCTACGCACTCATACCTGTACCGGAGGCCTTTATAATGATCAGGGACTGAGCCTAAGGCGAGCAGGTAATGCCTGCTTATCCCTGTGTGCATATAGTGCGTCCACCAGGAGTGACTGGGGTGCACTGTAAGACTCCCCACCAGTAAAGAAAGTTTAACCCTCCAACTACAGGTATAAAGTCATACCATTAATGTCAGGAAATGTCAATAAACGGTTCCTCGCACGAGTATATCAAAACGCCCCTCGTAATTGTATATAGCATAAAAGAATACATGACAACCGTAACTATGGGGTAATAGCTCTGTAATAAATGGGCACAACGTTTGGCACAGAGTCCACCAGTCTGTTCCACCTTTGTATTATTCAACTACCGAACATTAAAGTGGTTGCAAACCAGTGTAAACCTAGATATTGTCTTACGATACAGTCCCCAAACAGTCTCTTATTACAAATTCTTCTACTCTGCATCAGGGACTTTTAATTCTTCCCTTCATGCTGCACTAATATAGACGCAGCTGGGACTGCACCATGCCCTTCTAAAGTAGCTACTAGACTTTGGTTTGAATAGAAAATTGGTTGACAGATTTCTGGATTAACCCTGGTCTGCTTCTAATTAATGGTAGCTGCAGTTGGCCAAACAAAAAATGAAAAAACACAAGAATAAAATAGCGCAAACGTTAAAAAAAATGACAACTACCTGTGGACACATTTAAAAAAAAAAACATTAGGAAATTCAAAAACAAGCTTATGAGTCTGGACTCACAGTGGCAGTTTCTAAACGCTGTATTGACTTGCTGGTGCAGGCGAATAAGAACCTGAGAGATGGACAGGCCAATGGGATTGTGACCACCCCCAACCTGTTTAGTCAGGGTAAATGGTTCTTTCTTTTCATCGCAGCCTGGCAAAGCTGGACTTGCAGAGGCTGATGAAATCTTAATCAGCTGCTGGGTTGGTATAGTTTTTCTATTCCCATCTCTGAATGTGTTGCTAGGGTGAACTTTTCACTCTATTAAGGAGGAAGGAATAGCCAATCTGGTAACGGGACAGGGCAGCGTCTATGTACCTTAGAATGTCCTCCTGTGTGTTGGTACTCATTTGGTACATGAACCAGGCAGACTGGCTGTGGTGACAATCTTCTTTCTTGTTGTGGCTCTTTTTTTCCTTAATTGTGAATATACAGACTATGTCTGACATGGTCGCGGTAGGGGAGCCGGAACTGCCGGCTTACCCACCCCCACTCCACCTGACAAGCAGTCTAGGCCTACGTTGTTACAATAACTCCAGTGCAAAGGACTTGTTGGACTGGGTCAGAGACCATGGCTATGTGGCCGCCCATAACCACAGGAGCCGGGGAAGGGCACGACGTCCATTCATCGACGTGCATTTTCTTATGGGTTTGTTGCCGATTTTCCACCTTCCCATCCCCCGGAAAAAAAACATTCAAATGAAAAAAAAATAGGGAGCTATCGGGAAGGGTATATAAGTGGCGTGCGGGATTCCAGGAATAGTGTTAGATCAATAGGTGGGATTGGGAGGGAACACCCCAAAAAGAAAATATAAACAATTCAATGGCTCTTTGTTCGAGAACAAATTCGGCAGAAAACCCATAGAAAAAATACATGTCGATAATGGCAATAGAACCAGTGTAAGATGTGGTAGTGTCAATCAGTTTTATTTTCTTTGAAAATGGCAACAAGTATTCTGAGGCTAGAGTTACCTTTATTTGCTGCTGAATGCTCCCTAGGGCCTTAGCCGAATGGCGAACTGGCAAGAAATGCTATTAAATGATTGCATACTTTTCAGCTGCCCGAGTACCGGCGTGGCAGTCCTTTCCGGATGCTATGCAAACTTTGCAAATTTACTCGTTGCAATGGCAGCAAGAGACACTATACACACACAGCTCTCTCCCGCTCAGCCACCCTTTTTTTTTCTTTTTCTCGATGATCCACTGAGCCAGTTTCTATTTTCTTTACTCATTTATGAGAGCGGGCCTCTGGCCTGTATAGGAACACACAGTTCCTGATTAATAAAATGTGCAGGAGCAGATAAAGAAGCAGCATGATAGTTGCCAAGGGACATCACATGGGAGGATGTCTCTCCATATACGAGGCAGAAAGTGCACTTTTTCCGTTCTTTTCAGAGATATCCCCTCAACAGCATAGGCAGCAACACTGTTCCTGATCAACCTTTCCTTTCATAGAAAACGGAGGCTTTAAGCTGAGCCAATCAATGTATTTTATTTTCTTTCAATTTCAAAGCCAGCACAGGCGTTTGATAGCTCTGTTTGCTGTCTCACAAGGGTAAAATGGTTCACGCAGCAGGAAGAGAAAGTGACTACACTAGTTGATTACCAGCCTTTGTTAAAGGCATATACGCATATAAGAACAGGTACGAAGACCTCTAGTGCCACCAAAAAACACTCATATAACAGAGATTTAGTGGCCAGAAGACGAGAGTTTAGAAGAGCCATGAGGATTGCAAGCAAACCCCAACCAACTGTTGACGGCCTTGTGACACAAAGAAAACTAAAGTCTGAGTATAAAGCCTGGGTGCGTTCACATCGACACAACCTCTACCAGCTAGATGCAGAAAACATCACCAAAGCACTAATAACGAACAATGCAAGAGATTTCTGGTCCTTACTAAAAACAGCTGAACACTCAGTGGAAAATACAATAACTAGCAACATCTCACAATCCACTTGGGAAGCACACTTTGCAGAAGTGTTTAAATCTGTTATAACAACATGTGTACAGGAGAACCAGCTTCACCCAGTAAAGTGGATCAACTTAGCAGACAAAGAAGAAATCTTAGAAATCATCAAAAAGATTAAAAACTCACGAGCGCCTGGCCCAGACGGGATCACCAACTTCGAGTTTAAAGCTCATCCTATCGAATGGGCTAATTTTATCAGCGAAATCTTTTAACGCTGTGTAGTGTCCAGTTCGGTGCCTCAATCATGGACCAAAGTGACCATAATTCCCATCTATAAAAAAGGAGACATAAAGGACCCTGCAAACTTTCCTCCTATAGCTTTGCTCGACTGCATTGGCAAAGTCTTCGGATCACTTCTGCTAAAGAAATTTCAATCCTGGGTGGCATCAGCCAAATGCAATGATCAGCTACAATCGGGCTTTAAAAAAAACGCTGGAACAGCGGGTAACATTTTAGCGTTCAGCATTTTAAAAAGTAGAGCATTGCAACTCAACCAATGGCTATTTGTCGTATTTGTTGACTTTACGCAAGCGTTTGGCCGCATTGAAAGATCCCACCTCTGGAAGAAATTAAGAGGGTGGAATTGTCCTGAAGACATACTAGCACCTATCC
Organism: Ambystoma mexicanum; assembly: GCF_040938575.1. NCBI lineage: Eukaryota > Metazoa > Chordata > Amphibia > Caudata > Ambystomatidae > Ambystoma > Ambystoma mexicanum. Next base: position 690,292,495 of record NC_090924.1, on the reverse strand, counting down.
AAGCTTTGCATCATAGCACCTCAAAGAGAGTTCGTCTAAGCCGCGATGGTGAGCTGTCCAACAAAATTCCAACTACCCGAGGAGTCAAGCAGGGATGCCCTTTAGCATCAGCCTTGTTTCTAGCCTACATAGGCGACTTACAAATGCACACATCTACTACGCACGCTTTTCCTCCAAAAATCGGAAATACGATAACAGAACGACTTTTTTACGCGGATGATCTCACCCTATTCGACCAAACACCAATAGGCCTCCAACGTCAACTCAATAGTCTACAAGAGTACGCAAGAAAAAACTTCCTGGAAATTAACAAGAGCAAAACAAAGGTACTGATAATACAGAGCAAGAAAAAGAAAACTCAAAAACTTAAATGGTTCCTTGCAGGCTCAAAAATTGAGACGGTGCAGTCCTTCAAATACCTGGGAGTACATCTTGACAGTACAAAAGGCGATCTATACATGCAAGCCACGTTGTTCACTAAGATCAAGAAACTAGCTGCACAAGCCAAAACAATCGATCGCAAGTTTGGAAAATTCTCCTTACAACCAACCATTCATTTTTACAAAATGAAGGTGGTGCCTGCGATGACATACAGCGCCGAGGCCATGCCGACCATCCCTAAAAACATCTGGCCCAAATTGGAAGCGTCCTTTTGGAAAGCAATGCTGAATCTGCCGAGTTCAACTTCAGGTGTAGCGATAAGACGTGAGTTGGGCCTACAGTATATGCTATGCACGGTCAACTGCAAAGCTTTACTGCTCTACAGAAAATGTAGAATGGTAGACGGCAATGAGCTGTACAACATGATAAAACGTGAGATGGACACAGGCAACTCTGAATTGCTCACAACATGGCAAAAAGAAAACATCCAGCTCCTGGACACCATTGCTGCCAATGAAGATGATCTCATCTTCAATCCTTGCAGAGTGGTGCGCAAACTGAAGGAAGCAGATTGGGCGAAGACGACCGAAACAGCCGCCACTTTAAGACTCACCTCCCATCTGCCAGGTAACACAAGGAAATTAAATGAGTTACAAAGCTTCTTAAAGAGATTTCCGAACAAACGGGCACGAAATCTAATCTTAAGAGCGCGGTTAAATCTCTTGCCAACTAATGAAATCCTGCATATAAGAGGTCTATCTGCATCAGCAAATTGTCGTTTTTGCCATAACACGATGCCTCCAATGCAAGAAACCATTCGTCATCTCCTGATGAGCTGCCCGGCGACATGCACTATAAGAAAAAGTTACTTTGCGCTCGAATTACATGATGACTTACTGATGGAAGAGCAGACCTGGTGGTGCAGGCTTATTGGGGGTGACAGAACGAGCTGGCAAATAATCACAGCAAAAATATTAGAGTTCATTGTGAATGATCTATTCAAACTCAATAAAGACGCAACAAGCTGACTATGGCTGAAGCAAAAAGACAAGCCCAGATGATACAAATGAATATTCAGATGTTAAGATAAGGACATTAAATGCAATGTGACAGATATATTGTAAAAATCTTATTTTGATTAAACAATTAAAAAAAAAAGTGACTCCTTTTTGAATTGTATACTTTTCTTCTCTCTTTATCATGGGGAGACTGCAAGGATAGTTGAAAAATAAACATTCACACGGCTGACATTTACAGTAAAAAAAAGCTCAGTGGAAGTACCATGGAAACCTGGATCTCGCCGCTGGTGCAAGTCTGCTCTCTTTCGGAGCCCAGACGGATGGCAGAAGGGGCCTCTTTCACCACAGGGACCAGCCGAGGGCAGCGCAGAGACCTAGGGCAGGCCTTGAAGGCCGCGGACAGGGTGACTTGGATCAGCAGTCCCTCTATTTATCTCAAGTCTCCTTTTTTCCCCACTGAAAAACACGGGCTTTCCCCTCTCAAGGAAGCCAGTGAGCTGCACCATCTAACCCTGACCCCTGAGGAGGGACGGCTGAAAGTTACAAAGTGTACCTCAGATGTGCACGTTTTGTCCCTCAGATGTGCACGTTTTCTCCCTTCTGGGACATACCAACGTCAGCCATTAGGTTGTTGACTAATTGGGTAAGTGCATGTGAGAATCTAAAATGGTGACTGCACGTTGTGTTATTAAAAGTGAAGAAATCCAGGCTGTAGCGTTATTAAAAGTGAAGAAATCCAGGCTGCAGCCTGGATTTATTCACTTGTATTCCGTGGTGGAAATGGAAAAAATGTGGTGGGGGATCCCACAACACAAGGGCCATGGTGGGGGAGGGGTTTGAGGGGGTGGTGCCCGAGGGGGCGTGGTCTATAGGGGGCGGGGCTCATAGTGGGCATCTAGCAATGCTGCAATACGTTAAAAAAAAAGAAAAGAAACGCCCGCGACGGCAGCATTGCCTTTTTACCAAGGAATCAGTTGTACATGTAGCGAGCATTGTGCATTACACACCAGTGCCAAAGCCGAGGTAAAAGGCAATGCTGCCTTTTAAAAAAAAAAAAAAAAAAAAAAAAAGAAATATTCTAGTGCGGTTCATGGTCTTGGGCGGCTGACTCTGGCCGGATCCCGAGATCCGGCTCCATATCTGGTGCCAGATCTCGGATCCGCCGAGAGCTGGCCCAATGACCAGCACTGCTTCTATTACTTTATATAGGGTGTCCTGTAGTGTTACAGCCTCCAGGCTGATGCTGCAGGTTAAGTTTAAATTCAAATAGATGTATTAAGTACAAGGAGACCTATAGACTAAGTGAGGAGAGCGCAGTGTCCTTTGAACAAACACTGTACTGTGCTTTATACTTAATGATAAGTAATACAGTAATAACAGAATCACAATTAGAATCACTGCATTTAGGAAACACTTTACATTGTAATCCCATTATACATACAAACCAGTATATTAAGGCATATGGCAGGCCACTTAAGCAACCTAGGCTCTCCAGGTAAGCTTCTGGAGAGGCCCCGGTCAGTCTCGAAGGATTCAGCAGAGCGGGAGCGAGGCGGTGACCCTCCCCCCAAGGTGAAGGCCTCAAGCGCGCCCAAGGTGGTGAAGGCCTTGATTCACCCGGCTAAAGCCTCTATCGAGGGAGTCGTGGCGGCCCTGGCGAAGCCTGGGGAGGCTACACCAGTGGAGGCGACCTAGGGGCCCAGAGCCTCCCTGCCACCGCAGAGGGAATCCTCTTTCCAGCCCATCGACAAGACCCCCGTGAAGACCCCGGTGGAAAGAGGGGGGGACGGTGGCCATTACGGACACGGATTCAGCCTCGGAGGAGGAGCTGGTGGAACCCGTGAAGCGCCTCAATGATAGGTTCGAGAAGGTATGATCCCACAGGAGAGATCTCGGAGAGGTGGTCGAAGAAAGCGACGGTGGAGCTGACGAGCCCCCAGTGGAGGGGCGGCCATCCCTCCCATCGCAGCCATTGCCCGAGCCTCGGGACAACTCGGTGGCCATTTTAATGGCAATCCAAACCTTATGCACGGAAATAAGGACGAGATTACCACGAACCCTGGCGGACAATCCAGAACCGGGCCCGTCGGGAAGCCCTCCGAGCAAGCGGAGGAGAGTTCATCCCCCCCGCCCTTCATGCCCTCACGACCCGTGGAGCCTTCATCCACCTCTCCGGATTCCCAGGGATGACACGGCGACGGATACGACTATGGTGACGACGGGACGGACCTTCCATCACCACCCCCTTGGGCTTCCCCACCCGACGAAATTGGCTCCTTTCACGCCATGATCGCCAGGGCATCTGAGCTCTTCCCGCTCTGTCCCGAGGAACAGAAGAAGGAAGGTTTCCTCTATCAACGGCGAGAGGCCAAGAGGAAGACGGTCCTCGCGGTACCGTTACTCGACGATATTTGAGACGAGGGACTTGCGTTCCTGAAGAACCCGTCCACGACGCCTGCCAAGAGGGACCGGTGCGAGAAGAAGTACCGGGTCCCCGACGCGGCCCCCTTGTGCCTCAGGGCCCAGCCGACACCGGATTCAGTCGTCTCAGCGGCGGCCAAGAAGAAGGCGGCGGGGGCGACATCTTCAACCTCTACTTCCCCCACCTGATGGCGAGGGAAAGAAATTGGACGCCATGGGGTGACCGGTCATCTCGGCGGCAACGACAATTAAGGCGGCCAACGCCTTAGCGATTGTGGCCCGTTACGACAGGGAGCTATGGTACAAGCTAGATCCCCTACTGGACTTCCTACCAGACGACGGGAGGGCGGAGGCCCTGGAGATTCTGCAGGAAGCTGAGGTGGCATCGGACTACGCCATAACGGTGGCAACGGTCATTGCCGACACCGGGTTTCGCCAGTTAGGCAACAGTGTTTTCCTTCGACGACGAGGCTGGCTCAAGGCGACAGACTTCCGTCAGGACGTGCAGACCAGGGTGTTGGACATGCCGTTCGACGGCAAAACCTGTTTGGGAAAACGGTGGATGAGTCGCTGCAGGCCATCATGGCCGACACAGAGACGGCCCGAGCCTTGGGAGTCCTTCAGTAACGATGGCCCTTTCAGAGGGCCGGAGGCAGACAGGGGGCCTCCAAGGGATCAGGCAGTGGCTCCTCGATGTACCGCCAGGCGGCCCGCTCCTCGTCCAAGGAGGCCTACAGAGATCGCAGCAAGCAAGGAGGATCTCGTCGTCACCAAGGAGGCCAAGGCACCAAGGCCGCCTCCAAGCAAGATTGAACCGGCCGTAGCGTCGGGCCCCCACTGAAGCACCCCGGTGGGAGGCCCGCTGGCAAAGTTCATCAGCATGTGGGAGTCCATCTCCACCGACCGTTGGGTGCTGGATGCCCTCGCCCATGGGCACACTCTCGAATTCCAGAAGAAGTGTCCTCGCATTCCTCCCATGGCCAGGAAGGAAAATCACATCCCCCAACTGCTGTTCGAGGTAAAGGCGATGCTCAAGAAAGGTGCCATCGTGCTCATCACCAAGAGGCTCCGGAGCTCCGGAGTATACTCAAGGTACTTCCTCATCAGAAATAAGACAGGAGGTTGGCGCCCCATCCTGGACCTACGTCGGTTGAACAAATACATCAAGGCACAGAAGTTCAGGATGTTCACCCTCCAGCATGTGCTGGGACAGCTGGAGGAGAGCGACTTCCTGTCGTCGTTGGATTTGGAGGATGCTTACTTCCCCATCATAAAAGGACACCGAAAGTTCCTCAGATTCGTAGTTCAAGGACGCCATTACTAATTCAGAGCTCTGCCGTTCGGATTGAAGTCGGCACCCAGAGTGTTCCCCAAGTGCCTAGCACCAGTGGTGGCACGGCTGCGCCTGTAGGGGATCCACGTCTACCCCTACCTGGACAACTGGCTCATCCGTACAAGGACAAGAGAACTCACCGTCGAGCATACGGCGGAGGCCGTCCGCTTACTCACGGAGCTGGGATTCTCCATCAACTACCCGAAATCCCATTTTGGTTCCGTCGCAGGTGGCACTGTTTCTGGGAGTGAAGCTCGATACAGTGGAGCGATTGGCGTCTCCGGAGGAAAGGACGAAGGCCATCTTAGGCAAGGTGCAGCGCCTGCTAGCCACGGACGTGGCCATGGTGAGATCCATCAAGTCCCTCCTCGGAATTATGTCCTCTTGGATCTACCTAGTGTGCCTTTGCAGACTACGGATGCATCCTCTACAGGAGTTACTCGACGCCCGCTGGCAGCTTCGAAGACAAAATCCCGCTCATTGAGGTTTTCCGTCGATTCAGTGGTGGGGCACCCGTGCGCACCTCACGGCGGGCACAGACTTTCAGACCACGGCACATCAGGAGACGTGACGACGGACGCCTCCCTTGAGGGATGGGGCACGCACACTGGAGATCTCCACACAAGAGGCCTTTGGCTCCCGGAGGAGAGGTCTCTCCACATCAACATCTTGGAGCTCCGAGCCGTGTTCTGGGAACTCAAGTCGTTCTTCACGTCCGTCAAGGGCAAGGTCGTGAGGACCTTCACCGACAACACCACCACAATGTTTTACATCCGGAAGCAGGGAGGCACCAGATCCCCAGCCCTATCCAAGGAGGCCCAGGATCTGTGGCACTGGGCCGTCGCCCAGGGGATGTTTCTGGTTCCCTTCCATCTGGCAGGAATAAAGAACACCATTGCCGACTCACTCAGCAGGGAGCTACGCTCGTGCCACGAGTGGGAACTACACCAGGATCAAGTGGATCGGCACTTCCGACGATGGGGCAAACCCCAGATCGACCTGTTTGTGACGGTGACGAACTCCAAGTGCCAGAGGTTCGCCAGCAGGTTTCCCCAGCCGAGGAGCATGGGCGATGCTTTCTCGTTCCCCTGGGAAGGCCTGTTCCTGTATGCGTTTCCTCTGTTGCCGCTGCTGCTTCGACTCATCAGCCAGCTCAAGAGGTCCCGGTGCATTATGATCCTCGTCGCACCAGAGTGGCCGAGACAGATCTGGTTCCCGGACCTTCTGGACCTCTCAGCGTCCCCACCTGTCAAGCTGTCGACGGACGCAGATCTTCTCTCCAGAGAAGGAGGCGCCATTCTTCTTCACGACCCAGAGTCACTGAACTTGCAGGCCTGGCTCCTGCAGCGCTAGAGTTTGGAGGGTACGATATCCCGGCTGACTGCAGAGAGGTTCTTGCAAAGGCCAGGGCATCCTCAACTCTAAAGTGCTATGGACATAAGTGGAAGAGGTTCTCTGTCTGGTGCCGCGCACAGAAGATCAACCCTCTACGGATTACGGCACCTCAAGTGCTACCATACCTACTGTCGCTGGCCAAGGCTGGACTAGCTCACGCTTCCATCAATATACATCTGGCAGCGATTTCCCGATACACGAGGACTACAGGACGGCCGTCCTTGTGGGCTCAATGACTGGTGAAGGAATTTATGAAGGGACTGTTCCGATCGTTCTCGCCAGTGAAGGCTCCAGCCCCGGCGTGGGAGCTCAACGTGGTGCTGACCAGGCTCATGGGGTCGCCATTCGAGCCTTTACATTCGGCTCCGTTTAACCTGTCGTGGAAGACAGCGTTCCTTGTGGCCATCACATCCGCACGACGCGTGGGAGAGATAAAGGCCCTGTCCTGCAAGCCCCCAAACTTGACTTTACACGATACGAGGGTGGTGCTGAGGACGTACCCCTCCTTCATGCCCAAGGTGCCGTCGGACTTCCATCTTAATGAGCCCTTGGAGATATATCGCTGGACATAGCTAGAGCGCTTAAGTTCTACGTCGACTGAACAAAGAGTTTTCAGAGACATCACAGCTGTTTGTGAACTTTGGACCTGTGAACCAAGGGAAGGCTCTCTCGAAGGCTTCCATTTCCAGATGGCTCTGCGGCTGCATCATGCACTGTCATTGGTTGGCTAACCGACCGTTGCCCGGCCTTCCGAGAGCCCATTCTACCAGAGCGATCGCTGCTAGTACGGCGTTCTTGTCTGGTGTGCCCCTGCTAGACATCTGCAGGGCTGCTACGTGGAGGTCGACGCACACCTTCACGAGATTCTACTGCGTCAACCGGGATTCCAGGTAGGAGCCCAGAGTCGGCCAAGCAGTGCTGCGCAACCTGTTCGTCTGAAGGTGGGCCTGGTGAGGAGGCAAGAGTTGCTTAATGTTGAGTTTATGTAATGCTTAATGTTCAGCCTTTTGCCACCTCCCGTGGTTGTGCATGTGTGCACTGCTATGTATTCTTATATTCATGAGCATGTGAATCCATGCCAGACCCCATGCTGGAGAAGGAACAAGTTACTTACCTGTAACTGTTGTTCTCCAGCATGGGTCTGGCATGGATTCACATGCGAACCCTCCCTCCTTCCCCTCTGCGGCTCTTTACTTGGTCATACTGCCACTTTACGTGCTACCAAATCTGAGGATGGCTGCCAGGGGAGGGGCTTAGGGAGAGGGCAGTCATTGGATGGGGGCAGCATGACCCAGAGATCAGTGATTGGTTACTACTAAGAAAGACAGATCAGAAACAAAACTGATACTCATTTTTTCTTTACCGAGGATTCCCAGCCTGACGACGGGGAATATTCATGAGCATGTGAAACCATGCCAGACCCATGCTGGAGAACGAGTTACAGGTAAGTAACTTGTTCCTTATACAGTATGTCATTTTCTCCATAAACAGGATCTCCGAGACCTTTCTTAAACACATTTACACATGTAGGAGGTCAAGGCTTTTCCCACAACCTAGGTATACACCCCTTGTCTGCCACTAAATGTTTGGAGACCGTTTTGGAATTCGAAAAATTATAAAAATGGGGATTCTCTGGAGGACAGTACCCTATCAGTAATTAGGATGGGACTGATAACCCCAGAATTACAATAATGTTTGACCTAATATCCAGCCAATAATCATGTAAGGCTGGACACTCCCAATAACTGTGAAGAACATATCCACCCCACCAAAGTTACTCCAACACAAAGGGGTTGGGGGGCGGTGAGCAGGGCATTGCTTTTGGGTCAGTGCTGGTGTTCTGTGCCACCTAAACATCTGTATGTATTGAGCATCCAGTACCTGCGTAGAGCTCGGGATTTCTGTACTTTCCTCCAGAATGTCATCCCATGTAGAGGCATTTAGCCTTGCAAGCCAAATCTTTCTGCCAAGAAGGCATATATTTATCTCCTCCTGGTGGCCTAGATGCCATAATAAATGTATAGACGCTTGATAGAAGCCCTACCAGGTGCATATAGTTTTCAAACATAGCTAGGTTTCTGATCCGTCCCTAGTGTCTCTGTAATCACAAAATTAGATTTACACTCTGGTAAGCTCATGATAAAGCCCTTCTTGAACAGATGGTCAAATTTGAGGCACCTACCCCTCTTCTTCCGTCGCATCAACCTGTGTTTGTCCAGACCGTGTGTACAAGAATGGTTATTTATAATAAACTGTGATTGGGGAGGGAAATGTGATGTCCCTGGTGATCGAAACCTCGCCTGAGATCATCTTTGTCATTCTAGTGACAGGATTAATGTTTTTTGGCCCGGTTTTTTTCAGTTAGCAATGGTTCAGACCGCAGAGTAGTCACTGTCAGGGACTGTTCTGCTGATATCCAGGAGTTTTCAGAATGGAGCTGCATCCTTTCACTTTGAACACATAACCAAACTTCTTTATAATAACCCACAATATCCCATACCCACCCCCTCTTTCTGTCTATATAGAATTTGTTTATGGATATTCAGTATTCTACCCAACCAAGCAAAGTTAAGAAATATCTTCAGGCAATCTTGTAAGTCAGCTCTAACTGGACAGGAAGAGTCTGGAAAAGATATTACAACATGGTAGAATGTTAATTTTTAGCATTGCTATTCTAATGGCCAAGTGGTGATTACCTGTTTTCATTAATGAAGGTCCTGCGTGCTCCATGAAACATAGGAAATTAGCCTTGTATAGCCCCGAGAACCTTTAAGTCAAATATATACCCGTATATTTCTGTAATTTCATCGCCACCTGAGTGGCCACTTCCCTTCCAGTGTCTCCCTCTCTGCCTCCAATAACACTTGATTAAGCAGTCCAGACATGGCCAAATTCACTTTGAATCGAGAGATCTCTGAAAAGGCATTTATCTTGTTTACTCCCGAAGGAATAGAAATCTCGGGATTTTTCAACTCTAGCACAACTTGGCAAACGGACACAAGTTGGGAACATCTGTGCCACAGGTTACCCCATAGATTTCACGGTTATGCCTGATGTGTAGAGTGAAGGATTCATTATTAATGCAAAAGGAAGGGGTGAGAGCGGGCATTGTTAACAATCCTGCGGATCCTTCGCTGAAACCCTGCCTAAAGTCTCCTCCCAGGTGGCCAATGGGGAGGGCAGATGCTTCCTGATCCCAACCTTGGGGGTGGTGTAGGGTTGGGAGGAGATTCAGTGGGATTAGACGCAGTATTTCTCCTCTGAAGGGGATATTCTTACCACTATGCCAGAAGAGATTAGGGCTTATTGTCATTTTAATGTCTCTCAACCTCTGTTTAAATCTAAACTGGTAACACCTAAGATTGTAACATCTAAACCTATTGTATTAAAAGAAAGAATCAATTCGGCCCCTAAAAATAAATATCTTCCTCAATACCAAATATGCACTACGGGGAATAGTGAAAGTGTTGCCTTCTCAGCAACATATTCTTCAAATAAAGTTAAAACTTATAACCCATCGTTTTGTTTAGAACATCTTTTTATTGGCATTTTTAAACCTAACCAGCACCAGCGTGCCAACAACATTATCCCCTTTCCCCCACCCCCCGGTACAGCCCAGCATTTTATATAGTGTTACTAAATTATAATCCTGGGCTTTGTGTGGGCATTGTATTACCCGGTTTACAACTTGTCCTTTTCTTTACCGGTCACAGATTGAATGCCTAAGAGTCCATTCATAAACACTACAATAAATTGTTCCATCTGCCTCCCACAGTTTAATTGGGTTGCGGATGGTTCTGCATCCACGTCGTCAGAGCGCTTGATCAGATATTGTATATAAGTCCTGCATGTGTCTGTTGCCATAGTGGTTACGTGTTGGGGTACCCCAACCTTTTTCCTTGTCGTTACAATATAAGATATCCAACCTCCACTGGGCCACTCTGGGGCTCTGCTACCCTCCCAACAGCATTGCCACCCATCGCTGGGCCAATATCAAGAGCAGTCCGGCCAGTTTTCGTGTATGTTTGGGGATCAGTTTGGTGTAGCCCAGCACTGCTGTCACCGGGTTCGGCTCCATGTCCTGTCCTGTAATGCGACTGATTGTTTCGAATACCAGCTCCCAAAAATGCCTTATGATGGGGCATCCCCAGGCCATGCGGAGAAAGTCGGCCACTGCACTGTCACATCTAGTGCATCTACCCAGGGTTTCCGGGAAGTAGCCTTTAAGTTGAATGGTGTATAATAAAATTGGTGCAAATATTTGAAATGGATGAATTTAAATCTCGCATTGATAGTCCCCTTCCTTGTGACCACACAGCAGTACCTCCACACCTCCTCTGAGATCCCCTGTCCCAGGGTCTGCTCCCATTTCCTCTGTGGGGAGACCTTCATCTCCTCTTCAAGGTTAAGGCTCATGGCATACAGCCCCGACGTCATTATTGCTGAAACCTCCCTGAAACAGTTTTTCAGGTGTGCAGGCAGTTTGTGGTTGCCTGGGGAATGTTGAGAACAACTGAAGCATGGACACTCTGTAATATAGAAATATATCTAGTTCCCCTTTATCCTTTAGTGTATCCAGTTTTATAAATGTCCCATTTGGGAAAAGTTCTCAGAAGTGTGTCACTCCCAATCTTTTCACTAATGCAATGAAACCTGCCTCACTGGTGAGAGGGAGGTTATAGGTGATAGGACTGAAAACAAAGAGCCGACAAACAAAAGGATCGAAAGTCAAAGTTTCGACATCTGGTAGAAAACATGTAAAAAGTCATTTGGTCGGAAAAAAAAGTATTGAAGGTTAAACAACATAGTACTTGAAAACTCGATCGATAAAGGATTAAAACAATAGGTAGGAACGACGAGTAAAGAACCTTGTGTAGACAGCATATGCACAGGTGACAGTTGAAAACAGTCAGTGCGTGAGAGAAAGTGAATAAAGAAACACCAGCTGATATGAAAATCGTATTATGTGACTGGAATCATCAGGTAAGCAAAACGCATGAAACTAATGAAATAATAATAAAAGACACACATTAGAGTCGGGAAACAATAATTAATGATAAATTTCGCTATTTCAGATACATGATGAATGCGAAAAGTGAATATGTACAATCTCAAATGGGAGGAAATCAATTGGTGTGCGAGGCTACACATATAATCGATAAATAACATGTAAAGAATCCACATATTGGAAGTGTACCGAATATCATAAATTAAAATGTACAGGAAGAGCGATCACAGAAGGTGAAAATATACGATGTACAGGAGAACACAACCATATGCCTGATACTACAGCGATCATAATTAAAAAGTCGATAAATGAAATTAAAAAAAATACGAAAACAAATCAAAATGAAGCAAGTAGCTCAATAGTGAACAGAACATATGGAAAAATTCCAATGCATGTAGCGGCTCAGATGCCGATCACAAAACTACTAAAAAGAAGCATTAATAGACAAAACCAGCAGAAAGAAAACCTGCCGATGGCACCACATAACTATCTTGACATAAATGTACCTGATATTTTACAAAAAACTGAAAATGGGGACCAGTTTCTATTTGCGACACTGGAGATTAAAGATGAAAAAATATAAATTTTTACTACTGATACTAATTTGTCACATCTAGGAAATTCGACGATATGGCATGGAGATGCAATGTTTAAATCGTGTCCGTAACCCTTTCTTCAATTTTATAGCATACATGGTACAATAAGTGGAACAGTAATACCGTTAGTGTATGTGTTAATGCCAGGCAAAACCGAGGAACTATACAGATGCGTATTTGCGAAAATCAAAGAAGCAATACCAAATAAAACACTGAATACAATAGTGATGGACTTTGTACAGGGTCAACTGAAAGGTTTTCAAACAATGTACCCAAACACTCATATACAAGGATGTTTTTTTCATTTCGGACAAGCAATATGGCGAAAAATTCAAAAGCTAGGCCTACGAACAAAATACATTGAAAACAGTGATTTTCAGCACCAGATAAAACAAATATTTGCTTTGGCATTTGTACAGGAAGACAGTGATTACATATTATGAAACATTGATTGCCACAGCATACCTCACAATAAATGAGGATGAATTAGCTGATTTGTTGGATTATTTAGAAAACACATGGATAGGGCAACTTACAAGAAAAGGTACAAGAGGAGATCCAAATATCCAATTTCAGTATGGAACTGTTACCGAGCGTTAAAGTAAAACTTGCCAAGAACAAACAATATTCAGGAGGGTTGGCACAGTAAAATAAACAAAGAATTCAATGTAAATAACCCAAATTTGAAGCATTTCCTAAAACAACTTAAAATGGAGCAAACAACACAGGAAATAAAAATCGCAAAAACTATTTCGCTTGAAAATACTCAACAGAAAAAAAAAATTTGAAGAGAGAATAACAAGTGTAGTAAACAATTTTGAGTCAATGGAATCAATGAACTATTTAGAAGCAATATCTTATAACTTGAAATGTTAAAATGAATAAGTAAAAACTGACCCAAATCACCGAATCTGCAATCCAAAAAAAGTACCAAAATCCAAGAAATCCATAAGGAACCGATCCGAGACATCAGAAATCCATACTCCGAATCCAAAATCCATCCAAGAGTAGAAATAAAAACCATTCCAGGAAAAAAAAAACATCAAAAAAAGGAAATCCATGCAGAAACATCCGAGTGATCAGGAATCGTTAATCCAAATGAAACATCCATCCAGGCGTAGAAAAAATCAATTCCACGATAAGACAACAGTCCAAAAAGCCACATCCGCAGAAAAAAAACCCGCTCCAACATGAAAAAAAAACAGATCCATAAAAAAATTGAGAGCGCGTACGCATAGGAATGCGACCGAACAAAAAGAACTTGCAAAATGGCGACCACGCTTGATTGCGTAAACGTGGGACGTCATACTTTGGACGCTGGACTAGAAACAGAAAGAAACTTGAAAACTGAATAACTAATCCAATAGCGCCATCTACAGTTTGAAAAGTATAGTTTGAAAAGTTAAAAAAGTTGTAATGTTTAATATATATATTTATAAAAATTGCAAATATTATTAGTTTATATTCATCTGTTATTTTTACCGTTTATAATCATATATACATACAAATATAGTAAATACATTAGAAAACATTAAAAATAAATAAATATTACATTATTAAAATAAAAGCATTATTACAAAAACCAATGAGTGTCTGTGTTATTAAATTATTATTATTATTAGATATAGTGTTTGAAAAATGATTCTCACAAAGAACTATTCGAAACTAAGGTTATTAGTACAAATGTATCCTCAACTATTGTATTCGATCCTTTTGTTTTCGAATGAATGACTGGACACCAATAGGGATCCTGGGTATATGTATTACTGGGAGTCTAGGGGAGTATAGGACCTCAACCATGGCCTTGCGTTCTATGCGGGTCCAGGACTTGCACGTGAGATCTACCATATTGTGTGCCCGGTGTACCCTGCCTGGAGCCATGAGAATGACTGATCGCAAAAGGGCCAGTGCCGCAACTGCGCTCTCCACCTCCACATGTCTTCTGTCACTCTGCTTGTCAATCAAATAGAGGAGAAACCCTGCCTGTGCCACATTATAATATGTTTCAAATTCTGACAGTGTATAGGCGCCGCTAGTTTGTCCCAGGAAACCCTAGCCTGCTTGCCTGCCCATATAAACTGCAGCACTGCCGACTTTAGCTCCCGAAAATAATCCCCGACACAAGAGTAAAATATATAGAAATCTAGGGAAGAGTGTCATTTTAATCACTGATATCCTGCTGTACAGATTAAGAGGGAGATTCACCCACCTAGTCATTGCTGCCTTTGCCTGTTCCAAGACTCTGAGATAGTTTCCATGGTACACACCTTTTGTGTCCCTTGCTATATTGATCCCTAGATAGCGGGTTTGGACAATATGCCACTGGAACCTCCACCCGTCTTGATATTGCTCCAACCTGTCCATCAACGGGAAGAGGACTGATTTTGCGGCATTCACTTTTAAACCTGAGAGGTCACCAAATCGCTGGACATCTCGCTTCACCGGGTTCAAGTTGTTTCTGGGATCTTTGATCAAAAGCACCATATTGTCTGCATACAGTGATATCACCACTCTATTATTATACAATTGGACCCCTCAGTGAAGGTGCATTTCTCTTATTTTCTCCGCCAGTGGTTCTATTGCCAAACAGCAGTGGCGAGAGGCAGCACCCCTGTCAAGTTCCCCTTCCCAGCGCTATTGTAGGCAACAATTGCCAATTCACCCATATCTTGGCCACCAGGTGTGTGTATAGCAGTGTCACTATGGATATGAACTGCTACCCCAGCCTCATATGGCGTAAAACAGTGAACGGAAACAGCCACTCCACCGAGTCGAACGCCTTAGTGGTGTCTATCAAAGCAGCCACTATTAAATCATCTTGCTGTACCGCCGTGATCAGCCCAAACATCCTCCTTAACCCATAGGAGGTGGAATGCCCAGGTATAAAACCTGACTGGTCTGCTCTCACCATTGTTTGCATCAGGGACGCCAGCCGGGACAACAGGATTTTGACTAAAACATTGTGTCAAGATTGATAAGTGATCTCAGGCGGTAAAAGGAGAAATCATTGTGGGGTTTATCCGCCCTTGAGTAACACTACCACTATCGCCTCCATTAAGGATTCGGGCAGTTGCCCCTCTTCCAGGCAGTGCTGATATGTCGGCAGCAAGTAGGGAGTGAGTTTATCAGCATAATGTTTATAAAATTCTTCCCTAAACCCATCAGGTCCCGGAGATTTCCCGGACGGAAGTGATTTAATAGCACCCAGCACCTCCTCCAGCGTCACCTGACGGCCCAGCCATTCCCTCTGTTCATTCGTACACCAATGTAGAGCAATCTGATCCAGGTGTCTATCTCCGGTTGGGACGCTCGGGTCTGGGATGAGCATAATCTGTCATAGGACCCAAGGAATTCCTGGATTATCTTCTTATCCTCGAATCTGTCCATCCCCTGTTTGTCTGCTATCGATATGATTCTACCCCTGAGATTATCCATTTTGGTTACCCTCGCCAAAGTCCTGCCCGGTGCCTGCCCCTCTCCATATTGCCGTATTGCTGTGTTCGCCCATATGTATTTGGCCTCCCTTTGTGCTAGCTCATGAAACTCCTGCAGTTGTTGCAGAATTTCCACCTTTTCGAAGTATGATGTTGTGGGTGTGGCCGATTGTAATGGTTGCATGTTTCTTTCCTTTGCAGCCAATTCCCTTCTGATTTGCCTTAGTGCCTGACTCCTTGGATATGCACTCCCCTCTAATCACACATTTGAAGCACTCCCATAGCATCCCTGCCGACCCCATCAAAGCAGCATTGATTTAAAAAAAGGTGTCTATTGCCTCTGGCAGGCTGTCGCGGAACACCCTGTCCGTGAGGCCCTCCCCTTTAAATCTCCAGGGGAGTCTCTCTTTTTCCCGACCTGACAGTTCAATTGTCAGTAGTAGAGGGGAATGGTCTGACAGTGTGCGGGCAATGATTACCACCCCCGTGACCAGTTATAGCAGAGGTTGTGATATTAAGAAGAAGTCTAACCGCGACGCGGTTTATGGGGTGCAGAGTGGTGCATGTATTGCTGTGCGCTTTGGTTCCTGATCCTCTACACATCCTCAATCTCCCACGTTAAGCCCATGCCCTGTAGCTTACTAGTTCCCCTGCCCCCTGGGCGGTGAGTGTTCCCTGTCCGATCACGTGTGGGTTCATAACCGCGTTGAAATCCCCAGCCCAAACTATCTCCCCAGGTGGGAGCCTCCCCAGCTGTAGCTCAATCAAGTCCAGCGTTTCTATTGAGTCCTGATTCTGGCCATAGTAGTTAACTAGGGTGTATTGTCTCCCATGTATAATTCCCTGCACCACAAGATCCCTCCCTTCCCGATCCCTAACGACATTGGTCTGGCGGAACCCGACAGAGTAATGAATGAGAGTGCTTACCCCTCTTGCGTATGAGGAATAAGATGCAAACTATCTATGGCAGGCCCAACGTCTCCCAAATTTAGACTCCACCTCTGATGTTAAATGGGTCTCCTGTAAAAGGTTGATTCCCACCTGGTGGTGCTGCATATACAGTAGGATTTTCCGGCTTTTGGATGGGCAATTCAACCCCCTGACTTTCCAAGTGATAAATGTAAGCGTTGCCATTAGTTACGGTTGAAACACATATATCTTCCAGGGTTGGTTCTTCAAGTGATCTGTCCCCACAATGGCTATATTGCATGACCACCAAGCACCTCATGTGCGATATAAGAATCGTACCAGACATCCTCCCGCCCCCACCGACCACCCCAATTCATCAGTATTCCTTAAACCCCCCCCCCCCCTGGTCCCCCACCGACAACCCCAATTCGTCAGTATTGTGGATTTCCCTCCTCCCCCTGGCTGATCACCCCAACTCGTCAGCTGCATCCCTACCCCTGCACAAAACTTGAGCTTCCGCATGAGGGATAGCCTGGAGTTCAGCCATCCACTGCACCTCCATTATCTTGTGGTTGTGTCTCGACTGCTTCGGAGCATGTCCTCGTATGTCTCAAGTGTCATGCAGTACTGAAGGGTATACATCACCAGGCATGTTTTCACCCATTGTTCCCTCGTTGCAGGGGATTCCTTGTCTGTAGTTCCAGAAAAGCGATGTCCTCTTCCGGGGTTTGAAAAATGATTGCTCGCCCCTCGTGTTCTATCCGCAGCTTGGCCGCGAACAGCATTGCATAATGGATGCCCCTTTCTCTTAGTTGTTTCTTGACTTCTGTGTACGTCCTCCTGGAGGCTTGTACCTTGTCCGAAGAATCAGGGAAAAGTCTGATTGTGTCCCCTTTGTAAGTTACTGTTCGAGGGGATTGGGTCCCCCGACATATTCCATATCTATGACAGGTAATGTCCACAGCTGTGCTGCTTTGGAAAATTTTCGGCATCTGCGTCCTGCGTTGATGTCGATGTGCCGTCCCCGAGGACCTCCTCCGACGGCCGACGTCACTCGATGTGATAAGTAGGACGCACAACGCCCGTAGCTTCAGTTCTGTTTTTCCTGCGAATGTGTTCGCTTCGTGAATCTCAGTACGCCTCGACTTTTTGGAGTTTGTTGTATTCTTCTCGGTTCTTTGATCCTGTTAGGTTTTTGTGAAAAAATGCCTGTTCGCGACGATGTCTACCTCGTCTTCCACCCCGCGTCCGGGCTTCAAGAAATGCGGGGACTGTGGGTCCAAGATGTCGGTCACAGACTCGCACGACGCCTGCCTCTGGTGCCTCGGGGAGGCCCACGATACGGACGACTGTGTCGCCTGCCAGTCGCTCACGGCCAAGGCCTTGCGGGAGCGCAAGAAGAAGTTGTCGGTAGATCGGGTGTCTAAGCCCCAGAAGTTGAGGTCTACGGGGCTTTCGACGGTTGACTCGAGAGGCGACTCTCCGCGTCATCGTCGGAAGTCCAGTGGGTCTCCTTCCAGGAGTCGGTCTCGCCGCTCCTCTTCCTCTTCGAGGCATTCCCGGAAGCACCGGCATCGGTCGCCTTCCCTGTCCTCTTCCGAGGACGCCGCCCGTCGGCGGGTCGCTTATCACACCATGCAAGCGACACCGGAGAAATGGGCTTCCTTCGGGAAGAAAATGTTGGCGGTTCTCGAATCGCAGGGCACCGGTCCGTCCGCGCCTCTGAGTGGGGTCGGTCGGCATCGGTCGAGAGACACTGCTCCTACGCCTTCGGGCTCGGGTGGTCGGCGCGGTTCCCTGGAGAGGTCCTGCTCGGACAAGGGTAGCTGTCCTCGCCATGCCCATTCCATGTCCCGGTCCTCGATGTGCTCGAGACCGCGTGATCCTGTGCCGTCTTCGAGGAAGACGTCGACGCCTGTGGCACCGAGGTCGTCAACTATCTCTCGAGAGACTCCGCCTCCGAGGGGGTCGTCGACGCTGTCGGCGCCTAGGTCGTCGAGAGACATGCTCGGAGCTCTGGCTTCGAGGCCTGTGTCGACGCCGTCGATGCTGGCGGCACTGCAGCTGACGTCGACGCTGATTCACTCGACGCCGACTCGTTCGGCGCCCTCAACGCCTTTCGAGGCGGTGGTGTCGGAGGGGCCCCGTGGCACGGGGGTAGCCCCTAGAAAAGCTCTGGCTAAGGTCAGGCATAGCTTTGGTCCCCAGGGGTCTTCCTCTCACCTCCTGGAGTACATTTCAGAGGGTTATGAATGTGATGCTGGAAATGCATCGGAGGGGCAGGGCCTCTGTATCCTTGTCCTTTACTGCTTTTTATTGTGTGTTCTGTCGTGTTTTCCGCGCAGGAGTTCATGTGGGACTCCTGGCGGTGCAGCTCTCTTTCTTTTGGTTTGGTGAACGGACCCGTGGGATACCCTTATGGCACCCATGGGTGGGGGTACAACCCTGTGCCCCTAGTGTATGTTTTTGGGCACCTGTGGGTGGCCTACAGAGCAGGGTATGGGCTGGTGGCAGCTCCATGCTGAATTTGACAGGTGCGCTGAGTATCCTCCATTTTGGGATACCTCGGCCCTACCATTGGGA
Source organism: Ambystoma mexicanum (assembly GCF_040938575.1). Classification (NCBI taxonomy): domain Eukaryota; kingdom Metazoa; phylum Chordata; class Amphibia; order Caudata; family Ambystomatidae; genus Ambystoma; species Ambystoma mexicanum. Next base: position 690,273,416 of record NC_090924.1, on the reverse strand, counting down.
TCAGTTGATCCCTGATGGAAAACAAGATGGCCCCGGTGGCCCCTTGCTTTCTATTACCCATTACCTTGTTTTCCCAAAGTCCTGGGAAGCCCTGACTCTGTCCCTTCCCCCTGACTGGCTGTTGGATGGAAGTGCCATGTATGGTGTTGTTGTGAAGACCCAGTCAGACTAGCTGGAGCCTTCCCGGTGATGTATGTTGTGGGTACCTCCTGTGGGTGGGACCTGGGTGAATAGAATGTGTGACGAATATGCATTCTGTGTTGTGGGTGTGTAGTATCTGGTGGTTGACACAATGACTGAGACAACCCTGCCCGAAACCGGTATGAATGCAGCTTGGAGTGTTGAATGGCTCGGTACTTGTCCCAATACACATAACTTGTTGTGAGTGTCTGGAGAGAGGTGAATGGCCTGAATACCTCGTGTGCCTGATTGGCTGCCTGCCTGCATGAATGCCCGTAGTCGTGATTGGATGCTTGAGTGTGACGCAGCGGAATGAATGGGAGATCAAGAGTATATCTGGGGACCTCTCACTGCTAGGAATCGTGTTCAGAAGCTGAAGTCCACTACAACGAGTAACTGGATTAACTGACGCTTGACCTTGAAGCCCTGCTGGACGAGAAGAATTGCTGTTGCTCTCCTTCACAATCTGAAAGCTGTTGTGCCTCCAAGGACTGACCCAGAGAGGACCTGGTAAGGCGCCCTCTTCCCGAGCTACGAGGGACCATCGTGCACAGCTGATCTTTGCCAACGCCCCCTGGTAGACAGACCTAGGACAGGCTGCCGACCCGATACGGGGACTGCTGCAGAACTCCAAGGAGAAGCACTCGGACTGTTGTCCGCTACTGTCGACGACCACCGTCGCCGACCAGAGCCGCCGTGCTCCCGTGTGCCTAAAACTTCGATTGTTCATCGGAAGCTCTCGTCTGCATCGTCACCCGCTTGTCTGCCGCTGGAGAAGGCCCGACCATCGACGCGCCAGGGTTGTCCTTCAAGTTTGTCCTTCCTTTCTTCCGAAGGTGGTTTCGGAATTTCATTTGAGCCAGAAGGTTTTTCTTCCGGCGTTCTATCCTCCTCCACATCCTGGTAAGGAAGAGGAGAGGCTCCATAGGCTTGATCCTAGGAGAGCATTGAGCTTTTTATTTCGCGCATGTCCCGGGTCAGAGTGGACGATCCACTTTTCATTGGTTACGCTGGAAAGCGTTTGGGACAAGCTGTGACAAAACAGACTTTGTCTCATTGGATTATTTTAGCTATCTCCGAGTGTTACCGCTTGGCGGGTAAGGACCCTCCGGCTGGCTTGCGGGCCCATTCTACCAGGGGAGTGGCTGCGTCTACTACCCTGCAGAGGGGTGTTCCTATTCGTCACATCTGTGATGCAGCCACCTGGGCTTCAGTACATAGTTTTGTATGTCACTACTCCCTCGATTCCATCCGAGGGCAGGATCTGGTCTTTGGAAAGGCAGTCCTTTATTCCGCAATTTGATTGGGCATGCTAAATTTGTGTTCTAAATTCTTTTCCCACCTCCTTGCTTGGTACTGCTTTGTGAGTTTGTCATAGATATGGAATACGTCGGAGGACCCAATCCCCTCGAAGAACAAGTTACTCTCTTACCTGGTAACGTTCTTTCGATGGGATGGTCCGACGACGTATTCCATATCACTCCCTCCCTACCTTTCCCGCTGAGAATTTCTTATGCGATTGCAGCTTGCGTTCCGCAAGGCCTTGTGTGTCTGACTAGCAGAAAACTGGTGTCACACGTTCTGGGGGAAAAAACTACAACTGAGGCTACGGGCGTCGTGCGTCCTACTTATCACATCGGGTGACGTTGGCCGTCGGAGGAGGTCCTCGGGGACGGCACATCGACGTCATCGACGCAGGACGCAGACGCCGAAAAATTTCCAAAGCAGCACAGCTGTTGTCATGATCTCTGCTTCCAAAAGGTCAGGGTTTTCCCAACTCCCTTGGAAGCAGATCCATAACCCAGGTTCCGAGTGCCAACCAGTCCCAATTAAGACCTTTTGGACCCAGTCCTGGCGCCAGTGGCACCAGGCTCATAAATATGCCCAGTCCCAGCGCTGGAAGCGCCGGGCTCATAATGCTTGGGTGGACTTACCTGCAGCAGACCATGCTGCTTACTTGCCTGCCAGTTGAGCCTCTGATCCTCTTCTGTTTGGAACTACTTTTCCTGTTGGGTGGGGCAGGAGCCACTCCCTAGGTTCAGAACACTGGAACTCTTCTGTAAAGCAGGAACTCTTTTCTTACCTAGGCGTGGCTGTGGAAGGAGACACCTAAGCACTACAGGAGGCTATTTAAACCACACCCGATGGATGAATCTTGCTTTGCGTTATTCTGCATCCTCTGCAGCAGAACCCTCATCGTGTCTTCTGCATCTGATCCTGGGCCTAAGGAAAAAGGCTTACCATCCTGAATCCAGTCTTCAGCAACACCTATAAAGACAAGAAAGAACAGGTTAGCATTACGGTCTTCAGTGACAGCGCTTCACTTACCTGGTCCATCGGCTGTCACCAACGCCTCGCGCTGCATTCCGGCATCTGAAAGACAAAGGCTTACCTACTCTTCGTGCGCTCCGGAGGTCTTCGCACTGCATTCCGGCATCTGAAAGACAAAAGCTTACCAACTCTTTGCACGCTCCGGAGGCCTTCGGCGCTGCATCCCGCATCTGAAAGACAAAACAAGGTGCGTTTAAAGACATTGGGGAACTTTAATACTCACGTGCCATTACTCCTTTCCACATCTAACCCAGTGGGTATTCCGGCACCCTGCAGCCGCTCCGAACTTGTACCTGCAAAATAAAAAGACAGTTAGAGCGCCTCGTGAAGCAGGCAACAAGCGCTTACTTACGTGCTTCCAGGCGCTTCTATTCATCACACGGGCTCCATCTTCAACTCACTTCAGCCCATCATCCGCCATCGCCGGAACCCTGCAAAACAAGAGACATCATTACTAAAGACTTTTAAAGACATTAGAATTACTCGAAACTTACCGTTCGTGCAGTAAACGACGGACAGCAGTCCTCTGAAGTCAAGAGGCCTGCTCCCCTTATCCAGTGAAGAAACTGGTTACAGCACCCTGCCCCGAGGCAGATGGAGAGCACGGCGTTCACTTACCTAAGGTGAGAGCGTTAACCTGTGGGGTTCTACAGGAGAAGAGAAAGGGAAGAAGAGAGAGACATTCAATAACCCAGTTCATTAATCCCATATTTTCTATCTGCAGACATCTTACCCGTTACACATCACCTTTGAAGATACGGTATACGCCCAGTCAAGACCGGCGCCTCTACGGGAATCAGGTGAGCGTTACAGCTGTGGACATTACCTGTCATAGATATGGAATACGTTGGACCATCCCATCAAAAGAACGTTACCAGGTAAGAGAGTAACTTGTTCTTCCTTTTTCTCTGGCTTTGCAGAGGGCAGTGGCTCTGTCCCGATAATTTAACATGCGAGTGACGATTGAGCGAGGTGGTGTCCCGGGGATTGTAAGCCCTTTCCACTATGTACACTGCCGAGAACTCCTCTGGCCCTGAGCGCCTCCCGCAGTATCTCTTCACCAGGGGCTCCATGTACCTCTGCTCCACCGACTCAGGAACCCCAATTATTCTTAGGCTATTCCTTAGGCTTTTCCATCTAGACTTGGTCGTCCTGTTGGTCGACTAGCTCCTTCAGTGCCCGTTTCACAAGAGTCAAGTCTCTGGCCACCGATGTGGATTCATCCTCTGCGCTGGATTCTCTCCCCTTTACCTCATCCAGCGTCTCCCCATGTTTATGAAGACAGACCTGCATGTGATCGACCTTACAAGTGAAGGTATCCATTTTCCCATCTAGAGACTGTAGGTTGGTTTGCAGTTGATTAAATCTCCTTAATGTCTTGAAATGCTCCAAAGAGATCTTGGCGAGCTGGTTGGGATCTTCCCTCTGGTGATTCTTCCGTCAGTCTTATCGTTTCTCGTCTGAAAGGGTGTGTCGAAATGTAATTTGGACTGTTGTTTGCCTCCTTTACCGGACTTCGACATCTTAGCGGCTCCTGAGACCTGTGTGATGAGGGCGGTATCTGCTATGTCCGGTGATCACTGCCCGTTCGTCCCCGACCCAGTTATCAACAGCAGCCAGAAGATTCGGCCAACTTCTTCAGAGGGATACTGTCCTCCTGCTCCCCTCTTCTCAGTTGTCTCATCTTTAAATACACAGATTATCCCTCCGAGGAAGTCCCACGACCCCAACAGATGGATGTGCCACCGTGTGATTCTCCTTAAGACTAGCTGTTGCAAAGCACGCTCCCTGTTTACGTTGATTGTTCTCCGAGTTGCCTCACTTGCGGGACCTCCCGGACCGGTCCCGTGGTCTGTTGTCTGATTTTATTTATGTGAAGAGGGGTCAGGGGCTCCCTATGAACAATAGGGTTCTGCTGTAATTGCCTAATGCTGTCCCCTTGCCCCCTCTTATCTGGCAGATTGTTCCACTCCAACATTCTCGGTCCAGTCCCAGCCCAGGACAGGACCAGGAGCGCCCCCCCCCCCCCTGCTTGTGTTCTCTGATATTGGCCGTCTCTGATCCCAGGGCCAGGAGCTCTAGTCCGCAATGGTCATTTAAGCCCGCCGGAGTGTGTTCCTCAGCACGCCGTAGCGATAAATATTCATTCAGGGCCTAATGATCCCCAGCTTTCCGCGCTCAGGGATAGCTCCTCCTCCCCTGCTCTCAATCTGTCGTAACCCAAGGCTCCAGCTTTCGATCGCCACTCTCCAGGCACCACCAGCCTCTAAACTTTACCCTGGGGAGGGTGCGTGTGTTCTACTGCACGGCACCGCGTCTGAGGTGTTAACTCAGTCAAACCAACCTCTGGATATTCACTGGATCTTGCAAGGTGTTTAGGAGCTCACAGGCACACAGCCATCTTGGCTGGGCTCGCTAGCACCCCCTTTAAAAAAAACAACCTACAACCCCTCTCTTACAATTATTAAGGCAGTCAAATTTACCATTAAAAATATACCAGAAGTAGAATAGCCTTACTTCACTAAAATGAACTACATGTCCCATAATCCCATATGGACTGAGACAAAGAGGGCTGAAGAGGCATGTAGAAGTGGAGGGCAGGTAATTAGGCCTAACAGCCTTTGAAAAGGTCAGGCAATTAATGACCATGCCTGCACCTGAAAACAATTGCCCCACCTGAAAGGCATCAAAGGCTGCAGCAGGAGAGGGAGGCAGAAAGGAGCTGGAGAAGGAGCAGGTAGGCTGGCAGTAGTAGTAGAAGCAGACGAGCACGAGGCTTGCAGTTTACTAGGAAGTGTCATCCCTTAAAGGACCCTGGTATATGGAGAAAGCCAATTTCACCTGCAAGTTCTGAGAGGGTCCTGTGTTCACAAACCCTACCTTGCCATGGCTGCACGGAAAGAGAAGTGCTGAAAGTGAATATTTTCTCAGGTGCGCCTAGTGGCTATAATTGCAGAGCCGTAACCGTGCTGAAACCCAAGGCCCTTAGCAAGAAGCAAGCCAAGGGACAGAGGAGTACAGAAGACTCCCAGTTGGCATGGCCGGACCCGAGACACCCATACGGCAGTAGGGTGTGGGTCCCAAGTGTACCCAGAGCTGTAATAGTAGAAGTCGTCGGGAAATTGAAGCAGCCCGCAGCCACAGTTTTCCTGGAGCCTGTGAGTGAAGCTTGGCATTCAGGTTCACGCTGGAAACATTGCTGGTAACTGTTACCAGCTCTAAACTGACTTGCATGCAGATAGAAGCAAGTATAAACTGTTTGTCGTTTGAAGAGTCTCGCAGACAATGGATATGTATCACGCGAACTTATAGTAAAAGTCGGAGTGCTCGCGTGTAAAGAGAAGCCTATCATTTTCCCATTGTCAAGCTATTAATGTTGCCAGAGTGGTCGCGTGTCTCTAATAAAAAAGGGAAAACTTTGTAAATGACTCTGAAAACCTAACTCTGACTTTTCACAATTTTTACAAGACTGTACAACATTAAAGAGAGGTTGCGTGTGGCCAATTATAATTCCCGACCGGAGTTAAGAAGTGTCTCCGGGTTCATAGGTGGGAATACAAACAATTTCAGTTATTTAAGTTATTAAAGATCTACCTTAAAGAGTGTTTGCGTGTACCTAAATCTGTTTCTCCTTTAAAAACTGAACTTTGTAAAATTAAGAGCAAATATTCTTTAAACACACAGGTTGTCATATTACCAAGGAGAACAAGCAGACAAGCCCTATTTATAGTGAATCAAGCTTTGTTTAAATCCATCCACCTGAGTTTTGAAGTTGTTAAAAGTTTATTGTCCTCTAATACAAGTGTGACATTGTTAACTGAAGTGGAAGTGTGGCAATACTACCTCAAGGTAGATACTGAAATTAATGTGTGAATGAAGCTGGGGAAGGGAGCTGGGTGCTTGTACGAGGATTGCCCGCATAATCTGTAATACTGAGACTGTTGAAGTTGAGGGAAAGTCAGTCTGGAAGCAGATGCAAATTATACTAGTGCCCGTAAGTCAGATGGAAGAGGCAAAGAGGCTGCCCTATTCTTGGAGAATATAAAAGAAGAGTGCCTTGCCTGCCTGCAGAGGTCGCAGAGTCTTGTCTTTAATGCCTGACAATCTTTAAGCACAAAGTTGAAGTAGAAATACCAGAACTGTGGCTGTGTATAATACTGTCAGTGGATGTTACATTGAAGTTGCATGACGTTATAGCATACTGTGGAACAATGGAGTCTGTGCCCACGGTAACAGTAGTAGAATGGTGGTTGTCAAGAGGAAAGCAACCTCCCCGGAAGAAGCATCCTGACAATCATACGAAATGTACTGCAGAGGTTATGAACACTTGTACAGTTGTCGAAGGAGAAGTAGTTGCTAACCTATTCTTTGAACTGTGGCAAAATATTCTTGGATAGAATATGTCCAATATTACCATTGGTGCTATTTTCCTGGCATGAATTGGAAGGGGATCTTTTCAACTGAAAGCTGAAGAACGGTTACCAGTGGTTTTTTTGTTCAGTGATCTTTTGTTTCTTTTGGAATTTACAAGAACTGGTTCAAGATTTTCTTTTCCCTTTTAGACACTTGGGGAGATTGACTGTGATGGGACTTACCCAGGACAGGTGAAGGTCATGCAAAATACTGGTTATTTGTTGTTCACTCTTTTATTTTGTTTATAATGTATTTTCAATGTTTTGTTGTTTAGTGTGAGGGCCAGTTTGCTTAGGTTAGGAGTTATTCCCTTAGACTTTAGACTGTATAGGGAATGCCCTGTTAGAGTAGGTTTAGTGAGGATTTATTTGAAACCTTTTTCTTTAATACGATACTTAATTTTGATAAAACCACAAGTAGTTGTCTGCCTCGCATTACTGACCCCTGACAGCATCCATTTCATTCACCCGTTGAACGCTAATGAGTCTGAGAATTCTCTGATAATCCTGACCTGGGCTCTTGGGAAGACAGTTTGCTTTGATCATTCTGAATATATTTTCTTCAAAACCATACTTCTAAAGCGCTATTGTTATAGAGCCCCAGTCAACATGGTCAAGTGCTTTTGCATCCAATGCCATAAGCACCAACTTATTATCATTCCTTCTTACTTTATTAATAATATGCAGCACTTACTGGTCTGATCCCGCCAGTGGTGCCAGTAATGGCTTGATACGATTGACCAGGACTTTAATATAGACTTTTGCATCTTGATTTATTAAGGGAATTGGCCTGTAATAAGAATGTAGCTACCCATGATACGCTTAGTGATAATCGCAATATGGGCCTCTTTCATAGAGAGAGTTATCTGACCTGGTTCTTGATTAAATAGCGCCAATAAATGCAGGAACAGATGGGGTATGTAATTCTTATAATATGAGGCAGTTAGGCCTTAGTGGTACAGGCTTTTATTCAATGTATGGGATTTTAAATCAAATATTTATTTACTTGTAGTTGGGCTATAAAGGGCAGCATTTAACTCTTCAGAAAAGTAAGGAACCACTCTGTCCTCAAGTTATCGATTTAGGGCTTTCAAGTCTTATCCATCATGTAAAAAGTGGAATAAAACTTCATCCATCTTCTCTTTTTCTTTACACACCAGAGTACAATGTTCCTTGCTAATCAGCAGAAGGAATGTTTTGTTATTCTTAATCTGAAGCTTTCTAGTTTAGGCCCCTGTTCAAATATCCTCTGACCAGAGCATTACATTGGGCCCTGATGGGTTTTATCTTTTTCATGAGTGCTAAAAAGGGTTCGTTTTGATCCATGTAGCTTCCAACATCTACACCATGGAATCGCAGCGTCTTTGCACAACAAAGCTTCGCAATGCGAGACTCTATGGATGGATTTCAAAAACAAATACCTTGCATCAACTTCAAAATCCCAATTCGACGAACATCCAGCGAATTAATGCAAGTTGGAGGGATCAATAGATGACCTAGGAAGAAAGCCCAGATCTCTCAACTGAGAAACCACCACATCAGTAGAACAATGATCACTTTTTCCCACAACATATACAATATTCATAAGATGTCTGCTCAACCAACGGGAGGCAGGGGGGTAGGTGAGGGTAACGTTTCTTTTGTTAACTGTTACATTCAGAGAATGAAGACACGTTTAAAAATGTTTGAAAGTATAATGATGCTATAAGCTCTGCTCTTGTTATGTAACCAGGAGGTAATACTTACGTACTATATAATGTGAATTCTTTTGTTCAAAATCAATAAAACCAAATAAAAAAAATAAAAAAACGGTTCGTTTTGGGATTCGTTTCCAGAGAGGACAACTGCCCCTTGTAATCCGAGCCTGCCTGCAACCTCACCCTTCTTGTCTCCACTGACAATTTCAAACATTACCTTTTACAAGGTATCCCAGTTACTGGAAAGTGGAATATGTTCTGGTATGTTGTCCTTAAAGAAGTTGCTTATAGTTTCTGCAATCTCGTTTGCAATCACTGGGATCCCTCAAAACATAGTTCTCCAGATGCCATGTACCTCGCCCTCCCTTCCAATCCCCAAATTCAGGTCAGCCATCACTGAGTCATAATCTGACCGAGTTACAGCCCCAATCAGACCTTCCAGAACATTCTTGGCTAATCTTGTGGATAGAAAACATATATCGGTACAAACGTAGGAATGATGCACATGAGAATAGAAGACAAATCAAGCTGCTCAGGATGTAAGTACCTCCATCCATCAGCCCCATGGAATTGAAATTGGATTTCAGCTTTACAGACATAGCTCCCATGGGGTTGTGTGTCCCATTATTAGATATAGTTAGGTTGCCAACTAGAATAATTTCTCCATTTGAATATGATTCAATAACTAAGCCTTCTTGGCATTGGTTCAGACCATCTATAAGCATAACTGGCAGCAACTCTCACCCCAGACTCCCTACCACTAGTTGAGTACCTTCTTATGAAAAATTTCCTTCTGCAGATCAAAACAGCCATTCTAAAGATTATTGCTACCTCCCCCACACCTCCTCCAGGCCTGTTATTGTCTGCATAGGCAAGGGATCTGTGAGGATAATCCCTTGGCACCAACCTATGCATGTCTCAGTTGTATAATTTTGGGGCGAGCGATTTTCAAGTCCCGCAATAAGCACATTTCCTTAGGTGGGTTGTTGATCCCCCATCACTAATATATATATATAAACTATTTGTCCATTTAGCACTTAAATTCATCAGAATATATGGCACGTGGAATTTTGATAATTTGTTCTCACATTTCTTTCTCAATAGGTTAAACATTCCCACCACTAGCCTTGACAGAACATGACCACTTACCCTTAACCATAAGATCTGACCATGTAGGTCTTATCAAGAAGGGGGGGACTGGGGGTTGCCCCTCCGGATTATACACTGTACCTCTTAGCGGCCCAACTACAATATACTACATGATGGATTGACTCTCTGACAGGGGAATTTAGGCAGTGGTTTAGGGCACTCCCAAAATACATGGAAGATTTGGAGTAGAGGGGGAACACGTGTATTGTCTGAGTGGCATGGAAAAAGGCACTGACAATGTTTCAGATTCGGGAAGTATATTACCCAGAGTTGTCATTTGGCATTGATGGAATAATCCAAGCTATCTTTAAGGATATGGGAATGCCAGCTTTGACATAGGCACAGTGTTGTAAATTAGGAGATGTATTTGATGATGGCTCCTTACTTTCGCAAAACGGGCAGGCAGGTATGATATGCCGAAAGATCTATTTCTGAATTATGCACTGGTAGTTAAAAGATTGGCCGAATTATGGAAAAGAATCTCAGAGGAACCGGAACCCACCTTGCTGTTATGCAGGATCCTCTCAATGTGTCCAAATAAGGGGGTGGCATCACGCATTTCTCCAGAATTGGATCTTTCGTATATTCACATGCTATGAATATTCCCCCTCGACATAGAGCAGTTAAACGTAAACTGAAAACGTGCAGTCACTTTTGTGCTCTATCATAGTCATTTTGGGTCATACTGCTGACAGCCAATAGGAACACCTCCTTTAACTCCTCCCCTGTCGGCCATCTTCAGATTTTGTACCGCATGTTAGTGTAGGGAGTTCTCAAAAATCATTTCTTCAACATTTCTACAAATAAATGTCATTTAACATTTTTTCCACCAAAAATATATATGTATTTATGTCTACTAGAGGACCGTCGTTGGTGGCGACAGTGCTACCTCCGCGGACCGTTCCCACCTCCGGTAATCTCCAATCAAGCTTTGTCTGCGCAGTTGGGGCTAACTCATGGCGGAACCCACGAGGAAGAGCCTGTTCAAGGCCTGTGCCCGCTGTGGACTGAAGAATGTCTAAGTGGATGATCACCACAATGACTGGCTCTACTACTTTCATCTTCACCATGTCATCCAGGACTGTGAAATCTGCTAGTCATTCTTCAACAAGATTCTGAGCGACAGTCACTGTTGTCTTGTTGTGTGGCTCAAGGACGCTGATGGGGCTTCTAACTCCGCTTGGGTATGGAGTCATGCCTCATTACAGCAGGGCAGGACGGCCCAGCGAACTTCCTCTAATAAGAGGTCTAGGTTGCATGAAGTCCAGGCCGCCAGCAAGAAGAGGCATAAAGACACCTCAGGCCACAAGCCCAGATCCTCGCACATGGACCGGTCTTCACCAAAGGTCAGTGCTCTAAGGGTATCAGCAGAGGAGGAGAGCTAAGACCTTGCCATTCCCCAGGCAGGTGACGTCTTCTAAGTCACGTCAAAATCTGATCACCATTCTTCGCCTTAAAGGTCGACCACAGGCTCATCGTCGACAACCGAGCCTCCTCACTCCAGGGCTTCTACCCCAAGGCCATCGACGCCGTCCAACGGCAACCCGTCAACGAAGCTGTCGACTGCCACGACTACCTCACCACGACCATCAACAAAGCCGTCAAATGCCACAACTACCTCGTCATTGACCACGACTACCACGTCATCGGCCACGACTATGAGGATCTCGTCGACATCTGCGTCCATGGCTGTGATGAGCAAAAGTGGTTCCTTCCATACCAGTTACCACTGCCACTGGAGTCTCCGACACCCACACCAGCACAGTGCCTGCATTAATGGCCCGTCCACGGGCATCATTCCCTAACCTTGGGGTGGCCTTGCTGCCGGGTGGTGTGGGTGGTATTTTTGTGTCAGAACCAAGTCTATCCCAATCAAATGTGGAGGAAGCATAGGAGGCGGCCATCATGTCACTGCTGTCATTGCCAGCATGCAGGACACTGCCTCCCAGAAGTTCACTGCGGGGTGAGGCACGCTTGATCAGGCTACCACCTTTACCCCCTCTGCATTCTGCTCAAGCCATCAATATAACGGCGCCATCGCTGCCTCCACAAAGAGACTTGTCACTGGACATTTTATCTACTATAACTACTCTGGTGGCAACCTTGCAACAACCGCTGCCTGCACCAGCCCCGGTAACTAAACCGATCAGGCGACCTTGCACAGATGTCCCTGCCTTGCAGGGAAATGGATAAGCACCAGTCAGTACCTCAAAGACTGTCAGATACTGGGACGGATATGGATCCAGATGACTGTGTATCCACACACACAAGCCACACTTATGAATTTGATGATTTCATCACAGCTGATGGGGAACCAGATGATGTTCCACTAAGGCCCTCACCCCCTGATGAAGTAGGGTCCTTCCACGCACTCATGTCCAGAACGGCCACAATGTTCGGTCTCGCGCCGGAGGAGCAGCGAAAGGAGCGTGTGCTGTACCAGAGCAGCGCAGGAAATCGGTCATATGTCAGCTGCTGTTGGAAGACATCTGGGAGGATGGCCTAATCACCTTGCTGCATTCCACAACTGCCGTGCTAAAAAAGACTGGTTCAACAAAGAGTACAGATCCCAGAGAGCACTGCCACCTGCTTCCGCACCCAACCCACACCAGAAAAAGGTTGGCTAACCCATCGTCATCCTGCTGTCTCCCCCCAAACAAGGAAGGCATAGATAACTATCACCGCAGCCATGACTATCAGGGCCGCCAATGCAATGGCCATACTCTCACATTACAATCGCGAGCGGTGGCACAAGTTGGGTCCCTTGCTGTAGTTCCTGCCAGATGACGAGAAGCAAGAGGCCTTGGATAGCTTCCTTGAAGGCGAGCTGGCATCAGACCATGCCATTACGGTCTCTATGGACATCGCCAACACTGGTTTTTGCCTGCTTGGGAATGGTGCAGTCCGACGTAGGCAGAGTTGGCTGAAGGCCACAGATTTACGACCCGATGTCCAGTCCTAGGTCATGGATATGCCCTTTGATGGATCTGCCCTTTTTGGGAAGAAGGTGGATGAGGCCTTACAGTCCATAAAATGGGACACGGAAAGCGCTCGCTCCTTGGGCACGCTACAGCAAAGGCATCAGTCCTTTCGTTAAGGAAAAGGGTGCCATGGCAGGACTTCGCGGGATAACTGCACCACGTACCAGTCTTCCTCCTTCTACAAGACCCTGTACTCAACAGGGGACCAGTACAGGAAAAGGTCCCAGTCCTACAGGGGTTCGCTGCAACGCCATGGCTCCTCACAATCTAGGAGCAGTCCAGCAAACAAACATGACCAACCCAAGGCGAAGTCCTCCCAGTTCACCCCAGTGGGAGGGCGGCTGTCAAGGTTCTTCAAAGAATGGACATACATCACCACTGATGAATGGGTGCTATCCTGCAGCATGGCCACTCGCAGGAGTTTGTGGACTATCCACCGGACATTCCTCCCGCACACAAACCGGAGAGGTTGCGACTCCTCGTGCTTCAGGAAGTGCATCCCTATTTGCATCTCCCACTGGCGCTACCTACGCTTCGTGGAGGCAGGAGTACATTATCAGTTCAAGGCCCTTTCATTCTGCCTGCTCCGCGGGTGTTCACCAAATGCCTTGCAGCAGTGCTGGCTCACCTGTGGCGGTTTGGCGTTCACATCTACCTGTATCTAGACGATTGGTTAGTAAGAGCCCCCTCTTAGCCGCTGGCTGAAACCAACACCTCAACCACCATCCATTGTCTACAGCAACTGGGTTTCTCCATCAACCTCCCAAAATCATGCCTGGTTCCATCTCAACAGGCACTCTGTCTCGGAGCAAGGCTCAACATCCAAATCTGCACTGCTAGACTCTCAGACGAAAGGGTGCCAACTCTTTTACACAGATTGTGCTTTCTCAACGCTGCCCAGGTAACGCCAGTCTGCGACTACACATCCCTGCTGGGGCTGTCATCATGCATCACGCTGGTCACCAGCTGCTGGCAACACATGAGACCGGTTCAGGAATTCCTGGATACCCGCTGAATCCAAGAATTAGGGTCCTGGGACGACTGCATTGCTCTAACGCAGGTTTTCAAATGGAGCCTTCACTGGTGGTCAGTGAGCAAACATCTGATGCAGGGTGCCCCCTTCAGATTGCCAGACCATCAGGCCACCATCATGACAGATACTTCACTCTAGGGCTGGGGCACCCACTGTTAAGACCAACACACCGGGGGCCTTTGGCCGGAGAAGGAAAAGAGCCAGCATATCAATCTGCTGGAGCTACGAGCAATGTTTTGGGCCCTGAAGTCTTTTCTTCCCCTCCTGAGGGGAAAGGAAGTATGGATTTACACAGACAACACAATGTCAATGTTTTATGTCTGCAAGCAAGGAGGAACAAGGTCCCCACAGCTTTCCAGGGAAGCCCAAGCCCTGTGGCATTGGGCTCTACAGCAGGGCATGTTTCGAGGGGATTGGGTCCTCCGACATATTCCATATCTATGACAGTAATCACCACAGCTGTGCTGCTTCGGAAAATCTTTCTGCGTCCTGTGTCGATGATGTCGATACGCCGCCCTCGAGGACCTCCTCCGATGGCCGACGTCACTGGATGTTATAAGTAGGACGCACGACGCCCGTAGCCTCATTTCCGTTTTTTCTGCAAATGTATTTGCTTCGGAGATCTAAGCGCCTCGACTCTTTGGAGTTTCTGTTCTTTCTCGGTTCTTCGAACCTGTTCCTTTGTGAAGTTATCCTTCGTGATGTCTACCTCGTCTTCCACCCCGCGTCCGGGCTTTGAGAAGTGCGGGGACTGTGGGTCCAAGATGTCGGTGACTCGGGGAGGCACATGACACGGATGATTGTGTCGACTGCCAGTCGCTTACGTCCAAAGCCTTGCGGGAGCGCAAGAAGAAACTGTCGGTAGGTAAGTTGTCCAAGCCACGGAAGTCGAGGTCTGCGGGGCTTTCGACAGACGATTTGAGGGGCGACTCTCCGCATCGTCGTCGGAAGTCCAGTGGGTCTCGGTCCTGGAGTAGGTCCCGCCACTCCTTTGCCTCTTCAAGCCACTCCCGAAGCGCCGTCATCGGTCACCTTCCCCGTCCCCATCCGAGGACTCCGCCCGTCGGCAGGTTGCTTATCCCACCAAGCATGCGACGCCGGAGGAATGGGCTTCCTTCGGTAAGAAAATGTTAGCGATTCTCGAATCGCAGGGCACTGGTCCGTCCGTGCCTCAGAGTGGGGTCGGTCATGATCAGTCGAGAGACACCGCGCGCATGCCTTCGGGCTCGGGTGGTCGGCATGATTGGCGGGAAAGGTCCCATTCGGACAAGGGGAATTGTTCTCGTCATGCCCGTTCCAGGTCCCGGTCCTCGAAGCGCTCGAGACCGTGTGCACCTGTGGTGTCTTCGAGGAAGACGTCGACGCCTGTGGCGCCGAGGTTGTTGACAGACACTTTCGAGGCTCTGCCTCCGAAGAAGTCGTCAACGCCATTGGGGCCCAGGCTGTCGAGGGACACGCTCGGGGCTCTGCCCTCGAGGCCTGTGTCGACGCCGTTGATGCTGTCGGCGCCGCCTTCGGCGTCAATGCCGATTAACTCAACGCCTTTCAAGGCTGTTTCGACGGGGGTACCCCGGGGCATGGTGGAACCCCCTAGAAAGGCTGTGACTAAGGTCAAGCATGGTTTTGTTCCTGATTCTGTGCCATTTTACCGCCATCTTGGGTTAATTTCAGAGGTGAATGAGGGCTCTGATGATGGCATGGTTCCTGATATAGTGCCAGATGAGATTCTCTCAGGCCATAGCCAAATTGAGGACCGGCGTCAATGCCGATTAACTCAATGCCTTTCAAGGCTGTTTCGACGGGGGTACCCCGGGGCATGGTGAAACCCCCTAGAAAGGCTGTGGCTAAGGTCAAGCATGGTTTTGTTCCTGATTCTGTGCCATTTTACCGCCATCTTGGGTTAATTTCAGAGGTGAATGAGGGCTCTGATGATGGCATGGTTCCTGATATAGTGCCAGATGAGATTCTCTCAGGCCATAGCCAA
Organism: Ambystoma mexicanum; assembly: GCF_040938575.1. Lineage (NCBI taxonomy): Eukaryota > Metazoa > Chordata > Amphibia > Caudata > Ambystomatidae > Ambystoma > Ambystoma mexicanum. The sequence continues at coordinate 690,257,649 of NC_090924.1, read as the reverse complement.
ATTGAGGACCAGCGTCAGTCCCTGCACAATGCTAGTGGTCTGGACACCTCTCTGGAGGTGGAGTTTTGTAGGCCAGAGCCTGGCACTCATGCCGACTCCTCGTACCGGCGCCTTATGTCTAGGGTCACCGAGTACTTGGGGTGGTCTGCTCCCCCTGGGGATTTTCTTCAGGATGACCTTATGGATATCCTCGACCAAGGTCCACCAACTGACCCGGTACTGCCGTTCCATATGGCTCTACAGAGGAGGGTGGCGGTGGCTTGGACTGCTGCGGAGAGTCTCCTGGCATTGGGCAAGTCTTTGCTGTGAAAATACTGCCCAGCCAGTAGTGACCCCTGCTTCTTGAACAAGCACCCCACTCCGGAGAGTTTGGTGGTGCAGGCGGCTACGGCCCCAGCAAAGCAGGCGTTGTATGCTACCATCCCTCCTGATAGGGACGACAAGCGTTTTAATGGTTGGGCGAAGAAAGTGTTTTCTTCAGGGGGTATGGCGCTTCAGGTGGCCAACTCCATATGTGCCTTGTCACGTTTCACACACACTCTGTGGCACTGTGTTTCCTTAGCGGCTGAACATATTTCCGAAGGGGATGAATGGGATGGATTTCTTGCTATGGTTCAGGATGGCAAGGATGCCATGTGTGAGACCGTTCAGTAGGGTTTGGACATGGCAGATTGCATCAGCTGGTCCATGGCGGCGAGCACCGTAATACGCAGGTTTGCGTGGTTGCGGAAGTCGGGGTTTGCTTCTGATGTGCAGGCCCGGCTCCTCAACATGCCCTTTGACGGTAAACATCTTTTTGGCAGCAAGGCTGATGAGCCTTGAGAGGTTGCAGACCTCCAAAGCTGCAGCGAAGTCGTTGGGCGCTGCGACAACCTCCGCCTTTTCATCCTAGGGGACAGCAATGGAGGGGAGGTTCCTTTTGTTATTACTCATCCTTTGGTAAAGCGAGAGGAGCTGCCAGTCAAAGGGGCCACCGTAGGAGTGCCAGAGGTGGAAAACAAGGTACTCGAGGTGCCAAGGCCCCTCGGGCAGTTGCCTCTTTGCCCTCAGGCAATGCCGCAGCCACTTCAGCTCAGTCATGAGGCCATGTCCCATGATTGGCCGGTTGGGGAAAGGCTGTCGCAGCATCTTGTAGAGTGGCCTGCCATTACTTCAGATGTGTGGGTTCTGGAGATCATAGCCCACGGCTACTGTCTTCCTTTCCGGCAGAGGCCTCACGACAATCCACCGGGGAATCTCTCTTTGAAGAGTCTGGATCCGCTCCTTGTGCAGGAAATTCAATCCCTGCTTGAGAAAGGCGCCATAGAACTGGTGCCTGTAGCGGAGAGGAACAGGGATGGTATTACCCTTATTTTTTGATTTCCAAGAAAGACGGGGGATTGAGACCCATCATGGACTTGCGCGGTTTGAACAAACTCCTCAGGAAGGACAAGGACAAGTACAAGATGGTTACTCTCTCTCAAGTCCTCCAGGCCCTTCAACTTCAGGACTGGTTGGTGTCTCTTGACCTCAAGGACGCTTATTTTCATGTGCCGATCCATCCAAAGCGCAAGAAGTACCTGAGGTTCGTGGTTGGTGACTCGCACTTTCAGTTTCGGGTCCTGCCGTTCGGATTGACCTCCGCCCCGAGGGTCTTCACCAAGCTCATGGTAGTGGTGGCAGCGCATCTCAGGAAAGGGGGGATTCACATCTACCCCTACCTGGACGATTGGTTGATCAGGGCGCGCTCTCCCGAGCAAGTCCTGGATCATATGTCAGTCACCTGCCACTCCCTCCACAAGCTGGGCTTCTCCCTCAACTTAAAGAAGTCCCATTTGACACCAACTCAGAGGCTCCAGTACATCGGAGCAGTGCTCGACACGTCCCTGGGCAGTGTTTTCCTCCCCAGGTGAGGGCTCATCACATTCAGCAGATGGTGCACAAATTTCAACTTGCCCAGAGTCTCCCTACATTCGAGTTCTTGAGATTGCTCAGCCTCATGGCATCCTGCATTCTTCTGGTGCCAGAGGCCAGGTTGCGGATGAGATCTTTGCAATGGGCACTCAAGCTCCAGTGGTCTCAATCCTCCGGCAGGATGTCGGACCCGATTCAGGAGCCGTCCTCGGTCACCCAGGATCTTCTGTGGTGGGCCGTTGCAGGCAATTTGATGAAGGGGGCTCACTTTTGGCTACCCTGGCTGGAGGTGACGATCTTGACGGACGCATCCCTCACAGGATGGGGAGCTCATGCCAACAAGCTGACAGTCAGCGGTTGTTGGTCTCCGTCGGAGTCCAGGCTCCATATCAATCTGTTGGAGCTGAGGGCTGTCAGGCTTGCCCTAAAGGCTTTTCTGCCGACTGTGTGAGGAAAGAATGTCCTGATCCTGACGGACAACACAGTGGCCATGCACTACCTCAACAGAAAGGGGGGGGGCAGGGTCACTTCCTCTGTGCAGGGAGGCGATGCAGCTCTGGTTCTGGGCAATCCAGCAGGAAGTTTCGATCTCGGCAGTTCATCTGGCTGGAGACGAAAACAAGACGGCGGACGCTCTGAGCAGGCAGAGCGTGATCTCTCATGAGTGGGAGTTGGCTCAGATTATTCTCCCGGAGATCTTCGCCCCTTGGGTCGACCCATCAAGTGGATCTGTCACCTCCAGTGTCAACCGGAAGTGCAAAAGGTTCTGCTTGTGGGAATTTCCTCCAAAAGGAGCCTTAGGAGACGCGTTCATGGTGGAGTGGTCTTTCCCACTGCTGTACGCGTTTCCTCCAGTCCCCGTCATCCCGCAAGTGCTGCGGAGGTTACGAATGTTCGGTTCCCGGATGATCCTCATTGCTCTGGCGTGGGCCCGGAGGACGTAGTACCCGGACCTTCTCGACTTGTCCACCTGCCCTCCACGTCGTCTTCCCTTACGAGACGATCTGCTCTCACGGGAGGGGGGTCAGGTTCTCCATCCAGAGGTCAAATCCCTCAACCTTCACGCTTGGTTTCTGAAAGGCTGAGGTATAAGGATTGGGACCTCCCTGAAGACGTGATGGAGGTGTTGCCTTCGGCCAGAAGGCCCGCAACTAAGTCCCTGTACCGTTGCCGTTGGCGAACTGGTGCAGGGTTAAGAATGTGGATCCTTTTGCATGTGACATTCCTGTGGTTCTGTCTTTTTTGCTTTCTTTAGCCCACAGGGGCTTGCAAGTGGGTACGGTTGAAGGTTACCTGGCGGCGCTGTCCATATTTAAGCGCTCGTCTGAAGAGTGTTCTTATTTTAAAATTTCCAGTGCCCGGTTGGGATTTGAACCTTGTCCTCAAGTTTCAGATGGGTGCTCCATTTGAGCCTTTGCATTCTTGCCCTTTGAGACTGTTAACTCTTAAAACTGTATTTTTGGTTGCGGTCACTTCCGCTCGCAGTGTGAGTGAGTTACAGGCACTTTCAGTTAAGCCACCCTTCACTGTATTTCATAAGGACAGGGTTGTCCTTAGAGTTCGTCCTTCCTTTCTTCCGAAGGTGGTGTCGGAATTTCATTTAACCCAGAAGGTTGTTCTTCCGGCATTTCATCCTCCTCCACATCCTGGTAAGGAAGAGGAGAGTCTCCATAGGCTGGATCCTAGGAGAGCTTTAAGTTCTTATATTTCACGCATGTCCCGGGTCAGAGTGGACGATCAACTCTTCATTGGTTACGCTGGTAAGCGTTTAGGACAAGCTGTGACTAAGCAGACTTTGTCTCGCTGGATTATTCTGGCTATTTCTGAATGTTACCGCTTGGCGGGTAAGGACTCACCGGTCGGCTTGCAGGCCCCTTCTACCAGGGGTATGGCTGCCTCTACTGCCCTACAGAGGGGTGTTCCTATTCGTAACATCTGTGACGCAGTCACCTGGGCTTCGGTCCATACTTTTGAACGTCACTACTCCCTCGATTCCATCCGTGGGCAGGATCTGGCCTTTGGCAAGGCGGTCCTTTGCTCCGCAATTTGATTGGGCATTCTAAATTTCTTTTGCTAAATTCTTTTCCCACCTCCTTGCATTGGTACTGCTTTGGGAGTCTGTCATAGATAAGGAATACGTCGGAGGACCCAATACCCTCGAAGAACAAGTTGCTCTCTTACCTGGTAACGTTCTTTCGATGGGATGGTCCGATGACGTATTCCATATCGCTCCCTCCCTGCCTCCCCCACTACAGAATTTCTTATGCGATTGCAACTTACGTTTCCGCAAGGCTCTGTATGGTCAGACTGGCAGAAGATTGGTGCCACACGTTCTGGGGAAAAAACTACAACTGAGGCTACGGGCGTCGTGCACCCTACTTATAACATCCAGTGACGTTGGCCATTGGAGGAGGTCCTTGAGGGTGGCATATTGATGTCATCGACGCGGGACGCAGACGCCGAAAGATTTTCCGAAGCAGCACAGCTGTGGTGATTACTGTCATAGATATGGAATACGTCGTCGGACCATCCCATCAAAAGAACGTTACCAGGTAAGAGAGTAACTTGTTCTTCTCATTCCACTTCATCTACTGAGGATTGAAAACTCTCTGGCGGACTCCCTCAGCAGTGAATTACGCTCTTGCCACGAGTGGAAACTGCGCAATGACCAGCTTTACTTGTTTCAAACATGGGGCATCCCGGAAATCGACCTCTTTGCCACCCATGACAAGAGTCGGTGCAAGACCTTTGCCAGCCACCTCCGTCATCCGGAGAGCTTGGGGGGCGCCTTTGCATTTCCATGTGAAGGGACATTTCTTTATGCATTTCCATCGATACAGTCTGAAGGTGTGTAGGACTCGAGGAATTGGCGACAAGGGCGTTTTGGTACTCAGTCCTCCTGGCCCTCTCGTCAACACCGATCAAGCTGCACCCATACCATTCGCTCCCGTCCAGGAATCGGGGAGCGGTTCTACACCACCACCGGGCCTCTCTCAATCTGATGGCCTGGCTCCTGTGTTCTTAGAGTTTGAAGCTCTGTCCCTTCCGCAAGATTGTCAGGCGATCCTGGCCAGGGCTAGAGCTTCGTCCACCTTGAAATGCTACAAGTGCAAGTGGAAATGTTTTCAAGTATGGTGCAAAACCCAACGACTGCGACCTCAGACCACCTGACCAGATCTGTTGCTATATCTGTTGTCCCTGGAGTAGTCTGGTTTAACTCATTCTTCAATTAAGGTGCATGTAGCTGCGATCTCCAGGTACAACTGCACTGCAGGTGTGCCATCCCTTTGGTCTCACCAGCTGGTGAAGGAGTTTTTGTGTGGGCTGTTCTGGTCTTTCCCACTTGTCCGTCGCCCAACTCCAACATGGGAGCTCAATGTGCTACTCACAAGAATCATGAATCCACCATTTGAGCCCATGCAGCAAGCATCTATTCAACATCTTTCCGGAAAAGTGCATTCTTGGTGGCCATAACTTCGTCCAGGCGAGTGGTGGAAATCCAGGCATTTTCCGTAAAACCGCCCTATTTGACGTTGACAAGGACAAGGATGTTCTAAGTACCAACCCGACATTTGTGCCGAAGGTGCCATCTGCTTTCCATCTAAATCAGCAGGTGGTTCTGCCTGTGTTTTTTGGCACACCGTTGCCAGCGGAGCGAACACTGCACATGCTGGATGTGGTGCGTGCCCTCAAGTACTATGTGGTGCATGCTAAGTAATTCCGTATAATGGATCAACTGTTTGTTTCATTTGGACCTTCTGGGCCTGGAAAGGATCTCTCAAAGTCACCCATTGCAAGATGGATTGCTGACTGCAACTCATTTTGCCATCAGCAAACCAGCAGACCTCTTCCCAGCTTCCCCAAGCTCACTCTACCAGCGCAGCAGCTGCAACCACTGCTTACCTCTCCAGAATTCTGCTGCCTGACATCTGCCGTGCAGCCACCTGGAGGTCGGTGCATACGTTCACCAGGTTCTACTGTGTCAACAGACTTTCCGCTGAAAAATCTATGGCGGGCCAATCGGTTCTGCAGAACCTTTTTGTGTGTGGTGGGTAAGTCTCCAGTGGTAAGCTTGCCTCTGCCCATGGGTATTGTTGTAATACTGCTTTTTAATCCATTCACAGCATGTGAATCTATGAAAGATCCAACGATGGAGAAGGAATAGGTTACGTGTAACTCTGGTTCTCCAGCATTGGTATCTTTCATAGATTCACATGCGACCCTCCCACCTACCCAGCATGGCTTATCTTTTGGATTCAGGAGCTTGGCAGGTTATCCCCCGGGCCCCAGATATTGCCCTTGCCCTTTTTGCTCAATGCACTTTGCAGAGGAAAAAAAAACAACCCTGATTTTGCCAGATACAGGAAGTAAGGCAGCACTGTCTCAGTTGGTTAGGGGACTGGAGCGTGACTTTCACTGTGGCACCACAGTAAGAAATGCTTCCACTTAAAAGCTGCTGGGAGGCCTTCCTGATCCTTTCAAGATGTCGAGGAAGTCCATTGGATGGTTCAAGTATCCATATTGCATGAGCCTAGGAGCAATGTTGGCAGACTGTGATAAGATGTTGCCCTTCAGTGTGTAGAGAAGGTCTGGTCTGCGCCGCAGCCTCTTGTAAGGCTGAATGAAATGAGGCAGAAGGTCTGGATGCCTTCATCTTTGTGGCCACGTTGGAGCAATCCGGATCGTTGCCATTGGCATGGGCAAGTACCCAGGTAGATCTTCTGCCCAGGTTGAGAGATGTCCCCATCCCCTCTTAACAGGGTCAAGTGCCTGATCATGTCACATTGCATGTTTGTATTGTAAATGGATTCGGAAATATTCCAGTTTATCAATGTTAATGAAGGTACCAAAGAAGGAAAACTAGGATTAGAAGTAACTTTTCCTTCTATAATACCTGACTGTGGGGGTGACTATATTGTGATATTATGGGAATTTCTTACTGTACTATTGGTAGTGACTTACATACACTTTGCAACATGAGTCATTAAGTATTCCAGTTAATTGGGCCATATCTATACTTCTTGATGGGGTTCATTACTGAACAAGCTTTACAAGCTTTGTTGGGTAACTATTTGTTTTTGTCCAAAGAGGTCACTCATGTTATGCCCTATGTTTGCCTTATTACTATGCTGCATCATGGAAGCCATTAATACCTGTTCTCTTTGGTGGAACTATCATGACAGCTACCAGAATCAACAGATCAGCTCGGACAAATATAAGGTCTATTAACACTTTTATTAGGAATATAGTGTACAGGAATGGGACAAAATAATGTTTCAAAGGTTGGATGAAAGTAACACAAATTCTTTCAAATCAGGATGGACCAGCGTAACGTTCAAAATTGTTTATGAAAGCAACAGAAACTCTCAGTATGGGACAAAGTATTATTCGAAGAGTTTCTGAAAGCAATAACCTTTTTCTGTAACCATTTATCATTAGCAGTGGTCTGAATTTGAGGGGCCAAAACAGAGGCAAAGAAAGAATTTGTTGTTCTGATGAATAAACGATGAACTTCAGGGATCTCAGCATCAGAAGTGAAATAGTTGCTCTGCTTAGGACGATACAGCAGAGTAATTGAATTGACTTTCTTGGAGAATGAATGCAGAGCATGAACTTTAGCAATGAACACACTCCTGATCACATGCCAACACTCCACAAAGCCAGAACACATCCATGAGGAGGGGTGTCCCTGACAGCAAGTCCAGAACATCCCTTGTTTCATTGCAATGCGAGCAGTTGCCTAAGAACACAGTTCCATTTCCCCCGCATAACCCAGAGTCACACATATATCGGTAAGGCATGGCTCACATCTTGGAGGCAGAGGGTGGCAGATGGTTGCCATGGTTCCGGCATGTTGGAAATATGCTGGCGTGAATGGAATTGGTTCAGCTCTGGCAGAATCCCCAGGGAATCACCTAGGGTGACATACGTAAAGTAAAAGACATCTCCTGAAGAATGATTGAGGCTGAGCTAATCAATGACTGCATGAGTGTTACATAAGGTATTATTTGTCTGTCCCATAAACTATCCACATGGTTTGAAAATACCTTGACCATGTCAGGCCCCCATTTGCATTGATAATCCCACCGTCCTGGATTTGTTGGATAGTTTGTGTAAAGGATCTCTCGTTCCATAAAGCTCTTGGAAATGGTGTTGCCAGGAACTGGGCGTTATCTCTGTCACCACACCCCTCTCATGCCCTATTAAGTTCCCACTCGCTATCCTCTAGAACGTGCGGGGATCTCCAGATTGGGAGTGGTCCTGCATTTTATCCCATTCTGCTGTACGTAAACCTCTTTTTTTACTTTAACCAAGTCTTTGTAATATGCCCTACAAGCTCTCAGTTCTGTTTTATCCAGGCCTTGGCATCTTTTTAGGCAATTCAATTTATCGGACTTTGCCAATCTACAGTCCTCATTGAACAATGAATGGTATTTAATTGCAGGTTTTTTTTTATTGTTTTGCTTGGTTTTGTGATGTAGGGTTGAATAGTTTGGGCAATTTTATTATTATACTGAATAGGTATCCGGGTCCCCGGGTACCATCAGTAAAATATGTTGTAGTTGGGGCAAGATGTCATCATAAATATGGGGTTTCACGTCAAGATCTGTCCATTTTATACGCTGTTTGGATTGGCCCTGGATATAAATAACCTGGCTCAGGGTACTAGAATGATCATTCTCGTGGCCTCCCATATTAGATAGTTTCAGGGAAAACAGTTTATGGTCACTCCCATATATGCTCAAGACTTCAAAGTCTTTTGTTTTGCCCCATAATTTCATTGATAAAAAGATGTAATCAATGTGGGAGGTACCATCAGGGCCATCAAATGTTGGTTTTGGTGGCTGATCTTTTTTAAAGTGGCCATTGCATGCCCTGAGCTCCAAGCCTAAGAGCATGGTGGCATGGCTAAGAGCCATTGGATGAGCTCAAACCCATCGGTGGGGGATCAAAAGGAAGGTATATCCCATGCCTCGTCCAGGTCATCCCAAGCCCCCTCAAGCTCTAGGAGGGGATCTATTTGCAGGATTAAGTCACCTACTAATATTATCTGGTGATCCAGTTTGTCCCGGCACAATCTCGACACCGCTAATTCAAAAGCTTTAGCAGAGTCCTTATTGGTGACTCGACTGTACACATTACAGATGGATATTGGTGGAAAACCCAGGGAGTGCAGTACCAAGTACTGTACATCAGGAGACCCAGATTCTATGTTGATCTTGAGAGGATAGCTCAGTGGCAACATGCTCACCTTGGAAGCAAGACAACACGCAGCAACACGGGTTCGATCCCTGGTTCTACTCTTAGGAACCTCTGGGTATTAAGCATGTTATAAATAACCTATCGTATCATTATTTGGTAACCAAGGGCTTTGCTAATCCAGAGGGCAAAACCACCTGAGGACTTGCCTGTAGCTCCCTTTATAGCTTGCACCCAGAAGACCTCATAACCCTGGTATGTAGTCAGCTCCAAATCCCAGGTATCCTGAAAGCAGATAATATCATGTCCCTGGACAAAATTACACCAATCGGTGTCTACCAGAGGTTTCCTGCGCTCAGATATGTTCTAGGAGTTCAAGTTAATTTCTCTCTCGCTGGGCTGATTCGTGATTTGTGCGGGGACTGCTTTGTGTCAACCTATCGCCTCAAGATCCATACTGGCTCCACTATAGATGGTGTTTGGCCTCCTTGCATTCATAGTGTTTATTAGGGGTGGGGGGCGGCTAATGGACGAATGACAATCAGGAAGAGATACATTAATACAATACATAAAAGGAATTTTTATTCCATTAATACAAACAATATTCTTAACCCCAACCATGTTCCAAATTGTAACATTTATCCAAACCTGTCAGCTGTACTTGCCCATCCAACCTACATTGTGCTAAATGTAAAAGACATGTTTATTCAATGTACAGTATTTAATTGGGAAAATGCAACTGATGCTGACCCACTGCATGAGGAATAGATGAACAGATAAATCAAGTATGATTTGTTTTTTGTTTAGATGCACCTTGGATGTGGGGTTACCACATGTTATCCTCACCATGATTATTTACACTTGTGCAATTACTAATATAATGAGGAAATGCAATACTACGCAATGAAAGAGAAAGAAAACACCTGGCTGTAAAGATAGGTACATAAAATATTAACAACAATGATACAATAAAAAGACAAACGCACAAAAAAACATAAAGATTATGGTTGCTCATAGAGATGAAATGTCCGTCTTCCTGGAATTACTTGCAGTAGCTTCTGTTGGTCATGACATTCCTGGGATATCTGCGGTTGTACCTGTTTAGAGAGAAACTTGACAGCTTTCGTTAGCTCCCTCAAGTCGCCAGCCATCTCATCCGCCAGTACTCTAGTACTGCTCTCTGAATCATAAAAGTGACACCTAGTAGCCACGGGATCGGCCAAGTGTCTACCAGTTATTATTTCATGAGGGGTGAGATGGTGGTTGGCTCCTTTTATTTCTAGGAGAAAAAAGCGCTATAGGCAAACAATACAACCCGGTTTTACCTTTTATCACACAAAGCTTACTCAATTTAGCTTTCAATAGACCATTTTCTCAACAACACCATTTGCCTCAGGGTGATGAACAGTAACCAACTTATGTTTGATATTGAGCAAATCACATACATGCCTCATTACATCATTTACAAAGTATGTACCATTATCAGATTTGATTTGCTCACAAATCCCAAACCGAGGAAAAACATCTCTTACCAAGAACTTAACTGTTGATTTTACATCTGGATACACTCAAGGACACGCTTCAATCGACCGAGAAAAAGGGCATACTACCACCAAAAGATACCGAAATCTTTGACATCGGTCAATCATGTCAACAAAATGTGCAAAAGGGCCTTGAGGTTTAGGTATGGGTAGCTCTTTTGGTTTTCAAAGTTCGGCCCGTTGAATATTGCTTGCATACAACACATTCCTTCAAATATGCCAGAACCATTTCTGTCAAATGTGGGACAAACCAATTCTCGTTGATCTGGTAAACCATGTTTTCTTTAGATTCATATGGGGGTAGGTGTAACTATGTAATGGCAGTGTACAACAAGGCTTGGGGCATTACAACCTTACCTGTTACTTTATGGCTCCAAATAGCATAATGTAATTCCAAGGCATAGGCCCTCCATTTCCACATCTCCTTCTCATGCTGCGGAGACTGCTGTTGCAGCTCCACTAACTGAGCTCGGCAGACCTGGAAATATGGGGTATACTCTAATTTTGTAACATTAAAACTGTGTTCTAAAGGTTCTGCAATTAGTGCTGTCATGGAAGCTGCTTTCTTGGCTGCATACTTCACTACCGCTAAGCGGCTAGGTATCGTTAGTGCATTGATTTGGCATGCATCACAGGTGACCCATCTGGTTTCTTATATCGCCTTCGCGACTCTAGGTCAATTCATGAGTGAATTGTGGAAGCAACATATGCTGAGTCTGTAAATACTGTAAGTGTTTCCTGAGGGGTTTCACTGAACAGAAAGATGAGATGGTAAATTAATGTGTTGTATTACAAAATACTGTTCTTGCCTGAACTCAATCACACCTGCTCCTGTGTGTCTGGCACCATTATCTTGATCAATGAAAGAAGAACCATCTGCAAACAATACCCATCCTCCCTTTAATGGATCTTCAGAGATATTGGGGTATTCTTCCACAGTGGGCACAAATGTGCCACAGTCACGAACCTCATCTTGTGGTTCTACTGACATAGCTATAAAGGTTGCAGGATTCACGGTATGGCATCTTAGTATGACAACATTGGTGATGGATAAAATACCCTCATATCCCGAAGCTCTCTGTGTGGTCCCTGTAGAGTTAGCTTTCTCAAAAATAGCATAGACTGCATGCTCGACAAATAAGGTGACAGGTTGTCCTAACACTATAGGAGATGACTTCGCTAAGGTAAAGGAAGCTGCTGCTAATGACTGTTGACATGGAAAGGAACCTTGTAACACCTGATCTGGGGTTGCACTGTAATATCTCAAAGGTTTGTGACCCATGGGTATTTTCAGAGTTAGGTCTGTTGTCATAACATGCCCATCTGAATGTGAAAATAAATAAAACATGTTGGTATAGTCTGGTAGAGCTTGTACTGGTCTCGTCATGATTGGATCTACGTTATAAAAGTCGGCAATTGAATTCCCCCCCAAAAGAAATCTTTTGGACATTGTTTTCATATTTCAATGTGGGGGGCGGCAACCCCTCCCATATCCCCTTACCTTAATGTATGCCGTAACCGAACCCCCAGCTATTTTTATGCAAACATTTGCAAAATTCCCACAAAGAAATTTAATCAAATGTGTTGTTTTGTTGTTTTAGGCCTCAGTGTTTTGCAATTTATTTTTTAGGCAAAATACCATTGTGCTCACCTGTTTTAGACCACAGAAAGCCTTCTGTGCATCTTCCGTCCACGTCGATGTCCATGCCAAGGTTGGCCGAGAGCTGGTGGCTATTAAAACTGTGAGCAATAGTTTTATTAATGTAGCATAATCAAAAACCCATAATCTACAGTAGCTGCAGTTCCTTCAGTGTCTTAGATATCTGGGTATTTTGTACACATTCAATCCTATCTTCAGTAAGAGCACGTCCCTTTGCAGAAATGTACTGACCCAAATAAATCACTTCCTGATTACACAATTGTAATTTGCTTTGTTTACTATGGGCCCATTTTCTGCTAGAGTTTACAATACTGTACGAGTATCTTTGGTGCAGACTTCCTCATCCTTGCTACAGATTAGTAAATCATTTACATATTGAATCATTGTGTTAGTGATAGGCAAATTTGCCAATAGTCATCTGACCTAACACTTTCACTGCCTCAACAATATCCGACAATATGATAGTTATTTGGGTCAAAATCTGGTCTGAGCATGGAACTGCTACTTTCTCAGTATCTGGGAACCCTGTACGTGTTGCTAGGAAGTATATTCCTGGATCTCACATACCACCCCTTCTTCTGTACATGATAAAGTTAAGTTGACTGGGGACTGCGGGGTATATAATAGTGAGCCTTGACTGTTTTTTTCCCCAATGTAATATTGACAGGCTGTGTAAAGGAAACCAGTGGATAGCCCCAGATAACCCCTGCATGTCCATGGACTGTGAGGAAAGGATAAACTCCCCCTCCTTTACACAGGAGCAGGTAGCCCCAGTGTCTGCCAAAAATGAACATTTCTGACCCTCCACCATTAACAGAATAGATGCTTCCTTCTGTAAACCAGTGGTTAAAGCCACTACTGAACATTCAAGGTTCCCCTATGGGCTGTCCGATGAGTATGGGCGTCCTGTCCCCTGCAGATCAGGGTCTTGTATCCTATTTCACCATTGGAATTGTACCGGTGGACTCCTAGGTCCCTGTAGGCCCTGCGGCCCCTGTTGCCTGGGGGGCTGAGGGCCATAATAAATAAATCCTCCTTGTAGCATTTGTGCTGCACGTGTTGGACATTCTCTGGAAAAATGTCCTACCTTTCCACAATACCAACATTCAGAGTTTTTTTTCCAACCCCCCTACCCATCTGATTCAGCTGGTACCCGGGGTGAGAATTGTCCTGGGGACTCCTGCTATACCCTCTCCCTCCCTGATTCCAGGGACCTCTCTGCTGTGGATTGAATTGGGGAACCACCAGAGGCTGGACCTGAGGTGCCAAAGGGCTAAAGATTACTGCATCTTCTAAAATTACTTTTTCCAATTCTATCTGAAGCAGTTTTGCCTCTCCTTTCAACTTCTGATCCTGTCTATCCTTGTCCTTTGATTGCATCAGCCTAAAAAATGCAAAATGTGTGCTTGTATTTCCGGCCAGGGCGTCATCTCCATCCCTATAATTATCTCCAATTCCTTCTGTATGTTCTGTAACAATCCCTTTTCAATGGTGTGAAAAGATAGCACAGGGGATCCCCCTGTCCGATCCCAGGGTTGTGCTAGTTCTGGCCCACATAGTTCCTGCATGCACGCTATAAAGTCTACAGGATCCTCACCTGGTTTAATACTGCTGTTAAGTAGTGCTCCTACATCCTGTTTATCTGGGTACATAGACCGTAGTGCTGCCCATACTTGCCCAAGAAAAGGATTACAAGGAGCCCCGCCATACTGATCATTTGTGACACTGACCGCAGGAATTCCGGCTTGTGTCCTAAAGAATTAGTCTTCTCCCCCATTAACAAACAGTGCTAGAGAAATTCCACTGTTGTTTTTTCGAACTGTAATATCCATCACTCATCACCTTCGAACATGGGTGGTAAGGATGTCCACAGACTTTCTCTCTCCATATGTGGCCACGGGACATATTTGCTCTGATTCCCTGCTACTTGCATTAGAGGTATTTGAAGCATTCGCCCCTCTTTTTTCGCTCAAATGTTTCCCACACTATTAAACATTGTTTCCTATACTGATAATCCCAATCCGGGTATCCTGTCCCTTCCCTAATGCACAGCCTAATTGCATCCATATGCCTTTTCTCAAAGGAGCGCCCCACCCCCGGCCATGCACTCATTTGAGGGGTCAATTCCTTGGTCCATCCTGCCAACATTCCACAAAAGGGTTCTGTATAATATCCTGAATATTTCTCCTGTACTTGCTCCTTGGGAGCTAATTATTTTTTTCCTGTGACCTCCTGATTTTGGGCTCGACTCCTATCTTCTTTTCCCCTATAGCAAGCTTTAAGGACATGCTTTGTTCCTTTTTCTGTAACTATGTCCCCAGCATCACATTTATTCCTTTCTTCAACTGTATTTTTTAACATAAAGCACAGTGAAAGTTTTCCATTTTGCCTCTTCAACTTCACTTTTCTGCCTTGTGTTTTGGGCGGGAGAGGTGTGTCCTACTGTATTGATGTCTGCCCCCCCCCTGACTTCTCCTTCTTTCCCTTCCTCCTCACTGTCTTCCTCCTCTTCTTCAATCTCCACTTTCATCCCCTGACTTTGTGCGATCTTCTTCAAAGTACTTACGAAAACTGCCCATGTTTTCCCACTGCTTCCCATTGATATAAGGGCAGATGCATGTACCCATTTAAGATCCTCCGGTTTATTGGGGCCTGCTGAGGGCCTGCACAGTCTCCCTCCCTTTCTTCTTCCACCCCACAACTTTGTCCTTTGTTCATATCCAATTGTATGGGCAAACCCCGGGCCCGCAACCCTTCTCCTGCTTGTTGCAACCTTTCCTTATCCCCTGCCTTTTCTCTCTCATACCTTTGATGCGATCTCTCTGCCCGCCGTCTTTCCTTATCAAGTCAATTTAATATCTTTGTATGCTTTTGATAACTACTGTCTGAGGCATGACAATTGCTGTCTGATTTTATCACATCAGAATCCTCTGTTCCCTCTAAAGTGATTGATAACTGAAGGAGGGAGGGGTGTTTATTAGCCTGCGATGTATGTTCCCTTTGCTTGAGCCTGAATCCTCCTTTTGAAAGCATAGGATGTTGAATCTGTGGCATCTATAGCCTACTGCGGCCACATTGAGCTTTGATTGGGATTGAGATGTAGGCGGCTTTCCTACTGGTAACATGGAGTCAGGTTTAGTCTTTTCTTCATATGGGAGTGGTGCTGTGGGTGTGAGGGCAGTATTATCTTCCCCTGCCTTTCTTCTTCTTTGTGCTCCTCACTGTTTTCCCCACATCATTTCCATAGTTTTAGCACAACTTATCTTTTCTCCTGCTTCTTCCCAGACATGGTAGCCTGTATTGTCATATACATGTGATTTTGATATATTTTAGAAAATGAGCCTTCTTTTTTTTTCCTCTTTATTTGCATTTGGTTCCATTACATAAAAACACTTTCATGTAAAAACCTTTACAAAATCTTAAAATCATACAATTCAATCAAATCCTATTAAGCTCTAATTCATTCTCAATATAATTACAAAAGCTTACTAGTTCATAAATTAATGGTTTGTGTGATCCTTGCATCATTCTACACCATAATATTTCGAGGCAATCATCAAATTCAGCATTTACAAATTTCATAAATTTTAGTGTCCTTATTTTTTTAAAATGCGGGCAATACAATATTAGATGTTTCAAAGTTTCATAAGGTTCATTACATTCGTTGAAACGACAACCCACATAGCCGTTTGATTCAATCACTTTCCAATACTTAATTCTCTCTCTTGTATGATAGAGATTGAATCTAAAACGAATGTATGCCTTTCGAGTGCGTTCGCAAGGAAATAGCATAATATGTTCGTATCGAGGAGTACGATGTTTCAAGTATGTTCCATATTCCTTGTACAAGCTATAACTCTTAATTAGGTCAATAGTTACGCACCAATCCATTTCAAAAAGCTTTTTTTTAGCAAAACACGGGCGATGTTGTACATCTTCAATAGTGATGTTAACATTATCCAAAATTTGTTGCATTTTTAATTGATAAACGGAAAGGGATTTAGGTAATTGGGCACCCAACATTTTATTCATATCTATATACAATGAATTAGGAGGTGGATAATGGATCTCAACAAAGTTAGACAATTGTCTCCATTTCCATCGAGTTGAAAGAGAAACCAATCCTAATTCATGTCTAATGATAGCGTTGGGAACCGACATCGGTATAAACATTGCAGATTTCAAAATGGTGCCCTGTAGGCTGTCCAGCATAATTGTCATATCACATAAGCAGACGTCTAGAGTACAGAGTATGACACTTTCAAGTTTTAGTGTCATAAATTCTATTATCAGGGTTAAAGAAAATTTACAGTATTTTGTAAAAATCTTTTTCATTTGGGATAGTTAGGGGCGTGCCTTGTTTTTAATGATTGCAGACCATGAGTTAACAGAATTTAGGGCTGATAAATTATACCCCAAATAGATGGCACTTTCGACACGACAAATTCGTGTTTCCGATATTTTCCATGTAAAATTGCCTCTTTTGGATTTTACTCCAAATCTCATAATGGCTGTTTTGGCAGGGTTGGGAGATAGATTATGTGCATTTGCAAATGACTCGAATAATGAAAGTTTGGATTGTAACCCTGCCGGAGTCGGGTCAAATAAAATAATATCGTCTGCAAAGGCAATCCATTTTAGTTGCATGGTCCCAACCTTAACGGAAAATAAATTCCCATTTTCCCAATTCTTACCTAGGTCAGACAGATAAAGATTGAAGAGGGTAGCAGCTAAATTGCAACCCTGTTTCAGTCCAACTTCGGTGCAGATCGGGGCAGTGGTTCCACCTTCCGGAGAGATTCTAATTCTGTATGATGTATCCTTATGTAACTTGATAAGCCAGTACATCAATACAGTTGGAATCCCTATTTTAATCAATTTGTACCACAGCAGATTACGGACAACAGTATCGAAGGCTGCACTCATATCTATCATTGCAATATAGACCGGGTTTGCATTTTTTTCTTTAGCTCCAGTAATGACATGTGATATGATGAAGGCGTTGAGAGTAGTGCTCATATTCTTCCTGAATCTGGTTTGATACTTCGAATATAAGCAATTTGACCCGATTACTCTCTCAAGCTCATGTAATAGAAGAATCGAGAAGATCTTTGCCTCAGTATCAATCAATGATATTGGTCGATAATTCTCGGGGCAAGATGGATCACCTTTTTTAAAAATGGGTACTATATTTGCTGTTCGCCATGAGGGTGGCACATCCCCAGACTTAATAATATTCTCAAATTTGTTTTTAATAATGTACGCCCAAAGCCCAGGGTTCGCCTTATATAAACATGGAGGAAGGCCGTCTGGGCCTGCAGCTTTTGAATAAAACAGCCTTGAAATTGCCCATATAATATCATTGCCATTCCACTTAAGCTTCGGGATGTTGGAATAATCCAGAAAAACATCCGGAATACCTCGAAAATCGCAAGGCAATTGGTATTTGTCCTTGATAAATCTTTGCCATATCTGCTCAGGGATACAATTGGGAGAGATCAATGTAGTACATTTATTGTCAGATTTCAAGGTGCGCCAAATTACGCGCGTGTCATGAGACACCATGGCGCGAATTAATTCACAGTTTACCTCATTATGTTGTATGATGCGAGCAAATCTTATATTTTGCTTGTATACGGATATAATTTTATTCCGCCTTGCCTTGTAAATCTCGGTAGCCGGATTGCTTCTCTTCAAAACTCTCAACTCCCTGTTTTTATCCCTTTTTAATAATTTACATTTATGATCATATGGATGGATGTTTTTCCCATTGTTTTGTGTTTTCAAAAACCGTTGTAGTGCATTGTGAACTATTTCAGAATAGTGCATACAAGAAATATTTTCCAATTCGCACTCCAAGTGTTTAAACCTCTCGATTTCTGAAAACATTTGCTTTACAACAAAGTTACACAACCCTTGATTCCATCTGATAGAATGATAAGGTCGATTAATTTCAACCGCAGCCAATGCTATATTTGGGGTGAGTATTTGACATTCCATTTGAATAGCTGTGAAAAGTTGAGCATGATCATCCCTCTCAATTTGACCTATTACTAATGGTGCCATTTGCATTGTGAGATTATGAGAGACATATATATAGTCTATCATGGAGTTCATCGTGCCTCGTGCCCATGTCTTTCCAGATTTCGTATCATTGCTGACCATCAAATCCATGTCCCACTCCGTGAAAAGCTCTCTAAATTTAGCTCCTCTATTACAAGAAGAAGAGGAGAAATTACATACTTGGATTTCATTTGATTCCCGGCAGTCACAATTAAAATCGCCTCCTATTAGGATTTCCCAGGAGTGGCACCTGTCAGATGTATACAACAAACATGCATCCAATTCGTCTAACATCTCATCAATTGTTAGCGTAGCAGGGTTCCGATATAATGAGATTATCAGTAACGAGGAATGCATGCTTGAGGGTATTTTAAAATGAATCCCCAATATACTAGCAGATTCCCATACCAATTCTGCTTCAACCGGAGAGATATTTTGACTGCGACCACTAAACCTCCAGATGGACGCCCTTGCAAGGATTTCTTTGGGGGCGAAGAATAGGTCAAGTAACCAGGAATCTGAACTGGTTCAATTTTCATTGTTTCTTGAGCAATTATAATTGCTGGTTGCTCTTCAAATGTTAGTGAAGAGTACCAATTCATTAGATTTATATATCCACAGGAATTCCAAGATATAATTTTCATCCATATCTTATTGGGTGGCTATGTGGCAGAATGAGATATTTTTGGACATAAAATCGTCGAAAGCATGGGTTCCAGCCAGGGTAACTCTTTCACAGTGGCTATTGATTTCAATATTTCTAACATTTTATTTTCCAAGTCTTCCTCAGATTGCGTATTAAGACTGCCTACTACCATATCCTTTAAAGCATCCTTGCCTTGTACTTCTAAGAATTCTTTAGCGTCTACCTCGTAGTCAAAGATAGACAGCACCAAGCCCTCATTTCTTAGTTCCTCACGACTAAAACCAATAAATTTAATTATTGCTTCTGAGCTAAGATAGCTAATTGCCCTGTGATCGTTAACCCTTGCCAAGGAAACCCTACTAATGTCTTCAGAATTAATGTTTCTCAATTGTGGTATTCTTGAGAATACAGAGAAGATAAAGGCGCGATTGATACAATTCCCTCCCAGCTCCCTTGCATCACCCACAAATCCGATAATATGCTGTCTTTCAGATTCCGTATTCTGAGGTCCAATAATGTTTGTAGGTGTTACTGAATCTTTTGAGACAATTGCCTTCGGGAGAACACTAATGTTCCCATGCGACAACTGAATTGGCAATGATCTGCTAGTAGTAGAAGCAGTTTGGTTGAATTCAAATAAGGAGTGCTCCTCATTATAATGATGATCCATGTTTGGTTGCTTCTCAGACAGAGCAGGAAGCAAAATTGAGTGGGCACCACAGGGGTATCGAGTCTAGCTGGCGTTATCAGAAGTCTCTAGTATGATGAGTCTTCGTTAGTTAAGTCCTCTGTGTAGGAGCTGGCTGAAAAAGGCCTGGAGACACCCAAACCCAAAATTACAGCAAAAAACAAAGATTAGGTAACAACCTAATCATACAGCCGCTCTCTGGAATCCCATGTTGGGTTCTGTATTAGTTGTAATTTCGCTATGTATAGTTCCTTTGATCCAATTTTTGGAAAAAATACAAAAGTCAAATATATAGTGATTTTTCAATGTTGGTTTATCTATCCAGTAGAAGATTATTATATAGAAAAAAGTGACAAGTAGCCACCAATAATGTTCTTCGTGAGGAAGAGATTGCCATAAATCACTCTATCCGTAGACTTATATAGTGCCAATGCATTTCGGAATACAACAAATTCCTTCATCAGGGCAAGTCTAAAACAATAAACACATAGCATTCAAATATAATTGTTCCAACCATCCCAAGGTAAATATCCATATAGAATAATTCCCATATTTAGAACAACGTAAGTATACAAATATCGATATGAACAGTCATCATCCAAATATTTGAAAAAATATGAAGGTAAACACATACCCGACAATGTAATGAGCCGGATCAGAAGGCAGGTCAAAAAGATATAAAACAAGAAACAAATCAGTACAAAGGTAAGTAAAGATCTCCTATAACAAAATGGAGGGAATTGGGTCCATTACCTGATGTAGGTGAGTAATGGCGAAATCTATGTTTCAGAAACCAGGCTGCTCCACCGTGTACGGCGAGCAGGTGCTGTGAATGGTAAAGTAAATATATATGAAGTACCTATCCAAAGTGTAGCTAATCACTAATAGAAATAAATAAGCGTGGATTGTAACTCACCGTATGTAGAGAACGAAGCAGAGAAGTTCTCTCTACGTCTGCTCAAAGCAGACTGTCTTCGTTGCATCGGCGCGTTGCCGAGCAACCTAGTTTTATAAGACACGTGATTGAAAGCAGAATGTCTTCTTTGCATCGGTGCGTAGCCGAGCAACTCAGTTGTGTAAGACACGTGATCACGGCTCCATGAACACGAGCCTCGACCCGTGTCCAAGAACTGGTCAATAAACTTAAATATGACCAAAATACCTAATTTGTGGACCTCCTGGGGCAGTAATAATAAAAGTTATCGCCTAAGAATCAAAAAAAGGAAATAAGTAGTTTGTCATCCATAGACATAGAAAAAATACTAGGATTGACTGAACCCATAAAAACCTCAAATGAGGCTATACTATTCTGAACGTACCTAAGTAGGATGAAAGAAGCCTAGGGAGCAACCCTAGCAATGTACCTTATGTTAATAGTATGTGCCTAAATGCCGCTAGTGGTGTCGTCCAGAGAGACGGCACCTCGGGTCCTGGGAGAACCCCAGGATGCGCAGCATGCAGGACATCTTTCTAAAAAACATAGGAAACATCTCTTGTTCATATACATTCGAATGACCCTCAACATTCAGGTCATATGTGTACTGGTGTCAATCTAAACCAAACGATGATTGATACAATATAAGAAAAACAAATAGAGAACACAATTAAAGAAAACAGTGAAAGTTAATCTCCTCATTTAACCCATTGGGTGCCAGACTGCCAAGTTTGTCAATCCAATATGTCTCTCTGCGACTCAAACGTTGGCATAAATCTTCATGAGGGCTATTTTTGGTTAAAGCTTCCAAAATCACAAATTTTATTTGTGACACGTTATGTCCATTGGCCATCCAATGTCGTGCCACGGCTGAATTCATGTTTGCATTACGAATACAAGATCGATGTTCACCCCACCTCAACTTGGCTGTTCGGGTTAACTGTCCCACATAAAATTTCCCACATGGGCATTTAATGCCGTAGATGATATTACTGCTGTCACATGTGGCAAAAGTCTTAAGTATAATCTTCTGTCCCGTCCTTGGATGGTTAAAGGAGTTTCCTTTCATAACAAAATTACAGTTGACACACTGTAAACAAGGAAATGTCCCAGTTCGCTGTGTCATAGTTTTCCTGGCTGTAGGTTTCGTCTGCACCAGTTCATCCCTTAGGTTCCTACTGCGTTGGTATGCAAAAATAGGTTTTTCACTAAAAATATCTTGAACTCGAATGTCATTCTTGAAAATCTCCCAATGTTTCATAATAGTTTTCTTGATTTTGTTGCTTTGCGTAGAGAACTTGGATACAAATACTGGTGACTTCAATTCTCTCTTACTCTTGGGATTCTGTTCTAATAATAGAGTCTCTCGTGATATGGCATCAACTCTGTCAGATGCCAGATCGAGTTTACCCTGTTTATATCCCCGAGCCAGAAATGTTTCTTTCATTTCCATCTGTTGCATTTTGTAGTCTTCAGGATCACTCACTATTTTCTTGACCCTAAGTAACTGACTGTATGGTAGATTCCTCAGTAGGCTCGGCTGATGGAAGCTGAGTCGGTGCAGGTGATTATTCCGATCAGTCACTTTCCGAAACAATGAAGTGCTGTAGCTAGTGAGTTGCTTTCTGACCTGTACGTCAAGGAATGTTATGATTTCATACGAGATCTCTCTAGTAAACTGTACCCTCTGGACGATGCTGTTAAGATACACAAAAAATGTTTCAAAAGACTCTCTAGTTCCTTTCCAAATTCCAAAGATATCGTCTATGTATCTCCTCCAGATTCGGATGTCCTTGTTCCATTCCTGTTTATTCAATACATGGTCTGTTTCAAATTTATGCATGAAACTGTTGGCGTATGAGGGTGCCATGGTGGCTCCCATTGAAGTCCCTGCAGTTTGTAGAAAGAATTGGGTGCCATATTGAAAATAGGAGTTCTCAGCAATAAATTGTAACAACGCCAGTATGAATTCCTTCTGAGCACGTATCTCAGGTGCTTTCAGTAACAGCCATTCTACAGCCTCTATCCCCAGAGAATGGGGTATAGAGGTGTATAAACTTTTCACGTCTATAGTAAACATCAGATCTTCAGGCAAAGGTGTCAATGAGCTAAGCTTTTGTAGGAAGTGGGTGGTATCCCTTGTGTAGGTGTTGGTCCCTTGTATTAATGGCTGTAGGAAGAAATCTATGTAGATCCCTAGAGGTTGGTTGATACTATCTATCCCTGCAACAATTGGTCTACCTGGTGGTTTGATGGCATCTTTATGGATCTTTGGTAGCGTATAGAAATTAGGTATTCTAGGATGTTCTTTCAAGAGAAATTTTTGTGTATGCTCGTTAATCCAATCCAATTCAAATGCTTTTTCTAGAAGACTCTTCAAATTCTGTTGGATGGAAAGGGTGGGATCATGGTCCAAACTGGCATATGTAGTCTGGTCTTGGAGCTGTCTTCTACATTCAGCATCATAGTCACATGTATTCTGAATAACCAAGGCTCCTCCCTTATCTGCAGGACGAATGGTGATACTCTTATCACTAAACAGGTCTCTAATCAATCTCATCTCGTGTGGTTTTAAGTTCCTATATGGAGGATTCCTATAGCTGATTCGTTCAAAGTCCCGAGTGACTAATCTCTGGAATATTTCTATGGATGGTACTGTAATCGGTGGAACAAACCCACTTTTGACTCTAAATTCTTGAAAGTCTGGAATCTTGGTCGGACTCTCTTGCGTCTCCAATTCGTTAAAGAAAACTTTAAGTTTAAGTTTACGAACAAACTTGTATAGTTCTATCTTCGTATCAAACAAGGTGGTACCGTAAGTCGGTACGAAACTGAGACCTTTCTGTAGAGTCTCTTCCTCTACCTTGTTGAGTCGCCTCCCCGAAATATTAACGACTAACTTTTCTTCTGCTGTAATCTCGTTAGGGGTTTGTTTCTTGTGTTTCCTCCTCCCCCTGCGGGTTCTTTTCGACGGGCGCCTAAAAAAGATACAGCAGACGGAGCTCGTGCCAAAGGGTTTGTTGTCTGTGCAAGGTTCTCTGTGGTTTGTTCTGCTGGAATATCAGACTCTCTCCGAGCTTCAGAGTCGGAACTGGAGGTATTGTCGGATATGTATTAGAAAGGTTTCCTTGGTGCTACTTGGCCATATTTGTCCATCCAAGTGTATACCTTGTCATTGATATAATCATAGGTATCCCTCTTGAATTTTTTTATCTTCTTTTGCTCCAATTCAGACTTGTAGTTCTCAAGTTTAGTGTTAATCTCTAGTAATATGGTGTCATATTCTTCTCTTCCAAGTGTATCAACTAGTTCTTTCTCTATCTCCTGAATTTCTGTACTCAGGGTTGTTATATTCTTTGATAACTCTTGGATAGCTAGCAAGATGAGGTCCAGTGAACATTTATTCAGTATAGATTCCCACCTT
Organism: Ambystoma mexicanum; assembly: GCF_040938575.1. NCBI lineage: Eukaryota > Metazoa > Chordata > Amphibia > Caudata > Ambystomatidae > Ambystoma > Ambystoma mexicanum. The sequence goes on along the minus strand of NC_090924.1, from coordinate 690,233,600 downwards.
CGAACAAACTCTCTGCTCTCTTTGCACAAGGTCGGTCGGAGCTGTATACGAAGCCCCCTTGGGATGCGTTGGTTTTTGAAGTATCGCCCGAGGGTAATTGCGTGTAATTTCCTATTTATTTCCTTTCGTATAAGATACTCTAATTGTTTAATTCGTTTGGCCGGATCCTTTGGTGTAGTACCATGAGCACCAATAGACGTTTCGCTAATGAGTTCAAGAATGGCAGATGCTTCCTCAGTTGAGAAACCTAAAGTTTCTGCACATATGTTGGATAAACCTTCAATATCCTCAAATGACATGTTCAGTGTGTTGGGTAATCTTTCTTGAAATTGTGTGCCACCACTGCTGTGTGTCTCACCAATGAAGGGAAGAAAAGAAGCAGGAAGCAAAATTGAGTGGGCACCACAGGGGTATCGTGTCTAGCTGGCGTTATCAGAAGTCTCTAGTATGATGAGTCTTCGTTAGTTAAGTCCTCTGTGTAGGAGCTGGCTGAAAAAGGCCTGGAGACACCCAAACCCAAAATTACAGCAAAAAACAAAGATTAGGTAACAACCTAATCATACAGCCGCTCTCTGGAATCCCATGTTGGGTTCTGTATTAGTTGTAATTTCGCTATGTATAGTTCCTTTGATCCAATTTTTGGAAAAAATACAAAAGTCAAATATATAGTGATTTTTCAATGTTGGTTTATCTATCCAGTAGAAGATTATTATATAGAAAAAAGTGACAAGTAGCCACCAATAATGTTCTTCGTGAGGAAGAGATTGCCATAAATCACTCTATCCGTAGACTTATATAGTGCCAATGCATTTCGGAATACAACAAATTCCTTCATCAGGGCAAGTCTAAAACAATAAACACATAGCATTCAAATATAATTGTTCCAACCATCCCAAGGTAAATATCCATATAGAATAATTCCCATATTTAGAACAATGTAAGTATACAAATATCAATATGAACAGTCATCATCCAAATAGTTGAAAAAATATGAAGGTAAACACATACCCGACAATGTAATGAGCCGGATCAGAAGGCAGGTCAAAAAGATATAAAACAAGAAACAAATCAGTACAAAGGTAAGTAAAGATCTCCTATAACAAAATGGAGGGAATTGGGTCCATTACCTGATGTAGGTGAGTAATGGCGAAATCTATGTTTCAGAAACCAGGCTGCTCCACCGTGTACGGCGAGCAGGTGCTGTGAATGGTAAAGTAAATATATATGAAGTACCTATCCAAAGTGTAGCTAATCACTAATAGAAATAAATAAGCGTGGATTGTAACTCACCATATGTAGAGAACGAAGCAGAGAAGTTCTCTCTACGTCTGCTCAAAGCAGACTGTCTTCGTTGCATCGGCGCGTTGCCGAGCAACCTAGTTTTATAAGACACGTGATTGAAAGCAGAATGTCTTCTTTGCATCGGTGCCATACAGTCAGTTACTTAGGGTCAAGAAAATAGTGAGTGATCCTGAAGACTACAAAATGCAACAGATGGAAATGAAAGAAAAATTTCTGGCTCGGGGATATAAACAAGGTGAACTCGATCTGGCATCTGACAGAGTTGATGCCATATCACGAAAGACTCTATTATTAGAACAGAATCCCAAGAGTAAGAGAGAATTGAAGTCACCAGTATTTGTATCCAAGTTCTCTACGCAAAGCAACAAAATCAAGAAAACTATTATGAAACATTGGGAGATTTTCAAGAATGACATTCGAGTTCAAGATATTTTTAGTGAAAAACCTATTTTTGCATACCAACGCAGTAGGAACCTAAGGGATGAACTGGTGCAGACGAAACCTACAGCCAGGGAACCTATGACACAGCGAACTAGGACATTTCCTTGTTTACAGTGTGTCAACTGTAATTTTGTTATGAAAGGAAACTCCATTAACCATCCAAGGACGGGACAGAAGATTATACTTAAGACTTTTGCCACATGTGACAGCAATAATATCATCTACGGCATTAAATGCCCATGTGGGAAATTTTATGTGGGACAGTCAACCCGAACAGCCAAGTTGAGGTGGGGTGAACATCGATCTTGTATTCGTAATGCAAACATGAATTCAGCCGTGGCACGACATTGGATGGCCAATGGACATAACGTGTCACAAATAAAATTTGTGATTTTGGAAGCTTTAACCAAAAATAGCCCTCATGAAGATTTATGCCAACGTTTGAGTCGCAGAGAGACATATTGGATTGACAAACTTGGTAGACTGGCACCCAATGGGTTAAATGAGGAGATTAACTTTCACTGTTTTCTTTAATTGTGTTCTCTATTTGTTTTTCTTATATTGTATCAATCATCGTTTGGTTTAGATTGACACCAGTACACATATGACCTGAATGTTGAGGGTCATTCGAATGTATATGAACAAGAGATGTTTCCTATGTTTTTTTAGAAAGATGTCCTGCATGCTGCGCATCCTGGGGTTCTCCCAGGACCCGAGGTGCCGTCTCTCTGGATGACACCACTAGCGGCATTTAGGCACATACTATTAACATAAGGTACATTGCTAGGGTTGCTCCCTAGGCTTCTTTCATCCTACTTAGGTACGTTCAGAATAGTATAGCCTCATTTGAGGTGTTTATGGGTTCAGTCAATCCTAGTATTTTTTCTATGTCTATGGATGACAAACTACTTATTTCCTTTTTTTGATTCTTAGGCGATAACTTTTATTATTACTGCCACAGGAGGTCCACAAATTAGGTATTTTGGTCATATTTAAGTTTATTGACCAGTTCTTGGACACGGGTCGCGGCTCGTGTTCATGGAGCCGTGATCACGTGTCTTACACAACTGAGTTGCTCGGCTACGCACCGATGCAAAGAAGACATTCTGCTTTCAATCACGTGTCTTATAAAACTAGGTTGCTCGGCAACACGCCGATGCAACGAAGACAGTCTGCTTTGAGCAGACATAGAGAGAACTTCTCTGCTTCGTTCTCTACATACGTTGAGTTACAATCCACGCTTATTTATTTCTATTAGTGATTAGCTACACTTTGGATAGGTACTTCATATATATTTACTTTACCATTCACAGCACCTGCTCGCCGTACATGGTGGAGCAGCCTGGTTTCTGAAACATAGATTTCGCCATTACTCACCTACATCAGGTAATGGACCCAATTCCCTCCATTTTGTTATAGGAGATCTTTACTTACCTTTGTACTGATTTGTTTCTTGTTTTATATCTTTTTGACCTGCCTTCTGATCCGGCTCATTACATTGTCGGGTATGTGTTTACCTTCATATTTTTTCAACTCTTTGGATGATGACTGTTCATATTGATATTTGTATACTTACGTTGTTCTAAATATGGGAATTATTCTATATGGATATTTACCTTGGGATGGTTGGAACAATTATATTTGAATGCTATGTGTTTATTGTTTTAGACTTGCCCTGATGAAGGAATTTGTTGTATTCCGAAATGCATTGGCACTATATAAGTCTACGGATAGAGTGATTTATGGCAATCTCTTCCTCACGAAGAACATTATTGGTGGCTACTTGTCACTTTTTTCTATATAATAATCTTCTACTGGATAGATAAACCAACATTGAAAAATCACTATATATTTGACTTTTGTATTTTTTCCAAAAATTGGATCAAAGGAACTATACATAGCGAAATTACAACTAATACAGAACCCAACATGGGATTCCAGAGAGCGGCTGTATGATTAGGTTGTTACCTAATCTTTGTTTTTTGCTTCTCAGACAGAGACCTGCTTAATGCGGGACCATGGATCTGTTTGTAACTGGGGGAATGAGGAATACTCATATGATTCATCTTATTCACCTTATTAGTTTCACAATTAGCAAAATGGCTGTATGAGGGTACTATATCCACTGTGGTCACCTTCCCCTTTCCATTTCTCATGATAAGATTATTATTATTTGTTTTTTGGTGGTTCATCAACAGGCATTAAAGATTCTTCACTCATCACTTTAGTAGTAGTACCTTTACTATTTCCTACTTCAGGCTGTTTTTCTTTACTCAGAGAACCTTGATTACATGTGTTAATCCTATTTTTCTGAGCATTAGCACATATCTCACTGTATGATCTCCTTATAGGTGTTTTCGGAGAAGCATTGTCACATGTGTCAGAGAATTCCTTTTGAGTTTTAGACGTGCAGCATCTACCTACAGTAGGAAAGTATTTAGTGAGAATAGGCTTGGTAAAGGTTTCTATTTTTGCGTCCATATTGGCAATCTCATTTCCTTTTTCCTGTAGTGAATGCTCCTTTGTAATAATAGTACCTGTTTTTCGAAACACTACTGATTTATTAATTATGGTTTGGTTTACTTTTGTCCGTGTTGAATTGCTAGGTTTTATCATGCCCATATTGCCATGTACAGCTTCCTTACTTAGCAAAACATTATCACCACCCCAACTTTCTATAACCGGTATAACCCCGGTTTCAGTTGAGAGAGCATCTTGACTTTCTTTAGACAGTTGTTCGAGGTCAATATGCTCATTGTCTGCAATATCAGGAGTAGGAATTAATTCTATGCCGTTTAATTTTAATTCCTTCTTGGATAATGCAGCCTCTCTTCTTCTTTTGGCGAGTCTTTTAATGGCTCTTAAATGCAACCTTTTTGCTCGACGAGACATGAAGGAAGATGTTGATTCATTAGATTGCATTTCTTTGTCTACCTTTTTTTGTTTTTCAATTTCTTCTAACAGTGTTGATGGACTATCAGGTCTGTCAAAAGATTGCACTGCCGCAGTTGGACTGATCGGCATTTATGGAAGGTGTGCCTTATTTAGCACGTGTGAAATGATTGTATCATTTAATGCTGTTATCGATGTTTTGATTTCCCTCAGGTCATTCTCGCAATTGCACTTCATGGGCTCAGATATAACACCTGCTGATTGTGCAATCAAGTCCCTCTCATGAGGATCAGGTTGTATACTTTGTATACCCTTCTCATGTGTTATCTTCAAGGACTTATTTGTTTGCTGGGCAGAATTTTCATGTTGCATGTGTCTCAAGGTGTCCATGGCAATTATAAAACCCTCAATTTTATCCATCTTAGAGCATAAGTGATGAGTAATTGCCTTTATTTCTTTCAATTTCCAGTGAGTAAGTTCATGGCCTTTATCAAGAAGGTCCAATATTTTAGTTATCACAGGAAGGGGACAAGGGGATTGTTGGTCTATGTTTCCCCTTTCAATCATTCTGTCTACAAAATCTTTGCTGGGCATCCTAGTATGACCTTTGCTCTGCTCAGGGGAATGCAATAAAGAGTATGGGATCCCCTTAGAAACTCCTTCACCTGGTAATTCATTGGAAACTTCATGAGTAACCTCACTACCATCAGTTTCTATAGTGTCCGTATTTAGTGATTTATGAGCAAATGGGGTCATCATGCTAATCGAATGATTAACCTGATCATTTAATTCTGCCATTTTCCGCATCGTTATCGTAAATGAATCCTCATTGTCGATACAAGGAAGTGAGGGAGAAATACAAGAAGATGAACTAATCCTACTACGCTCCTTTACGTCCTCCGTCACGAACGAATGGATTCCTATAGGAGATGCGGTATAAACCTGAGCCATGTGAGAGATGCATATAGGAGTGTTATTACATATCATATTATTTTCTTTTGGTGTCTCTACCACAGTGTTAGTGTCCCATGGCTCAGGTTTAAAAACATTCCCTTTTGCCCCAGTAGAATTATATGCAGTGAGGGTTTTCAATATGGCATCAGGACACCATCCACTTCTTAGACCATTGGCCATTATTATATAAAAAAGGTCAAAAAACCCTAATAGAATATATTTTAAATGGCAATATTCTCAACCTATTCAGGGATGTTGATTCGAATAAATAGGTAATGAGACAACTAGATAAGAACACATTAGTGGTAAAATCCAAACAAACAGTGATTTAAAAGGGGCTATCACGATGCTCGTTCATCACATGAAGAGGACTCCACAGGATTCGATCGAGGAGTCAATTAAAAGATACAGTCTAGACTTCTATTAAAATCAGCACTTTATACACAAAAAAAATCATAAACAATTGTATAGTTCCGGAGGGATCAAAGTGAAGGCTCACCGCAGTCTCCCATCCAAATGCGCCACAAAACAGCCTTAGGACTTTACTCCTCCGGGCTTAACGCCGCGAGGGTGACTACCTCGGCCTTTTCTGCGTGTTGAGGGTCACGTGATGGATCACGTGCTCGGGCAAAGCCCCGCCTCCTCCAGGAAGCGCCCAGGGAGTCACACACAGGCCAGCAAGAGCGCTGTTCTTTCCTGCGCTCGCAGTGCTGGATTGTAGAAAACAAAGCGTTCCTTTGCAGCGCGTGAACACAAGGTTGTAGCAAATAATCTCACCGCTCGGGCGGCTACCTCAGCCTTTTCTGCGTGTTGAGGGTCACGTGATGGATCATGTGCTCGGGCGAAGCCCCACCTCCTCCAGGAAGCGCCCAGGGAGTCACACACAGGCCAGCAAGAGCGCTGTTCTTTCCTGCGCTCTCAGTGCTGGATTGTAGAAAACAAAGCGTTCCTTTGCAGCGCGTGAACACAAGGTTGTAGCAAATAATCTCCAATGAGCCTTCTTTTGGCCATGCAATAGTGTAATTCTTAGAACTTTCTGCCCACTGCTTGCAATATTTCTGTACAGGTTTCTTTATACAAAGGATGCTTATTACACATTACTTCAAGTGGTGTTTACATGGTCATAATGTGAGCATTTAATTCTGCTTACGGTAAAGGTGATCACCACCCCTATAGGTGTCTCCTTACCAAAACACTGAATTTGCTCTTACAAATATAGCCTCATGTCAGAACCGTGGGCCATATTTATTTAACACAATTGATTAACCACCTTATACACAACTATTTATTTCATCACTGTTAGGGAGAATTATCATCTATGGCTAATTTCCCTCACATAGTGAGTCCCCCAGCAGCTTTGATGGACTTCTGGAGTTTATTTTTTTCCACTTGGTAAGAGTGAGAGCTTTCCCCCCACTCTTACATGTGTTTTGCTATGTGTTTTCACCTGTTTTTGTGATTGTGGGCTCTGAAGTACACCACTTCAGTAGCCCCCTTCTTTGTGTGTGTCACACAGCACCTTCTGTGCAGTGGCACAGGGTTGTCGTTCAGACTCCCACCGACTCCATTTCTGAGGCGACTACTGCCCCCCAGAAAAGGGTAAAGTTACCATTAACTTTACATAGTCAATCTACAACAGGTCCAGTACACCCCATCTTCCTTGGAGTACTGGAAAGGGTTAATTCGTATCCATTTTTATCTGTACCTCCTAGAGCACTGTTTCGCTCTTTTAACATTTAGACATGGCTGGTGGCAGTGGAATCTACCCTAACTTTCTACCGTGGTTATCTTATACAACCGTGGTAATATTGTAGGCTATTGTGTTAGCCTAGAAACTTAAACCCGCTTGACCAAATCCTTTTTCTTTTGGCTTCGGTGCGGTTTATTCACCATTTCTTTTTGTTAAACTCCTTCTTGTGTTTTGCTTTGCGCGGCAAACCAGGTTTGCCTTCTTTGTTCGCTGTCTTTTGGCGGGCTTCTACCTGGAAGCCCTCCTCAAGGCGCCTGGGTGTCTAGGTGGGCTGAATGTGAGGGAGGGGAGTAGTAACCCCTGCACAGGGTATCCAGGAAACCCATATCGCACTTTGTCACGATTGGTCAAGGTGGTTGTCCGGGCTGGACAACCCCCCTGCTGAGTGATTGACAGCCAGGCTGTGTGAATGGAGGTTTTGCGCATAAAAGGCAGGTCTCTTGGGCTAGAAGTCAGAGAATCTCAGGTTTGACAGTAAACAAAGATTCACCCACTGACTTCACCTCCTCCTCCGTCTCCTCACCTGTGGATTCGTCACAGGATGAATCTTCCGAGGGGATTTGTCTTCTTTCTCGCCAAGAGTCGTTAGGCTTTTCTTTGTTGAGTTTAGGGTGAGCTCCTCTGGAAGCCACACTGCCTAATGACAAGAAGTCGGCAGTAGGGGCTCCCAGGGAGACCACCCCACTTCAGGGAAAAAGCACAGGCTGAAAAAACCCTGATGTTGGTCTGCTGATCCAAGATGGTGTAATTCGGAATGAGGAAACTCCAAGTCCCAGAATGCACTGGGAGTAGTAGGGTGATGCACAGGAAGGTACAGCAAGGAAAATATGGAAGGACCATGAGGGTCGGAAACTCAAGAACCATGGACTGGGAGTGGGAAGAAATGCAGATAACAGGACAAGCGGCAACCAAAGCGGCTGGAGAAACAGAGAGAAGCGTCACAGAAGGAGAAGGGGAGTAAACAGGCCCTGAAGGTGACGCTTAGGAGGGGCAGCGAAGGAAAAACACAGCGGAGGAAGGCACAGGCGAAAACACTCGAGCAGCGCTTAGACCCAACTGGAATAGCAGGGTTGCAACGCGCCGAGTGAAAGTATCGACGCCTATTTAAACATGTCATCGCGCACATCGCGAAGTCAGCCGCAACACTGGACCGTTACGCCGACATCGCGATGATCGCGAGTAGCTCATCTCCTCCTCCAATGCTCCCACAGTCTCCATGGAGTCCGGATCGTGACAGAGAATCGCCACTGGAACTACAAGAAACCGACGAGAAGCGGAGAGAACAACGGCTGCTGCAACTATCCCGTCCCGGTGAAGCCCTGCTGCAGTCCTGAGCTATCTACCTTCAACGACTCAGAAAAGATCCAGTCCAGAGTTTTCTTCCCTTGAGCTTGGTGGGGATAACCAGCTCATCTTCCACAGCTAGAGGATCCTCTTCCTTGGTCGAAATCGCTGCACATAGCTGTAGTGGTCCGGATAGCCACCTGAAGAGCCTCTCCTGTTTTTAAGGAGCGCACCTTTTATTCCGTGTCGCTACTGCCGGCCTCATCCCTGTGTGGTGTAGACCCCATTCAGACGTCCCCCTTCACAACGAAGCTCCAGGAATCGTGGGTCTGCGGGAAACCACTAGGAACAACTGCCAGGGCACCAGCTCCACCGTTGGAACAAGGTACTGTGTTCTGCTTGAGGAAACTGGGTGAATCCCTTTTCTTCATTTCCAAGGCTTGCCCTTGTCTTCTCTCCTTCTTATAACTTTTGGCTATGTTGAATCTCGAACTATCTGACAACAGGTCCCGGTGTCTCTCAACCCTGGCTCCGGCCCTTTGACTTTTGAACGCCTGTCTTTGAGTGTTTCTTGATTCTGCCTGCCTAACCAAAATATTGCCTGTGATTTTTGCCTCCAACTCCCTCTGGGTATCTCAAGTGCTAAGTGTGTCTTTACACCGGTAGCATTTCATGTCACGGATACGCGTTTAGTTAGTAGGCCGAACTGTCAAAAAGTGATCGCAATTGTATTCGTGGTAACGTGTTTTGTTTGTAACACCGGTGCATTCAACACAGGGTACTTACTGACCTTGAGACTTACTGTACAAAGTGAATTGGTTAGTTGTAGTATATTTAACATGTGGTTTTTATTTAAGTTTAAAAGAAGTGTTGTGTTTATAACAAATGGTTTAAAAATAAATGTACTTATATTTTTTACCTGAAACCTTGAGTCAGTGTTTGCTTGAGTCACAGTAATTGTGGTCCCTTTGTGTAATCTCTGCTCATATACTCTTGAGATAAGCCTGGCTGCTCCGCTACTGCTACCGCTCTTACATAGTAGTACAGGCTTGTGCCAAAGGTAAAAACTTGTATTGCCACCTGTAGTCCTAATCGTGTGTAGTGGTCCCTAAGGGCACTGCAGGGGATTCTGCCTAACAATCATTTGTTTTGAAACACAATGGATCCCTTTCCTTATCATCAATGGCTCTTAACTATGCAATGGGTCCCTGTCTTCTACCCGAGTGTACAGTATTTGAATCTGCAATTCATAATAACACTGCCAGCGGGGATTCCTTCCCCCAGTGCTGGTCCTGTTCCCCATATTTCATATTTAACCAGAAATGTCCATTCTGTCAAATGCTTACTAGCATACAATTATTCATCATTCACCCTCATGGGGGAATGGCTTACTTAATGCTATACCTAGGCATACAGTATTATGCACATGTAATTATTTTAGAATGCTGCCAGTGAAACTCCTGACCCAGACCCGTGCCTGCTCCCATTCTCCTATTTATAAACCCAACACTCCCTTTCTGCGCAGTTTACATTATTAAAAATGAAATCCAAGTCCTTGCATCCCCAGTCCCTCTAGCCTTCCCTGTGGACTCACAATGCGAAGTTCACAGATTCTTTAGACAAACACGGTATCTTTTAACCTTTTTTTAGTTGTGCTTTTTACGCTCAAAGGGAAGGCAGCAGCCAAGTCTCACTTGGGTAGAGAAGATACACCGGACCCAGAAGGTCCCTGGACCTCCTGGCTGCTGGCTCGTCAAATGAACTAGAATAACAAACAGCATAAGAAACAGCATAAGAAAAAACGAAACTGCATCAGTAAAGGAGGTTTTGTTTTGTTACGGCCTGGAGACGTTGCTCAGTCCGGCAAGACTGCAAAGCAAGTTCTCAGAGTGAAACAAAAAGGTTGTGGGAGTAGGGCCCTAATCAGGAGAGCGCACACCTTGAAGTCTTTATATGTGATGACATCAAGTATTGGTTAAGCTGCTGTCGTGTGGATGGTAGGGTGATCTGCCACTATCACCTAGACTGAAACAAATTGTGAGGGGTAACCATCTGCACAGGCTGCGCTTGCTACCTGTTATATGCTCACTAGATGTGGTAAGTTAGAGCAGGGTGGATGGGGAGTATTCACGAAAAGGCACAACTGGTTTATGGTTCAATTAGTTTATGGTTCAATAAGCCCAACTCTTTTTCATTCAAATGAATAATAGTACATACTGATTTAGAGTTTCAAAAGAAAAGTGGTACATTCTTGGTGCACATATGCACACATTTCATGTGTTTATAGAAAAGGGATATTTAAACAGGATGATATAAACCCTTATGTAAAATGGTGTGATACTGGAAAAGCATTTTGCCAGTGAGCAGTAATCTGACACTCGAAAAAAATATATAAAGTGGACTGAGTGCCACGCATAACAAGTTTGTAAGGTACTTGGTACTTGAAACAGATAAGTACCAGGCAGTGTCCAAAATGAAGTCCATACAAACAATGCCAAGAAATACAGAAAATGCCAAACAATGCCAAGAAATGCAGAAAATGCCAACACGTGTTTCAACCTATAGGGTCGTCATCAGGGCATATAGATACATGTAGGACGTTGGACTATAATGCTGATGCTAAACCTGAACTGTATTCATTCCAAAAACCTGCCAGGGTAGGGGGAAGCGTGTCAAAGCAAGGAGCAATTGGAAATGGGAGAGAAAAGAAAGATAAAAGCATGGCATTAGATTACTACGTACACACCGTGACTCTACTGGTAAGTATGTAGGCTATGAAAATAGAGCATACCTTATTATAATTGTTCTCATATGGGTCATAGTCAAACTATAGAAAAAATTAAGCAACGGATAATTCCCAAAACATGTTGCTGATCAGTTCAGTATGCTGTGAAATATAAAGCAAACAGAGCATATTTAGTCTATTGGAAAGTGCTTGCTTAAGCATTCATAATGTAATTTACGGTTTTCGGTATCATGAAAAATAGATGAAAGGCAATTATTACCTTTACTCGGGGCAAGTCGTGGTGAATTGCTTGGCCGAGGTACCGCAGCTGTAGCAATAGTGCAGTGTAAAAGCACGTGTTTAGTGTGCTTGTTCCGGGTATCCAGCCGTAATCTGTAAGATGAATATATCACCGTGTTTGCGTGAAATAGAATCAAGTGCGAGCAGTGTAATTTGCCAAATGCGATAGCAAGTGCTTACCGGCTTGGGGATTTGGCGTGCTCATTGGCGGGTAGTTTCTCAAGCACTGAAAGCATCAGCAGTTGTGAAGGCGGGTAGTTTCTCAAGCACTGAAAGCATCAGCAGTTGTGAAGGGTTACTATAGTAACCTCCACAGGGTCAGTCAGGTGACGCAGTCACCTCACCTTGTTGCTAGGACACATGAACCAAGTCGGAAGGAAAGGAAAAGCTGGTCCATACGTGAAATGCTAATTTAAGTTATGAATGGATCGTCTGGTGGGACAGAGAAAATAGCATGTGTTCCTGCTAGGGGAAACCCGTGGTTGGTTCGTAAGCAGGTATTAATTATAATACGGCATATTTAGAAAAGGATGCATATTCTAAGTCGACTTCAATTTGGTTTAACAGAAAGGTGCAAGTTGCACTTACTGTTGCACCCAATAAACATTCAGTACTGAAGAATTATTGTAAACCAAAATTAACATAAGCGAAATAAGCGTTAGTGCCAAATTTGTGACATTAAGAAAGGCTATTGCCTGCAGGCATCGATAGTTGTGGGGGTTTCCCAAGGGTGTTGGATAGTCAGTTGCCAGCTGGAAAAAGATTGTATTTTTAGGGTCTGGAAATATTGGTTCGACAGGTGAATGTTAGCTGTTGCAGGTGAAAGGTCATCCGATAAGTCTGTAATAGCATGTGCCTTGGGCTGGGGAGCCAGTAAGTAAGTTATTTGAAGAGGTGCCATAACAAGTATGTCTTGGAGTATTAATTCAGTTGGGGAAAGTAATTCATGTACTGTTGGTGTACAAAATAAGGACATGTCATAGTTTACAAAGTGGAAAGGTTGTGATCAAGTGTGATCCTGTTAGGAAGGACGTTTGCATTCTCAAGAACCTCAAGGTCAGAAAACAAAAGTGGAAAACCTCTGGATCCTGAAAGTTCACGACATTGAGAAAAATATGCATGTAAGGCAAGTAATACCAGTGATCTAAAGGAATCCACAAAGTTAGGTCACTGTACCACCAGACCGACTAATAATTTATATGAACACATTAAGTTCGGGATCTTGGTTCAAGCCAAGCGATAAGCAGCGTAATTTGCAGATCATTCTTGCTTCCTGCTGCCGTAGGGTCAATTCTCTGTTGCCACCTCTCTGATGTTGTTTGATATGTTGTAATCCAATAAATTTGATGTCTTTAGTATTGTCCAATTGATGATGTTTCTGCCAGTGGGAGGCCAAGGGAAGTCTCATGTCCTGACTGCTAAGGTTGTTAAGATGTTCCCGAATCCTGAAGCGCACTTCTCTAATCGTGCTGCCAATATACACTTTCTTACAAACACATAGAATACCATAAACAACATATTTGGTTCGGCAATTGATGAAGTCAACTATTTTGGTTTGGAGGCCATTGTGACAACTGAAAGTTTTGGTTGGTGCTAAGGCGTGATGACAAAAGTTGCAAGAACCACATTTATAAAAGCCTACTGGTTTAGACTTTATAGAGAGCCAGCTATCCTATCCAAGAGGATCAGGTTTGAGGAAAGAGGGACTCAGGATATTTCGCAAAGTGGTAGCTTTGGTGAAAATGATATTAGGTCGATCCGTGATATATGGTGTCAAATCAGAGTCTAAGTGCAAAATGTGCCAATGTTTTTGTAGTATATATTGAATGAATTTATGATCACTGGAAAATTTGGTAATAAAGTTGACATGTGTCGGATATTGCTCTTGAGTTGATTTTATCTTCTCTGTCAATAACTGCGATCTGGGTACTTGCTTTACTGCATCAGTTGTTTTCCTGATTAGTTGGATTGGATACCCTCTTTCCCGAAATCTGTGTCCTATAGACTTACATTCTGTTAAGAACGTTTCATCTTGACTGCAGTTTCTCTTGGCTCTAGGCATTTCACCTCTAGGAATATTGTAAATGACACTGTGTCTATGGCTACTGCTGGCATGTAATATGGAGTTCACTGCTGTAGCTTTCCTGAACGTGCAGGTTTCAATGGTATCAGAGACAATTTTGATTTTCAAATCTAGAAAAGTAATTTCAAGCGGGTCAATGTGGCCTGTGAACTTAATGTCAAAGGTGTTATCATTAAGGTAAAGCATGAATGCTTCAAAAGCTTCTCTACTGCCTTCCCAAATGGCCAGGACATCATCAATGTACCTTTTCCAACTGATGATATTATGCTTGTAGGGGTTATTCTGAAAGATATAACTTTACTCAAAGAAGGCCATGAATAAATTGGCCAAAGAGGGCGCATATTTAGCCCCCATTGCAATCCCCCTACTTTGTGAATAATAGTTACCATTGAAAAGAAACTGGTTATGTGTGAGAGTAAATTCTAGGAAGCTTTTAATCATCTGGACATGTGTGTAGTGAGAAGCAGAAGAAGTTCTGAAGGTAAAATCAATCGTGTCCAAGGCCAGTTTATGTTGGATCGAAGTGTATAAGGATGCCACATCCAAAGTCACTAAATAATATGAGGGTTTCCATGTAATCCCTTGTAATATTTGCAACGTGTGCGTTGTATCCTTGAGGTATGCTCGAATCTCAGGTACCAAGTGTTTAATACTGCTGTCTATATAATCAGCAAGTGATTCTGTAACACCTCCCTGTCCACTCATAATTGGTCTGACTTGTGGGAGAGTCAGGAATGGTTTGTGAACCTTCGGTAAGAAGTAAATCGTTGGCATAAGTGGTTTAGCAGTCAACAGAAACATTTTTTCCTCATCTGATAACAATCCTTGGTTATACCAAAATTGGAGTAGGTTTTGTAGTTCTTTTAGAGTTCGGGTGGTAGGGTTAGAAGTAAGTCTCATAGCATCCTGGCGTTGCAAGATGTTCCATTGCCATTTTGATATAATCTGATTTGTTGAGGATGACAATATTGCCACCCTTATCTGCTTCCTTAATAATGATGGTGCTGTCTTCACAGATATCTTGTAGTGCTTGTCGTTCCAATTTGGTTAAGTTCTGTTTTCTGCTGCTGCAATTTTGTTGAAGACCATCAATGTGTTTATGGATTTCTTTGGTAATTGTCTTGTAAAATGTATCAATAACATTATCTCCCGTGATAGGTGGCACACATTTTGATCTGTTTTTGTGTTCCTTGATGTCCATATTTCGTTGATGGATACCAAGTTCTGCCTGGATATCGCTCACACTTTTAGATTCTTCTCCCATAAGGTTATGAAGTAGATGGATATTTTCAATTTCTTGTATGCTTTTGGAACTGGTGGGGGGGAGTTGTGCCAATGGTCTGTATGTTTCAACCTTGTTATGAAAGAATTTTTTCAGTTTAAGTTTTCTTGAAAATTTGTACAGGTCAATTTGAAGTTCAGTCATATCGGATGTGGCAACTGGAGCAAAAGAAAGTCCATGGTTTAAGACAGAAAGTTGTTGAGGTGAGAGGTGTTTGTCAGACAGATTGACAACTAGGCTTTTAGTATAGACTTCGGTATCGATTTCCTGAAACTGGATCTGGTGAGTCTTTTGTTTGTATCTCTCCCTTCCTCTCCTCCTTGCTCCTCTTCCTCTTCCTCCTCTGAGGTTGTTGGAGTAGGGAGATTTTTGCGTCCTAAAGGGACATTTTTCTGAAAGCGAACTTGTTTATTTTGTAGATTGTATGTCGATTGGTTGCCTTTCTTATACCTTTTGATTTCCGCAAGGAAGCCTCGTCGGTAATGGCGAGACCCAGCGGCGTTAGCCTGTTCTCCCTCTTGGTTAGGATTAGTAGTGGTGTCGGTTTCTGAATCTGTATCAGATGTGACAGGAGACGCTGTTGGTGTGGCTATTTGTGATAGATCCCCATCATATTTAGGTTGATAGGTGTAAACTCTATCGTTCAGGTAATCTTTTTCATCTCTATAAAATTTTCTAAATTTACGCAACTTGATCTCGTTCAGGTATTCAACCAGGATCTCATTCATTTTACCATCCTCCCCATTCCCATTGAGCCCTCGGAGGGCTCAAATGGGAATGGGGAATAATGATTAACGGGGCCCAGAAAAGGGCAATTACCGGGTCCACCAAGGTCGGCATGACCTGGTTATTGCCCTTTTCTGGGCACCAGTAAAAAATCATTACCGGCGGCAGCTGTGCCCTTAATAAGGGCACGGCTACCGCCTGCCTCGTAATGAGGCCCAATGTGTACAGAAAATTCTCTCTTCCGCGCTTTGTGCGACGTCCCTAAATAACAGTTTCCCACAGCCCTTGGGTGCCCTTTGTTGTGACAGCTTCTTGCTTCTGCCAGGTGCACTAACAATATCCAACCAGCTTGCTTGGTCACTGTGTCTTTTACAAATGATTATCTGCAAGCCCCAAATACAGCTTTTCACGTAGCATAACCCAATTTGGTTTGCACACTCTATTTTCTTTGAAAATCCTGAACATTGCCTTTTTCCCTTCAGTCTCATAACAAGTCTGGCGATATAAGTAGTGCTAATACTGCCAGAAAGAATGACTCTTACCACTGGTGGGAACAGCAGCATCTTTGCCTAATTATGAGATTACTGTTATTCCCCATTCGAAAGCCACATTGAACTTCATTGGGGAAAGGGGGTATTACCACTGATGGTAACAACACCAGCACCATTGCTGCCTTTTTTCTTTTATAAAGTGATATGTCCTTGCATATGCAGGCAGTGTTCCCACTTATAGGTTTACAAACCCATAATCATCAGGCAGATCAGTAAAACAGACCAGGCAGTAACAGTGCAACCTGTTTTTACCACTACTGCTGAACTTGTGATGAGGCCCTGTGTGATTTATTGATAATGGCATGTGAACTTTCAGAGTTGAAGCAATTAAACTTGAAAGATGTTGTGGACGGACTCGTTGAATTGATCCACTTTGCCAAGTCCATCAGGCATCATTGGTAGCACAGCTCTTCGTCAGGAGCGTAATGTAACAAACATGTGTAAAAGCCCTCCGTAAGACTTTTACGCATATTTGTAATGTCACGCCACATTTACAATCATTTGTATGGCAGAGAGGAACGCAACTTGTGTTTCCGCCTCCTTTCTTCCTCTCTGCCATACAAATGGATTTTAATGCCGGTGGAAATATTAGAGCTCACTATGTGGTCCGCCTGCTTTATGCACCAGCAAAAGCAAGCAGACCCTCTAGGGATCCATTGCACACGCTGGCTGCCATGCTTGCAGGCATGCCAACGCTGATCACGGCACCCCCCATATAGGAGCAGATACAATGTGGATGACTAGTAAGTCAATACAAAAATTAGAGAATACAGCAACCTGTGCACATATAACTTTAGATGACCTGCTAAGGGACCTCGGAATGTGGCGATAGGGGGTTAACGGCACCGGCATCCTTACCGGTGCCGTTAACCCCCTACCGCCATACTCGGAATGACCCATGTCTTCAATCTCTTAACTAGTGGTATCGTATATACACCATCCTCCGAGATTTACTGATTTTTTAGCGCCTTGATAAAGACTGCCCCAGCTCAAAACACGTTTCGGCTATAACAGCAAAGTGAATAATACATTATCAGAAATGACTTACAGTATTAGAATCATTGGGGGTCATTATGAGTCGGGCGGTAAGGAGAGCGGTGCCGGTAATCCCTTACCGCCCGATTCTGAGGTCCCTTGGAAGGAACCCTAAGGAACGTGTGGTCTGACCACACGTCCCTTACGGGTCCCGCTAAGGGACCAGGGCGCTAATAACGGGCTTGCCATTTGCGAGCCCGTTATTAGCGCCCTCCCCATTCCCATCGAGCCCTATAGGGGCTCAAATGGGAATGGGGAATGGCATGTTCAATGGGGATTTACCAGTCCTGCCAGGGTCGGACTACACCGGTAAGTGCCCATTGAACGAGACCAGACACGGCACTGTATGGGAGGCGGCCATGGTGCTATTAGCACCATGGCTACCACCCATCTCGTAATGAGGCCAATTGTCTTAAAGTAGTGAGACGGGATGATCATACCATAGGAGGAGAAGGGATTTTGCACATGCAAACACGGGTATACAATTCCAAGATTACCACAGAATTACCTGTGGTGGTGTAAATATACATTTTTGGAGTCCATAGAACTGAACAGGGATTTCTATCGGATTTACCACTAGCAGTATTTCTGTGTGGTAAATCTGTCAAGTTTGGGGGGTAAAGTGAAGGATCTACCTCCAGCAAAATGCTAGAGGTAGATCCTCTACCTCCAAACCCATAGTACAGCAGTGCGGTAAAGGGCCATAAAGTGACGGAAACGGATGAGGTCATACTGTCACCAAAATCAAACATTCTCACGTATGCTCAAAAGCACAATATATTTCCTGTAAAAATCACTTGCTGAATTCGGAGTGTTGCGTCATTCCGACTTTGGAGGAAGCCATGGTGCTGTTAGCACCATGGCTTCGTCCAAACCCGGGTCCGGTGTCTCTGAATGGGGACTTACCGGGTCATTCCAACCTTGGAGGACCCGGTAAGTCCCCATTCAGAAAACCATTCCCCATTCCCATTTGAGCCCCCATAGGGCTCAATGGGAATGGGGAAGGCGCTAATAATGGCCCCGCAAATTACGGGCCCGTTATTTGCTCCCTGGTCCCCTAACGGGACCCGCTAAGGACATCTGGTCTGACCAGACGTTATCAGCGGGTCCCGATAGGGAACCTCGGAATAGGACGGTAAGGGGTTACCGGCACCGACATCCTTACTGGTGCTGGTAACCCCTTAACGCCCACCTCGGAATGACCCCCTTTCTCTTTTAATATATCCACCCACCCATGAATCTTATAAAACAGACTTGAATTTATGCAACCGTTTAGCAAAATATTCTCCGGTAATCATGCATTATTAAAGAAGTAAACTGCTTTGATTTGTTTGGTGGTCGGTGCTGGATGGTGAGCGGCATACATTACATAAAGTGTTTTATATGAGAGCATGCCAGATCAACAAAAAAAATGGTAGAATGCAGGACACATGATGAGAGCAGGCTTGCTGCCACCCTGGATGCACCCTTCATGATGGCAGGTTGGGAATTAAAATGATTGGGGCCTTTATTCCCAGTGGGTTTCTCAATGGGCTGATTGTTTGGTTGTTTGAGTCACGAGGAGAAATGAGGACAGCAACAGTGCATTAGTACACTGATGCCCTTAGGCGGGAACACTTAATGACTTATTGGATTGCACAAGTATTGTAACCGTGTTGCCATAGCAAATTATGTTTAACATTTTATATGCAGTTATTTCAGGTCTCGTTTTCTCAACCTTAAGCACTTCCAGGAGATAGGATGGCCACACCACCCATTGGCCTTCTTCCCAATGTCCAGCGGACAGAAGCCCCTTGTGGGTAATGTTTGTGAGATAACTGAAACGGGAATAATGTGGCAATAAGCCCTGAGACGGCAGGCCAATAACACCCCAGGTAATGCCCCCGGGGCCGTAGTTAACAAAGCCCTGGGGGCATCACCGTGGGCGGTATTGGCCCGCGTCGAATAGCTTATTGCCATTAGTACCACGGCCCGTTAGACTGGGGTACTAATAGCATTTTTTTCTGTTCTGAAATGCTGCGTTTCGGAACAGAAAAAAAAAAGTCAAATAAAATGGCCGCCGGGAAAAGAAGAAAAAAGAAGGTAAGTGGGGTTGGGAGGGCGGTGAGGGGATAGTTTGCAGGGGAGAGGGGTGGAGGAAAATAAAACTTATCCGAGTCCCCGTCGGGGGACGAAGGCAGCCTCCAGCCATGGGGAGGCTCGGAGTGGGGATTGCCCTGTTTCGAGCCTCCTCATTGGCTAAGGGGCTGCCACGCCCCCACCGGGTTGGTTCGGTTGTCCACGGCTTTGACAAACCTGGCTCTCCAAGGTCTTTCCACATAGCATTATTTCCTGAGAACTGAGTGGCCTGGGAGTCTTGTGGAATTTCCTTATTTTTCCATAATAAAGGATCCTGGGCTGAGCTAGAACCAAGCTCCCGGTTTCCCTGTTCCAGTTCTTCTGCTCCGCTCAAAATCAGGTGGGGGGGAAGGGGAGAAGATGTCCTTACGCCCTGCCTTGGGGACCCCCCTTACAGATTTTTCTGAGTTAGGTTTAGTTGGAGGGGTTTACATGGGGTTCGAGAGTAGTTTTCCTTTCCATCCTGTGCTAGTTCACCCTTTTCCATGGAGGAATTTTGAGTGGGGAGTAACGAGGTTTCCTGCCCATCAATCACATCAGTGGAAATCTGCAGGGGCATCTGGCAGCTTTCTAGCCTGTTTCTCACTTCCCCCCGTGAATCTGTCAATGTATTTAATGCAATTACGGGTACAGATGGAATCTCCTTTGATGTTTCCTCTCGGCAGATTTCTAAGCAATTTAGGTCTGAACTCTGCACGCTCGCATTTGTCGTCAGCTCCTACTCATTTGTCTTGTATGCTATTTTTCTACTTGGTTCATAAGGACTAGAGTGTCGTCGGGCATCACCAGCTCTTGGTTTTCCAGCAACTCTATATTGTTGTCCCGCCGTTGTTTGGATAATTCGCTCTCAGGAGTCATTTCACATGGGGGTTTAGGTTGGATTAAGTCAACAGTGTGAGAGCGTTCTTGGCCAGCAAAGAATAGGCGAGACTGCTTAAACGGCTTTTTCCCTAGGTGGGGAGCTCATGGGATCGGTAGAGAGTTTATTGGTTTTTTTTTTTGTTTTATTTGTAAAGCGCACCAGACCCGGAGGTATCAGGGCGCAAGGACAAGAAGATTTTATGCTTTCATAGTTACATATTACAGTACATGAAAAATTGTTAACTTACATAATGAAGAAGTACAGGTTTTACAGTACATGGATTTTGTTGATTTACATATTGCAAAAGTACAGTGTAGACAATAGCAGAGTTTACAGAGTATCAGTATAATACAAGGAGATATCAGTGGAGAGATAATACAGCGTGGTCACCCTAGGTCATAGTGGCTAGTAGTGACAGACAGTTGAGTAGAAACCTCCTATGTCTGATCTAGCTTAGTGATCATTAGTTTTCAACCAATTGATAAGGTTCAGTCTGAAGTGTGGGTAGGTTTGGTTCTCCCTTAGGAACGGTGGGAGAGAGTTCCATAGTTGAGCAGCCTTGACAGGGAAGCTATTCCCGCCAATAGTGACTTGTTTGAAATAAGGGACTGTTAGGCAGTTAACATAGGCCGCTCTGGTGGGTTGGAGTGATAGTCTTTTGTTAAACCTCCCTGATAGGTAGCGGGGTGCTGCATTGTTAAGGGACTTAAATGTTAATGAAGCGGTTTTGAGTCTAATTTTGTCAACGGTGGAGCGCCAGCTAGAATGTCTCCTCACTGTTGATATATGGGCCCTCATTACGACCCAGGCGTTGGACCATGGTGCTAATGGCACCATGGTCCATGCCGGTAACTTGCCGACTCCGCCATGGCGGAATGGGGAATTACCGCCCTATTCCAAGGTTGGCGGGGCGGTAATTCCCCATGCCGCCATGGCCCTTCCCCATTCCCATTTTTGCCCCATAGGGCTCAATGGGAATGGGGAAGGCGCTAAGTACGGTGCCGCAAATTGCGTCACCGTACTTAGCACCAAGGTCCCTTTGCAGGTTGGTTTTTTAACGCCTGCTAAAAGCAGGCGTTGAAGTGCCACCCGCAAAGGGACCTCGTAATCAGGCGTTAAAGGTTTAACGGCGCCGCCACCTTTTAATGCACCGTTAACCCCTTAACGCCTGGGTTGTAATGAGGGCCTGGGTCTCTTTTGGTCATTCCTAGCACTGCTCTCAAGGCGTTATTTTGGAGTATTTGAATTTTCTTAGTAACTTGTTTATTAGCTCCAATGTAGAGGGCATAACAGTAGTCCAGCTTGGATAACACAAGTGCTCTTGCCAGTGTGGTGCATCTACTTGTGGAAAGGAAAGGTTTGGCAGATCTAACAGTTTACAGGTGTAAGCCGTAGATGATGCCATGGCATCACTTGTTTTGTCAGCATGAGGCAGGAGTCAAGGTAGAAACCTAGTGTTTTTAAATCCTTCATCACCTTAATTGTGTTGCCGTCTATGTCAAAGGAAGTATATTTGTGTCCCAATTTGTTGATGTTAGGTGTGGTCCCCAGGATGATGAGTTCCGTTTTGTCATCATTCAGGCATAGACCATGAAGTGCCATCCATGCCTGGATGATGAGATATATCCTGTTTACCAAGGCCAGATCCTGATTGTGATCCCCTGTAAGTGGGATGAGAATCTGAGTGTCATCTGCATAGTTAGTGTAGGTGACACCAAGACAGTCCAGATCATCAAAAAGGGGCTTGGTAAATATGTTATACAAAGTGGGAGAGACACATGAACCCTGGGGAACACCACATAGGATGTAGATGGGATCAGCTGCTTATGTAGTAGAGAAGACTCTCATGGTTCTTTCACTTAAGAAAGACTGGATCCAAGCTATGGTTTGTTGTGAGAAGTTTAGATGCTGTCTCACCTGTTGTCTCATCCGGGTGCTTGTCATTTCTCCCATTTGCTCCCCAGCTGCAGGATTTTCTTCTGCCATCCGAGTCTTCGTCGTAGTGCAGCTCCTCTAGATGATGCAGACTCCAGCGAACTCCAGGGAACACCAGTGAACACCACTTCACCTCTGCTGACGGGGGGGGGGGGTGCTTTTAAAGCAGTAGTTACACCGTCAGTCAACGGCCCAGCAGCTCCGCCTCTGGATTAAAGGGCCAATATCTCGCCAGCAGCAACGGTCGTAGTATCCTCAGACCAGCACCAGTGAACACCACTTACGCACCACTGACGTGGGGCAAGGTGCTTTTAAAGCAGTAGTTACACCGTCAGTGGATTAAAGGGCCAATATCTCACCAGCAGCAACGGTCGTAGTATCCTCAGACCCGCATCAGTGAACCAGTGAACACCACTTGCGCACCACTTCCACACCGCTGACTCGGGGGAACGTGCTTTTAAAGCAGTAGTTACACCATCAGCCACGCGGCCCAACAGCTCTGCCTATGGATTAAAGTGCCAATATCTCACCAGCAGCAACGGTCGTAGTATCCTCAGACCGGCACCAGTGAATACCACTTCCGCCATTATAATCTCATTCGTTTCCTAGAACATTTGATCATTAACCCATCCATGTTGGATGGCTGCCTCAAGAAAGGGCAATATCTCAATAAAGAGCAAAGGCATAGTTGAATTAAGGTCTATGCCTTCCCATTTCAGCCTCCTCCTTTGGTTGGAGCTAATCAGTGCATGACTGCCAGGGGGCAGATTCATTTTATCTTTGAATAAAATCAATATTAGCACAAAAGAGATTGGATTATTGTCACTTTCACATCTTTAATGAACCTTCAGCTCCTGGTTTATTTCCAGTGTGGTAAATCTAGTCACACGTAATCGATGTGGCTCCTAATGTTTCCCTTCTCAAATGTAGGAGTTGGGCGAATATCACCTGCCACATGACCATTGGCGTCTCTAACTCACATTCTAACTAAAATGTGGGCTGTTTCCAGGGCATATTTAAACTGACGTCTAGATTTTGCCAATTACAAAATGGGAATGTCCCAAATCAGATATTCTTCATCTGAAAATATGACTAATTAATTAAGAGGCTCGAACTGCAAGTTAAAGTCTCCTACAATCCGCACCATTCCACTGCTATTTAAAAATGGCCATTCATGCATGAGAGTTTCAGGATGAAACAACGTCTGAAGAGCGCTCTTGCCATAAGGGCGATTGTACATATTCACTAGAAAGATACAATGATCACTGGGCAGTTGTGGAGTAAGGCACAATAGATCCAGAGAGTTTGATGTCAGCACACTAGCCTGTGCATTACATGTAGTTTTAACCCATATGCTTAACTCCCCCTCTGTCACCCTTCAACCCCCTGTATTTTGTGGCATGGGATGTCAAAGTTCAGACAAGTGTGGGAGGAGGTGTCGAGGCATGTCTCCTACAGATTGGTTGCGCTCGTTTTTGGTTACTTGGCTCAGAGGCTTGCCTCTGACTTCAGTCTGTAAACCTGTGGGAGGGAGGATTATATAGTCAATTGCAAAGATGTTTTTGGCAGTTTCTTTCTCATGAACAATGATTTTAATGTAATCATATTCGGCATACCCAGGGTTTTGAAGATCTGTCACCTCTCTAATGCCTTCTGTAATGATTAAGCAGCATTCTTTTTTACTCCTAATCCAATGGATGCACTTTTTATGGAAATCTCTCCCTTCGGTTCGCCTACTTGCTATTTTTGGCACATTGATCACACTTACAGGGTAATTCATAGAATTTCGCAGAAAAGTGTCGCAAGCGGCTGGCGCAGAGTGTCCGCGTGCGATTGTCTGCGCCAGGCACGTGTGCTAAAACCGATTTCCGCGCACAGCGTATTCATGGATTTTAGGCTCCCAAACCAGCCGTGGCGCAGAGTATCGCAGCGACCCTGCAGCAGCGCCAGTAACGCCCCCAAGAACGCCCTCGCGCAAGGAAAAGCCATCAAAATCGCTAAATCATCGCAAAGGGCTGCGCTAACCCTGGACCAGTTTACAGGGCTGCCAAACAAGGAACGCAAAGCGGGTAACGTGCATATCAGGGGTACGCGTGAAGTTATACACGCGATTAGCCAGGCTGCCAGGGTACGTGTATTTCAGGGGTGCGCGGGAAGTTCAACACGCGATAGTCCAGGGAACGTGTATTACAGGGGTACGCGGGAAGTTCAACACGCGATTGTCCAGGGAACGTGTATTACAGGGGTACGCGGTAAGTTCAACACGCGATTGTCCAGGGAACGTCTATTACAGGGGTACGCGGGAAGTCTTACATGCGATTAGCCAGGGCACGTGTAATACAGGGGTACGCATGAAGTTATACACGCGATTAGCCAGGGTACGTGTATTACAGGGGTACGTGGGAATTATCACACGCGATTTGGCTGGGTACGTGTATTACAGGGGTACGCGGTAAGTTCAACACGCGATTGTCCAGGGAACGTCTATTACAGGGGTAAGCGGGAAGTCTTACATGCGATTAGCCAGGGCATGTGTAATACAGGGGTACGTGGGAATTATCACACGCGATTTGGCTTGGTACGTGTATTACAGGGGTGCGTGGTAATGATCAGACGCGATTTGGCTTGGTACGGGTATTACACGGGTTCCTTGGGAAGTTCTACACGCGATTGGCCAGGGTACGTGTATTACAGGGGTACGTGGGAATTATCACACGCGATTTGGCTGGGTACGTGTATTACAGGGGTACACGGGAAGTTCTACACTGGATTCGGCTGGGTACGTCTATTACAGGGGTGCGCGGGAATTCTCACATGCGATTTGGCCAGGTACGTGTATAACAGGGGTGTGCGGGAATTATCACACGCAATTAGGCTGGGTGGGTCCTCACAGGTGTTCCCTGTACACCCTCCACGGCCCCAGCAGGCAGCCCACAAAACAGGGGACTACCCTGCACACCTGCTCATGTCCCCCTGCACCCCCAGCCCCCAGCACTGCAGGGTCACCCTCCACCAGGCCCCCACTCATGTCTCCCACCACCCCCACCCCCCAGCAGTGCAGGGGCACCCTCCACCAGGCCCCCACTCATGTCTACCACCACCCCCACCCCCCAGCAGTGCAGGGGCACCCTCCACCAGGCCCCCACTCATGTCTCCCACCACCCCCACCCCCCAGCAGTGCAGGGGCACCCTCCACCAGGCCCCCACTCATGTCTCCCACCACCCCCACCCCCCAGCAGTGCAGGGTCACCCTCCACCAGGCCCCCACTCATGTCCCCCTGCACCCCCACCCCCCAGCAGTGCAGGGTCACCCTCCACCAGGCCCCCACTCATGTCTCCCACCACCCCCACCCCCTAGCAGTGCAGGGGCACCCTCCACCAGGCCCCCACTCATGTCTCCCACCACCCCCACCCCCCAGCAGTGCAGGGGCACCCTCCACCAGGCCCCCACTCATGTCTCCCACCACCCCCACCCCCCAGCAGTGCAGGGTCACCCTCCACCAGGCCCCCACTCATGTCTCCCACCACCCCCACCCCCCAGCAGTGCAGGGTCACCCTCCACCAGGCCCCCACTCATGTCTCCCACCACCCCCACCCCCCAGCAGTGCAGGGTCACCCTCCACCAGGCCCCCACTCATGTCTCCCACCACCCCCACCCCCCTGCCACCATGGGCAGCCCCCACCAGGCCCCCACTCATGTCTCCCACCACCCCCACCCCCCAGCAGTGCAGGTTCAACCACCACCAGGCCCCCACTCATGTCCCCCTGCACCCCCACCCCCCAGCAGTGCAGGGGCACCCTCCACCAGGCCCCCACTCATGTCCCCCTGCACCCCCACCCCCCAGCAGTGCAGGGTCACCCTCCACCAGGCCCCCACTCATGTCTCCCACCACCCCCACCCCCCAGCAGTGCAGGGTCACCCTCCACCAGGCCCCCACTCATGTCCCCCTGCACCCCCACCCCCCAGCAGTGCAGGGGCACCCTCCACCAGGCCCCCACTCATGTCCCCCTGCACCCCCACCCCCCAGCAGTGCAGGGTCACCCTCCACCAGGCCCCCACTCATGTCTCCCACCACCCCCACCCCCCAGCAGTGCAGGGTCACCCTCCACCAGGCCCCCACTCATGTCTCCCACCACCCCCACCCCCCTGCCACCATGGGCAGCCCCCACCAGGCCCCCACTCATGTCTCCCACCACCCCCACCCCCCAGCAGTGCAGGGGCACCCTCCACCAGGCCCCCACTCACGTCTCCCACCACCCCCACCCCCCTGCCACCATGGGCAGCCCCCACCAGGCCCCCACTCATGTCTCCCACCACCCCCACCCCCCAGCAGTGCAGGTTCAACCACCACCAGGCCCCCACTCATGTCCCCCTGCACCCCCACCCCCCAGCAGTGCAGGGGCACCCTCCACCAGGCCCCCACTCATGTCCCCTTGCACCCCCACCCCCTAGCAGTGCAGGGTCACCCTCCACCAGGCCCCCACTCATGTCTCCCACCACCCCCACCCCCCAGCAGTGCAGGGTCACCCTCCACCAGGCCCCCACTCATGTCCCCCTGCACCCCCACCCCCCAGCAGTGCAGGGGCACCCTCCACCAGGCCCCCACTCATGTCTCCCACCACCCCCACCCCCCAGCAGTGCAGGGTCACCCTCCACCAGGCCCCCACTCATGTCTCCCACCACCCCCACCCCCCAGCAGTGCAGGGTCACCCTCCACCAGGCCCCCACTCATGTCTCCCACCACCCCCACCCCCCTGCCACCATGGGCAGCCCCCACCAGGCCCCCACTCATGTCTCCCACCACCCCCACCCCCCAGCAATGCAGGGTCACCCTCCACCAGGCCCCCACTCATGTCTCCCACCACCCCCACCCCCCTGCCACCATGGGCAGCCCCCACCAGGCCCCCACTCATGTCTCCCACCACCCCCACCCCCCAGCAGTGCAGGTTCAACCACCACCAGGCCCCCACTCATGTCCCCCTGCACCCCCACCCCCCAGCAGTGCAGGGGCACCCTCCACCAGGCCCCCACTCATGTCCCCCTGCACCCCCACCCCCCAGCAGTGCAGGGTCACCCTCCACCAGGCCCCCACTCATGTCTCCCACCACCCCCACCCCCCAGCAGTGCAGGGTCACCCTCCACCAGGCCCCCACTCATGTCCCCCTGCACCCCCACCCCCCAGCAGTGCAGGGGCACCCTCCACCAGGCCCCCACTCATGTCCCCCTGCACCCCCACCCCCCAGCAGTGCAGGGTCACCCTCCACCAGGCCCCCACTCATGTCTCCCACCACCCCCACCCCCCAGCAGTGCAGGGTCACCCTCCACCAGGCCCCCACTCATGTCCCCCTGCACCCCCACCCCCCAGCAGTGCAGGGTCACCCTCCACCAGGCCCCCACTCATGTCTCCCACCACCCCCACCCCCTAGCAGTGCAGGGGCACCCTCCACCAGGCCCCCACTCATGTCTCCCACCACCCCCACCCCCCAGCAGTGCAGGGGCACCCTCCACCAGGCCCCCACTCATGTCTCCCACCACCCCCACCCCCCAGCAGTGCAGGGTCACCCTCCACCAGGCCCCCACTCATGTCTCCCACCACCCCCACCCCCCAGCAGTGCAGGGTCACCCTCCACCAGGCCCCCACTCATGTCTCCCACCACCCCCACCCCCCAGCAGTGCAGGGTCACCCTCCACCAGGCCCCCACTCATGTCTCCCACCACCCCCACCCCCCTGCCACCATGGGCAGCCCCCACCAGGCCCCCACTCATGTCTCCCACCACCCCCACCCCCCAGCAGTGCAGGTTCAACCACCACCAGGCCCCCACTCATGTCCCCCTGCACCCCCACCCCCCAGCAGTGCAGGGGCACCCTCCACCAGGCCCCCACTCATGTCCCCCTGCACCCCCACCCCCCAGCAGTGCAGGGTCACCCTCCACCAGGCCCCCACTCATGTCTCCCACCACCCCCACCCCCCAGCAGTGCAGGGTCACCCTCCACCAGGCCCCCACTCATGTCCCCCTGCACCCCCACCCCCCAGCAGTGCAGGGGCACCCTCCACCAGGCCCCCACTCATGTCCCCCTGCACCCCCACCCCCCAGCAGTGCAGGGTCACCCTCCACCAGGCCCCCACTCATGTCTCCCACCACCCCCACCCCCCAGCAGTGCAGGGTCACCCTCCACCAGGCCCCCACTCATGTCTCCCACCACCCCCACCCCCCTGCCACCATGGGCAGCCCCCACCAGGCCCCCACTCATGTCTCCCACCACCCCCACCCCCCAGCAGTGCAGGGGCACCCTCCACCAGGCCCCCACTCACGTCTCCCACCACCCCCACCCCCCTGCCACCATGGGCAGCCCCCACCAGGCCCCCACTCATGTCTCCCACCACCCCCACCCCCCAGCAGTGCAGGTTCAACCACCACCAGGCCCCCACTCATGTCCCCCTGCACCCCCACCCCCCAGCAGTGCAGGGGCACCCTCCACCAGGCCCCCACTCATGTCCCCTTGCACCCCCACCCCCTAGCAGTGCAGGGTCACCCTCCACCAGGCCCCCACTCATGTCTCCCACCACCCCCACCCCCCAGCAGTGCAGGGTCACCCTCCACCAGGCCCCCACTCATGTCCCCCTGCACCCCCACCCCCCAGCAGTGCAGGGGCACCCTCCACCAGGCCCCCACTCATGTCTCCCACCACCCCCACCCCCCAGCAGTGCAGGGTCACCCTCCACCAGGCCCCCACTCATGTCTCCCACCACCCCCACCCCCCAGCAGTGCAGGGTCACCCTCCACCAGGCCCCCACTCATGTCTCCCACCACCCCCACCCCCCTGCCACCATGGGCAGCCCCCACCAGGCCCCCACTCATGTCTCCCACCACCCCCACCCCCCAGCAATGCAGGGTCACCCTCCACCAGGCCCCCACTCATGTCTCCCACCACCCCCACCCCCCTGCCACCATGGGCAGCCCCCACCAGGCCCCCACTCATGTCTCCCACCACCCCCACCCCCCAGCAGTGCAGGTTCAACCACCACCAGGCCCCCACTCATGTCCCCCTGCACCCCCACCCCCCAGCAGTGCAGGGGCACCCTCCACCAGGCCCCCACTCATGTCCCCCTGCACCCCCACCCCCCAGCAGTGCAGGGTCACCCTCCACCAGGCCCCCACTCATGTCTCCCACCACCCCCACCCCCCAGCAGTGCAGGGTCACCCTCCACCAGGCCCCCACTCATGTCCCCCTGCACCCCCACCCCCCAGCAGTGCAGGGGCACCCTCCACCAGGCCCCCACTCATGTCCCCCTGCACCCCCACCCCCCAGCAGTGCAGGGTCACCCTCCACCAGGCCCCCACTCATGTCCCCCTGCACCCCCACCCCCCAGCAGTGCAGGGGCACCCTCCACCAGGCCCCCACTCATGTCCCCCTGCACCCCCACCCCCCAGCAGTGCAGGGTCACCCTCCACCAGGCCCCCACTCATGTCTCCCACCACCCCCACCCCCCAGCAGTGCAGGGTCACCCTCCACCAGGCCCCCACTCATGTCTCCCACCACCCCCACCCCCCTGCCACCATGGGCAGCCCCCACCAGGCCCCCACTCATGTCTCCCACCACCCCCACCCCCCAGCAGTGCAGGGGCACCCTCCACCAGGCCCCCACTCATGTCTCCCACCACCCCCACCCCCCAGCAGTGCAGGGGCACCCTCCACCAGGCCCCCACTCATGTCTCCCACCACCCCCACCCCCCAGCAGTGCAGGGTCACCCTCCACCAGGCCCCCACTCATGTCTCCCACCACCCCCACCCCCCAGCAGTGCAGGGTCACCCTCCACCAGGCCCCCACTCATGTCTCCCACCACCCCCACCCCCCTGCCACCATGGGCAGCCCCCACCAGGCCCCCACTCATGTCTCCCACCACCCCCACCCCCCAGCAGTGCAGGGGCACCCTCCACCAGGCCCCCACTCATGTCTCCCACCACCCCCACCCCCCAGCAGTGCAGGGTCACCCTCCACCAGGCCCCCACTCATGTCTCCCACCACCCCCACCCCCCTGCCACCATGGGCAGCCTCCACTAGGCCCCCACTCATGTCTCCCACCACCCCCACCCCCCAGCAGTGCAGGGTCACCCTCCACCAGGCCCCCACTCATGTCTCCCACCACCCCCACCCCCCTGCCACCATGTGCAGCCCCCACCAGGTCCTCACAATCCCCAATCATGTGCGTAATGGTCAGCCTCCACAGCCAAAAAGCCCTAACAAGTAACCCATTCACCCACATGGAAATGAAAACACATGTTACACCCCCAATGTTCATGAAGCAAATGAACCCATGTGCGTCACACACAGATTTCCAAATTGAATGGGAAAACACACAACATCACATGCATGAAACCAATGAGATGAAACCACACAGTGAACAATGGAAAAAAAAATGTATTGGACAAAAATACGAATGGTAAAGAAAGAAAAATAACTACAATGTAAATGTGAAAAAATAAGCTGCATGTCCGCATAAAAACACAAAAGTAGAAAATCAAATCCATAAAATTTTGTCCAAAGTAAAATGTAAAAACTCTCCATGCAACAAATAACTATGTACAAAAATAACAAGGGTCCATCATCACAACTGAACTAAGGAAACCTCCTAAAAAACCTACCTAAATATCAACTATATACAAAAAGTGGAGCAGTGTCCGTCGACTCCAAATCATAAGAAAAAACAAAGGAAACCTAAAACTAAAGAACTATATACAAAGGCGGCGGGCAAGTCCAGCGGCTCACTCCGTGGTGTTCCGGGCCAGGGCATCATCGAACTCCTGTTCGATGTCCCGGAGGCGGTCCAGTTCCATGGCCCCGAGGGTCCGCAGGGACGACGCCGTGTCCTCTTCCAACCCCCTGCGGATTGCCTCGAGGCACTCGGCCCGCCTCAGGGCCCTCCGCATGGAGTTCTCCGCCCTGACCATTGTGAGCCGCGCCTCTTCCGCCCGCCGCCGCTCCGCACCTATGGCGTGGCCCAACCGCTGCCACACGGAAGACACTCTCTGTCCTGGGTCCTCCTGCCCTCCGGCCGATGCCTGCCCCTCCGATGTCGAAGGCCCCGAGCCTTCATGGCTCCCACCATGTTGCTGCTGCTGCTGCTCTGCCTCTGCCCGTGCACTGCCTCCTGCTGCCTGCACATCCTCCGCCGGCTGAGGTGCAGTTGTTGATGTGGCCACCCCTGCTGGACGTCCGACTCCCGACTGTGGCAGGGATGCCTCCTCCACCAGCCTGGCCGCACTGTCAGAGGCAGCTCCACAGGGCACCCAGGTGACTGATGGGTGGGAAGATGGCACAGAGGACGACTGGCGCGTAGGGGGTCCAGTTGAGGAGGGGGTCGGAACAAGCCCCATCAGACGGAGGAATCCGGTCTGGGTGACCTGTCCCAGCAGGCTGACGTGGTCAACGAGCCATTCGAGATGACGTGCAGTCTCTCCATGAAAAGACTGCAGGTCACCTCGCATGGCCCGTTGACGCAACGCCACACCAGCCAGGACAGGCTCAACCCGGACCTGGATAGCCACGTCCGCAGGCAGAGGAAGGCCAGTTGACGTCAGCTCATCCCCTGCCTGGAAACGGGTCTGGACGTAGGCATCCCTGCTGGTGCAAGATGATGCAGGGACAGGATCGGGGACAGGATTGCACACAGGCACCTCCGCGGCGGCCTGTGCTGCCTCCTGTCCCTGGACTGCACCACTAGCACCAGTGGGATCCCCACCTCCAGACCCCGTCTCTGGTGCTTGCACGGCCTCCTCCTCCACCAGACCCCCCACCAACCTGGATGACTCCGTGCCATCTTCCCCTGTTGGGCCCTGTGGGGTCCCAGCTGCCCCTTCTGCTGCCGAGGAGTCCAACTCCAACCTCCGCCTCTTGGACCTCCCCCCGGCAGCTGCGGCCTGGGACGCGGCACCGGACTCCTCACTCCCCGACGAGATGACAACACGGGAGGGGAGCCGGGCCTTGCGTCTCCCGCTGGCGGTCGGATCCCCGCCGCTGTGCTCCACAGCACCTTCTCCGCCCTCTTCATCAGTTGACGCTGCAGACAGGGAGAAACAAAACACAGGCATCAGGGCACTGTACAATGGACACATACACACATGACAGTTGCACATGAGTGGCATTGGCAAACCTCAGACATGTCATCACAATCCCCAACACACATGTCATTGCAACTCGCACACATGAGCCATACCACAGCCATATCGCAACTGCCACCACCATCCATACACATACAACAGCATGAGCAGCCAAAGGTGAGCCAGACATCACATGCAACACAGGAAGTGCACCACACATGTACACACACCACCACACTTGCATGCATGTGTACACCTCTGCCAAGTGTCGCACTGTTCAGACGGGCATCCATGTCACATCTGCCAATCAGGCTTACACATACCGCAGTCACATGCATCCATGTTGCATCACTGTTGCACCCTTGTCAAATACACACACATGCACATGTACACAGTGCTCATACATGCAGCCCAATACAACATACATGCGTGACATCACGGACATGTCTACTTACATACACATACATACAAACATGTGTGCACGCACAACTGCATTTGCCATGCAAGCCTACACACACAAGCACCATCCATGTCTCACACATTACAGCCCTCGCATGTGTCAGCCCCACGGCCATGTACACCCCCACTCGACCCCATACAAACAGATGTGCAACCG
Organism: Ambystoma mexicanum; assembly: GCF_040938575.1. NCBI lineage: Eukaryota > Metazoa > Chordata > Amphibia > Caudata > Ambystomatidae > Ambystoma > Ambystoma mexicanum. The sequence continues at coordinate 690,200,642 of NC_090924.1, read as the reverse complement.
GCACAATACCGAATAATCACCACACGCACTGCTCACAATCAGGATGCATGTACACTCACCGCTCGACTCCAGACGGGTCTGCTTCTCCAGGACCTGGACGTGGAGCGCTGGGGATATGCGTTCCAGGACCCCCATCTGTTCTTCCGACAAGTGGCCCCGGCGCCCCTTGGCATCCGCTGCCTTCAAGAGGCGCCGGGCCTTGTTCAGGGTCCTGGACCTGAAGTCCTCCCAGCGCTTCCTGACATGTTGTAAGTCCCGGACTGCCACCCCCTCCGCGTTGATGGCAGTCACGATGTCAGTCCAGATCCGAGTCCGTCCTTCCTTGTCGGCGCGGGAACTTCCGAAGAGGGCATCATACTGCCCCAGGACTTGCTCCACCAGGACACCAACTTTGGTGGCACTGAAGCTGGTACCCCTCTGCCTCTCTGGCCGGGGGTTGTCAGTGGTCACAGATGGTGTTTGCCCCGACATGACAACCCCAGAGGCAGGAGTGGGTGGGCAACTGGGTCCTGGGGCTGGGCTGTGGAGCGATGGAATTCCAGTCGGGAGTCTTCGGTACCAGCAGGGGTGGTCACAGCAACAGCACCCCTGGCTGATGTGCAGGCAGCAAATGGCAGTGCACGTGGGCAGCAGGCAGTCAGGCAGCAGCAGATGGTAGGTGGGAGCGTGCTCGGGGCTCTGGGGGGCAGTAGTTCGGCCTTCTGGGCAGGAGCGTGGTCTTCTGTGTGCTTACGCGTGGCCAGCTTGGTACGGAGTGATTTGGCACGTGAAAATCCTGCACGTCAGCTTGAAAATCGAGGAAAGGCCCTTAGCGCGTAAGCGCGTCAGCACGCATACGCGATTCTATTGGACCAAAGGCCCTCAGCGCGTAAGCGCGTCTGTGACGTGACCCGCACGGGTGTTTCCCACACAGCACGTGATGACAGAGCACACGTGGAAAGACTGCACGTCAGAGTCTCATCGCGTGTGATTGGTGGAAATGGCCCTAGCTCGTACACGCCGCGTAAGTGACGCTGGACGTGTGTGCCTGTATAAAAGGTACGCGTAGAACACCACTTCCTTGTACGTGCTTTTCGTGGAGAGCGAGTGGGTGAATTCTGTACTTCTTGTCGTTTCACACGCGATTTACTTCACGGCGTTTCAAGTTCGTATTCCCTGTTACCTCTGACAGCTTTTTCTCTTCTTTCGCTTTTACTGGTTTACCTGGGCCTGTTCCCTCAAACAGTGTTCCCTTCTACTGTTGTCCTGTCTCCTCAGACAGCGTACAAATCTTCTTTTGGCGGGGGTGTTGCCAACCAAACGTGCTCCTTTTACACGCTCGTTTACCAGGCAGACGGTGAGTCACGCACGTATCTAACATCTGTGCTTGCCCCGTGTGTAGCCTACCCCTTCAGAGGTCATTCTAGGCTGCGTGTGACACGCATACGTTCATTCTTGTGTTTCTGGGTGCCACAGCGTAGTGCAGGTTTTTCTTTCTGCACACGTGGTCTAGGAGGGGTTGCGTGCACGTCATCTCCCTTTTTTGGGCCTCCTGTGCGTTGCGTGACCCGTCATCTTTCCCCAGGGGTTACATTCAGCCTTGCTAGAGCACTAGGGTACAATTACCATCTGGTACCCAACCCCTTTGACCCCCAATTGCCCAGGACAATAGTCTACATCCACTCCCATACGCACATTAACATCAGTGCCATGGCTGGGAGGCGAGGATTCCGTAAGGGTGGCAAAGGTGGAAGAGCCACAAGTGGTGGCCGTGGTGGATCCGGTAGGGGACGTGGTCGTAACTTGCAGGGTGAGCCTGTCCCCCCATGTGTGGAGGACCAGTCACGGGCACCCATAATCCCCCCCCCTCCCCCCCTCCCATTGAGGCTGATGTGGCTGACACCATCCATGCTCAGCCCTTGTTGGACCAGCCCATTGTGGCACCAGACCTGGCTGACTCCATGGCTGACTTCCAGGTCAGCAGGGCTACGACACGTGCGCTGGTGCACGTTGATGCCATCATGCCACGTGGATCTGGGGCAGCAAGGTCATCTGCTGCACCAAGGAGGCAGGGCGGAGAGGCTGCAGGGGCAGCTGCGGCTCCATCCACCCCAGCCCTCACACACCCAGCCAGGACAGTGTCGGTCCTAGTCCATGCTGCTGACATTCCCCCTGACACCATCACACTAGAGCCAATGCCTGCACCAACTCCCATGCTGAGTGTGCAATCCCACACTCCTGATACAGAGTCCACCAGGGCTCCTGCCCCTAGTGTCCAGAGAGGCGCAGGACACTCAGGATCACCACCACCTTCCAAGCGGAAGAGGAAGAGTGCTCGTCCGGCACAGGCTGATGCCCCAGACACGGCTACACAGTCCGGCCCGTCCAGGAAGCCCAGCTTCACGGATGACGAACTGAATGCACTTGTCGAGTATGTGTCCGGACATGACAACGAGATGGTCATTGTTGCAGGATCCAAGACCACACCTGCACAACGCCAGGCACACTGGCAGACCGTTGTGGACATCGTAAGTGCCCTTGGAATCGTGAGGCGCACAGCCAATGATTGCTATAAGCGCTGGAATGACCTAAAGCGCAGGGCAAAGAGTAAGCTGGCCTCAAGTCATGCCGCAACTCTAGTGACTGGAGGTGGGTCTCCAGTAGTAGACATGGAACTCACTCCACATGAGTCAGTCGCTGGGACCTACGTCACGGAGGAACAGATCCAAGGCGTGGGAGATCTGGCTGATTACGAGGCATTGTCCGGTGAGTGCACATGCATGTGTGTGTCATACATGTGCATGGTGTGTGTGTGAGGGCTTCTGTTTGTGTGCCAGGTGAGAGTGTGTGCGCCTGAGTCGTATGGGTCAGCCATGTGCTTCATGCAATACTTCCTGCGCAGCTGCATTTGGCCATAGCAGTATCCCTTCTGCCAACAGTAGACATCTAGCCCAACTGCACGCCAGTTGCCCTTGAAGTGTCACCTTGCCACAACATATTTGCTTATTTTTCACTGTTCATTCAGTCAGTTTGTTTGCATTCCACCACTTTCACTAGGCATGTCGCTGTCCACTAGTCACATGTCTGACATGGGTATGGTAAAGTGGAGTGACTTTGTTACCTGGATATCATTTGTACACACATGTCCCTGTGCAATTGGACCATTTCAGACTGGCAGCTCCAGGTGAAAAATCTGACCTGTTAGGATTAGAAAAGCAATTACATGCGGGAACTGGACTGAATGAATAGGTGCTGCCCTCCTCTCCATCTTCACTCAATAGCAATGGTACATGCCATCTGTGTGATGGCATGTGTGTTTCACCTGGCAATCACAGGCCAATGTGTGATACCACTGCCAGGCAGCATGCAGAAAATGTGTTCATCTTCCATCTTGGTGTCATCAGTGTGTGCCATTTGCCTGCACTTCATACGCAGTGAGAGTGCATGCATGGGAGGGTTTTAGTCATGTGGGACATGTGTCAATCAAGTACTGGTTCTCTTGCTTCTCAGCCCTCATTGTGTGCCATGGTGCTAATGCCTGTTTCCATTTCTTTGTTTTCATGTCTTTGCAGGGGAAGACGCACCTGATACTGCTGGGGTTGTGGAGATGGTGCAGACCCAGGAGGGGTCCGAGGGCCGACCAACCACCAGTGAGGGACGTGGTGTGGTGGTGGGGGAGAACCCACAAGTGCTGCAGGTTGTGCTCTCAAGGGGTGTCTCTGGCTGCACCTCCCCCGAGCTGTACTCAGTTGTTGATTCGGATGAGACCTACGTGCCGTCGCAGGTGAGTGTTCCAGGGAGGGATTCTGTTCTGTCTCACCCACCTGCACCAGGGTCAGAACCCTCCATGGGGATGTCAGTGTTGGCAGCTACGCCTTCGGTGGTTACGGATGCAGGGTCACACTCTGCAACATCTGATCCTGTTCCTGGGCCAGCAGATCAGAGGGGGAATGCAGTCCTGCAGCCTCAGGCAGTGCCGGCACAGCAAGGCGCAGTTCGCCTTGCCCCAGACAGGTGTGGTGCCCGCCGACGTGGTGGCCACCCGGCAATACCGCATGGGAGCAATCCATTTACGGTATGGCAACCCAACAGGCTGCATCATCCGAGATGATGGCTCAGGCCATGGATAGGGTGGCCACTTCCATTGTCCCCCCAGAAAGGCTGATGGAGCGACTAGAGCAGGCAACCGACTCCATCTGCCAGTCACACAAGGAGGACATGTTGGGGTCCAACAGGGACAGGCGGGCGGCACTGGCGACTCTGCAGGAGGCCATCTCCATTGAGTCCCAGGGCCACAGGAAAGCCCTGAGGCAGGAGCTCCTTCACCTCAGGACGACTCTTGTTGAGCTTGAGGCTTCAACACACCAAAGGACAGAACAGCAGCTGGAGCGTCTCACCCGTACGCTCTCAGCTGAGATGCAGGCAACGAGGGCGGAGGTCCGGGCATCCCGTGAGTTGTTGCATGGGGACCTCCGCACACTCATCCTCCAGAACCAGACCTACCACACCCGCATGCTTGCAGCCATGGAGGAGCAGACTAGGGCCTTGCGTGGGCTGCCTCCCATAGTGCAACCACCTCCGGATGCAGCTGCACAGGGTGATAATAGCGACAGCAGTGATACTCCCACAATAGGGTAGCCGTGTGGGCCATGAGCCCATGGAGGTGTTTTATCTTCCCAGGATCCATGCAGGTGGGTTCTGGTGTGCATCCTGTCCTCGGACCTCCTGGGTGGCCTCCCCAACACCCCCGGGCCCATCAATGGCAATTTTTGATTGTTTCTTATTTTTATTTTTATTTTGATTTCTTTTATTCCCAATTTTTTTGGGACGATCTGTTGGCTTCCGTGGTTCCTGTGGGCATACGCTGCATTGTGGCTGGGCACATGCAGGCTTGTAATGTATTTGGTTCAGATGCTTGGGTTTGAGTCACACACACCCCTCCTGCTTCCCGTTTCCATGGGCTTGCAAAGGGTGTGCCCAAGTGACAGTGAATTACACAGTGACGTTGGACTCCCATGAGCTGTGTGGGCAGTCTGTAGTCAATACTGTGTATACATTCCTAGTGCATATTGCTGTTGTGTTGTACACTGCATGTTGCATTGATGTGTAACTCTTCTTCTGTGTCTACCTCCCAATTTGCAGGTCCCTTCCTCATGTCCACACAAGGACCTCTAGTCTGGAGATGGGGTCCATGTTGGCAGCAGTGCACCTACAACTCTACATGGCGCCAACACTGCACAGTTGGTAGTGGTGGGAGACATGAGTGGGGGCCTGGTGGAGGGTGCCTCTGGTGGCTGGGGGGTGGGGGTGGTGGGTGACATGAGTGGGGGCCTGGTGGAGGCTGCCCCTGCACTGCTGGGGTGTGGGGGTGGTGGGAGACATGAGTAGGGGCCTGGTGGAGGGTGCCCCTGGTGGCTGGGGTGTGGGGGTGGTGGGAGACATGAGTGGGGGCCTGGTGGAGGGTGCCCCTGGTGGCTGGGGTGTGGGGGTGGTGGGAGACATGAGTGGGGGCCTGGTGGAGGGTGCCCCTGGTGGCTGGGGGGTGGGGGTGGTGGGTGACATGAGTGGGGGCCTGGTGGAGGGTGCCCCTGCACTGCTGGGGGGTGGGGGGGTGGGAGACATGAGTAGGGGCCTGGTGGAGGGTGCCCCTGGTGGCTGGGGGGTGGGGGTGGTGGGTGACATGAGTGGGGGCCTGGTGGAGGGTGCCCCTGCACTGCTGGGGGGTGGGGGGGTGGGAGACATGAGTTGGACATGAGTGGGGGCCTGGTGGAGGGTGCCCCTGGTGGCTGGGGTGTGGGGGTGGTGGGAGACATGAGTGGGGGCCTGGTGGAGGGTGCCCCTGCACTGCTGGGGGGTGGGGGTGGTGGGAGACATGAGTAGGGGCCTGGTGGAGGGTGTCCATGGTGGCTGGGGTGTGGGGGTGGTGGGAGACATGAGTGGGGGCCTGGTGGAGGGTGCCCCTGGTGGCTGGGGGTGGGGGTGGTGGGTGACATGAGTGGGGGCCTGGTGGAGGCTGCCCCTACACTGCTGGGGTGTGGGGGTGGTGGGAGACATGAGTGGGGGCCTGGTGGAGGGTGCCCCTGGTGGCTGGGGGGTGGGGGTGGTGGGTGACATGAGTGGGGGCCTGGTGGAGGCTGCCCCTGCACTGCCGGGGTGTGGGGGTGGTGGGAGACATGAGTAGGGGCCTGGTGGAGGGTGCCCCTGGTGGCTGGGGTGTGGGGGTGGTGGGAGACATGAGTGGGGGCCTGGTGGAGGGTGCCCCTGGTGGCTGGGGGGTGGGGGTGGTGGGTGACATGAGTGGGGGCCTGGTGGAGGCTGCCCCTGCACTGCTGGGGTGTGGGGGTGGTGGGAGACATGAGTAGGGGCCTGGTGGAGGGTGCCCCTGGTGGCTGGGGGGTGGGGGTGGTGGGTGACATGAGTGGGGGCCTGGTGGAGGCTGCCCCTGCACTGCTGGGGTGTGGGGGTGGTGGGAGACATGAGTAGGGGCCTGGTGGCTGGGGTGTGGGGGTGGTGGGAGACATGAGTGGGGGCCTGGTGGAGGGTGCCCCTGGTGGCTGGGGGGTGGGGGTGGTGGGAGACATGAGTGGGGGCCTGGTGGAGGGTGCCCCTGGTGGCTGGGGGGTGGGGGTGGTGGGTGACATTAATGGGGGCCTGGTGGAGGCTGCCCCTGCACTGCTGGGGTGTGGGGGTGGTGGGAGACATGAGTAGGCTGGGGTGTGGGTGACATTAATGGGGGCCTGGTGGAGGCTGCCCCTGCACTGCTGGGGTGTGGGGGTGGTGGGAGACATGAGTAGGGGCCTGGTGGAGGGTGCCCCTGGTGGCTGGGGTGTGGGGGTGGTGGGAGACATGAGTGGGGGCCTGGTGGAGGGTGCCCCTGGTGGCTGGGGTGTGGGGGTGGTGGGAGACATGAGTTGGACATGGGTGGGGGCCTGCTGGCAGGTGCCCCACAGTGCTGGGGGGTGGGGGTGCAAGGGGACATGAGTTGGTGTTCATTTGTTCAAGGAGACATGTGCCTTTGCTGGGGGGCATGCCCATGTTGGGTGGGCTGCCTGCGGGACATGACCAGGGATGCAGGGTAGTCCCCTGTGGTGTGGGCTGCCTGCAGGGGCCGTGGAGGGTGTACAGGGTACACCTGGGAGGACCCACACTGTCAAATCACATGTGGAACTTCCCGCGCACCCCTGAAATACACGCGCCCAGGCTATTCGCATGTGGAACTTCCCGCGCACCCCTGTAATACACGCGCCCAGGCTATTCGCGTGTGGAACTTCCCGCGCACCCCTGAAATACACGCACCCAGGCTATTCGCGTGTGGAACTCCCCGCGCACCCCTCAAATACACGCGCCCCCAGGCTATTCGCGTGTGGAACTTCCCGCGCACCCCTGAAATACACGCGCCCAGGCTATTCGCGTGTTGAACTTCCCGCGCACCCCTGAAATACACGCGCCCAGGCTATTCGCGTGTGGAACTTCCCGCGCACCCCTGAAATACACGCGCACAGGCTATTCGCGTGTGGAACTTCCCGCGCACCCCTCAAATACACGCGCCCAGGCTATTCGCGTGTGGAACTTCCCGCGCACCCCTGGAATACACGTAGCCCGCTCCCCCAGGCCCGATCGCGTGAGTGACTTCACACGAACCCCTGTAAGACACGTAGCCCGCTCCCCCAGACCCGATCGCGTGTGAAACTTCACGCGAACCCCTGAAATACACGTAGCACGCTCCCCCAGGCCCGATCGCGTGAGAAACTTCACGCGAACCCCTGAAATACACGTAGCCCGCTCCCCCAGGCCCGATCGCGTGAATAACGTCACGCGAACCCCTGTGATGCACGTACCCTGCTGAAATCGCGTGTTAGACTTCCCGCGCACCCCGGTATACACGCACATGTATTTTTTGTCAGCGGGTGTCCGTGTTTGTGGGTACCCCTTTGCACGTCATTTTTCCTGGAGGGCCACAGTATGGGACATTCATCATGGCAGTATATAGGTGCTATTTGTTGGCGCACCTTTTGGCGCACATTTCTTACAGCCGCAGAGACGCTACCGCCTGCTTTCTTGTGGCGGTCGTGTTTGTGCCTGTGCGCTGGTTTGAGCGTGCGCTTTTTTCCCCTATTCTATTCCATGAATACGTGTTGTAGGCGAGCGTGTGGGCGTTCCGCGCACTTGTGCCCTGTACTTCCCCCGTGACGCCCACCTTTTGGCAAGTTGTTCCCCATTCCGAGTGTTACGCCCGGGTTCCGCCTACTTTTGTTGCGTGCGCCGCGCTATGTGCGAATTTCGCTGTGGCCTGTGCGATTTTCGCTGTGACCTGGCGCACGCTGTTAGATGGCCTGTGCGCCAACGTGCGCCGCGCACTTTTTTATCGCACATCCGCTGGTTTTCTCGCGCACGGCCTTCCATGAATCGACGTGCGCTGCTTTTCGTGCGATTTTCGCAATTGCACTGCGATTTTCGCTATTCCACTGCGATTCGCACGTTTTTTCCCACTTGCGCCGCGCTAATTATTCCATGAATCGGCCTATTAGTGTATCCTCATTTTGAAGAATACTAGCAATGCATTGCCGTCAGTGCGTGGTGCACTCTGGGATGATGAGAGAACAAAAGGTTTGCACATATGTATGATTCAAGACGTCGAAATGTGATGTTATCGCGCCATAGCGTGATGACGTCACATCGACGGCGTGAACACAAAAAATACATGGATATAAACAAAAATGAAGCTAATTTAAACTCAAAACAACCTAAATAGGGCAAGACGTAAGCAAAGGCCCTTGAAAGGTATTGAGTGCGAAAGAAAATAGAAGTATTGCTAGACAAAGACTGCCTAAAGGGCAATAGGCTGCAGAATATGCTCAAATGGACAAAAAGAATGAGAAACCATAAATTAACTAAAATAAAAGCCCATTACAGGGGAAAAACAATTAATGAAAGATACTCTCACACATCACTTTGGAGAAAAGACAAACTCCAAGAATAAGAATACCATGTCTGGGGAACACAATCCCGTAGAGCTAAGGGACGTCCGGGCTGCCACAGTGAACTAAGGCAGAGGTAAGCAGGGCTCAATATGTGTGTGCGTCTTGTGTATTCACCTGCATTCTACATGAAGTAGCATGATGGCAGATCTTTCCACACCACATCAAGTATCCACCAAAGTGGATCACCCAGTATGTGCTGCAATTCCAAGCAGTGGTTAACTAGTGGAACTGTCATACTTGTGCATCTGGGACGAGAACGATTTTCGGAGATGCAGGTGTGTACTGCTCTCATCGTCTGTCCTATATATCTGAGGCGACAGGGGCACTCAATGCAATAGATGGCACATTTAGTCTAACAGTCCGTCATCTCTCTTGTCCGGTGTCCCCCAATGTGAATGAATGAATGAATGTGTGTAGTCAGTTTGCATACTGAGCAAGTGCCATAGGGGGAAATGGCCGGTAAGGGGTCTAAGATTCCAAGTTGGGTGCAGTTGCCTATCTCTTTAATGGGCAGAGTCGCAATCATCAAAATGGTCATGGTGCCCAAGTTGTCGTATGTTTACCAACATGTACACATGGTTCCACTGATAGAGTATTTTAAGAGGGTCATAATCGTGGTACTAAAAATAACATGGGTAGACAAGGTGCCGCATATCCCCATGGCTACATTATCCCTTTCATACAACAGAGGAGGGGTGGTGATCCCAGAAATGCAATTCTACTACTGGGAGGTGCAAACGGTAGAGGTCGTCAGCGCTGTTTCCACAGCTCCGTTATCGCTGTACAACACTCCAGGGGTCCCAATCACCCGGGGGAGGCAATTGCATACTCAATTTGGCATCCTGGGAATCACAAAATTGGGGGATGTATTTGTGAAGGCTGCATTTGTTAGTCTTGAACAGCTTACTGACAAAGGGCCGGACAGTGGTTTAACTATATTCTTATAGTATAGGATACAATTAGCACTGCGAGAGCCCTTGAGCGGCTTTCTGGCTGAGCCAAAGGTGTCCCCGATTACACACGCTCTTGGTCTGGAGATATCAGCATAAATCTTGTCTCTAACTTATACTGAAAAAGGCACAATATATCAGGGAGCAGCAGAAGAATTGCTGGGGTACAGGGCTATAGCCCCAGGTCTTTTGGTTGTAGCTCTGGATAGAAGCTCAGGGGCTACATCCAAAAGGCTAGCTAGCCCCGAGAGCTGAGAGTACCGACATTAGCGTAACCCTATATCTTTTCCAGACCTAGCAACTGCCCTTGGGGCGCACACCTCGCTTGCAGTATGGGCGGGCGCTCAGGGGAGGCACTGGAGACACTGTTTACGGGCACAGAGTGGGATTGGGCATGTCAACAAACGCAGAGAATTTCCACAAAACGGGGCCATAACTTGATGCATTTCAAATACCTACACCAGGCATATTACACCACACATAACATGCATGCACACAATGCAGATGTCCCAGGTAAATGTAAGAGATGTGCAAGAGACCAGGCAGATTTTATGCATTTAGCGGGGAGCTCTGGTACAGTGTGGGACCTTTGGGGAGGGGCTGGGAATAAATTGTCCAGAATAATGGGATTGGAGTTGCAGAAAGATCCCAAACTGTGGCTCATGTGCTAGACGGAATGTGGCTATGTGCTGGGGAGGTCAAGGGCACCAAAGGTAGAGTCCTGGCTGAAAGGCCAAAAGACATGTGGTCCCCTCTAAGTGAAGCGGGCAGTAATGATGCAGTATTTCAATAGGCAGGCTACTAAAGGACATTGGGGTCGAAGGTATCCCGGATTATATATGGTAGTATACCTATATCGATAGTCGGAATTATTTTAGTGCCTGTATGAATTGCACATGGTAAGATATGTAATGCCTCTACCTCATCATGTTTTTTCACTAACCTCAGATCCATAACGATTGTAACTTCCTTTTGGTTACTGTTGATCTTAATTGTTATATTTGATGAAATATAAATAAAGGTTTTAAAAAAAGAAATTGGGCAACTTGGATAGTGGGCACGGCAAAAGGCTGTGCCCCACTGGCCATGGCCAAAGGTCATGGCCAGTGGTCCACTAGAAATGGCCAAAGGGCAGTGGAACCTGAGGTTGCTAGGCAGTTATAGGTTTACATGTTTTGGCAGAATTATCACTGGCGGTGTTACGAAGTGGTAATTTGGCTGATTCTTGGAGGAAAAGTGAAAGGTTTTCCTCCAGCATGAGACCGTACTTCCAGTTCTACCCCTTGGCTGATCACAGCCAGAAAATAGTTGCACCAGGGAGTGAACATTCCGTCCATGTAATCACTATGGTGTGAGGCAGAGGTGCAAAGCAGGTAAGTACACTCGAGCCCTTACTCCAATTATCTAAGGTGACATCCCTAAGTCAGCCAGAATTTCTGGGAACACTCACTTCACTCATTGGTTCCACTGATGGGGCTCCAGGGATTGCAGTTGCAACAGCTGAAGATGGTGTTGGGTTTTGGTCTGGCTATGCCATGGTACTGACCTCTGGGTCATGTACTGCTCAGACAGACACCTCAGGAAAGCAGCGACACACACTCCCACTGTGCTAATGGACCAGCAGCACTCAGCAAACAAAGAAGTGCAGTGAAGAAACCACAGTCATGGGTCAGCAGGTCCGACTTGTGGTACCAGCAAGAAACAGGCTTCAGTCAGGTGCCTCTTTGCAGTGGAGATGAGCAGCAGCAATGTTCCTGTGCCACAAGATAAGGATGTACACAGTCCCTTGCTCCAGCTCAGGGAGGCAACCGTAGCAGCGGAGAAGCCTTGTTGGTGCAGGGGCTGCCCACAGTATGGTCCCGGGACATTGCCAGTGGCCACTGATGGTAGGCGTCTGGAGCAGCTTGTAGGACCAGTTGTTTCTACCGGCCCAGGGGAGCACATCACCATTGAGGGTCTTACATGGTCGCAGGAGAGGCAGTGGTTGCCATGGGTAGTGATGGTTCACCACTTCAGCAGCAATCTTGGGGTCTTCATCAGCAGGCATCCCATCTTTGTACGCTTGGATTCTGTAGGCAACCTCCAGAACAGTTGCAGGGCTCTTTCTCTTATCCAAACTCCAGGTTGGGGGTTAACCCAGCCAACCAAGGGTAACGATCTGCACCACTTAAACAGGGAAGGGCTGTCCAATCATGGACGCACAGACACACCGCATATCTGCCCAGCAACAGACACTTCTTGGCAGGAGTGTGCATTGGGAGCAGTCCGTCCCAAACCTAGTCCTGACCAGTTCAGCCACACAAACGCACGCGCTCAGAAATTCCAGCCAGATCCCGGGATGTACATGCCCTTCTATGGAGTTTCCTGACCTGAGAGTGCAGGAAGACAAACAAAGAACAAGGTGGTCCAAGGATAGGACTTGGACCACATGGAATTGCCATTTTGAGTATATGATACACGAAATTGCATTATGCAGTAAAATCGCACGGAAAAAAGATAGAATCATGGTTCACTGTCACCCAAGGCACATCAAAAAGGCTTAATGCATGTTGCCAAACAAAAGATTAACATAGATACAATGTACCCCTGCAGCCGTTCACGGTAGGGTGATCTTCACTACATAAATACGAAACAGAAAGCTTGCCTGCCTGAAATAGTCTCCCTGCACTGTTAGCCTTAGGGGCTCACGAGTGCCCCCAAAATGCATGAGTGGAGCAGGCAAGTAATGCTAAAAAGGATTTACCTACATCAAAAGTCAGGAAAGTCTTCAGGATAAGGGCACAGCTGCTGGGGCTTCTACTAAAATCCATAGTGGAAAAAGAAACTCGTGATTAACACTCCCTCACATGAAAGAGTCCCCTGGCACATTAAACGTGCATTTAAAGCAACTGTACATAGAGCACCATCACCTTGGTTTATTGCCAGTGGAAAGGGTTAGTTAACCAGTATCCTGCTATTACTGTTGCCACCATTAAATATATGCTCATCTCTCAAATATATATTGACTTCATGATGGCAGCAGCCTGATATTTCTGGCAGTACCCACCTCGAAGATTTGCCAAGGCGGCCATGGAATATGAAGCGAACAATTTTGATATTGTATTTTCAGCAAAGGCGTTCTGACGGGATAGCCAATGGCGCAGTGGCAGCTGTACTTATGTAGCGCGATATTTCATATGGGGACTGTTTCTCCTGTGTCACAAGAGAAACAGTCATTCAAACTGAGTTGTGGCCAGTGCTCCTACAGGGCACATTTTAGGATGGGCACACGCATGAATGTGAACAAGTGCAGCCAAAAGTCTTGAAGTACGGAGATATTTAATGTGCTTTCCATCAGAACTATCTTTAAAAAAGAAGAGGTTTTTAGCCAATGCATGCGACAAAATAATATGTAAAACTGACTAAGGCCCACATTTTTAAAAATTTCTTAGGGGTAGATGGAACTCGCAGAAAGCTTACTTGACAGGACTGCGCTCGCTAGGCCCTCTTATTTGGCAATTCACTGAATGCTGCCATGTCAATGAGGTTAAATCACACAAGTGGCCTACATTAAGTACCATAAAATAAAGAATACAACTGTGGTGGTCTTTCTGCAGCAAGCAGCCTGCCACAGGTAACAAGAAACCAATGAGTCCTAGAGCAGCTTTTTCATCTTCCAACCAATGAATTAATAACGTGCCCTTGGTATACCAAAGTTAGTTACCAAATTTGAGAACCGTTTGCTTGGCTACTTCGCCAGGAAACCCGAACAACAAGTTCCTTGTTGCCATTCTTTAAGGACGCAATGTAAGCATTACAGCATACGTCAAGAGAGCAAGCATCACGTTTCAAAGTAAACAAGTGATGCAGCTCACCCTTTAGGCGGCTACAATAGCACAAACTATTTTGAACAGGAAATCAATTATACAAGTTAATTTTGATCCACTTCCTTGGGCTATTTTAAGTAATAATTCTGAATGAGCTGCTGTTACAATGTTACAATCTAATGTTTAAGGAGTTGTACCAAAATAAGTCGGTGAACAATATACAAACATCACTCACCTGCAGGGAGGGCACAACAGTGATTGAGAAAGCAAAGCACATGTCCTTGAGAAACATAAAATCTCCTGACTTAAATGGTTTATTATACTTGAGATTAATAAAATGATTATGGGGAAGTAATCCAGTCTGTGTATGAAAATTATGCATGTTTGGCATAACCACTAACTGTAACCACCACCACCAACTGTTGTCACGTACATGAAAAAAAGGCGGAGTAGCTCTACTTAACGAAGCACTCCATCCTAAACATGTTGGAATGTGTGTGCATTCATTTCCATGTTAAGTAGTTTATTGTAAAAGGATATACACAGAATGTTGTGGGGTGCATGCTCACCAAAATACAGTGGAGAAAAGTGTGGAGGCATTTTTTTTCACATCCCAGCTTTACAACAGCTGGTGAAATATGTGACTACCTTGGCATCTGAAGGAAATCTGGGGGAATTGATCTACTACTTGGGCACTTTCCTGGCAATAGTGGAAGTGGCTAGGGATTTGGTACTGTGAGCCGTCAGAAATGTGAGGCAGACAACTTTGTGAGGGTTTTTCAAAAGACGCCATTTTATTAACTCAAAAGGTTGAATGAACGCCTCACTATCTCTACTCTGAGGAGGAATTCCCTGCCTAAAATAAACTAAAAAAAACACTAACAAAAGCTTTCTGTCCCTCACACTTGTACATACACCAACTCAACAAGGTAATATATGGCAGTTCAAAAGCAACACATACAACAATTAAGTTCACAATATGATAACTGTCTCTCTTTATAATCTGGGTGAATTTCCTTTCCCCAGATTCAACCAGGATTCTGTTCAACAGTTCCAAAAGAATAAGGAAATCCTGCCTTGAAGCAAAGTTCCAATGCAGTTCTTTAGATTTCCACTTATCAAAAATAAATTCCAGTACTTCAAGATTTTTCAACAAGGTTTCTTTCTCTTCTACTTGTGATGTTAAGAAAAAGAACCTTCTTTGCATAAACCAAGACGATTTCCTTAGCTCAGTAGAATTAATATAAATTGTCTGTGTCAGGATGTTTTTGCAACCACCTATTTGTTTAGAAACGATTATACACTTCTACAGAAGTATATACAACACTTGCTTCAGCATTGAAAGTTGTGTCAGGATGATTCGCCAATATTTCACCAAAATATATCAATGGTTCTGCTGCTGCTTCTTTATGATTTAATAACACCACTTCAAAGCACTTCATCAACTTTCATCTGGTCTACTTCCATCTGAGGCCTACTACTTCAATTACACTTAGTTTACTCCCATTCCAGGCCTGCTACTGCGTCTTTGTGACTTGTCAACACAGCTTCACTGTACTTCATTAACTTTCACCTGGTTTACTCGCATGCCAGGCCTACTATTTCTCAATTCTCTGTTCTGATATACTCTTCTGCCAGAACAGAACCACAATGTTACCACAACCTCTGACCTGGTATATTCCCCTGCCATGCACCAAGAACGAGAAATCATCTGTGTATAGACACTTGAGGCAAAACACCACTCTATATCCCAAATAGAATGTGTGATTCTAGACCGATATCCAGACCGCCATGAGGTGGCAACATGCAGGACTACCCCACTTAGTGTGAATCTTTTCATAGCCCAGAGTCCTGTCCCTGTATTGAGCCTTCCCTCCAGTTACCTTTGTTTAGATATAGCTTCCAGCTACAAAAGGGACCTTTTACTTTGTTGTTACAACTTTATTTACTCCCACTCAGGACCTACTTAGTATTCACCTTTATTTGTCCAACCCTTTACTGACCCCACACTGTGGCTGCCCCTTCTTCTTCTTCTATTCCATCACCAGCATGGAACAGACTAAGTTTCTCGGAGGAACAAATCCATGAGATAATCCAAGGCCCAACGCTGTTTAATATGGCAGGCGCACAACAACACTTATCCTCCACAGCAACAGGAGACGATCTCCTGAATCTCAAGAAAAAATGTTTTAGGACAGAGGTACATGGCAATTTTCTAATGGAATACCTTAGAGCCAAACTGGTCCATCTTGGCCTTGTCGTCCACAATGAACCAGCCTTATTTCTTGATGACAAGGACTACATGCAAGGATTTAGCAGAATAGCTACTAAATGTAGCAGAGATCTTATGGTGCTTACCACTACCACCGCCCAAAGGATACATCAGCAAATCTCCATAAAGCTAAAAGCAGAAGAAAGCACATTTCTAAATGACAAGACGCTAGAGAATGCACGCGAGAAATTGAAAGAAATAGACAAAACTTTGTACACTTTCATGGCAAGTACATTGGAAAAAAAGAATACAAAATTAGCGAAAGTCATAAAAAATGTCAAACTTGAACAAGTTTACCCATATTTGTCTGTGGAGTACAAAGAAAACAAGGAAAAGGGAAGAGTAATGAACCAGATGGGACCAACTAGAAATAAAGATAAGACTGTGGCCCTCATTACAACTCAGGCGGTAAGGGGTTTACGGCGCCGTAAACAGCGCCGACCCTTACCGCCTGAGTACGAGGTCCCTTAGCGCCATGGCGGATTTAACACCTGCTTTTAGCAGGTGTTAAAATCCATGGCGCTAAGGGACCATGTTGTTAATTACGCCACCGTAATTTACGGTGGCGTAATTAACGCCTTCCCCACTCCCATTATGCCCTATGGGGCAAAAATGGGAATGGGGAAGGGTAAATGGGGATTGGGGACTTACCGCCCCACCGACCTCGGAATGGGGCGGTAAATCCGCCTACCACCATGGCGTAAACGTAGTTTACGCCATGGTGGTAAAGTCACGGCCCAGGCGGTAACTTACCGCCTGGGTGACTTTTTGGGACACCTCTAGCTCTGACTCCTCAGGATACGATCAAGCAGCAAACAGAGGGTGACCAACTAATCGTAGACAATTCCAACCACCACCCATGATGCCTTTTCTACGGCAAGGGGGTCCCAGAGGAGGCTACTGGGGCCCACCGCAGTTTCAACCAATGCCCTATTACGACGCCCCGCAATGGAGGGTACCGAACCGGAACAGGAGATGCAGGAGATACTAGAGGAAATACCGATCTTTAATCTGTCCGGTGTGACCCTCTCCCAAGATGAGATGTCCCTTCTGGCCAAAGGACTTTCGTTTGTCCCTACCAATCATACTCACAGGTTTAGACTAGATCAAGAACTAATGAACTTCTATAGAACCATCAGGAGAAAGATCTACTTCAGTGACAAGACCAATCTCAGCCAACAAGAGGACTCTGGACTCAGGGTCAAGTCCTACTTTAATCCCAGAGATAATGAAATGCCTCCATCTATGTTCGCGTTTGAGAAATGTATTAAACAAGAAATGAAAAAAGTTCAAGACACCTCTACACCCAAGAGACACAACCTCTTGTCGGGCAAACACAAAGCCCTCAAAACATTGGCAGACAACACATCTCTTGTCATCAAACCAGCTGACAAAGGGGGAGGGATCGTAGTCCAGAGCAAAGACCATTACAAGAAAATGGTCATGGCACTTCTGAATGATGAAGGTAACTATAAAAAACTGAGGAAGGACCCCACAGGAGAGATCAAAAAGAGAATACAGGAGATAACCCAATATGCTGCTGGCAACAACTGGATCTCTGACAAAGAAGAAGTCTTCCTAAACTCGTCAGAAGGAAGAACACCTGCATTCTACGCCCTTCCAAAAGACAGTACACCCCCCAACCTCCAGGTAGACCTATTGTTTTGGGATGTGGGTCAGTCCTAGAACCAATTGGTAAGTCTATCGATTACTTCTTCAAAGCTCTGAGCCAGAAAACCCCCACCTACTTAAGGGACACCATGGCAACTATAGTAAAGTTTGAACATCAGCCATTCAGTCCATCAGAAGATTTATTGGTCACCATGGACATCAACAGTCTGTATACTAACATCCCACAAGATTCTGCAGTCGAATGTATTAGGAATCACCTCACCCACCAAATGACTCAAAAGAGAGTGCCAACTAACTTCATAGTAGAGCTCCTGGAACTGGCCCTCACTAACAACTTTTTTGAATTCAATGACATTTTCTACCTACAAACGTGCGGAACTGCCATGGGCACAGCTTTCGCCCAGAGTATGGCCATTATCTTTATGGCAGAATATGAACATAATTACGTACTAAATATCATCAATCCATTTCTTGACAACATCACTTTGACATCATCTTTATTTGGAAAGGAGAGAACAACACCCTCATAGACTTCTTCAACTAGATAAACAACCACACAGAAGCCATCAAATTCAACATGAGCAATAGCAACATGGAAATAAACTTTCTGGAGCTCAGGATCAAACCAAAAAACAACACATTGGAGTGCACTATGTTTAAAAAAGAGACGGACCGCAACATCGCCCTACACTATAAAAGCCACCACCCTAAAAACCTGCGGTACAATTTACTGTATGGGCAATTCTTAAGAGTCTACAGGAACTGCATAGACATTGGAGAATTCAAAGCCCCTCGTCTACACTGTACAACAAACTGGCTATAAGAGACTATCCAAAGAAACTGTTAAAAAACACAAGGAAGAGGGCTTGATTCACCCCCAGCGAAACATGATTGTCACCCAAAATCCAGGACACTTCCGAAGAAGAGATCATCACCTGTGTCATAACATTTGGTCCCAATACCACCCAACTTAAAGGCATGAGAAAGAAATTCTGGCCTCTAGTACAACTAAATCTACCCAATGAGCCAACACCCAGAA
The DNA here is from genome assembly GCF_040938575.1 of Ambystoma mexicanum. Lineage (NCBI taxonomy): Eukaryota > Metazoa > Chordata > Amphibia > Caudata > Ambystomatidae > Ambystoma > Ambystoma mexicanum. The sequence goes on along the minus strand of NC_090924.1, from coordinate 690,181,983 downwards.
TGGCTTTGAAAAGGTCCAAGAACCTCAAGGACATACCTACGCATGCAAAAATGAGCAAAAGTAGTACAAGATCCTCCATGTGGAATCTCAGAGAAATCTGAGGGCATCACCCATGTGGTAACTGCACAGCATGCAAATTCACAAATAAAAATTGACTCGTTCACAATAGGGAGCGAGGAATGGGATTTGCGCCACTTCTCCAACTGAAAATCACTAAACATCATCTACATCATCCAATGCCCATGCGGCCTCCGCTATGTAGGCCAAATCTCAAGACCTAACCATAAAAGAATTGGTGAGCACAGATCAAAAATTCGGTGTAAAAACCACATAGCACCCCTAATTTTACATTACCTCGAATTTCAACATGAACCAGACAACCTGCTGTGGTGGGGACGGACAAAGTAGTCAACACCAGCAATACCGCTAATGCATTGAACTACAAAGAATCCTGGTGGATGTTTAAACTCAAATCTATTACCACAGAACTCAATGAGGCATACCCACTGGGTCCACCCAATAGAACATAGGACCCAGCACCCCACACCACCACTTGGGGACATTCCTATGCCATGACACTTCGTCTCCATGCTCCCCTACTATCCGGGGGGCCTGAGCCCCTGGGCCGCTTCACCTGTGTTACTCCTACATCTGTACTGGTGGCCCACAGACTGATGTCCTTTTCCTTGACCTCAGGTACTCTTGGCCTGGTACATTTCGACCCAGCTCCATGCTGTGTTTATGGCTGAGGGACCGTCTGCCACACTGCAGTCCATACCCCAGGGTCCCACATTCCATCTTTATGCCCACTTTGCAACCGGGGACCGCGGGGTCTGCACATCGGGCCCCCATTTTTGGCTGATTAACGCATCTTTTCCTTTCCTAACGCTGCTCCCATTGCTAGCCCCATCCCTATGGCAACGGCTTGATACATTGCTGTACACATGCGTGCCAGCAAGACATTTCTCTCTTGCATGCATGCGCATCTTCACCCGGCCGCATAGCTCCATTTTCGCCAGTCGGCACATGGTACAGACCACTTTGCTGTACCTGTGACGAATATTTCCTGAGGTACGATACAGACCCGTTCTAAATGCGGGACCATTCTCTGACACGATACACAACTAACGGCCCCACTTTAATGTCCGGAACCTCAATTATTTGTCTTGCAGCACCTTGCTGCTCGATGCTTGTGGACTCCACGCACAGCCCATCGCCCTGTTAATACACACCCAAGGGCTCATTGAAAAGCAGCTTGCATGATCCACAGAGGCCACCATGGCCTTAAGGTAATTTCCTCGCCTTTGGCCATACTGTTGACTTCCCTGTGTTCTACCTAATACATAGGGACTCACAAGATCCTTAGTGACATAGACATTTTGTCTCTTCCATTTCCCAGAGGCATTCCTTTAGCGTGAACATATCAGGATCGGGAGTCACCCACCACAGTGTTTTTCTGCCCCTTTTGAACTCAACTCTAATTTGAGCCATTGTTAAAGGTCAGTTTAGAACCGACACTGTGAATACTGCACACATTCTTTATTATCATTTCTGTGTTTAGACCTGTGTGGCATTTAGCCACATACTGTACTGATAAGTACATTTTAACAAACCTTTTAACCTACCTCCCCCTTCACTTTCTGCAGAGGAGACCACACCTTGGCTCCAGAAGAAGGCTATCAATCTCTCAAAGATGAAATGTCTGTGGACTTCAGCACCATCTGGTGCCCCATTGCTTCACTTTTTATTACTTTTGACTATGATTAATTTTCTTGATGTTGACCTACCATAAGGTCACCCTTTAGCCTGGCTTTGGTAGACCTACCCAAGATCTCTTACCCAGATAAGCAACAATATTCCTGCCTTTCTGGGATGTGGAAATAGTACAAGACTGTATTGTATATATAGGATACCAATATGTTTCAAGATATATGCCATCTTTTGTGTATCCTCCTCTGCACCTGCTAAAGGTTGCATTGCTGTGCACTAATTGACTCTTGTACATGAAGTAATGTTTCACCTGTGCACTCTTTTGAAAAAACTCTATTTATAAAAAGCAACAGCAATATAAAAAGCTGTATTGTACTACCAATATTGAGTGTTTGTTTGTATACTGTACGGTATCTCATGTTATGACACAAAGTAGTGTTTTGCCATGTATGATTTCTTGACACAGCTGAATGAATTTGCATTTGACTAATTGCAATTACTAACTACCACAGGCAGGACTACCCCCTTAGTGTGAATCTTGGCAACATGCAGGACATCATGACATGTTCTGGGTCCACAAATTGGACTCACTAGAACCACGTGGAATGAACAAAGAATTTTCCCTAGCATCCTTCCTCTAAAGGAATGCCATACCAACTGCTAGTTGTAGTGAGTATTTGTCCAGTGTATAAGTACCAAAGATGTTTAGAGATGACCAATTGTATTGGAGGAAATTGTGGATACTGTGAACTTACAGTAAACAGTGTTTCACAATTGAAATGATGAGACATTGATATGGACTTGTGAGTTGCAGACCTATGCTTTTTGTCAATTATATAATGTGATATATCTGGCATAGTACTCTAAAGTGGTACTAGGTTTGAAAAATATGCATATTGATGTCGTCTGAAGAGCGTAAATCTGATAGATCATTATACTGGAAAGAGATTGTTCTTTTGAAAATCTATACACTGTATGTACAACATGTCATCAATAAGAATGTGGCTAAACCGATAGTTATTCGGAATCATAGCAGCTATAGATGTTATTGACCAAAACATAATGTACATGATGTATAGTAGAAATCACTTACAATGATTAGAAAATCTGTTTAGAAGCAATGTAGATGTTTATGTAATTAACTAATGCAGCGAAACATGTTCGTTCTTTCTACACACTAGACAATTGGATAACATTAATTGCATCAACATTACCACTAGAGTGGCAAATGTTGAAGGAAGCTAGTAATCTCAAGCTGATCCATATGATCAATACATTGCTCAGATAAGTAAATTTTGTGGCATAAACTCCAAATCCCAGAACACAAAGCAACTTGAACGTGCAAACGTAACACGTTCTCACGTTGTCTAGAAAAGACAGCAGTTGCCTAGCAACGCCTTACAACACAGAGAAGCCATGGCAAGCTCCCTTCGGTCCACATTAGAATACAATTACAAATAAAAGTTAAGAATGCAAGTGTATGGGAAGGCACCTGCATGCACAACATTGTGAATTGCTAGATTAATCGAATGAGAACGCAAGTAAAACGGCTAATCAAGGCGCGTTCGTCTCTCCTCTGTGACACGTGACGTGCAGCAAAAAGAATGGGTTATTCACATTGTATCTATAAAGGAAGACAGATCATCCTCACCACATTGCGTTGGTGAGTATGCACAACAGCTACTAAATAAAATATGCAATCCACTATACCTTCATTATCAGTTTAAACAACAGGGTATGTTGATAATCCTACATATCATCACACATTCTTCTCTTTACAGGGACTTGCGTCTTTCAACTAACAAAGTGTGGTTCTCAGTCCATTTTGCACAGAACCTAGGAATACTTTCACCACACCATTTTGGTGAGTATTCACCATGAATACCAAATGGAGGGACTCTGACTATGACTCAAGCACCATGAGACCCTAATATTGAGTATCCAGTTATAGGAGGTTGCACTTATGTAACAAGACTGAAGAAGCCAGGTCAGCTACTCAGTGCTGATGATTTCCTGGAAAAGGGACGCCTCTTAAAGCCACCTGATGGAGTCCAAGGACACCCACAAGGTAATAGGTCTATTTGAAGAGAATAAGCATGGATCCTCAACGTCATCAACATACAATTAATATACTATTAATATATTATATACAGGCAACTCGCCAGAACGTGATATAAGCACCAAAGAATCTCATCACTGATCTTGAAGGCAAGTAACTCTAGGTGAAGTATGAAGACACATAATCTTTCCGATAGTAGCCAGTAGGTTTTAATAACCATATGAAGAAGGACCAGACTAACATCCACATGTTTGAAATGTATTATTTTTTAGAAATATGTTTGCAATATGAAAATTGAAGAACAAAGTGATAACTTGCTCCTGATGAAGAGAACTTATTCTTGAAACGCGTCAAGCTCTACTATTTGTAAACATTCTTTTGAAAAGTGTTTTTTTGCTAAAATTGGATATGCTGAAGAAGAATCTGTAGACAACTGTTTCTTTACTTTATTGTTACTATGCCGAATCTAGGAAACCAACAAAGATAGTCAGCTGAATATTTTGAGTAAATTGTTGTTGAAAGACAAAACAAGATTCTGGATATTATTCTTGTGCATTAAATTGTTGTGGAAACACTTGGACATTATCACAATGTACTAAAAAGCTGACTGAAAATATGTTTCAGTAAATACAGGTGTGCATGGGACGGGAGTGTCCATGAGGTATGGACACTTTGTTGGTTTATAATTTATGCATTTACTTTGGATATCATAGTCAGATCTGTCCCGTGCATCCTTAACATATCTTAAATTGCTTTTAGGTAGGCTTTAGTCCCATAAACCTTAATTGTGATTTTCAATTTTGTAACTAGGGGTGCTTATCCGCTTCTTAATCTTTTATATTCCCCTGCCAGGCCAGAAACCTACGAACAACAAGTGGTTCTGTGTTAAGATCAGCTAACAACAACTTAGCAATGTCTCTTGCTCCACAAAGACATGTTTTTAGAATTTCTTCAGGGAAGACACGATTCACATTGGTGCTCTTTATTACACTTTTGTGATTTCCAAAATCTCTGCATGTTATGCTCCACTGCTTCTGAATATCCTTTGCCACAGTAGCCGTCTTGCCAATCATATTTCCCCACTTCTTCTTCAACCAAATACTGACAATAATATGGTCTCACTCTGACTCTTCTTTGGCAATGTGGGTTTACACCAACCACCTTCTCTTATGCACTTCTTTAAACATGCCAATAAGCTTTACAAATGTTTGGACTCTCATTTACCCCCTCTTGACGTTGGCAATGTTTGGAAGTTTTAATGTTGCTTTTTTTAACTTTCTTTTGGCTTTGGCAATGGTAGTTTGTATTGGGTTCTGGAATTATTGCCCCGTCTTGTTGTTGGCTTTCAAATAGACGCACATGCTTATAATCATAGTCAGTTTGTTTTACAAAATAATGCTTTCTCTGCGTTATGTCAGTTTGGTATTCAAAATTGCCTTCCTTCATGTTTTTCTGTCTACTCGTTCGGTTTCTGGTATTAAAGTTCCTACTATGAGCAAGAGAGCGGTTACGGAACGCTCCGGTGTCACAATTGCTTAATGAACTCACTAGGGTCAGGCGTGCACATCTGTTTCCCTCGCTGCTTCCAGGTACTCTGCTTCAGCTACCTTTCGCAGTCCAGCAATCGGCTACTTCCAATCTGACCCGACCCGCACCACTCGCACATGGAGCTTCCTCTGCTCCAAAGTCTCTTCTGTGGTCGCCTACCACCGAAGACAGCCTTGTTGTGGGGAAAGCTTTTCAAACATTTGCTTCCTGCAGCACAGCCTCTGAAATTCAGGTCCAAGGGGGCAATCTTCCCTCCCCGACGCTGCACAACCTCTACAATTAAGGCATCTGGAGGTGAAGACCCTCTCTCGACAGTCGACAGTGATTCCGGCGTCTTCTTTCTCCTCCAGTCTGCTTTTGATGAAACATGGAATGTTCACAACTTCTCCACCTATGACATTACGGCTCTGCTCCTTCTGCTTACTGATGGCCTGCACCTGAGGGGGCCTTTTAAGACTCCCAGTCTCCCGTGGATGTGGGTCATTTCCATTAACAAGCAGTTTTGTCCCTCTTCAGCCCTCTTCTTCATCCCAGTCCTTTAAGGATTATGGGACTTGCAAAAATCAGTGTTCTTCATTAGAATTTTAATCTCATGCTCATATCTGTTCTTAGTTATATTCCCTACAGAAATAGCATAAGTTTTAAACAGAAGATTTGACTTTACAGAGAAAAAAAGATCTTGAGCTTAAATTGATATTATTTAAAGACTCATCTTCACTGTTCCGTTCAGAGTTAGGGGCGCTTCCAGCTGTATTAATCTCTATGGTTTTAAGAGGGGTTTCATTCTTCTTAATGCATAAGTGATGCTTTCATCAACATTAAGGTATTCAACTTGCGGAGAGAAATAATGTAGGATCCTCAGGCTCACATGGTAGGTTTCAGTATAGTTCCTTTATTACAGCATCAGTCAGTTACATCAAGATCTTACAGAGAGAACAACTGGCTCCCATCAAACAGACAGGTGCTCTCCAACTGTCTGTCTATAACCTTGTCTGCACACATTCTCTCTCACACACATACCATTCTCTCATTCACAGCCAACATTCTTACATCACCAGGCTTCCACAACCATCCCAAGCACTATACAACAGGGGGCTTAATTTACCTCTGCTTCGCTTCAATATCATTTTCGAAATGGGCCGGTGTCCCTGCTTCTCTTAGGTGGACTCACCGGTTCTGTCTGCAATGAATTACTTCTTCTGCCGCAGACCTGCAGAGATTCCTCAGTGTATCGACGTCTCTGTCTCATGACTTCTAGGCTTCCCATGGCTTTTGCTCGCCTGCTCTGTGTTCCTGTGTGTATAAGCAGCACAGCAGCTGCTTTCAGTCTTGCCCATACAGGCATTCGTATGGCGTACCATTCGCTGTAGCTTGCCTCCCTCGGTTTCAGCTGCGAGCCAGTCAGGTGCTTTAGACCTTGCATCCAGCCAGCGGTCACTCTGCCATCACCGAGAGGGGCAGGCTTCCCCAGCCAGCTTCCCTCTGTTATCGGGTTCAGTGGTTTAAATGTTGCTCCGTCCGTCATGTGCTTACAACAACTAGCGTGTGTATTGCATTCCTGTTCTTCATTAATCCTCGAAATTCGGCTTGGCTTCTTCGTTGCAGTACATTGCTAGTATACTTCCCTCATAGAATTTTGAGGATTAGATATACCAACACAAAGTTGGGGATTGAGGGTAACAATATGGCTTTAAGGCATGGGGGACTAAGGAAACATCCCTTGAGAAAAAGGGAGGGTATTTGATATACACCACTGATGTCATGAGGTCTCCCTGAGAGCCCACCCCCAGATGGTCATGTAACAGCCCCCAAGGTCAGCATCAGGCAACTGCCGTTGCCTGGCCACATAGTGGAACACCATCCTAGGGAAATAATTGATGCCACCCTTAGATTCATCGCACAGGTTATGGGTAGCAATACAAAACAAATAACTGTAAAGGTTTAATCATAATGGGGTCATCTCGATTTTGGTGGACTGAAGGAGAAGGGGTACACAAGGTAGGTACAAGACTGCATTTCATTTGTTTCATAGAGGACAGTCTTGAGTACAGCCTTCAGTACTTGGCGCATTAATTATGGTCGACTGATATGTGATATGTCATTCATAACACGCCTATACAAAAGTATTTCGAGGCGTGACAAGGAAGGGAAGACAGAGGGAGGACAGACAAATGATCTTACTAGGCCATGTGTCGTTCAGATTGTGCAAGTGCTACAACGCAAAGTGCAGGGGAAGGGAGGTGGAGAAGTGCCAGGAAGATGAAGGAGAAAAGTGCAGACAGGGCAGCCTCGGCCCCGCTGACTTCATGTCCAACCTACGTAAGGTGACACTAACCATGGCTACCTTTCTACCTCTACTCAATTCCATAGCTCTCGTTAGGTTCCTACCCACTCTCCAGCCAGGTAGTGACCCAGAATATGCTAAACAAGAAACTTTAGCTAGCAGCCACTACTTCCTCACTCCCACACAATGGATCCAGCAGTTTGCCACCTGCCCTTTACCGATCCAACCATGCTCAGTCAGTATTAGAAACTTAAGACTAAGCTCTCGCCTAAAGACCACTTGGTTGTCTAACACCCGCAACAACAAAATGTACCCTAACATTAAGACTACTAGAAACAACCTGGAACCCAAAATCATTACCAGCCCCATCTGGTCAACCGGTCCTCAACCTCTCAAATTTAATCTCACCGACATCGGATGAATCTCCGCATATCAAAGGAGCCCTCAAGTGCCAGAACTCTGTTAGCTCATGCACTTGAAATAGCAGATCTCATTGCATCTAACCACCTTGATTTCCTAGCTATCACAGAAACGTGGCTACATCCTGCAGCCAGCCCTATGCTCTACAAAGCTATACCTGAAAAGTACAACATTTTCAGAACAGATAGGGAGGCCAGCAGAGGTGGGTGAGTAGTGATCATTTCTAAAAATCAACTAGGCCTTAGAGAAATCCCCAACAAAGCGTTCTCTTCTGGAGAACTTATCTCAGTCAAACTTCCACTATCAGCGGCTCGCACCACAGCCATACAACTGCTGTACAGCCCCCCGGCCCACTCTCCACATTTGAGGAAGACATTACACATCTTCTCACATGGAACACCAAACCAAGCTCTCAAATGATGATGCTGGGAGTTCTAACCATAGGATTTAAGGACACAAATGATGATAACGCATCAGCCCTGGCCAACGCTCTCTTGGAATTAGGCTTATCACACTGCATCTCCAGCCCGACACACAAAGGTTGAACCCTGGACTGGATAGCAGACTTCAACTGCAATACCAAGATCCTCTCCAATTCTCCTTGTACCTGGACTGACCACCATGTCATTTCCTTTACCATATAGGACTGTTGGCGACCAAACCCTAGCATTCTTCTAGCACCTCCCACGCCTACTAGAAACACTTGCAACATTACACTGGAAAATCTTCTCCCACTACTCCATCCTATTTTGAACCAACCCAAAACCAATATTGTGGTCCCTTTCGCCCTTGTAGGACTGTATAATCATACCATGCTCCAGGCAATTGACAAAATCGCCCCATTACAAATGCGTAATGCCAAACTGCCAGCTCACCTCAATAAGTGAAACTAGAAAATTCCACACGCATCCATTACTGCGCCACAAGAAATATTGTTTGATACCAGTTTAGTTTGATTTTTTTATATGAAGCATTGTTTTGTATGCTTTTTTATTTTTGGTTGTAGCCCATGTTGATGACACGTGTTTCGGCACTCATTTGCCTTTCTAAATCTGGGCAATAACTTTCTATACAGAAATCATAATATCCACATTCATCAAGAAAAACCAATTTACATGATTATTTAAAAGAAAAATAAAAAAAAATAAAATTAATAATTTTCAATGACATTATCTTGAAACATACCATAATGCAAAGCAAAAATACCACATACCATAGTATTGTCCAGTTGCAGGGTTGATACATATGTAATGGTTTAGTATTCCGAAGGAGATGGAAGGAGAGAGAATCAGGGGATTTGGGGGGGGGGGGTAATAAAATGAAAGGTTTGTAGGCATTTTTCTCCAATTAGTTTACGAGATTCTTTTGGTTCTGCATAGCTCTTTCAAATCTGGTGTGACAATTGAGGTGTATACAAACTTGGAGAGCTTTTTCTAACCACACTCTTAGACCTTCGCGACTATTATCCTTAAATAACAGCTTAAACGTGTCGCAATAATGTGTGTAGAAAATGAAGACCCAGAGTTCCCCCACTTCTTTTATTGAAAGTGAACCTAGAAAATTCCACACGCATCCATTACTGCGCCACAAGAAATATTGTTTGAGACCAGTTTAGTTTGATTTTTTTATATAAAGCATTGTTTCGTATGCTTTTTTATTTTTGGTTGTAGCCCATGTTGATGACACGCGTTTCGGCACTCATTTGCCTTTCTCAAATCTGGGCAATAACTTTCAATAACTTTCTATACAGAAATAATAATATCCAAATTCTTCAAGAAAAACCAATTTACATGATTATTTAAAAGAAAAAGAAAAAAAACAAAAATTTATAATTTTCAATGACATTATTTTGAAACATATCATAATGCAAAGCAAAAATACCACATACCATAGTATTGTCCAGTTGCAGGGTTGATACATACGTAATGGTTTAGTATTCCGAAGGAGATGGAAGGAGAGAGAAACAGGGGGGTGTGGGGGTGGGGGAGGGTAATAAAATGAAAGGGAAAAAGAAATAATAAATAGCACGAGAGGAGAGAAAAACAACAAAATATAACAGTGGAGTTAGTGCTATTTGTCTTCTAAGGTTCCATTCGTCTATTAGGTGCAAGTGTTAGTTAAAATGGAGCTTACCAATCTTTGGTGTTCATGATCTCACTAATAACCTGTGTAGAGCATAAGGAGTCCCGTCAGACTCATGGACGATGTACGTCCTAGTTGGATAAAGAAAGATAGTATTGGGAATAGATTAGTTCCCTCATCTTGGCGCTCACAACATTGCTTTTTTCCTATAGATAGAAATTTGAAACTAGGCGATAGATGCATTTGCTTTGTTTTACGATTCTATATAAAATAGAATGCAACATTGAATTAAATCTAGTCTTTTCGTTTCATTCTACTATATATTCTACATGCCTAATTCATCTTGAAAGAAAAATAGGGGCCTGCTATGGCCGCCTCCTTCTTTCACACATAAACCCTTGTGCTTCCTAACAGCGGTTCATTTCATAATTAACTTGTCATTCAAGAAACAATGTGGCCCGTTCTGACCGTCTCGTCTTTTTTTGCGGATCCAATCTGGATAGGAAATGGCAATGGGTGGTCTCATGCTCTATTAGGGCTTACCTGCAAAGTCACAGTACCGGCATCAAGCGTCGTGTCCTACTAGGCGTCCGCCTCATTCGAAATGGGGAGTATGTATTCTGTTGCTAAGGCAATCCTGTTTGTCCTACTTCGCTTTCCATATTCTTCCTGCCGTCCGCCATACTTTGGCATACTTTGACTTTACAGATCTATATCATGTTGTTTTCAAAGTTCCATTCTCATTCTCTAATGCATTTATACGGACACATTCTTTCCTATTTTGGTTTGAACATGTATTTAGAAAACAGGTGCTCTTGTTTTTGCACGTGTGGAAATAAAACATATTTTGGTTTTTATATAGCGATGTCACGTATGTCTAATTCTCACAAAGCATCATGGGAACTGTAGTTCCTACAGTATTCAAGAAATATTTGAGGCAATCTATTAGCTATGTATGTATTGTTTTTGGATATTGCGGCTTGAACATGTGTTTGAAAAACAGGTACTCCTGTTCTCACTTATGTGGAAATAAAACATGTCTTTTGTTTTAATATATAGCGATATCATGTGTGTCTGATTCTCGCAAAGCCTTATGGGAGCTGTGGTTCCTATTGTGTTCAAGAGATATTTAAGTCAATCAATTGGCTATATATGTGTTGGATTTACATTTGGTTGCCAAATATAAGTTGAAAGTTACCATGATTGAATTAAATCTAGTCTTTTCGTTTCATTCTACTATATATTCTACATGCCTAATTCATCTTGAAAGAAAAATAGGGGCCTGCTATGGCCGCCTCCTTCTTTCACACATAAACCCTTGTGCTTCCTAACAGCGGTTCATTTCATAATTAACTTGTCATTCAAGAAACAATGCGGCCCGTTCTGACCGTCTCGTCTTTTTTTGCGGATCCAATCCAGATAGGAAATGGCAATGCGTGGTCAGGATCTTGGAAATGCAATAGATGGATGGTACAGGCATAGCCTCATAACTGATGAGGAGAAAAAATATCTCTTCATTCCAAAACCGATTCTACCAACTATTTATTTTCTCCCGAAAATACACAAACCATTTTCAACAATTCCAGAAGGCAGACCAATACTGAGCGGAATAGGCTGGGCCACGGAACACATTTCGGAATATATTGACAACTTATTAAGACCGAATGTTACAAAGGTACAAGCTTACTTGAAGGATTCAACCTCAGCAATAAACATTATTGAGACTATTCCATGGCATCCGACTTATTTACTGGCAACCTGGGATGTGAAGGCGCTTTACACGTCTATAAGCCACGACCTTGCATTAGATGCAATTGACCATACCTTTAAAAATGAATCAGCATCCTATCTGCCATTTGTCTGCATGCTCAAAGAAATGCTTATGTTACTCTAGACAACAGCATCTTTATGTTCGACAATAGTTTTTACAAACAAAAACGTGTTGTAGCTATGGGAGTAAAATACGCACCGGCCCTAGCGAACCTAGTAATGGGCATGTTTGAAGATCTTAGGATTTACACAACCGAGACATACAGCCAACATGTTGTAAAATGGACTAGGTACATTGACGATGTTTTTCTAATATGGCAAGGAACACCACAACAATTAGAGCTTTTTCGACAGGAAATAAATACCAATGATTTGGGTATTGAGTTTACAGGAGAACATAGTAATACTGAAATTAACTTTTTAGACTTAACAATCTATGTATCAGGCAACAGTCTGCAGACTCGAACATTTCGCAAGAGCACAGAGGTAAATTCTACATTACATGCCACCAGCTGTCATTATGCACCTGTTATTCGTAACATTCCCAAGGGCGAATATATTAGAGCCAGAAGGAACTGCTGTGAACAAACAGACTTTGAGAAGGAATGTGAAATCCTGTCTACTAGATTCAAAGCTAGGGGCTATCCGAGAACAAGCATCAAAACCGCTTACAAAAAAGCCCATCAAATGACAAGACTTCAAACACTCACACAACGTAACAAACCAGTTCAAGGCAAGGAGGTACAATTTATTACCACCTTCTGTACTAATAACCAGTTGATGAAAAAAATCCTCAGAAGACACTGGGGCCTGCTTAAATTGGACCCACTTATTGGACCACAAATACAAGATTACCCTTCAATAGTGTATCGACGGGGGAGAACATTAAAACTGAGCCTTAGCCCATCACTATTACCTGACGAAAAGGAGGAAACAAAAGAGAACTGGTTACAACCCAAATTGGGGTTCAGAAAATGTGGAGCATGCACCATGTGTAGGCATGCGGTTTCCATGACTGACCATTTTGAGAACAAAGATGGCATCAAAATGAAAATACGTGAGCACATTAACTGCCGTACAAAGTACGTGATCTATGCGATTATATGCACTTGCAGCAAAATCTATATAGGAAGCACGATCCGAGAAATACGCACGAGAATTCGTGAGCATTTGGCAGTGATTGGAAGTCAAGACAAAAATCTACCATTGGCGGAACACTGGCAGAGACATCATCAGATGTATTGCAAACAAGACATTAAATTCATTGGTCTAAGAAAGGTGTCCTTGGGATGCCGAGGTGGAAATCAAGAACTCAGATTGAGACAAGAAGAAGCGAAATTAATCAAGTATTTAGATGTATTGAAACAGGTTTAAACACAGGCAATGAGATGTCCAGTTTTTTGTAAGAAAAAAGTGTGTGCACCAAAATGGACCTATGCCGCAATATGACTATATATGATATTTTGACATGCATTTGATATATTTTATGTATCCTCACAACTAATGTAACTATTGAACCATATGTCATTATTGTGTCTATATATAGGTAATTATTTTATGTATCTACTCCTCGCATGAAATCTGATAATTGTTTATAGATTTCCATGATATCAGGAATGTTCAGAAGAAAAATGGTAACTTTCAACTTATATTTGGCAACCAAATGTAAATCCAACACATATATAGCCAATTGATTGACTTAAATATCTCTTGAACACAATAGGAACCACAGCTCCCATAAGGCTTTGCGAGAATCAGACACACATGATATCGCTATATATTAAAACAAAAGACATGTTTTATTTCCACATAAGTGAGAACAGGAGTACCTGTTTTTCAAACACATGTTCAAGCCGCAATATCCAAAAACAATACATACATAGCTAATAGATTGCCTCAAATATTTCTTGAATACTGTAGGAACTACAGTTCCCATGATGCTTTGTGAGAATTAGACATACGTGACATCGCTATATAAAAACCAAAATATGTTTTATTTCCACACGTGCAAAAACAAGAGCACCTGTTTTCTAAATACATGTTCAAACCAAAATAGGAAAGAATGTGTCCGTATAAATGCATTAGAGAATGAGAATGGAACTTTGAAAACAACATGATATAGATCTGTAAAGTCAAAGTATGCCAAAGTATGGCGGACGGCAGGAAGAATATGGAAAGCGAAGTAGGACAAACAGGATTGCCTTAGCAACAGAATACATACTCCCCATTTCGAATGAGGCGGACGCCTAGTAGGACACGACGCTTGATGCCGGTACTGTGACTTTGCAGGTAAGCCCTAATAGAGCATGAGACCACCCATTGCCATTTCCTATCCAGATTGGATCCGCAAAAAAAGACGAGACGGTCAGAACGGGCCACATTGTTTCTTGAATGACAAGTTAATTATGAAATGAACCGCTGTTAGGAAGCACAAGGGTTTATGTGTGAAAGAAGGAGGCGGCCATAGCAGGCCCCTATTTTTCTTTCAAGATGCATTAGGCATGTAGAATATATAGTAAAATGAAACAAAAAGACTAGATTTAATTCAATGTTGCATTCTATTTTATATAGAATCGTAAAACAAAGCAAATGCATCTATCGCCTAGTTTCAAATTTCTATCTATAGGAAAAAAGCAATGCTGTGAGCGCCAAGATGAGGGAACTAATCTATTCCCAATACTATCTTTCTTTATCCGACTAGGACGTACATCGTCCATGAGTCTGACGGGACTCCTTATGCTCTACACACGTTATTGGTGAGATCATGAACACCAAAGATTGGTAAGCTCCATTTTAACTAACACTTGCACCTAATAGACGAATGGAACCTTAGAAGACAAATAGCACTAACTCCACTGTTATATTTTGTTGTTTTTCTCTCCTCTCGTGCTATTTATTTCTTTTTCCCTTTCATTTTATTACCCTCCCCCACCCCCCCCCTGTTTCTCTCTCCTTCCATCTCCTTCGGAATACTAAACCATTACGTATGTATCAACCCTGCAACTGGACAATACTATGGTATGTGGTATTTTTGCTTTGCATTATATGTTTCAAAATAATGTCATTGAAAATTATAAATTTTTGTTTTTTCTTTTTCTTTTAAATAATCATGTAAATTGGTTTTTCTTGAAGAATTTGGATATTATTATTTCTGTATAGAAAGTTATTGAAAGTTATTGCCCAGATTTGAGAAAGGCAAATGAGTGCCGAAACGCGTGTCATCAACATGGGCTACAACCAAAAATAAAAAAGCATACGAAACAATGCTTTATATAAAAAAATCAAACTAAACTGGTCTCAAACAATATTTCTTGTGGCGCAGTAATGGATGTGTGTGGAATTTTCTAGTTTCACTTTCAATAAACGAAGTGGGGGAACTCTGGGTCTTCATTTTCTACACACATTATTGCGACACGTTTAAGCTGTTATTTAAGGATAATAGTCGCGAAGGTCTAAGAGTGTGGTTAGAAAAAGCTCTCCAAGTTTGTATACACCTCAATAAGTGGTTCACACCAGATTTGAAAGAGCTATGCAGAACCAAAAGAATCTTGTAAACTAATTGGAGAAAAATGCCTACAGACCTGAATATGGTCCTATTCACAATGGCATCAAACAAATATGAAGCTGCTATTCTAAATACCAGCAGTAACACCTTTCCTCAGGGAGCTAGAGTCCCCAGCACAACCGAGCAATTCCTATCCCAAAGACACATCTTGGTGCTCCAATATTCAAAAAGCTTTATTAGACAAAATATCTCTTTTACAAACCAAGATAGAAACCAAAAAACATAGCCTCACTTCAGGCTCTAACTTCCCTCAGCCTCAAGACCCATTGACTAAACCATGCTGCCCACTCGATTTCTCACCTGTCACAATAAGGCATTTTGAAGGGAGAATATCCAGTCTAAAGCCTTCAAGATGCCAAGACAACACCTGCCCTGCAGTAGTTATATAAGAAGGGGCTAAGGAATTAGCTCCCTTCATCACCTCAGTGATCAACACCTCATTCGAAACTTGAACAGTCCCAACAACCTCAAAGATTCGTGGGTCATGCCTCTCCTCAAAAAGCCTAACTTGGATCCAAGTATCCCAACCAATTTTAGGCCCATAACCACAGTACCTTTTCTCTTAAAAATCCTGGATAGAGCAGCGTACCTTCAAATCTAAAACCACCTAGAAGTTAATAACATTTTAGGCTTGAGACAATCAGGGTTTAGACCAAGACATGGTACTGAAACAGCCCTCATCGATTTAAAAATTCAGATAGATGAATTAAAAGATAAAGGAAACCTGGCCCTCCTCCTCCTGTTAGACCTATCAGCGGCCTTTGATTTAGTAGACCATAAAATCCTCACTAGACACCTGACATCAGCAGCCGCCTTCTCTTCGAAGGCCGCCGCTTGGATCCAGTCCTTCCTAGCAGAAAGGACCATGAGGGTTTTGCACCAAGAGCCGCTGCTGACCCCGCCCCAATCTCTTGCGGAGTTCCACAAGGCTCATCTGTTTCCCCAACGCTTTACAACATTTTCACGAAGCTACTATTCGACCACTTGGATGATTTGTGTGTCACCTACACTAACTATGAGGATGACACGCAAATCCTCATCACACTGTCAGGTTCATACGATAAAGACGTGAAACTGTTGAATGAAATCTACCAAAAAATTCAGTCCTGGATGGCTACACACGGTCTCTGCCTGAACGATGATAAGACTGAGCTACTGCTCAGTGGCTCAAGAGCATGTCTAAACAATTTGGACAGCCAATTAACTGCCTCCAACACTGATGACAATAACATCAAAGTTTCTAACGAAGGTAAAACTTTAGGCATATACTTGGATTCCACCCTTTCCCTCACTAGACAATTAAATGCCACAGCATACACAGCCAAGCTGATAAATGCCTGCAAGCCTGTCTTGTCCCCCAGCAACTGCATCACCCTAGCCAGGGCACTTATTCTATCTAAACTGGACTACTGTAAAGCTCTGTATATAGGCACTAACAAACGTAACTCGAAGAAACTTCAAGTGCTCCAAAATAATGCACTTAGAATGGCACTCAACATCCCGTGAGCCCATCACATATCCACAGCCAGATGGAACGCTCACTGGCTCCCCGTACAAGACTTCAAAATTCTTGCGATTACGCACAAATGTCTTTCGAACTTGCCCCCTAAATATCTTGTGACAAATTCACCAGAAGCCATTCCACCAGATCTCAATTAGCGCGGCGCAAGTGGGCAAAAACGTGCGAATCGCAGTGGAATAGCGAAAATCGCAGTGCAATTGCGAAAATCGCACAAAAAGCAGCGCACGTCGATTCATGGAAGGCCGTGCGCGAGAAAACCAGCGGATGTGCGATAAAAAAGTGCGCGGCGCACGTTGGCGCACAGGCCATCTAACAGCGTGCGCCAGGTCACAGCGAAAATCGCACAGGGCACAGCGAAATTCGCACATAGCGCGGCGCACGCAACAAAAGTAGGCGGAACACGGGCGTAACACTCGGAATGGGGAACAACTTGTCAAAACGTGGGCGTCACGGGGGAAGTACAGGGCACAAGTGCGCGGAACGCCCACACGCTCGCCTACAACACGTATTCATGGAATAGAATAGGGCAAAAAAGCGCACGCTCAAACCAGCGCACAGGCACAAACACGACCGCCACAAGAAAGCAGGCGGTAGCGTCTCTGCGGCTGTAAGAAATGTGCGCCAAAAGGTGCGCCAACAAATAGCACCTATATACTGCCATGATGAATGTCCCATACTGTGGCCCTCCAGGAAAAATGACGTGCAAAGGGGTACCCACAAACACGGACACCCGCTGACAAAAAATACGTGTGCGTGTATACCGGGGTGCGCGGGAAGTCTAACACGCGATTTCAGCAGGGTACGTGCATCACAGGGGTTCGCGTGAAGTTATTCACGCGATCGGGCCTGGGGGAGCGGGCTACGTGTATTTCAGGGGTTCGCGTGAAGTTTCACACGCGATCGGGTCTGGGGGAGCGGGCTACGTGTATTACAGGGGTTCGCGTGAAGTTCCTCACGCGATCGGGCCTGGGGGAGCGTGCTACGTGTATTTCAGGGGTTCGCGTGAAGTTTCACACGCGATCGGGCCTGGGGGAGCGGGCTACGTGTATTACAGGGGTTCGCGTGAAGTTCCTCACGCGATCGGGCCTGGGGTAGCGGGCTACGTGTATTACAGGGGTTCGCGTGAAGTTCCTCACGCGATCGGGCCTGGGGGAGCGGGCTACGTGTCGCGGGAAGTTCCACGCGCGAATAGCCTGGGCGCGTGTATTTCAGGGGTGCGCGGGAAGTTCCACACGCGAATAGCCTGGGCGCGTGTATTTCAGGGGTGCGCGGGAAGTTCCACACGCGAATAGGCTGGGCGCGTGTATTTCAGGGGTGCGCGGGAAGTTCCACACGCGAATAGCCTGGGCGCGTGTATTTCAGGGGTGCGCGGGAAGTTCCACACGCGAATAGCCTGGGCGCGTGTATTTCAGGGGTGCGCGGGAAGTTCCACACGCGAATAGCCTGGGCGCGTGTATTTCAGGGGTGCGCGGGAAGTTCCACACGCGAATAGCCTGGGGGCGCGTGTATTTCAGGGGTGCGCGGGAAGTTCCACACGCGAATAGCCTGGGGGCGCGTATTTCAGGGGTGCGCGGGAAGTTCCACACGCGAATAGCCTGGGCGCGTGTATTTTAGGGGTGCGCGGGAAGTTCCACACGCGAATAGCCTGGGCGCGTGTATTTCAGGGGTGCGCGGGAAGTTCCACACGCGAATAGCCTGGGGGCGCGTGTATTTCAGGGGTGCGCGGGAAGTTCCACACGCGAATAGGCTGGGCGCGTGTATTTCAGGGGTGCGCGGGAAGTTCCACACGCGAATAGCCTGGGCGCGTGTATTTCAGGGGTGCGCGGGAAGTTGCACACGCGAATAGCCTGGGCGCGTGTATTTCAGGGGTGCGCGGGAAGTCCCACACGCGAATAGCCTGGGCGCGTGTATTTCAGGGGTGCGCGGGAAGTTCCACATGTGATTTGACAGTGTGGGTCCTCCCAGGTGTACCCTGTACACCCTCCACGGCCCCTGCAGGCAGCCCACACCACAGGGGACTACCATGCATCCCTGGTCATGTCCCGCAGGCAGCCCACCCACCATGGGCATGCCCCCCAGCAAAGGCACATGTCTCCTTGAACTAATGAACACCAACTCATGTCCCCTTGCACCCCCACCCCCCAGCACTGTGGGGCACCTGCCAGCAGGCCCCCACCCATGTCCAACTCATGTCCCCCACCACCCCCACCCCCCAGCACTGTGGGGCACCTGCCAGCAGGCCCCCACCCATGTCCAACTCATGTCTCCCACCACCCCCACCCCCCAGCCACCAGGGTCACCCTCCACCAGGCCCCCACTCATGTCTCCCACCACCCCCAGCCACCAGGGGCACCCTCCACCAGGCCCCCACTCATGTCTCCCATCACCCCCACACCCCAGCAGTGCAGGGTCACCCTCCACCAGGCCCCCACTCATGTCTCCCACCACCCCCACCCCCCAGCCACCAGGGGCACCCACCACCAGGCCCCCACTCATGTCTCCCACCACCCCCACCCCCCAGCAGTGCAGGGTCACCCTCCACCAGGCCCCCACTCATGTCTCCCACCACCCCCACACCCCAGCAGTGCAGGGTCACCCTCCACCAGGCCCCCACTCATGTCTCCCACCACCCCCACCCCCCAGCCACCAGGGGCACCCTCCACCAGGCCCCCACTCATGTCACCCACCACCCCCACCCCCCAGCCACCAGGGGCAGCCTCCACCAGGCCCCCACTCATGTCACCCACCACCCCCACCCCCCAGCCACCAGGGGCACCCTCCACCAGGCCCCCACTCATGTCTCCCATCACCCCCACACCCCAGCAGTGCAGGGTCACCCTCCACCAGGCCCCCACTCATGTCTCCCACCACCTCCACCCCCCAGCCACCAGGGGCACCCTCCACCAGGCCCCCACTCATGTCTCCCACCACCCCCACACCCCAGCAGTGCAGGGTCACCCTCCACCAGGCCGCCACTCATGTCTCCCACCACCCCCACACCCCAGCAGTGCAGGGTCACCCTCCACCAGGCCCCCACTCATGTCTCCCACCACCCCCACCCCCCAGCCACCAGGGGCACCCTCCACCAGGCCCCCACTCATGTCACCCACCACCCCCACCCCCCAGCCACCAGGGGCACCCTCCACCAGGCCCCCACTCATGTCTCCCATCACCCCCACACCCCAGCAGTGCAGGGTCACCCTCCACCAGGCCCCCACTCATGTCTCCCACCACCCCCACCCCCCAGCCACCAGGGGCACCCTCCACCAGGCCCCCACTCATGTCTCCCACCACCCCCACACCCCAGCAGTGCAGGGTCACCCTCCACCAGGCCCCCACTCATGTCTCCCACCACCCCCACACCCCAGCAGTGCAGGGTCACCCTCCACCAGGCCCCCACTCATGTCTCCCACCACCCCCACCCCCCAGCCACCAGGGTCACCCTCCACCAGGCCCCCACTCATGTCTCCCACCACCCCCACACCCCAGCAGTGCAGGGGCAGCCTCCACCAGGCCCCCACTCATGTCTCCCACCACCCCCACACCCCAGCAGTGCAGGGTCACCCTCCACCAGGCCCCCACTCATGTCTCCCACCACCCCCACACCCCAGCAGTGCAGGGGCAGCCTCCACCAGGCCCCCACTCATGTCTCCCACCACCCCCACACCCCAGCAGTGCAGGGTCACCCTCCACCAGGCCCCCACTCATGTCTCCCACCACCCCCACACCCCAGCAGTGCAGGGTCACCCTCCACCAGGCCCCCACTCATGTCTCCCACCACCCCCACCCCCCAGCCACCAGGGGCACCCTCCACCAGGCCCCCACTCATGTCACCCACCACCCCCACCCCCCAGCCACCAGGGGCACCCTCCACCAGGCCCCCACTCATGTCATCCACCACCCCCACACCCCAGCAGTGCAGGGTCACCCTCCACCAGGCCCCCACTCATGTCTCCCACCACCCCCACCCCTCAGCCACCAGGGTCACCCTCCACCAGGCCCCCACTCATGTCTCCCACCACCCCCACACCCCAGCAGTGCAGGGGCAGCCTCCACCAGGCCCCCACTCATGTCTCCCACCACCCCCACACCCCAGCCACCAGGGACACCCTCCACCAGGCCCCCACTCATGTCACCCACCACCCCCACACCCCAGCAGTGCAGGGTCACCCTCCACCAGGCCCCCACTCATGTCTCCCACCACCCCCACCCCCCAGCCACCAGGGTCACCCTCCACCAGGCCCCCACTCATGTCCCCCTGCACCCCCACCCCCCGGCAGTGCAGGGGCAGCCTCCACCAGGCCCCCACTCATGTCTCCCACCACCCCCACCCCCCAGCCACCAGGGTCACCCTCCACCAGGCCCCCACTCATATCTCCCACCACCCCCACACCCCAGCCACCAGGGGCAGCCTCCACCAGGCCCCCACTCATGTCTCCCACCACCCCCACCCCCCTGCCACCATGTGCAGCCCCCACCAGGTCCTCACAATCCCCAATCATGTGCGTAATGGTCAGCCTCCACAGCCAAAAAGCCCTACCAAGTAACCCATTCACCCACATGGAAATGGAAATCACATGTTACACCCCCAATGTACATGAAGCAAATGAACCCATGTCCGTCACACACATATTTTCCAATTGAATGGGAAAACACACAACATGACATGCATGAAACCAATGAGATGAAACCACACAGTGAACAATGGAAAAAAAAATGTATTGAAAAAAATACGAATGCCAAAGAAAGAAAACTAACTACAATGTAAATGTGAAAAAATAAGCTGCATGTCCGCATAAAAACACAAAACTAGAAAATCAAATCAAAAAAATGTTGTCCAAAGTGAAATGTAAAAACTCTCCATGCAACAAAGAACTATGTACAAAAATAACAAGGGTCCATCATCACAACTGAACTAAGGAAACCTCCTAAAAAACCTACCTAAATATCAACTATATACAAAAAGTGGAGCAGTGTCCGTCGACTCCAAATCATAATAAGAACGAAAGGAAACCTAAAACTAAAGAACTATATACAAAGGCGGCGGGCAAGTCCAGCGGCTCACTCTGTGGTGTCCCGGGCCAGGGCATCATCGAACTCCTGTTCGATGTCCCGTAGGCGGTCCAGTTCCATGGCCCCGAGGGTCCGCAGGGACGACGCTGTGTCCTCCTCCAACCCCCTGCGGATTGCCTCGAGGCACTCGGCCCGCCTCAGGGCTCTCCGCATGGAGTTCTCCGCCCTGACCATTGTGAGCCGCGCCTCTTCCGCCCGCCGCCGCTCCGCACCTATGGCGTGGCCCAACCGCTGCCACACGGAAGACACTCTCTGTCCTGGGTCCCCCTGCCCTCCGGCCGATGCCTGCCCCTCCGATGTTGAAAGCCCCGAGCCTTCATGTCTCCCACCATCTTGCTGCTGCTGCTGCTCTTCCTCTGCCCGTGCACTGCCTCCTGCTGCCTGCACATCCTCCGCCGGCTGGGGTGCACCTGTTGATGTGGCCACCCCTGCTGGACCTCCGACTCCCGACTGTGGCAGGGATGCCTCCTCCACCAGCCTGGCCGCACTGTCAGAGGCAGCTCCACAGGGCACCCAGGTGACTGATGGGTGGGAAGATGGCACAGAGGACGACTGGCGCGTAGGGGGTCCAGTTGAGGAGGGGGTCGGAGCAAGCCCCATCAGACAGCGGAATCCGGCCTGGGTGACCTGTCCCAGCAGGCTGACGTGGTCAACGAGCCATTCGAGATGACGTGCAGTCTCTCCATGAAAAGACTGCAGGTCACCTCGCATGGCCCGTTGACGCAACGCCACACCAGCCAGGACAGGCTCAACTGGGGCAGCTGGGACCCCACAGGGCCCAACAGGGGAAGATGGCACAGAGTCATCCAGGTTGGTGGGGGGTTTGGTGGAGGAGGGGGCCGCGCAAGCACCAGAGACAGGGTCTGGAGGTGGGGATCCCACTGGTGCTAGTGGTGCAGTCCTGGACCAGGGACAGGAGGCAGCACAGGAGGCAGCACAGGCGGCCGCGGAGGTGCCTGTGTGCAATCCTGTCCCCGATCCTGTCCCTGCATCATCTTGCACCAGCAGGGATGCCTACGTCCAGACCCGTTTCCAGGCAGGGGATGAGCTGACGTCAACTGGCCTTCCTCTGCCTGCGGACGTGGCTATCCAGGTCCGGGTTGAGCCTGTCCTGGCTGGTGTGGCGTTGCGTCAACGGGCCATGCGAGGTGACCTGCAGTCTTTTCATGGAGAGACTGCACGTCATCTCGAATGGCTCGTTGACCACGTCAGCCTGCTGGGACAGGTCACCCAGACCGGATTCCTCCGTCTGATGGGGCTTGTTCCGACCCCCTCCTCAACTGGACCCCCTACGCGCCAGTCGTCCTCTGTGCCATCTTCCCACCCATCAGTCACCTGGGTGCCCTGTGGAGCTGCCTCTGACAGTGCGGCCAGGCTGGTGGAGGAGGCATCCCTGCCACAGTCGGGAGTCGGACGTCCAGCAGGGGTGGCCACATCAACAACTGCACCCCAGCCGGCGGAGGATGAGCAGGCAGCAGGAGGCAGTGCACGGGCAGAGGCAGAGCAGCAGCAGCAACATGGTGGGAGCCATGAAGGCTCGGGGCCTTCGACATCGGAGGGGCAGGCATCGGCCGGAGGGCAGGAGGACCCAGGACAGAGAGTGTCTTCCGTGTGGCAGCGGTTGGGCCACGCCATAGGTGCGGAGCGGCGGCGGGCGGAAGAGGCGCGGCTCACAATGGTCAGGGCGGAGAACTCCATGCGGAGGGCCCTGAGGCGGGCCGAGTGCCTCGAGGCAATCCACAGGGGGTTGGAGGAGGACACGGCGTCGTCCCTGCGGACCCTCGGGGCCATGGAACTGGACCGCCTCCGGGACATCGAACAGGAGTTCGATGATGCCCTGGCCCGGAACACCACAGAGTGAGCCGCTGGACTTGCCCGCCGCCTTTGTATATAGTTCTTTAGTTTTAGGTTTCCTTTGTTTTTTCTTATGATTTGGAGTCGACGGACACTGCTCCACTTTTTGTATATAGTTGATATTTAGGTAGGTTTTTTAGGAGGTTTCCTTAGTTCAGTTGTGATGATGGACCCTTGTTATTTTTGTACATAGTTCTTTGTTGCACGGAGAGTTTTGACATTTCACTTTGGACAACATTTTTTGGATTAGATTTTCTAGTTTTGTGTTTTTATGCGGACATGCAGCTTCTTTTTTCACATTTACATTGTAGTTAGTTTTCTTTCTTTAGCATTCGTATTTTTTTCAAATACATTTTTTTTTCCATTGTTCACTGTGTGGTTTCATCTCATTGGTTTCATGCATGTCATGTTGTGTGTTTTCCCATTCAATTGGAAAATATGTGTGTGACGGACATGGGTTCATTTGCTTCATGAACATTGGGGGTGTAACATGTGATTTCCATTTCCATGTGGGTGAATGGGTTACTTGGTAGGGCTTTTTGGCTGTGGAGGCTGACCATTACGCACATGATTGGGGATTGTGAGGACCTGGTGGGGGCTGCACATGGTGGCAGGGGGGTGGGGGTGGTGGGAGACATGAGTGGGGGCCTGGTGGAGGGTGCCCCTGCACTGCTGGGGGGTGGGGGTGGTGGGAGACATGAGTGGGGGCCTGGTGGAGGCTGCCCCTGCACTGCTGGGGGGTGGGGGTGGTGGGAGACATGAGTGGGGGCCTGGTGGAGGGTGACCCTGGTGGCTGGGGGGTGGGGGTGGTGGGAGACATGAGTGGGGGCCTGGTGGAGGGTGACCCTGGTGGCTGGGGGGTGGGGGTGGTGGGTGACATGAGTGGGGGCCTGGTGGAGGCTGCCCCTGCACTGCTGGGGGGTGGGGGTGGTGGGAGACATGAGTGGGGGCCTGGTGGAGGCTGCCCCTGCACTGCTGGGGTGTGGGGGTGGTGGGAGACATGAGTGGGGGCCTGGTGGAGGCTGCCCCTGCACTGCTGGGGTGTGGGGGTGGTGGGAGACATGAGTGGGGGCCTGGTGGAGGCTGCCCCTGCACTGCTGGGGGGTGGGGGTGGTGGGAGACATGAGTGGGGGCCTGGTGGAGGGTGCCCCTGCACTGCTGGGGGGTGGGGGTGGTGGGAGACATGAGTGGGGGCCTGGTGGAGGGTGACCCTGGTGGCTGGGGGGTGGGGGTGGTAGGAGACATGAGTGGGGGCCTGGTGGAGGGTGACCCTGGTGGCTGGGGGGTGGGGGTGGTGGGAGACATGAGTGGGGGCCTGGTGGAGGGTGACCCTGCACTGCTGGGGGGTGGGGGTGGTGGGAGACATGATTGGGGGCCTGGTGGGGGCTGCCCATGGTGGCTGGGGGGTGGGGGTGGTGGGTGACATGAGTGGGGGCCTGGTGGAGGCTGCCCCTGCACTGCTGGGGGGTGGGGGTGGTGGGAGACATGAGTGGGGGCCTGGTGGAGGGTGCCCCTGGTGGCTGGGGGGTGGGGGTGGTGGGAGACATGAGTGGGGGCCTGGTGGAGGGTGACCCTGGTGGCTGGGGGGTGGGGGTGGTGGGAGACATGAGTGGGGGCCTGGTGGAGGGTGACCCTGCACTGCTGGGGGGTGGGGGTGGTGGGAGACATGAGTGGGGACCTGGTGGGGGCTGCCCATGGTGGCAGGGGGGTGGGGGTGGTGGGAGACATGAGTGGGGGCCTGGTGGAGGCTGCCCCTGCACTGCTGGGGTGTGGGGGTGGTGGGAGACATGAGTGGGGGCCTGGTGGAGGGTGACCCTGGTGGCTGGGGGGTGGGGGTGGTGGGTGACATGAGTGGGGGCCTGGTGGAGGCTGCCCCTGCACTGCTGGGGGGTGGGGGTGGTGGGAGACATGAGTGGGGGCCTGGTGGAGGCTGCCCCTGCACTGCTGGGGTGTGGGGGTGGTGGGAGACATGAGTGGGGGCCTGGTGGAGGGTGACCCTGGTGGCTGGGGGGTGGGGGTGGTGGGTGACATGAGTGGGGGCCTGGTGGAGGCTGCCCCTGCACTGCTGGGGGGTGGGGGTGGTGGGAGACATGAGTGGGGGCCTGGTGGAGGGTGCCCCTGGTGGCGGGGGGGTGGGGGTGATAGGGGACATGAGTGGGGGCCTGGTGGAGGCTGCCCCTGCACTGCTGGGGGGTGGGGGTGGTGGGAGACATGGATGGGGGCCTGGTGGAGGGTGCCCCTGGTGGCGGGGGGGTGGGGGTGATAGGGGACATGAGTGGGGGCCTGGTGGAGGCTGCCCCTGCACTGCTGGGGGGTGGGGGTGCAGGGGGACATGAGCAGGTGTGCAGGGTAGTCCCCTGTTTTGTGGGCTGCCTGCAGGGGCCGTGGAGGGTGTACAGGGAACACCTGTGAGGACCCACCCAGCCTAATTGCGTGTGATAATTCCCGCACACCCCTGTAATACACGTACCTGGCCAAATCACATGTGAGAATTCCCGCGCACCCCTGTAATACACGTACCCAGCCGAATCGCGTGTAGAACTTCCCGTGTACCCCTGTAATACACGTACCCAGCCAAATCGCGTGTGATAATTCCCACATACCCCTGTAATACACGTACCCTGGCCAATCGCGTGTAGAACTTCCCACGCACCCCTGTAATACACGTACCAAGCCAAATCGCGTGTGATAATTCCCACGCACCCCTGTAATACACGTACCTGGCCAAATCGCATGTGAGAATTCCCGCGCACCCCTGTAATACACGTACCCAGCCGAATCGCGCGTAGAACTTCCCGTGTACCCCTGTAATACACCTACCCAGCCAAATCGCGTGTGATAATTCCCGCGCACCCCTGGAATACACGTACCCAGCCAAATTGCGTTGATAATTCCCGCGCACACGTACCCAGCCAAATCGCGTGTGATAATTCCCGCGCACCCCTGTAATACACGTACCCAGCCAAATCGCGTGTGATAATTCCTGCGTACCCCTGTGATACACGTGCCCTGGCTAATCGCGTGTAAAACTTCACGCGTACCCCTGATATGCACGTTACCCGCTTTGCGTTCCTTGTTTGGCAGCCCTGTGGACTGGTCCAGGGTTAGCGCTGCCCTTTGCGATGATTTAGCGATTTTGATGGCTTTTCCTTGCGCGAGGGCGTTCTTGGGGGCGTTACTGGCGCTGCTGCAGGGTCGCTGCGATACTCTGCGCCACGGCTGGTTTGGGAGCCTGAAATCCATGAATACGCTGTGCGCGGAAATCGGTTTTAGCGCACGTGCCTGGCGCAGACAATTGCACGCGGACACTCTGCGCCAGCCGCTTGCGACACTTTTCTGCGAAATTCTATGAATTACCCTGACATTGTCTTGTCATCCCTAGATACAAACTGCACAAATCTTGGTGGGTGGGGGCAAATCAGCTTCCCAGTTCTGGCAGCCAATCTTTGGAACTCACTACCCCTAGTACCAAGAGTGGAACCCTCATTGGTACGTAGCCTTGATCTTTAACACAACGGTTTGGCCAGCTGTAATCTCTTTGTACGATTTCTAAGCTAAAGTGCCAAGATACCTTTGGGTTTGGCATGCTCTATAAATAAATAAACAATGCTCTGAGTAAGTGCAAGGAGGTAGGGGACTGTACAGTTACAACCCCTAAGTGTGTGGCAGGCCCGGAGGCAGTACAGGAGAGACTGATCGAGGAGGAGCCTGGCACCCAGTGACACTCTGAGGGTAGCCAGGTAACCAGTTGGCGCAGAAAACAAGTAGGTCAGCAGGGGAGGGAGAGAGAGAGAGAGAGAAAGTGGGAGAGAAAATGAAGGTCTTGAGTGCTTCCAGAACTTCAGGTGATCTGGCTCAAGTTTGTGAGGAGCAGGAAGGCAATTGCAGAGGGAGGCACTTGCAGAGGAGAGATCTACCCCCCAACTGTCTGCCTGGAGAAGCATTAGTACCTCAGAGAGTTGGAGGTAGCTGAGCAAAGAGCTCTGGAAGGAAGGTATTTTGGAAGAGAGTCGGATGTAATGCAGGCCCCGGCCCTAGAAAGCCCCATGGATGATGCAGAGGGTCTTAAACTTTCTCCGTCCATCCACCGGGAGCCAGTGTAGAGATTTCAGGGCTGAGAGATACAGTCCCTGGGCTTGAGGCTGAGGATACATCTCCCAGTCCTGCTCTGGATTAGTTGAAGAGAGCAGAGAGTAGAAGAAGGCAGATTGGGAAAGAGCTGTTAGAGTAGTCCAGCCTAGAGAGTACCAGGGTTCTGGAGACAGTGGGCCTCATTAAGACTCCAGCGGTAGCCGTGCTGGTAAAAACGGCAGGCTGCTGCCGGAGTCATGGTTTTTTTCCAGCGCCTGTCAATGGGGAATCACCGGGGCATTACAGCCCGGCAGTTCTTCCGGCCAGGCGCCGGAAAAAGAAACTCCCCATTCCCATTCGAGTCCCTTTGGACTCAAGGGGAATGGGGAGGACGGTAGCACCAACATCTCTTGTAATGGTGGTGGTGCTACCGTCAAAGTCTGCAGGCGGGTGCCGTTCTGCCCACCAAGTCAAACCTGGCAGGCGGGAGGACATCCCAGCCGCAAACCTGTACTCTGCCAGTCCGGTAACAACGGGGCCGGTAGCTCAACGGCACCATTGTTACCGTGACCGGCTGGGTTATAATGAGGCCCAGTGAGCTGGGGGAAAGGGAAGAATACATCTGAAGATGTGCAGCTGGTAGTGGGCATTCTTGGCAAGGTCCATGATGTGCGCTGAGAAGGAAAGAGTGGAGTCGAAGATGACACCAAGGTTTTTTGCCTCACAGAAAGGCGAAGTAAGAGGGCCCAAAGAGGGTGGCTAGAGTAGGAGAGGGAAAGTGGAATCAGGGGTCCCAATGAGAAGGATCTCAGTCTTACTGGCATTAAGGCAGAGATCGTTGGAGGCGCACCACACCTGAATCGCGAATAGACAGTCAGGAATGAGCGAGAGAGGAGAGGAGGCTGAGGGGAGCCTAAAATAGAGCTGAGTGTCACCCCGATTTAACACAGAAAGTTAGAGCAGAAGGTAGAGATCAAGTCGTGCCAAAAGGGC
Source organism: Ambystoma mexicanum (assembly GCF_040938575.1). Classification (NCBI taxonomy): domain Eukaryota; kingdom Metazoa; phylum Chordata; class Amphibia; order Caudata; family Ambystomatidae; genus Ambystoma; species Ambystoma mexicanum. The sequence continues at coordinate 690,153,032 of NC_090924.1, read as the reverse complement.
CAGGTAGACATTGAAGAGCCATGGCAAAAGGATAGAAAATTTCCATGTGAAAATGTGCCCACACCTTGCAAAAGGTGAGCGTTAGCATCAGCACTCTGCAGGAGGTTAACATCGCCATCAGTGGGGCGCCCTCCCCCAATTAACCGACAATTACATCAGAAGTGTGCCTGAAGTGTGCTGCTTGGCTGCTGTATATTATAAGTGTTGAACTATTCACCCCATTGTGACTTGCTACTGGTTAATAACTGCTTTATCATTGCTAGCCACACCCACTCTCCCAGAGTTCCATAAAAGAACCAGCCCGCCACTTCAGTGCACGCACATCAGAAGCGTGCTGCTTGGCTGCTGGATATTATGTGTTGACCTATTCACCCCATTGTGGTATGCAGCACTGAACTCTTACACCTCACTTCCAGCTTCTGGTGACTTTGTTCTGTGTCAAGTATTTAGATTAGGAATACTATGCTCTTCATTTTTAGACTTGTTACTGATGAAAAGCTGCTTTATTGTTGCTGGCCACGCCCACTCTTCCAGTGTTCCATAAAAGAACCAGGCTGCGTGAATCAGCGCACACACATCAGAAGTGCGCTGGAAGCGTGCTGCTTGGCTGCTGGATATTATACGTGTTGAACTATTCACTCCATTGTGGTCTGCAGCACTGAACTCTTACCCCTCACTTCCAGCTTCTGGTGACTGTTCTGTTTCAAGTATTAAGATTAGCAATACTATGATCTTTATTTTTATTTTTAGATTTGTTACTGGTGAAAAACTGCTTTATTAATGCAGGTCATGCCTACTCTCCCAGAAATCCATAAAAGAACCAGGCTGCGTGAATCAGCGCACACACATCAGAAGTGCGCTGTAAGTGTGCTGCTTAGCTGAGCTGCTGGCAGTAACAGTCCCAGCCATTTCACTCCCGTTGCCTCTTAGAGTGTTAGCGGTAGCACTCAAGCAGCTCCTTTTGGCTGGGTGAGTTTGCTTCTTCTATTCATACTTGATCAGCAAGCTAACAGTCTTCACGAAACGAAAACTTTACTATCGCACATTAATAAACAAGTTTGTTACTATCGCACATTAATAAACAAGTTTGTTACAAGCCCTAGGAATTCTATACATTGAAGACAGCTATGCCGCCGCAAAAAGAAATTACGAAGTTAGCTATCCAACCTGCTTGCATCCCTGCGAGATCCTCTCACATACTGAGCGGCATCCATAAAATAAACACATGTACCCCACTCCCTCTAAAAACACACATTGTAGACATCCGCAACTTCTACCATTGTGGACCGAAGCCAATACGGGCTTCCACTGTAGCTGTCATGCCATGGCCCCATGTGCGGCGGCGACAGCGTCTGGGCACCCCTTATGTCACCTAAAAAGTTCCCTGGCATCTTGGCCAATGCCGCAGGTTCGGCGGTCCTGTTCGGACTACAATTCCCAGCATTCTGTGTCATTAATGTTCTTGGGCACTATGGTCACGTGAGGAGCACATAACGTGTTTCCGCGTCCGCATGCTAGTAGACAATTAGTAGTCAACTTAACCGCGGCTTGAGTGCTCCTTAACTGTGCATCTGGTGCCAGTTTCGAAGTGTTTTGAACTCCGTTACTCCTGTCCTGATTCCTGTTTCTGGTCCCTTGCCTGTTATCACGGACTATTCTCTTGGATTACCCCTTGGTTTTTGGTGCCCGGCTTCTTCGGATTGATTCCCCGGTTCCCCGACGCTGCATTGTTTACTTGGATTGTCTTGCTGCCTCACGTTTTGTTACGTTGATATTTGGATTCCAGTTACCCGGTATATAAAACTGCTAGGGCTTGTCAAGCAGTTTCTGACTCCCGTCTCAGCTAAGACCTTTACCCTTCCACTTACCTGTATTACTCTTCCTTCAGCCTTTTCCACTTTCACATACTACCTAACCTTGCTTTCTCTTTTACCTCTTGCAAAATCCCATTTCTTATTTTCATTGATTTTATTCCTTGCCATACCTTTGGGACGCTTTGCTGAACTTTCAAGGACCTTCTTCCTGGACATCCGATGACCACTCTGGACGCTCTCCTGATTTCACCTCTGGTCACTCATCCTTCACTTATCTTTGGGACGCTATGCAGAATATCGAAGGAATGCTTTGCAAGCCCTTTTAGATTGTGCCCTCGTGCTGTCCGGGTCAGGTGCTTCAACACTGACTATTTGGGATTTTGAACTCACTCTGTGGATTTGGCTACACCTTTTCTCACCTTGCTGAATTCTGTGGTGCCAAGTAGGTTTCGGGTCTTTTTCCTTCACGGAGCAGGAGTGGGAAGAAGAGGGTGGTGGTTGCCAAGGTTGGTATCCTTGACTACTGTACTGAACTGTTGTTATTGTTCTTTCCTCTAGCTCTGTTGCTGCTGCTCCTGCCTTTTCACTCAAGCCCCTGCTCTGTCAGGTGTACTATATTCCTGCAGACTGCGCTCTTGTGGGGAAAGTCTGGTTGCACTTAGCTCCAGACTAAGAGTGAATTGTGTAATATACATAACTGTCTAGGTTTTGACAGATTAAGGAGCCCTTTTTATTACACGCCTGTGGGCCATGGATCTGGGACCAGATCCAGTGCAGGCGCTCATTCAAGCCTTATCAGCCTTGTGCACTGACATGGCTTCCGCCCATAAGACTTTACATCAATGTATGGACGTGTTAGAGAGCTTTATACAACCGTTACCTCCTGATGAGGAGTTTGGTGAGGCTGCAGCAGTCGCAAACCCTCCAGTACCCCAAGCTCAACCTCCCGCTCCGACCCCCGTTGTGTTGCCTGGGCCTTTCCCTTTGGCTCCACCAGAACGCTTCACACGTGACCCAAAGGCATTATCAAACTTTTGTGAACCAATGCCGTCTGCACTTTCTTTGTCGTCCATTGGTATTTGCAGATGCCACGACTAAGGCTGCTTTTGTTCTGTCCCATTTGGGCGGGACGGCAGCCGCCTGGGCCAACCCTCTGTTAGAGGCAGATCACCCGGTGTTGTACAATTTTGATGCCCTAATCCCAGGGTCGGATTGGCCCCTCGGCCTTTCGGCCCGTGGCCGGGCTGAAATCGTCCCTGGGGACTGGGGGCCGGTTTCTGGCCATGCCTGGGCCGGTTTTGAAAAACAACAAAAACTTTTTTGTTACATTTTTTTTTTAATTCAAAAAGCCTTTCATCCTTCTTAGGTCGATAAATGAGTACCAACACAGGTTGGGTGATATTGTATGCATGTTTGTTCTATAAAAAAAAGCTTAAGCGTAAGTGCTATACAATAACATATTATCATTGGGCCTTGGACGTCTGCTTGGATTCACAGTAATTTAGTGTACTTAGGAACAATGCTATTTCATGCCACTTCCAGATTTGTCAAGGGGTGAAAGGTCATGTTTCATCGCTTCCCGGGATGTCACTTTGGGGTGGGGGTCAAATGACATCCCTTCCGGTGATGTCATCAGATGTCAAGGGTCGTGAGGGTGGGCCACTTTTTTGAGGAGAGGGGAGGGCCACGTTTTTTTTGGGTGACCGGGCCTATTTCTTGTCCCAGTCCGACCCTGCCTAATCCAACCGATGAACGCTGTCTTTGACATGCGACATAAGGCGCAGGCCACTGATCTCGAGTTTCTTGCCATCACTCAGGGTAAAGCAGACCTCTTAACTTATCGCGCCCGCTTTAACCAGTTAGCGGCTGAGACCACGTGGCCAGAACAGAAAAAAGCGCCCATCTTCTACAAACAGACTTTCTGACGAACTCAAGGATGCTTTGTCAGTGGTACCAGCAGTACCGTCCGTTTTTTCGGAATTGGTGGACCTAGCCTTACAGGTCGATGCCAGGCACCAGCAGAGACTAGGCGAATGCCGGTTCTGGATTTCCGCATCTTGGCCAAGTTGGAGGCTGGTACTTCTAGTTCGTCAGGGGAAGTGGAACCCATGCAAATAGGGTCTACCAGGGGTCCGTTACCCAAGGCAGAACGGGAGGGACGCATGATCAACAATCTCTGTTTCTATTGTGGCCAAGCAGGTCATTACATTCGCGTATGCCCCAAAAGACCAGCTAAAATGGCGGGAAACGCCAAGATTCATCCTTAACTCAAGCCTGCAGGATGAGTCAACTAATAGAGGGCTCAGGAGAAAATCATTTTGCCTCTCATATGTTCCTTTCTATGTGTTTTTCTGCCCCAGGTTTTGTGCCTTTTTCCAGCCCCGTCATGATCGATTCTGGTGCTAGCGGAAATTATATGGATGTACAGTTGGCTAGTCACCATGGGTTGCCTACTTCTACCAAAGAGATACCTGAGGAAGTACATGCCGTAGATGGTTCCTGTCTGATTTCAGGACAAGTAACAGAACAGACCGGACCTCTTCGGGTGTCAACTCCAGAGGGCCATTTCGAGTACATTACGCTTGATCTCATTTTGGCTCCTCAGTTCAGGATTATGTTTGGCCTATCTTGGTTACAGACCCATAATCCTGTTATTGATTGGATCCAGCAAACAGTGTGCTTCTCCTCTGTGTTTTGCAGTCGCAATTTCTTGGTTCTCAGGATGTCTCGGAATTGTCGCCTTGCTTGGCAATGGTTGCTAACTTTTCCTCGGTTAGTGCCATCCTACAAAACCCCACTTCAGAATTACCTTCAGTATACAGAGAATATGTCGATGTTTTTGACAAAGGACTTTCTGAAAAACTTCCTCCACATCGTAGTTATGACTGCCCCATTGATTTGGTCCCTGGGGCAGTCATTCCACATGGTCGGGTTTACTCCTTAACGCAAAAAGAGGAGGATCATCTACGAGAGTATGTAGACAAAGCTCTATGCCTGGGGCATATGCGGCCATCTCGCTCCCCTGCAGCATCCCCAATTTTCTTTGTACCCAAGAAAGAGGGGGGCTACGCTCCTGTTTGGACTACAGGGCTCTTAATAAAATTACTGTTAAGAACCAGTATCCACTGCCTCTGATATCTGAACTACCTGACAAGTTGACCTCGTCCACCATTTTCACCAAGCTAGAGTTAAGAGGGGCGTACAATCTGGTGAGGATGAGAAGTGGGGGCGAGTGGAAGACTGCCTTTAAGACCAAGTTTGGTCTATACGAATACTGTGTAATGCCCTTTGGGCTTTGTAACGCCCCAGCCACTTTCCAACATTTCGTCAATGATATATTCAGAGATATGTTAGATTGTTATGTTGTAATATATCTTGATTATATTTTGATTTTTTCCAATACTTTGCACCAACACGTCCAGCATGTCTGTTCTGTTCTACAACATCTTTGGGAAGACTCCTTATATGCAAAGCTGGAGAAATGTGTTTTTCATGCATCCTCAGTCGAATTTTTGGGATTCCAAATATCTGCGAAAGGGGTGCATTTGTGTGCTTCCAAAGTCCAGGCAGTGCTAGACTGGCCTGTTCCGACTTCTGTGAAAACTCTGCAGTCCTTTCTGGGCTTTGCAAACTTTTATTGCAGGTTCATAGTCTTGTTTTCTGAGATTGTGGCCCACCTTATGCGCCTTATCAGCCCTAATATTCCATTTCTTTGGGATTCTGATGCGCAATTGGCTTTCCAGGCCTTGAAGGAGGCTTTTACTACGACTCCTGTTTTGCAGAACCCCAACCCGTCTCTCCCCTTTATCGTGGGGGCTGATGCCTCTGCCATTGCAGTAGGGGCTATCCTTTCACAAATCTGTCCCTCTACACAGCAGATGCACCCAGTTGCATTCTACTCCCGAAAATTGCCATCTGCTGAACGCAATTATACGATAATGGACAGAGAATTCTTGGCCATTCGAGCTGTGTTTAAAGAGTGGAGACATCACCTTTTGGGGGCAAGACACCCGTTAACGATGTATACTGACCATAGAAATTTACAAACCCTGTCCCATGCAAAATGTACCAATGCCCGACAAATAGGTTGGCACCTCTTCTTCACAATGTTCGACTTCACTGTAACTTACCGTACTGCCCTCTACATGGATGCTTTATCCCGGATTGCTACCGATTGTGACACTCAAAAACCGGTAGCACGGATTTTACCCTCTGGCTCGGTGGTCTTTGTATGTTTGGCTTCTCCGTCCCTTTTGGACCTGGTCTGGCAGTGGGCCAAAGATCATGTTTCCTCTCTTGAGGGGTTGGGTGCTACACTTGTTTCAGGTCTTCCTTATGTTCATTGTCTGTTATTTCTTCCGGATAATAGAACCAGGAGAACGGCTCTCGATTGGTGGCATGATTCCAAGTTGGTGGCCACATCCAGGTCGGACTAAAACATATGAACTATTGCATCGGTGGTGTTGGTGGCCTGGAATGAAGAAGGAGACCAATCTGTATGTCTCCATGTGTGCCATCTGTACCCAGTGCAAGCGCCAACCAGGGAAACCTGTAGGTCTCCTGATGAAAATGTCCTTACCTCCGCACCCGTGGTACATGGTTACTCTTCATTTTGTAGTGGACCTCCCGGTGGTCCAGGGTAGGTCGGCCATACTTGTGGTAGCTGACAAATTTAACAAAATAGCCCGATTTATACCGTGTTCGGGTGTCCCGCCCCGCCCCCCTATTGGCCCCCCTGTTCTTTGACAATGTTCTTTGTTTTTTTGGGCTTCCCAGTGATGATATCCGACTGAGGGTCACAGTTTACATCGCACTTTTGATGCGCTCTAACCAATGCATTGGGCATCGATGCTCGTCTTTCCTCTGATTATCACCTGCAAACGGATGGACAAACCGAGCGTACTAACGCCACGATGGAACAGTACCTCGACTGCCTATGCCTACAACATCAGTCGAAATGGTTGTCTGTTTTGGGGGCTGCCGAGTTTGCATATAACAATTCTCGACATTCGTCGGTAGGTTGTTCCCTGTTCTATGCTCTCTACAGCCTACACCCAAGAATCCTTCCATCTATTCTCCCTTCTTTAGACCAGGTTCCTGCTGCTAAGAATGCGAGAGATTCACTAATTGCCATTTGTAACTCTGTTCTTTGCCATCTTCAGGCTGCTCACCTACGAACAAAGGAACAGGCAGACAAACATTGCTCGCCAGCTCTTTTCTACACTCAGGGGGATCGAGTGTGGTTGTCTACTAAAAACCGCGCCATTAGGGGTAAACGGAAGCTTTTGCCCTGCTATGTGGGTCCTTATGAAGTCTTGCAATGCCTTAATCCTTCTGTTGTACGCTTGCGTATCCCTCCTCATTGGCGTTTACACCCAGTCTTTCATGTCTCCCTGCTCCGTCCTTTTGTGCCTGGTACCTGGCTCCCTACTGCCCTAGCTCCACTCTCGGTGCAGGGGGAGGACGAATATGAGGTGCACGCTATCCTGGACACACGAGTACATCATGGGATACGCTCCTATTTGATTGATTGGAAGGGATACGGCCCTGAGGACAGAACATGGGAACCGGCCTCCAATCTGCACGCTCTTACGTACCTTCTGGCGTGAGCGCTTGCTTGCTGCTGGGTGGCGATACACTTTGCGGGGGGTACTGTCATGCCCCGGCCCCATGTGCGGCGGCGACAGTGTCTGGGCACCCCTTATGTCACCTGCAAAGTGCCCTGGTGTCTTGGCCAACGCCGTAGGTTCGTCGATCCTGTTCAGACTACAATTCCCAGCATTCTGTGTCAGTAATGTTTTTGTGCACTATGGTCATGTGGGGAGCACGTAATGTGTTTCCGCGTCTGCACGCTAGCAGACTATTAGTAGTCAACTTAACCGTGGCTCGGGTGCTCCTTAACTGTGTATCTGGTGCCCGTTTCTAAGTATTTTGAACTCCGTTACTTCCGTCCTGATTCCTGTTTCTGATCCCTTGTCTGTTATCACCGACTATTCTCTTGGATTACCCCTTGGTTTTTGGTGCCCGGCTCCTTCGGATTCATTCCCCGGTTCCCCGATGCTGCATTGTTTTCTTGGATTGTCTTGCTGCCTCGCGTTTTGTTACGTTGATATCTGGATTCCAGTTACCCAGTGTTTAAAACTGCTAGTGCTTGTCAAGCATTTTCCGACGCCCGTCTCAGCTACGACCTTTACCCTTCCCCTTACCTGTGTTCCTCTTCCTTCAGTTTTTTCCACTTTCACATACTAACTAGCCTTGCTTTCTCTTTCACCTCTTGCAAAATCCCATTTCTTATTTTCATTTATTTTATTCCTTGCCATACCTTTGGGACGCTTTGCTGAACTTTCAAGGACCTTCTTCCTGGACATCCGATGACCACTCTGGACGCTCTCCTGATTTCACCTCTGGTCACTCTTCCTTCACTTACCTTTGGGACGCTGTGCAGAATATCAAAGGACTGCTTTGAAAACCCTTTTCGATTGCGCCTTCATGCCGCCCTGGTCAGGTGCTTCAACACTGACTATTTGGGATTTTGAACTCACTCTGTGGATTTGGCTACACCTTTTCTCACCTTGCTGAATTCTGTGGTGCCAAGTAGGTTTCGGGTCTTTTTCCTTCATGGAGCAGGTAAGAGTGGGAAGAAGAGGGTGGTGGTTGCCAAGGTTGGTATCCTTGACTATAGTACTGAACTGTTGTTATTGTTCTTTCCTCTAGCTCTGTTTCTGCTGCTCCTGCCTTTTCACTCAAGCCCCTGGTCTGTCAGGTGTACTATATTCCTGCAGACTGCGCTCTTGTGGGGAAAGTCTGGTTGCACTTAGCTCCAGACTAAGAGTGAATTGTGTAATATACATAACTGTCTAGGTTTTGACAGTAGCAGAGCCGGACGGGTCATCAACTGCCTTAATTAGTCCATTGGCTTGTAGGGAAGTGCCAACTGATGAGCTCATCCAGCTGACTGCCTTACTCGTTAGCAGTGGCTGTGTATAATCACATGCCACGTGAACCCCCGAATGCAAATACAACCCCTTTAGCGATCACAAAACCCAAAAAGTATATTGGCGAACGTCCAACTTGGGATTTAACTATAAGTAATGACGCTGTAGGAGTGCAAGTCGCCCTGCCTGAACGGCGGAAAGCAAGCTCTCTGTGCAACCTAATACCCGTTGATGGCCCGGACTGCTCTGAGAGACAGACGCCCTCTGACATTGGCAATGTGGTCAGGGAGCAACGCCGGAAAAGTAGACTTGGCGACAAACTTTTTACCGGTTTCTCCACCACCTTCTTGCCATTGCAATCTCTCTCAGTCTCACAGTCCGTGCATAACTCAATTTTGTCATTCACTAAACCTACCACGAGGAAAGCATTGAAATCTGCACCTATAATAACGCCATCCTCGCGGCAGCCGAATACAAATGTAGCCACAGAAATCACCCTATCGGCGATGAATATAGCCCTGATGGCCCTAGCCAAATTGTTTGAAGCACTGGATAATAAAAGTGGCTCTGCAAACAGCGCTACTTACTGAACTTTGCCAGTGGCCCGTACAGAGTTCAAGTGACTTCACTGGAGCAGGCAACACCTCGGCCAACCACCCACTGCCGTCATGGCTTCAACTGGGAATAAGAGTGTAGTTACTGGCCCCAGTCAGTCCGAGAACCCTTTGAACATAATGGCCGACTCGGCCCTTAAACACAACAATGCTCATGAGCCCGCCCACTAGCAGTGCCATTCCACCTGAAATTGAATCCACACAAACAATTGGCAATTCAGCTACATATACATTAGCCATCAATAAAAGCCCAGATAAACAGGACTTTATTATCTTCAATCGAAATGGGAGAGCTAACGCCAAACTTCGGCCATCTTTGAAGAAATCTAAAAACATGAAATCCAAAGCGCCACGGCCCTAACCTAGCATGAGCCAATTTGTACGAGCAATAACTATACCCAAGAAAAATAGCGGAATTAGCTTCAACAACAATTGCCAGGAAATATGCCAAAATCAGTCGGGCAAATAAAAACAAAAGCTCCACAAGCACAACTATAGATCTGCAATACCAACCTTTGGATGATTTGATAGTAGCTGCAGACGCTCATCAATCTTCTGATCCACAAAATTCTGATTTACAATTTGCAACATGGGAAACAACACCCTTGCAGCGCATTCTAGGGTCTGTTGGCCAAATACCATCATGTCCCCAACCACACACCTTTACTGGTCTAGAACAGCAGCAAATTGAAATTGAGAAGTCGGTTGCCATCTACATGGCTTCCACTCATAAAAGAGGGGAGAATCTACCTGCTCACTTGAGTTTTCAAAGTGTAAATTATTCTGTGCTGCAGCATGAAGACCAAACATCTCAAGAATTAGCTCTTCCTTGGCGGTATGACAACCGAAGCAAAGACATGTCTCACCAAGGCCCTAAAAAGAAACCCCCGGTATGACTCAATAGAAACTTGAAGGTGTTGCAAGAATCTAGTGCTGCCTCTAAAATAGCTGTGGACCATTTTCACTACCTAATTTTACATTGTAGACCGGACACCCCATCCCCAATATGACTTGAATAGATCAAGTTCAGCGAAATTCAAAGCCTAGAGGACATTACCTCCGCTGATATCAATCAGGTGGAATTTCTTAGTGAATCCAACCTGACAGTAGTAAGGCTACGCTCAGGGGTAGTTCTTGATGCGCTCTGGCAAGCAGAGACGAACTTTTAGTGCTGGGCTTTTTGCTTAACCAAGAATCTTTTAGAAATTCTTCTGTTCCAGTCATACTTCCTAACACTCCAATGCTCACTTCCCAATTGACACACCCTTTGTGCATCACATGTTCCATTCCAGAGCAAGGCGATCATGCAGGGGGGAAACGCTACGAATCAGCACTCGGTAAGACAAGTGGCTCAGGCATAACAACAACAGGAACTCAAAAGGCATCTGTTTCCATGGCCAGTTGGAATACCCAAGGCTACCTAGATCTTCTGAAACCAGACTTCTAGGACTTAGAGTCATTCGATGTAGTTCTCCCACAGGCGACATGGTTGTCAGATTACAGTTTGGCCACACCACATTCTATTAACAGTGTCTGCAATAAAACCCCTTAAGCGTAGACCCATAACCGGGCTATTAGTTGCTGTTAAGGTTTCAGCCAACATGACTCTACTTCTCTGAGCTGCCCCTAATCACTACATCCAGCTGGTAAAACTTGAATGGGTAGATAAGAACATTGCAATCATTAATATATATAGAAGCAAGAGAGTTATTCACCCAACCGTCTTTTTTGATGACCTTATTCAAGTTCTTGACATAGTGGAATCTGACCCTTCCATCAGCCATACCATCTTGGTGGGAGACCTTAATCTTCATCTTTTTGCTGACTGCACCAGCTGAATATATTCTGAAGCAACAATGGCAAGCCATCATGGATGACAGACAGCTCCTGCTGACCAACAGGGCCCTCCCAGGGGACATACCCTGCAAAGCACATGGTACAGAGGCCAACGGCAGGCAATTATAGATTACATTTATGTTGATCATAATCTATTTTCTGCTGCCAATGCGTTCATCATTCAAGCGCAACTGCGAAGTGACCATGACATCTTAGCATTATCATGGTCCTGGCAATTTCAATTCAATTCCACTTGCATCAGTAAATATCAGTATCCGTTTACAGTTTCGGGAGGGAGGCAGAAATCGCCTTTAATGGACCGATGACATGTTAACACAACTGCATGACTGTATTAGATCTTCCATGCAGAATTTATACACAACTGCTTTACAGTTATTTAGAGAGCATAAGTCCATGACCAATTAACCGATCTTTAAACATCTCCATGGCCTACAGAAACGGAAGTCAGCTTTTCGGAGGGCCAAACAGGACATCTGGAACCTCCCATCTTCCGACAGATCTCTTGCCCTTAAAACAATAAAATCCCAGTATAAAAGCAAGAAAAGCTCTAATGTCGCAACAAGATGGCAAACTGATGCTTCGTCATATTGAGACTAAAAACTCAGCCCAAATATGGCAGTTGATCAGTCATGCCCATGGGTTGGCACAGTCCTCCATTCAAATAAACGCTGTGTCTGAACAGCAATGGATAAACCATTTTTCTGCTTTATATGCACTACCGAAAGAAACTCCTGCCGATGCAAACTCCTTTAACAAAAGAACTACACATAATAGTCACAGAGGTAAACATTATTTATTACATTCATAAATTGAGCAACTCGAGGGCGTGTGGCCATGATGGCTTACACAACTTCATGTTGATGCAACATCCAGTATCACGGGCAAAGATTTAGTATACCATCTTTAAACAGATACTAAGCACCAGAGTGCTTCCACCATCAATGCTACACTCAATCCTTAACCCTATTTCCAAAAAGGGCGATAGGGAGTCTCCCACCAACTATAGAGCCATTGCCCTTTTGGACGTGCCAGGGAAAATATTTGCCTGATTGACTCTGCAAAATTTTAACATCTGGCTGGACAAACATGATCCTAGAGATCCATTCCAGACAGGCTTTATTCCTGGTCTAGGTACTGCAATAAACCTCCCATCGATTAATGTCATCGAAGGACAGTCCCAGCTCATGCACCATCAAGTGTACATGGCGTTTATTGATTTTTGATCAGCATTTGACTCAATCTCCAAAGGACTTCTAATGCATAAACTCTGTGAGGCAAAATGGCCAGAGTCTACCACTGCTCTAATAGGATTACTGCATTCTAATACAACAATGCAAGTCCGTCTTACTATGACTGGTAATATGTCTGCAATTATTCCAACACCTAGAGGGTTGAAACAGGGCTGCATATTAGCTTCAGCCCTGTTCAACTTCTTTATTGCAGATGTAAGAAACAAATTTGCAGGAGTTTTAGCTGATGCCCCAAAGCGTGGCCATAAAGCCATACCTTGGCTCTTATATGCAGATGATATGGTTTTAATGTCAAAAACACTGAGAGGGCTACAGAATCTCTTGAATGCTCTCCAAGAATGTATGCAACTAAATGACCTGTCAATCAGTCTTGACAAAACTCAGATCCTAATGTCTGGAAAGCACAAGAAGGATACAATCACAAGGCGATGGACATTTAACAATTCAGACATTCAAATTGTGCATGAGTATCGTTATTTAGGGATCAACTTCAACAATCATACTCAAGATTTTACATACATTAATTATCTAAACAACAAATTAATAACAACCATATCTCAAGCACTGATTATTGGAGTGAAATATGGAAAATGTTCTTATACATCTGTCATCTCCTTCTACAGACAGAAGGTAATACCAATATTACTCTATGCGGCCGAGAACATGTTCTGTAATTCAGAGTCATTTTGGCTGAGGATTGAAGGTCGGTTCTGGAAACTAGTTCTGTCTTTACCGTCAAGTCACCCAATAGCCGTAATAAGGCATGAGCTAGGCCTAACATCTCTTTATGGAACCCTAATCTGGAAGCAATGTTCCTTGTACAGGAAATGCCTCATAACAAGTAAACCAGACACCTTACTAAATGTTTTATCCAGCTATGTACAAAATTCAAATTATAAATTCATGTCGGCTTGGAAAACGAAAGTTACTAACAATATGGATGGGGCTACAAAAGCCAAACGTAAAATCTGGCTCACAGATTTGATACATACCAGAGAAAGTTGTGAAATGTACAAGGATTCCATTAAAAATCTGTACATTCATAAAAGATACCAAAATCCTCAATCCTATCTTGTAAAATGTCCTGCTCCATTATATATACATGCGTTCTTGCGATTTAGATTAAATCTATGGCCTACCAAAGAACTAGCAGCCAGGCGCAAGATGATACCTCAAGCAGCCGACGTTTGCCGGTTTTGTCAGTCGAAGAGGCAGTCTGACTCAGTAAAGCATCTCTTAACAGAATGTTCTATGTTATCCAATGCACAAGATAAATTCCTGAAAAAGCACTATGGTGGTTATAACATCATGGACTCAGAAACCCTTCGGCGCTTTCTGTTTGGCCCGACAAAAAACTCCATTAGGGTAGCCATTGTACAATTTCTGCTTCATCTAAATATTGTCTCGATTAAGTGAATGCATTCTTTTTGGGTAGTAGAAGAAAATTGCAATAGCTTATCTGCACTCAATCCTCAAGGTAGAGAAAATGTTAAATGTAAAATAAGTGATTGAGATTTGATTGCTTTTTCCTATGCAACCATACTATAATACAATGGAGCTGTTCATCAATTGCTCAGCAAATGTCCATGTATCATGGTGCTAGCATCATGGATGTGCAACAATCTGAGTCACAAAGTAAATTATATATGAAAATTGTTTAATTATTACATTTTATAAAACGTTGACAGGTGTTTTTTTTAATATTTGTTTTCTTTATTAGTTCAAAGAATTTTATTTGCCCGGATGGCTCCATTTAAATGTCTTGTAAAACAGCATTGTATAAGCACCGTCTATAGCAGAAAGGGGATTGTTTACCTTTTATGATGATTCATCATTTTTCCTGTTCTTTTACCTTGTGTATTTTATTTGATTGTAAATCGTTTAAATTGTATATTGAAAGGTTGTATTTTATTCTGCAACCAGATCAATAAAAAAAGAAAAAATAAGCAAGTGGTTAGAGAGTTCCCGTGACCCAACAGCAACCTAAGTCGGATTTCAAACTGATAGAAATGTAAAAAAAGACACACCACACTTTTGCAGTGCCTTTGCAGGTATGTTTTTGCTTTATTCGTCAATAGGTAAGGAAAACATAAATCCACATGCAGGGAGGGTGGCAGAGGAGTGGGATATATTGCTTGAGTGTTGAAAACAGAAAGGTTCCATTATGGAATTGATTAGTGTAAGCTGCTGGCTTGTATGGAGCATATGGGGTTCTTCCTTGGACCCCTGAGGCAAGGAATGTGAATGTGAAGTCTTTAGCTACCATGAATCATTGAAAATGGTTTATCCTGGACCAAGTCCTTCAAACAAACGACAAACAGCATGATACCAATATGATGTTTCTTTAAAATATATAACATTTGGCAAGAAAAAGTGCATGTGTTTTAAATAAAACTTCCCAGTTTCTTTTTTATGGACCTGTCCCCCAAGGCAGTTTCTGAGCATTGGCCAACCCTTCAGCATACGCAGGACAAAGTACATAAAATCCATTAGAAAGATGCATAAGCATGAAAGGTATGCATCATTTCTTAAATGTTCAGCTAATGGGAGGGATCTGACGCTATTTCCTGTCTTCTATGGTGGTATATATGCTGCATTTAGCCTCCCGTAGTACCTCACGTGCAAGGTACGAGAATGCTACAGTAAAAATAAAACAGATGAGTCGAACAAAATGCGCCAATACCAAATCATTTCATACATACCAAATCAGAGAAAGCCCTGGCAGGAGAGTGTACCAGGCAAAGTCAAGTTGGACAGTGTGTAAAGTAAATCACATGAGGGAGTCCTGATAAGGATACATCAAGTATCTCCAAAGACTGTGTTTAAATTAAAGAGGAGAAGAAACGTGTCAGGAGTATACATAAGGTATCCTACCAAAATTAAGACTAACAGCTCAGTGGTTTTGCATACAAGTTGTTTTGCTGACCAAAGGAAGCCCAAGGAAAAGTCATATGCTTAAAGGTTTGAAGTACAGTGAAGAGAAATCCAGGGCAAGGGAGCTGTGAACTTTATCCATTTGGAACTTTTGTGTTGGAGTTATGCCTTTCTGTTTTGAACGTTTGTGCACTTTTCAAGGGCAAAAACATTCCCCTATCGACCTTACAGTTACGTTTTAGCGTGTGAGTACCAGTATAGCCTTTCGGACACAGGACATTTTTGCTTTGGACATCTTGACATCGGACAGACCTTTAGTTTTGTTGTAAGTATGGAAATCCCTCTTAGTAGGGTCAGCGAGGCATTTTCCAACCACCTTTCTATTTTAAATAAAAGTCTATAGCCACAAATATAAACTGTCTGTGTCTGTGTCTCATTCCTGGTTCCTCACACCAGACTTTTTAGTTTCTGAGCATTGGCCAACCCTTCAGCATACGCAGGACAAAGTAAATAAAATCCATTAGAAAGATGCATAAGCATGAAAGGTATGCATCATTTCTTAAATGTTCAGCTAATGGGAGGGATCTGACGCTATTTCCTGTCTTCTATGGTGGTATATATGCTGCATTTAGCCTCCCGTAGTACCTCACCTGCAAGGTACGAGAATGCTACAGTAAAAATAAAACAGATGAGTCGAACAAAATGCGCCAATACCAAATCATTTCATTGATTTCTCTATGCTTTAAAGATTCTTAATATTCCCTGCTTCGTCAGAGGAGAGTAGTGCAAATATGTAATTTTGCTGAAAAGGAAGCAAGCATAAAGACATTAAGGCTGCCATGTGCTAAAATCAAATCTAGAAGGGCCGAATTTGGGACGGGGGTTTCATTTCCCCTCTGGTCTAAGCACACTACAATGCTGGACAGTCATTGCAACAGAGCGAGCAGAACCATAGGAAGACGGAAGGCTGTTTGTCTTCTAATAGAATTTTAACAGACGTTTTTTGGGGAATTTGTTTACCACAGAAGGCAGAGGGAGACCCCCCACTCACCTCACTTACCTACCCATCCCCACCACCTACCTTTTGATGGTAACCAAAACTTCAGGAAAATGACTAGAGCAGTTGGGGGGGTCAACCAAAACACATAAACCCCAGGTGTAAATAATGCATAACCCACCAAAACCTTACCTGTATCATTACAGAAACCAGATCCATTAACATACACAATCAACTCAGGGTTATGCAAAGGCACATCTTTCAGGGCAGCTCTAGGAGTCCTGAGGTTCACAAACAGCACCAGACAATCATGGGGCACCCCCTCTGATGGAACTGGAAGGAGGAAGGCAGGGTTTCAGACAGGACATCTACTGATGCTCATATTTGCTGCCAAAATAACTGATTCCTATATCTTATTAATTGGGAATTTTAGATGTGTTGGGTCTTGCCCTATAGAAGCAGTGCTAAAACATCATGAGGTAACATAACTTTATGTCCCTGAACCAAAGCATCAGCTTTTTCAACTAACAATGCAGTAGCCGCCACAGCTCATAAACAAGAAGGTTACCCAGCAGCTTCCTGGTCTAGTGCTGCTCTATAAGATGTACATCGCTGGTGTTCATCACCATGCATTTTAGTTAACAAACCTTGAGTTAATCCTTCTCATTCACCACAAAAAGTTGTAAACGACTTCTGATAATCGGGCAGACCCAATGCTGGAGCTTTTAACAGTTCTTGCTTAATTTTAACAAAATACTCTGCAGCTTAAAGTGACCAAGGTAGGGGACTGTATTAAGGGTTAAATTTTGAAGGGGCATAATAATTGAAGCAATCGCAAGACCCACCTGTGGCAGTAACAGGTCAGTCCAAAGAATCCTCTCATTTGCTTTCATTTTCGGTGTCTGTGTACTTGTAAAATCACATGAATACGATCTTTGGAAAGGTGTCTCTCCCCAACGGAGATATTTTGGCCAAGATAATGACACAATTAAAGCTTTTCTTTAGTGGCTTTGTGCCCTTTCGAAGAAAGGCCGGCCACAGTTCGAGAGAATATCGCATTCAGGCTTAAGGGAGAGTCCAATTAAGGTTCATCTACATTTTGAACCAAAACAGACCCCTTTTTGAACACCAGAGACTAGTCAACTTTTCTTTTAAAAATCTGGGAGAAGAGAGTGAGTTTCCACATACCCCTGGGGCAGCCTCATAAAATGAAATTGGAGATTTCTATACGTAGAGGGGATTATACATGGAGGAGTAGGGAATACAGTTATAGAAAAGAAAGCAGAACACAGATCTACCAGAGACAAAAAGTGTAGTTGTGGCAGGAATGCACGCCAGAATAGTGGTAGGGTTAGGAACCATAGGAAATGTAGGCAGAATTAAGTCATTGATAGCACATACATCTTGCACAAAACAATAAATGTCCTAACCAGTGTGATGAATCTGATGGTGTCATTGCTCCTTTCCCATGGGTAGCCTCGCCCCATGTGGCCAGGGGACAGCAGCTGCTACCTGATCCTGATGCTGGGGGGTTGCTGTTTTAGGGAGGATCAAATGAGGGGAGGCAACCCTCAGGGGAGAGAAACAACATCATCAGAAGAGACGTGGTTTCCCGGTTTTCCTTTTAGGGATATCCCCTGCATTCCCCATGCCTTAATGACATTTTGTCTTAACTCCCTTCACCCACCCATGAAAGCTACTAAGAATACCTTCCCATACTCTGCATATAAGTCATCAAGAACTGACTTCCACTTCTCTGAATTTAATAATATGGTGCCAGGGAAGCTGATTGGAGTAATGAAGATTGATAGAGGCCAGAAGCGCAAGCTGCGCACTAGTGGTTGCAAGCTCATACTTGATGCCAGGACATTTAAACCACCGAACCAGGTGACAGGAGAAAGACAGTGGCTGGGAGAATCTCATCCTCTCAGTACCAACCCAGTGACCATTCTGCTGTTGAGAAGCCTGTGAAGCCAACTGGCACACGGAGAAGGCCGAGGAGAGCAGATTGCAGGAGCGGGTCAGCTGTGAGAACACCACTAAAGAAAGAGAAGGGAAGAATTGCTGGCATACGAAGGTACCGAAATGCAGCCTCCATGCCGCGTGAGCATGGAGAAACCCAGAGCAGGCAAGCAGGAGCCACGAGGGACGTAGAAGCCAGAGGCAAACAGAGGTGGTAAACCCAAGAAGAAGTAACGAGATGCCAAAGAGCCATTGCATGCTTACCACGGGAGGACCAATGCACGCCACACAGAGCCTGTGAGTCCACCCAAGGAAAGCTGGGAAACCAGGACACTTTGGCAACACTACTGAAGGCAAATAGGAATACATGAAGCATATGAGAAATAATGGGACACTCAATATTTCCTAAAGAAACATAACGAAATGAATACAAAATATTGTCAATTTTGCAAGTGTGTCCAGTGAAACATATGAGAAAGTCCAGTCATGAGAGCATACCAGACAGATTCAAGTTGCAAGTAAGTTAAGTGAAGTGCATGAGGAAGCCCCGGCAGGAGAGCATAGCGGGCAAATTCAAGGTGCAAGTGTGCTAAGTGAAGCACAAGGGAAAGTCCTGGCAGGAGAATATTCCAGGCAGATTCAAGGCACAAGTGTGTTATGAGAAGTACATGAGAAATTCCTGGCAGGAACATATACCAGGCAGATTCAAGTTACAAGTGTGCTAAGTGAAACACCAGAGAAAGCCCTGGCAGGAGAGTGTACCAGGCAAAGTCAAGTTGGACAGTGTGTAAAGTAAATCACATGAGGGAGTCCTGATA
The DNA here is from genome assembly GCF_040938575.1 of Ambystoma mexicanum. Taxonomy (NCBI): domain Eukaryota; kingdom Metazoa; phylum Chordata; class Amphibia; order Caudata; family Ambystomatidae; genus Ambystoma; species Ambystoma mexicanum. Next base: position 690,133,911 of record NC_090924.1, on the reverse strand, counting down.
AGGATACATCAAGTATATCCAAAGACTGTGTTTAAATTAAAGAGGAGAAGAAACGTGTCAGGAGAATACACAAGGTATCCTACCAAAATTAAGACTAACAGCTCAGTGGTTTTGCATACAAGTTGTTTTGCTGACCAAAGGAAGCCCAAGGAAAAGTCATATGCTTAAAGGTTTGAAGTACAGTGAAGAGAAATCCAGGGCAAGGGAGCTGTGAACTTTATCCATTTGGAACTTTTGTGTTGGAGTTAGGCCTTTCTGTTTTGAACGTTTGTGCACTTTTCAAGGGAAAAAACATTCCCCTATCGACCTTACAGTTACGTTTTAGCGTGTGAGTACCAGTATAGCCTTTCGGACACAGGAAATTTTTGCTTTGGACATCTTGACATCGGACAGACCTTTAGTTTTGTAGTAAGTATGGAAATACCTCTTAGTAGGGTCAGCGAGGCATTTTCCAACCACCTTTCTATTTTAAATAAAAGTCTATAGCCACAAATATAAACTGTCTGTGTCTGTGTCTCATTCCTGGTTCCTCACACCAGACTTTTTAGTTTCTGAGCATTGGCCAACCCTTCAGCATACGCAGGACAAAGTAAATAAAATCCATTAGAAAGATGCATAAGCATGAAAGGTATGCATCATTTCTTAAATGTTCAGCTAATGGGAGGGATCTGACGCTATTTCCTGTCTTCTATGGTGGTATATATGCTGCATTTAGCCTCCCGTAGTACCTCACCTGCAAGGTACGAGAATGCTACAGTAAAAATAAAACAGATGAGTCGAACAAAATGCGCCAATACCAAATCATTTCATTGATTTCTCTATGCTTTAAAGATTCTTAATATTCCCTGCTTCGTCAGAGGAGAGTAGTGCAAATATGTAATTTTGCTGATAAGGAAGCAAGCATAAAGACATCAAGGCTGCCATGTGCTAAAATCAAATCTAGAAGGGCCGAATTTGGGACGGGGGTTTCATTTCCCCTCTGGTCTAAGCACACTACAATGCTGGACAGTCATTGCAACAGGGCGAGCAGAACCATAGGAAGACGGAAGGCTGTTTGTCTTCTAATAGAATTTTAACAGACGTTTTTTGGGGAATTTGTTTACCACAGAAGGCAGAGGGAGACCCCCCACTCACCTCACTTACCTACCCATCCCCACCACCTACCTTTTGATGGTAACCAAAACTTCAGGAAAAAGACTAGAGCAGTTGGGGGGGTCAACCAAAACACATAAACCCCAGGTGTAAATAATGCATAACCCACCAAAACCTTACCCGTATCATTAAAGAAACCAGATCCATTAACATACACAATCAACTCAGGGTTATGCAAAGGCACATCTTTCAGGGCAGCTCTAGGAGTCCTGAGGTTCCCAAACAGCACCAGACAATCATGGGGCACCCCCTCTGATGGAACTGGAAGGAGGGAGGCAGGGTTTCAGACAGGACATCTACTGATGCTCATATTTGCTGCCAAAATAACTGATTCCTATATCTTATTAATTGGGGATTTTAGATGTGTTGGGTCTTGCCCTATAGAAGCAGTGCTAAAACATCATGAGGTAACATAACTTTGTGTCCCTGAACCAAAGCATCAGCTTTTTCAACTAACAATGCAGTAGCCGCCACAGCTCATAAACAAGAAGGTTACCCAGCAGCTTCCTGGTCTAGTGCTGCTCTATAAGATGTACATCGTTGGTGTTCATCACCATGCATTTTAGTTAACAAACCTTGAGTTAATCCTTCTCATTCACCACAAAAAGTTGTAAACGACTTCTGATAATCGGGCAGACCCAGTGCTGGAGCTTTTAACAGTTCTTGCTTAATTTTAACAAAATACTCTGCAGCTTAAAGTGACCAAGGTAGGGGACTGTATTAAGGGTTAAATTTTGAAGGGGCATAATAATTGAAGCAATCGCAAGACCCACCTGTGGCAGTAACAGGTCAGTCCAAAGAATCCTCTCATTTGCTTTCAAGTTCGGTGTCTGTGTACTTGTAAAATCACATGAATACGATCTTTGGAAAGGTGTCTCTCCCCAACGGAGATATTTTGGCCAAGATAATGACACAATTAAAGCTTTTCTTTAGTGGCTTTGTGCCCTTTCGAAGAAAGGCCGGCCACAGTTCGAGAGAATATCGCATTCAGGCTTAAGGGAGAGTCCAATTAAGGTTCATCTACATTTTGAACCAAAACAGACGACTTTTTGAACACCAGAGACTAGTCAACTTTTCTTTTAAAAATCTGGGAGAAGAGAGTGAGTTTCCACATACCCCTGGGGCAGCCTCATAAAATGAAATTGGAGATTTCTATAAGTAGAGGGGATTATACATGGAGGAGTAGGGAACACAGTTATAGAAAAGAAAGCAGAACACAGATCTACCAGAGACAAAAAGTGTAGTTGTGGCAGGAATGCACGCCAGAATAGTGGTAGGGTTAGGAACCATAGGAAATGTAGGCAGAATTAAGTCATTGATAGCACATACATCTTGCACAAAACAATAAATGTCCTAACCAGTGTGATGAATCTGATGGTGTCATTGCTCCTTTCCCATGGGTAGCCTCGCCCCATGTGGCCAGGGGACAGCAGCTGCTACCTGATCCTGATGCTGGGGGGTTGCTGTTTTAGGGAGGATCAAATGAGGGGAGGCAACCCTCAGGGGAGAGAAACAACATCATCAGAAGAGACGTGGTTTCCCGGTTTTCCTTTTAGGGATATCCCCTACATTCCCCATGCCTTAATGACATTTTGTCTTAACTCCCTTCACCCACCCATGAAAGCTACTAAGAATACCTTCCCATACTCTGCATATAAGTCATCAAGAACTGACTTCCACTTCTCTGAATTTAATAATATGGTGCCAGGGAAGCTGATTGGAGTAATGAAGATTGATAGAGGCCAGAAGCGCAAGCTGCGCACTAGTGGTTGCAAGCTCATACTTGATGCCAGGACATTTAAACCACCGAACCAGGTGACAGGAGAAAGACAGTGGCTGGGAGAATCTCATCCTCTCAGTACCAACCCAGTGACCATTCTGCTGTTGAGAAGCCTGTGAAGCCAACTGGCACACGGAGAAGGCCGAGGAGAGCAGATTGCAGGAGCGGGTCAGCTGTGAGAACACCACTAAAGAAAGAGAAGGGAAGAATTGCTGGCATACGAAGGTACCGAAATGCAGCCTCCATGCCGCGTGAGCATGGAGAAACCCAGAGTAGGCAAGCAGGAGCCACGAGGGACGTAGAAGCCAGAGGCAAACAGAGGTGGTAAACCCAAGAAGAAGTAACGAGATGCCAAAGAGCCATTGCATGCTTACCACGGGAGGACCAATGCACGCCACACAGAGCCTGTGAGTCCACCCAAGGAAAGCTGGGAAACCAGGACACTTTGGCAACACTACTGAAGGCAAATAGGAATACATGAAGCATATGAGAAATAATGGGACACTCAATATTTCCTAAAGAAACATAACGGAATGAATACAAAATATTGTCAATTTTGCAAGTGTGTCCAGTGAAACATATGAGAAAGTCCAGTCATGAGAGCATACCAGACAGATTCAAGTTGCAAGTAAGTTAAGTGAAGTGCATGAGGAAGCCCCGGCAGGAGAGCATAGCGGGCAAATTCAAGGTGCAAGTGTGCTAAGTGAAGCACAAGGGAAAGTCCTGGCAGGAGAATATTCCAGGCAGATTCAAGGCACAAGTGTGTTATGAGAAGTACATGAGAAATTCCTGGCAGGAACATATACCAGGCAGATTCAAGTTACAAGTGTGCTAAGTGAAACACCAGAGAAAGCCCTGGCAGGAGAGTGTACCAGGCAAAGTCAAGTTAGAAAGTGTGTAAAGTAAATCACATGAGGGAGTCCTGATAAGGATACATCAAGTATATCCAAAGACTGTGTTTAAATTAAAGAGGAGAAGAAACGTGTCAGGAGAATACACAAGGTATCCTACCAAAATTAAGACTAACAGCTCAGTGGTTTTGCATACAAGTTGTTTTGCTGACCAAAGGAAGCCCAAGGAAAAGTCATATGCTTAAAGGTTTGAAGTACAGTGAAGAGAAATCCAGGGCAAGGGAGCTGTGAACTTTATCCATTTGGAACTTTTGTGTTGGAGTTAGGCCTTTCTGTTTTGAACGTTTGTGCACTTTTCAAGGGCAAAAACATTCCCCTATCGACCTTACAGTTACGTTTTAGCGTGTGAGTACCAGTATAGCCTTTCGAACACAGGACATTTTTGCTTTGGACATCTTGACATCGGACAGACCTTTAGTTTTGTTGTATGTATGGAAATACCTCTTAGTAGGGTCAGCGAGGCATTTTCCAACCACCTTTCTATTTTAAATAAAAGTCTATAGCCACAAATATAAACTGTCTGTGTCTGTGTCTCATTCCTGGTTACTCACACCAGACTTTTTAAAAGGTAAACTCTGAAAATTACAAGGGCTATGAGTAGGCACAGCAATTCCTTGCTTAAGTAATGATTCAATGACAGGACTTGTGCCTCCTTCACCTTTTTTGGAAACAGGATACAGATGGATGCACAGCAAAGATTTGTCTGGAGTCCACGGAATGCATATAAGTTTCACGTCATTCGCATGTGTGCACCATAATTGCAGCAGAACCCAGTCTAACATTCCCTGCTGCAAGAAGGGAGTGTCATTCCATGCCTTCTTTTTCGAATTGAGAGATTTTTGTAACACAGCCTAAACGTCCAATCCTCTATGCACTGCTAAATCCAATACCATTAGTGGAGTGTTAAATAGTGCAACCCATTTCATACAGCAAATATAATCACAAATATTCACTGGCATAGAAGGGCTCAATAGGAAAACATGGCTGTCAGAGATAGGACCCAGAGTGATAGACATACAGTGATTACAATGCCGGTTTATAGGTTTACCCCCAACTTCTATGTCATTTATCACTTCGTCTGAACAAGGGGCATTTGGATCCCAGAGGCTTGCAAAGTGGAATGCAATGCTACAGTATTTACAAGGCACAACATATCTCTGCTAATGATGGCATAATTAACATAAGGTACAGAAGGATCTAGTGTTATCAGCGGTGCAAAGACCTTGCATGCTTTCTGTCTTTCCTATTGCGTCTTCAATATATTAGGGAGTGGTGATGGTGGAAAGGATAGTGAGAAGGGAGACTTGCGTTTGTTGTGTGGACTGTTGAGTCGGACAACTTGTGCACTCATACCTCCAATGCCAATACTATGTGCAATAATAGCATTGGCCACTATACATATTCATAATACATATTCATAATCTGTCTAAACTGTAATCCTCCTTTCCACACATTGGCTGGGTCACCTCTCACTCCGGTCCATTATCTTCCTATGAAGTTAGCCCTAGCGAGAAGCCCTGCCCTTCCCTGAGTGTGTTGGAGCTGCTGAATGTGTAGCACCATTCATTTTGCTTCAGTATTTTCTTTCAGTATTTCTGCTTTCTCATAAAAATGCTGCACAGCTAACAATACTTACATTTAGTTATTTCCTTCCCCAACTATCAGAACCCCTTTGATCCCATCACCAAAACAAATGGCGAAACCACAAATTTCTTTTCGGGAATTGCATAGGGAATTCTTACAATGAAGCATCTTTGCTTCAGTAGAGTAAAGGTCTCTGGCGGCAAGCGGGATTATAAAAGTCAATAACAGATTGTAAATCTTCTTGAAATTTAACACGGTATTCAAGAAGCTCGGGAAATCTTTGCACAATACTAAATAAGTCAGTGGAGCTCAATGGTGCATGCATGGTAAATAATGCATTGCCTCCCTCAGGTAGCTGCCATAGAGGGAATGCTCCAGTCCCATTGTGATTGGACAGATTTAGAAATCCCTCAAAAGTCGCAGAGGCATTAGATGGAGATGGGAAATGGACAAGATTGGATTTCGTGCAAATCATCAGTAGCTGAAAGCAATGGCGATGTATAGCCTCCTAGTGATTGTATGGACTTTGACGGACTATATACCGCTGGGTCACTGAAGGTTGAGTCTAGGCACTGAATTTAGCTCTGTTTGCCCAGTGGTAGTGACAGAGCTGAAGCAGCCACTTGAATCTGTTATTGGATACCTGATCAGGCACAGGATTCAATATTGCAGGGTTTTAAGAGTCTAGGGTGTCATCTGGAGTTCCTTTTGGTGAGGGCAGCCCTTGAAGAACCAGAAAAAGTCTGGTGTAAACCCATTTTGTATTTAGGGACATCCAAAGTGCTCAGCTTCTCAATCTTTGAACTGTTCTTGGAGCTTCTCTTGAGCATTTTTCAGTGCTTAAATTGTTGATTTGCAATACCATGTATTGTCTTCCGAGTACCAAGTGAAAAAGCAGCCCTTCTGCCAATGGTGCAACTTCAACCCCGATGTTTCTAGGGTACCTCAAAGGTTAATAATCAGATCCAGATGAAATGTACCTTCTTCAGGGGATTGTTTTGTGGGATATGTGGAGAAGCCTGCGGGTCCTGCTCGAAGACCCAGTCTAAAGTCTCCTCCCAGGTGGCCAGGAGAGGGCACATGGTTCCTGATACCAATCCTGGAGGGCGGTGTACCGCGGCAGGAACACCTGGGTGGAGACAAGGCCCAGGGTAGTGGGGTGATTATGCAGGGTGAGACACAATATTCTTTCTTAAATAGAAATACTCTTACTACAGGCTTAGAGAAGGAATTGGCTTATTGCCATTTTGATGTGTCTCAGCCTCCTGCTAAGGATGGAAATGTACATTCTAAAGAAGTGACTCAATCTAGTGTTGAACCCAAAGAACAAATCATTTTATCGCGAAATCCTCCTATCCTCCACAATGTCTACGTATGCCAAAAGGAATGATGAATATGAGTCTTCCTGTTCCATCTGCCTCTAAAAAAGGTTAAAAAGGTTAAACCTTATAACTCCTCTTTCAATAATATCAAGGAAAGAAAACCCATTCTTCAACCTTTTAAAGAAGAAAAATGTATCTTTCTAAGGTGGACTGCATGTCCCAGCAGCCCTCAGGGATTGTGACAAAGAAGAGGACTGAGGCGGCATGCAGCAGCCAAGGACAGGCAGGCAGGCCTAATAGCTTTTGGTAAGGTCAAGCAATTAGACCTAATGGCCTGTACTTGAAGCCAATTAACCCACCTCATGGGCATAAAAAACTGAAGCAGGAAGGAGCAGCAGAAAGAAGTTGGTGCAGGAGCTGTAAAGTCAGCAGTAGCAGAAGCCGAAGAAGCAGAGCATGAGGCTGGCAGTTCACTAGGAAGTGGGACCACAGAAGGGATGCCGGAGCAGACGAAGAGCAGATTTCACCTGCAGGCTCTGAGTTGGTGCTGTCCTCAAAAACCTGTTTAGCTGTGGCAGCATTGGAAGAGGCTGGAAGAAACAGGCAGTCTTTCTAGATGCACCTAATTGCTGTGAATGCAGAGTTGAAGTTGTGCATCCACCCATGACCCGTGTGCAGAAGCAAGCCAAGGGAAGCTGGAGAGTGGAAGACTCTCCTTTAATGAGGCGATTGGAGACACTCGTGCAGCAGAGCGGTGTGGGTCCCAAGAGTGCCTGTAGCAGTAGCAGTGGAAGAAACCAAGCCGTGAAGCAGAAGCAGCCCACAGTTGTTGTGATTGTGGAGTTGGTAAATGGAAGCTCCGTACTCCAAATCATCAAGTATACCTTGCAGGTAACTGTAACTAGCTTATTTTATACTTTCACACACATAAAAGCAGGTAGACGTTGTTTGCAGAAGTGGGACGTCATTCTAACAAGGGAATTGTATTATGCGCATATATCAATAAAGGTGAAGTACCCACGTGTAGAGAAAGCATCTCTTTTCCCCATTGTTAGATGAAACCTGTTGCAGAGCGGTTGCGTGTCTCTTGTTAAAGGGGAGAACGTTGCTGGTAAACCTAACAAAACCGAATGTGACTTTCCCGCAATATTACAAGTATATTTAACATCAGAAGAGGTTACGCATGAAACAGTGTTTCGCAAATTTGCTTGCAATCTTAACGGTGACCGAAAGATGGGAATGCTTATCCTTAGTGTAACTTCAACATCAGAACGAGATTGTGTATGCCTAATTCTGTTTCCATTAAGAAATGTGCTACTTGTAAACATTTTTGTAGAAGATGTAGAAGGTGCTGAAGTTGAATTAAGAATAAGTATCACCCAAGCCAGTAGACCAAAGCCTGTTAAAGTGAAACAGCTCATTTAAGAGCTAAACACCACTACTTTAAGGTTGCTGAAGCTGCTGTAAACCCTAAGTAAACCCTAAGTCCTCTGATACAAGGGTGAGTAGGTTGTCCAAGGCTGAAAGAGTGGCATTCCAGCCTAGGAGCAACTACTGGAGGCAAACAACATATGGGGCTGGAGAATGGAGTTACTTGTTAAAAGAAATGTAATAAAATCTGCAGAGCTGAAACTGTTTAAGTCGAGAAGAAACAGCCTGGAAGCTAGAGACAGATTTTCTGGTAGCTGCAAGACAAAAGGAAAGGCAAAGAGGCTGACCTTTCTTGCCATACAAGAGAGAAGAGTGTCCTGCCCACCTGTAGTTGTCGAAGAGGCTTGTGAAGGTTGCCTAAAATTCTAAGTTGTAGTAGCAGCAGTACCACCGTGGTTGTCAATATCTTTGTCAGAACTGTATCAGTTGAATGTAGTAGAAGCAGAAGTCAAATGTGGTGCAAGGGAGCCTGCTCTCACAGTATCATTGGCAGAAGGGAGTTGCAAGAGAGAGAGCAAACCCTAAGAAGCAGCATCCGGACAACTATAAATAAAGACGCTGCAGAAGTTGCAAGAAGAAGAGTTGTTGTTAAGCAGAAGTGGTACTTTTGTCTTCAACTTTACCCATTAATTCCTGGAAGCAGGCTATACAGGAATACAATTGGGGCTCTTGTTTTCTTTGTGAAATGTGGAAAGGGAATTTTTTCATCAGGCAAAGAAGGAACTGTTACCAGTGGACTTTTGTTTGTGTGAACATTTGTTTCTTTTGAACTTTTCAAGACTTGATTTAAGGCTTTTATTTCCTTGGAAGAAATTGACTTTGGGACATTCCTGGGGTGCAAGATCTGCTCAGGATGATAGAAGTCATCCAAGACACTGGTTGTTTAGTAACCTTGTATTTATGTTATTTCTAGGTTGCTTTGAATGTTTCTGTTTAGTATGAGGGTTAGTTGTGTATATGCTAGGAGGTTTTACCTTAGATCCTAGAATAGGTAGGGGATCCCCTGGTAGAGTAGGTTTAGTTAGGGTTTATTTTCTAAGTTTCTTTAAAATAAAATGTCAAACCTTGAGAAAACTAAACACAGTTGTGAGTCTCACATTACTGACCCCCTCACTATGTGTAAAATAGTGCCATTTATTAAATTATTTATAAGTCATGGGAGAGTTATAGGTAAACATGAAAAGCACTGGAATTCCCTTTGAGTGAAGTTTCAATTACATTGATCTACCTGAACCCATTTGCACAGGGCAAGACAAAGAAGGGCTTCTTGTGGAAGTCTCTGACGCTCTTTTGCAATGTCCTGTGCAATGGTGCCAATACACAGCCGGACCTGACAACTCATGTGACAGCTAGGATAAAAATCAGCACTCAGCACACCTGTACCAAGATACTGTTCCTGCCCTGTACAGTCAGTTTCTCAGATTCTAACTAACCTTGCCCAACGCTGTAGGATCGAGACACAATGTGTTTGCCCTGTTACCTCCCAAATCAAGAACAGTCCAGACAAAGGATAGGGGGATCGAGGTTCGAGTTACATATGCAGTCAGAGGAGCTAAAAGCCTAATCAGTTTCATTTTCCAGGAGAGAATTTGCTGAAATGAAAGTCTTCAACAAAGACATACTTGTAAAAAAGCAACATATCTGGCTGCACAAATGAATCTGGTAAGTGGATCAGTCAGCAGATAAACAAAAATGCATTTACACCAGAAAAATGGTAGGATTAGGAACTGCAGTAAAAGTAGCCGACCTACGCATCCTGCATCCTCCGAGCACCCCCTTCGGTCCTCTGACCTCAGTGAGCGTTCCCCGGGGGTGCCCTGGCTCCCCTGCTGGGGCCGTGGATTGTAGAGCTGGGGCCCAGCGCGGCCTGGGGGCGGGCTTGAACCTCCTCTGGTGGCACGCGACGAGCGGAATGCTTGTGGAGTGCTGACCCCGTGGCCCAGTGTCCAAATTCTCCACACCCGAGATCCCACGGGAGGCGGTATCTGCCACTGTAATGAGGAGCATGTCACAGCCCCGCCCCCTGGGTGAAAACTACACCAGAGCCAATGCTTGTTACAGCGATGGGAACTGAACCCATCATTACGCTCCGTTCTTCTGAGCAGGGCTCCCGAGCCTAACATGCTCTCTTTTAGCTGTGGCAGCCCTCCTGTGGGGGCCGCAGTGGATCCTGGAACCCACCAAGGCATGGAGGCAAGGACACAACCTCCACATGACTATGCAGGTGCATGTGAGGTAGGGGATTGCCCCTGTAAACCCCTCCTGGTGCCCTGCAGCTCAGAGCCACCACTTTGGGGACCATATCCATTGCTCTTCTTCTTTGATCCTAACACCCCGATGAGCTACTACATCCTGGAGCACCCCTGCCCACTGTTTATTTTGCCTATATGCTCGGTTGTGTACTGGGGTAGCCCTGTGGTGGGGCCCGCACAGCCTAACATAACGCTGGAGGGTTTCCCTCACTGATCTCTGCTGGACTACCTCCGCTGTTCAACCCCCGGGCTTTCTAACGTTTCGGCACTTGGGAAAGACCTGGAGCTTTTCAGTCCCTCTTCCCCACTTAGCCTGCAACACCTGAATGACTAGCCCACGCTTTTTAATTATAACTGCCACACTTAATGAATGGCCGCTGCAAAGTTCCTGAGCCAGGCGCAGTAGCCTGTGTGGATCGCTACTTCAGGTCCTGAACGAGGGGGACCCATCAGGTATTGGGGCCCGAATTAACAGCAAGACATTATCCACCTTCGTCACCCCTGGAGGCTAGCAGACACTGCAACTTCCTCTACCCCAGACAAAGACCCAACAGGGATGGGGTGCTAGCACCCACCTTCACACAGTTTGAGACCTGTCCTGGTGAGCCTGCCTTGGGTCACTCAGGAGAGTTATCGAGCCCCTTCCTCAAAATCGCTTTCATTCCCCCTCATCTACTAATCTCTAAACGAGCATCCTGCATCATTTCCTAGGTCCTGGCAGAGATGTCTAAACACCTCAAATCCTCAAAGAATGCGGACATTGCCACCAAGCTGCTTCCGTCTGACAAGCAGAAAAAGAAGGCGAAGTCCTCGCCACAATCTTCCTTGGATAGCGCGAGTCAACTGGCTACTAAGAGAGACATCCAGGCTTTTATGCGGGACATTAAAGCTGAATTTCGGCCTTGCATGATGGAGCTCAATACTAAAGTGGAGCAAACAAAGTAGAGGGCCCTTTAGGTGGAACAAAGAGTAGCAGAAGTGGAAGACCTGACCCAAGAACATGCGGTCAGGCTTCTGCAAATACAGCGCACGATGCAAGCCCTACTCGACACAAATTAGATCCTAGAACACAAGCAGGAGGATTTGGAGAACAGAGCTCAGCGGAATAACCTACGAATTGGGGAGTCCCCTCTTCGGTCCCCAACCAGAAGCTGGCAGAAGATGTGGGTGACCTCTTTCAATCTCTTTTGCCCCATTTGGATAAGTCCAATTTATATTGGACCGGACCCACAGACTCCGACCCCGGCGAGGGGGAAGAGATTCATAGATGACATTTTTGGTATATGGTGTGCTACGCGTGTAGAACTGGACCTATTTTTTGAGTACATCAACTCAGTGCACCCTCGAATCAAGTTCACCATGGGTAACCCGTACCTTCACTTCTTGGATGTTAATCTGAGCATTAGTAACAACTTAATTGCAACCTCCATATACCACAAACCAACGGATGCAAATAACCTGCTACACTACTCTAGCTTCCACCCCAGAGCTATGCTTCAAAGCTTACCGTATAGCCAAATCTTAAGACTCAAGAGGATTATTTCCGATCCAGAAATCCTAACACAGGAATGCAATAACCTTCTGAATTAATTTCAGAATAGAGGCTATCCTCAAGATGTTTTGGAAGTCGCTAAAAACAGAGCGTCAGAGATCACACGCACCGATTTGCTAAAAACAAAACCCAGTGGAAAGGATACACCGTTGTTATTCATATAGAAATTCTCAAGACAGAGATTTCAGATCTCAAGGAGCATTAAGAAACATTGGAACATTATTCATAATCACCAGACTCTGCTAGAACTATTTCCGACCCCACCGATGATGTGTTACAAAAGGAGCAGAAACATCAGAGACAAATTAGTAAGGGCAGAGAAAATACCCAAGGACAAGCAACTTTTTCTAACTACTAAAAAATTGGGTACTTTCCCCTGTTTGGGATGCACACACTGCAACAACGTCATCAAAGGTGATGTGGTAACTCACCCGAGAACTGGACAAAAAATTAAACTTAGAGACTACTCCACCTGTTTGTCAACAGGTGTAATATACTTGCTGAAATGTCCCTGCGGAAAGGTGTATATCGGCCAGACAAAAAGACCCATAAAATTAAGATTAACAGAACATAAATCGAACATACGATGTAAGAACCAATACTCACCAGTAGCCCGACACTTCAATTCTGAGAAACATTCTATTGCCCAAATCAAATTTCAGATACTTGAAGTTGTCAAACACCCAACAAGGGGCGGTGACTTTCAATCCCTTCTACTACAGAAAGAGGCCTATTGGATCGACAGAATGGGCTCCCTACAACCTTCGGGCCTCAATGAAGACTTTACCCTTAATTGTTTCTTGTGAACAGGGAATATTTGACCCTCAGCACTAGCATCATGATTTTTGTAATGACCAAACCATGTTGAGTTTATCGCTTTTGGAAATTTCAACTACTAATAAGTAATATTCGATTGAATCTTTTAATGATCTGTATGATTTTCTTGATATCCCTTTGATATATGCTCCACCGAAGGTTGAACTGAATGTATATATGCATATATACAATGAATTCTTGTGCTATATGTTGTATGATAACTCATGAACTAAAACTATGTTTATTTTATGTTTATCTTCAAGCCATATATTATGCAAATGAGCCTTGTAAATGACTAAAATACCCTTTTCATTTGGGTTCTGGAGAATGGAGTTCGTTTCATTCTGACGTTTCTGAATTTCAGTGCAACTTCTTCACCTATCTATATCCTTATTGGATAGTCTCTTTTAATTGACTCTGTAGATTTTTCTACATCGTTGCCCGAATTTCACTTAGGTTACATCTGTGTGAACCTTTCTTTTATATCCCTTCTAGTCTTCTTTTATTTTGTTTCACACTACATTTCTCCTTTTACCTCTACACAATTCCACTTCTTTACACATTGTAGTCAACCATTGTTGGTTCACCCAATGGTCACATAGTCCATTCTAAGATGGCCGACCTTTGAGGTGACTTTACCAGTCCCTCTTCTATCTTCATACCCGTAAACTAGATCCTTTAGAACTCGCGCCGTTTCCATAGCTGCAAGGACGCGTTGACCGGCAGCAGCAGTCGTTCTGAACTGTCTCCCCCCGTGCAGGTAAGCGCGTACAGCTGTTTATACTCTTTCCAACTGAGATATCTATCTGAACTATTCACTCACCCTCGAGCCGGGCTAACTCCCCGCCTCACTTTTCACAGATTTCCACTCGTATACTTGGACTTGCAGTTTACAAGTGCATCGAGCCATTTAGCCCGAGCATCTTCTCATTCAGATAAACATTTTTTCGAGCCGCACGGCCAAGAAACCGCATCACCAGCTGGTGTGCCTGGCAGTCTGCGCATTGTAACTTCAAAGCTAAAACTTAAAGGTATTTCACTTACCAGCGTTTATCCTAGTTTCTGACAGTACTGAATAAGCACATGCCTTTTAATTATTTTTCCGATGTCTGTCATTATATTTTCTAGAGTATTCTACCGACCTATGTCAATCGTTGAACAGAAGTTACATAGTGTTACACGTGAAAGACCCTGAGTCTATTTGACATTCACGTCGTTTGAATATTTGGTGTTTTCCGCATTTGTTACCTTTTTCCTGCACACTTCACAGGTACAATATTTTAACAAGTGCCTATTATTGAATTTTCTCCTAAAATACAGTTTTCTTTAGACTTACATGTTCTCTTATTTTTCGTCTATGTTCTCTTTGACTACAGTGGCTTAACTTACCCGTGGAGGGTCTACATATTGTCTGATTCACTACCTATGATCAAAATCTGTACCCGGTGTTCCTGAATACATTTCTCACCGGTAATTCATTTTTACTCAAGATTTACCTCTCTATATTGTGTCTCATATGGTCTTCTACCAAACTTTATTCTTCTTAAACTCCTTGAGTGACTACCTTTCCCGCACTGATCTAAAATCGTCGTTCTGAACCTTCCCCCTCCCCTCACCCTGAATTGAAACAGGAATGAATGTACCTTAGGGGTACAGGGTTGATTACATCTACTCTAACAATAATGTTTGTTCTGCCAAACAGATGACATTGAAATGCATAGCATGAGTAACATGAACTGTCTTAAGGTAAAAAAAACCTGAACAAATGTTTTTCCTTCTTTTTCCCTTTTGTATTAAGAATTCAATTTTGGCCATATGAAGAAGAGGAAAGTATCCTCGAAACGCGTCGCCACATGAATTGGATTCCACTGTCTCCTTAAATTTGTTGTGACCCACTCTTGCACTGTTTTGCTTCTTGAATTTGTAAATGTTTCTTCTTTTGAAATAATATGTATTTGATACCCAAGACATAAATCTTACTATAAAAACATACAACTGGATTTCCTGGTTTATATGTTCTTTGATTAATATTAAATTACAGTAGTGGAGTTAGTCCAAACACCTGAAAGTGTGCATGTTGAATCCTCATCCCATTGGACTCTGACTCTCCCCACTGATGTCATCACCCAGGTCCACTTTTACACGACCAAGGGAACTATCATGGTGATAGGGCATTCTCAGGACAACCTGACCCTTCAAGGGTCCTCTCTTCAAATCTACCAAGATCTAGCTATGGCAACTATCCAGAAGCAGAGAGCCCTGAGGCTCTTGACATTATTCCTCTGGGACCAACATGTTAGATACTGCTGGCTGTTCCCCACTGCTCTCCAGTTCTCTTATAAGGGGGTCCACCGAAAAATTATCCACCTGGAAGATGCTGACTCGATCTCGCGTCCCATCTCACCTGAAAAGAAGAATGGAACCTCCCTTGACTCGCCAATGAGTGGCTCTAAAGGACTCCCCCCCCCCGAAACCGAAGCATTCGCCCTGGACGAAGGTCGAGAAGGGGGATGAATGGGCGATGACCGACCGGGAAGCCACTGAGCCATAACTTGAATAACGACTAATGCCCGGCTCACCACCTTTTATACAACAAGCCTTCATTTGGCGAACCCTGGAATAACGACATGCACGGACACGGAATCGCTCATCTCAGCAGGCTTCGCATGGCCGTCACCTAGAAGCCCTTGAGTACATCACAAACTGTGTTAGCCCTGTTGGCTAAGGGAAAAGCTGACTGGAATAATTCAGCTTCCCACAAGGTTGATGTTACTGCTTCACGTTTGAAGCTCAAGTTAAATCCCCGGTTGCACCATGACAACAGGATGATTGATAGAAGTCCTTGATGGCGACTGAGGCCTCTGTAGCCGTGGCCCCACAACTGGCCCCATGAACACCCCAGCCACACCAGAAGTTAAACTTAATCTCTCTGAATACCAAAGGTCTGAACTCCCCCTGTAAACGGAAGTCCACACTGAAGCGGCTTCAAGATATGGAAGGCTCGGTGGTCTTTTTGCAAGAAACTCACCTGCTGCCGTAGGATTTTATACGCCTTTGTGACAGAAATTTCCCGTTCCAATACCTGGCGTCTAATGGAATGAAAAAAGAGGGTACAGACATCCCCTTCACCAGGGCTACCCGATCTGAAATATTAGGAACCCTGCATTGCCCGGAGGGACGTTACATGTTGATCAAGGGCCTTGTATATGGACAGCTGTCGTCTCTGCTAGCGGTATATGCTCCTAATGAGGGACAAGAGGCATTTTATGAGGCATTGGGCAAGACCCTCATCCCTTTTGTGGAAGGCCACATCATCATAGGAGGGGACTTCAATGGGGTCCCAGACCCGTCTGGGATAGATCACACCCTCCGGCCCCCAAAGACTTTAAACTCGTCATACGCTTACTCCAATTGCTTCGTACTCTGGGAGTGGTGGATTCATGGAGAGTGCTTCACCCTGGCGAAAAAGATTTCTCCTTCTTCTCACATGCACATCGAACCTTCTCCCGCATTGATCTCATACTGACTTCCCCTCAAATCCTATCCTTTGTCGACAAAGTGAGCATAGGATCAAAGGTGCTTTCTGACCATGCCCCAATCACGTTGACCCTCCGTGCTCATGATCCTGATCCACCCCCTTGATGCCGATGGAACCTATACGACCCTGTCTTGAATGACATGCCGCTGAGAGACTCCATAGCCTCGGTGATCAAAAACTTTTTCCGGGAAAACCCAACGGAAAATACTTCCCGGGCTATAACATGGGACGCCATGAAGGCAGTGGTGCGGGAAGAACTAATTGCACACGGGCAGCGTTTCATTAACGTAAACAAAAGATCCGCAGGAATCTTGAGGAAGAAGTTCAAATAGCTGAGGCCCACCATAAACAGAAAGGCTGTTCCCCAAAAACCCAACGAGCCCTGCAACTGGCCAGGAGGAAGTTAGAGGCCCATCCTGCTGAGGAGACGGCACACTTACTGGCGAAATCCAAGCAAGGTTATTATGCCAGGAACAATAAAGCAAACAAACTCCTGGTGGAGAAACTAGCAAAAGCATGGAGAAGAAACACGATACTGGGCCTCCGCGATTCCCTGGGCAAGACCCAATACGAGAAACAAGACAAGCTACGAATGGCAGCAACCCAACTCACAGACACAATGTCAGCAACGCCCCAGGACACAGCGGAACAACGGCGATACTTGCAGGCTGCCGCCCTCCCACATCTTGAAGAGCCGGATAGGGAGAAACTGGATGCCCTGATCACAGGTAAGGAGGTGGAGGTGGCCATTAAGTCCCTGAAACTAAGAGCACCACGCCCAGATGCTTTCACCGCAAGATTTTATAAAATATTCTGCCCCAAACTGGTGGCCCCGCTAACAGCCCTCTTTAACTCATTTGGTGTCTCGGGATCCATCACCCCAACTATGCAAGAATCCATAACGGTGGTCTTGCTCAAACCCGGCAAAGATCCTAAAGAAAATAGCTGATATAGGACCATCTCCCTATTGAACATTGATGCAAACATTTATTCAATAATCCCAGCAAATCGATTGGCAAGTGTCCTGCCCAATCTGATAGATATGATATGATAGGTTATTTATAATGCGCTTAATACCCATAGGTTTCTAAGCGCGGACCCGGCAATCGAACCTGTGTTGCTTCGTGTCCTCTTTTTCCAAGGCAAGCATGTTGCTGCTGACCTATCCTCCCTGACCTGTAACACTCACCTGGTATCCACAGGGACGTCACTCGGGCTGTTCTGACCTCTTACGACCTCAAACCCTTCCCTGGAGTCTACTTGACTGGAGACTGGGCCTTGTTTTCTTGGAAAGTGTGCTCTCCATCCTGCTTTCAGTGCACGGGCACGTTGATTGATGCGGGCTCGTTGCTCCCTAGTTACTTCACTGGCAAGAGTCCGACAGGTAAGTATAATGAGTCTTTCGAACAGTTCTCTAACTTCGTTCCTTTCCTTCCATAGGTGATGGCCGGCGTCCGGGAATGGCAACGTGCTGCTCAGATGAGTAGCGCTGAAGGTGAGTGAGAGTGCGATGCGCTATGCAACCCTTTCGTATTTGTATTGAACTGAGTTCTTTTTCTGTGTCTTTTAGGTGCCGCGACGTTTTCAGCGTGGATGCCGGTTATGAAGAAAAAATGCGGCGAGTAAGCGCGGTATGCTGCGCCTCTAGCTGTTTCCACGCTAACCTGGAGTGTCTTTTCCCTCTTGCAGATGGATGAGAAGTTCCGGAGACAGAGTTCCCCCAGAGCGGCTGGGATTCAGGTAAGCGTTTGAAGCTCGCACAGTCTTTAAAAAATAAGCGACGATTTGCTGAATGCTTACTAATGCCTCTTTTCTGTTCTTTTCCCTTTTCCTTAGGAAGCGGCGTGCCGGGATGGGAATGACACCGCCGAAGATGCCCGCAGAACAGAAGGAGGGATGAATGATGGGCAGAAGCACCGCAAGGTAAGGCTGTTCCTAACGGTGTTCTTGTTCTTGCAGGAGCTTAGCGCAGAAGAAAGATGCAGGCCTACGGGAGACCGATCCGAACACAGTGAGTGTCACGCTGCAGGTGCAGAAAGCACAAAGCATGTTTCTCAGCCTGGGCGTGGCTTAAATAATCTCTGGGTATCCCAGGTGTCTCTGGACTGAACCACACCCAAAAGACTAGACTGCACATGCAGTTCTGGGAACCGTAATGTGTGGGGGCATCCATCTTGTCCCCATCAATGCACTACAAGTCCAATCCCCAATGTTATCCTATGGGAGTGAGTGAGTCTGGTGCCACAAGCGCCAAGTCTGACTCCAATTGGGTCTTTGGAGGGCTGGAGAGGCCCTTGAGGGCCATGTAGGTGATTGTGGCCTGGCTCCAGCCTGACATCTTGGAGGGCTGGGGACATGAGGGGCAGGAATCATGACAGACCAATGGGCTTCGTAACGCATAGGTCTACTGGGGATAATATCCGGAGGGCTCTAAATCTAGTGGACATTGCCTCCCAGAATTCTCATAAACTGGTATTGCTGGCCTTGGACACCACCAAGGCCTTCAATAAGGTGGACTGGTTCTTCTTAAAGCTCACCTTGGAGGCCTTTCGTTTTGACCCAGTTTTTCGCAAATTGGTCTTAGCAAATTATCAAGCCCCCAAAACCCTCCTAAAGGTCAACCACAACCTATTGGATCCGATTTCCCTAACCTGTGGAACCAGGCAGTGATGCACCCTGTTCCCTCTTCTCTTTGCCTTGGTGATGAGCTCCTGACTGGGGCATTAAGGGCCTTCCCGTTGGCACTGCCCAGCATAAGATTTCCCTGTATGTGGATGACGTGCTGCACTCAGACATTGTTCCCTCTCTAACCGCAGCCTTTAAAGAGCGCCGTAGATTCGCGAGTTTGGCGGGCTTCGCTTTTAATTTTGGGAAATCGGTGGCTCTGGGGATAGGCCTGGATCCAGGGGAGCAAACGACCTTAGAGTCTTTATGCACGATCCAATGAAGTGGGAAATACATTCCCTACCTGGGTGTCCAGATCCCATCCTGGCCCAGTGAGGTGCATTTATCGAACTTCCCCCCACTGTTCAAAGAATTAGAATCAGATCTTGAACATTGGATGTTGCAGGAGATCTCGCTTCTCGGGCGGATCACTGCTTGCAAGATGAACCTCCTCCCACGGTTTCTTTATGCCTGCTCCTCCCGTCCCACTTCAATCCCACTACCCCCTCTCCTACGTATGCAAAGGAAAAGGCTTGCCCTTATTTGGAAGGGTAGGAAAGCAAGGATCTCCCAGAAGACCATGACAGGCAGCTCTAGACTTGGGGGCTTTGGGGTTCCTGACCTACGCAAATACCAAGTGGCGGCACAACTATCATATGTTCAGGCATGGGCTATAACAGCTGGGTGTCCAAAATGGGTAGAGCTGGAGCAATCCCGCCTCACGCTCCCCCTTCGATTTGCGGCTTGGGTCCCCCCTCTTCAATCTTCCACAATCTAGCCTTCTCTCCAGGCTTTCACCCATTGAACTTCAAAAACTGGACTTAAGGGGGGGGTTGGAAACCCTGGGACAGCTATTTGAGGGGAGCTAGCCTCACTCTTTTGAACAATGTAAAGCAGCCTTTCAATTGATCGAGGCAGACAGGTTCTTCTACATGCAGCTCTGACACTGGTGCTCTCATCCCCAGACTCGACAGGCGGTCATGCGGGCCCCTGCCCCCCTTGAACTCACCCTACTGGATCTGCCGCAGTGGGGGGAAATCTCCACACTCTACACTCTGTTGCAAGAGGACACACTTACCACGAGAGCACTGTATACGGCACATTGGGAGGCAGATCTGGGCCACCCCTTGGAGGACCAAACATGGGGGGACATATGGTCTAGGACTCACTCCTCTTCCTTTTGTATCACTAATCGGGAATGTGCCCACAAACTGCTTCTGCGATGGTACTACCCCCTGTCTCACCTCCATTGCTTTAATCGAGCCTTTGACCCCCAGTGCTGGCGTAATTGTGGACAGAGAGGCTCATACTTTCACATGTGGTGGTCATGCCCTACCGTGCAATCCTTCTGGACCCAATGAATCTCTGTTATTGAACACCTTACCCACGTGGTGCTCCTGAGGGTACCAGAAACCATTCTGCTTGGGGCCCCAGCACCAGGTGTCTATCCAATATCAGGGAAGACCGCTAAACTACTCATGCAGCTTTTACTGACAACGAAAATCACAATTGCACGCACCTGGAAGACAACTGAGGGTCCATCATTGGTCCCCTGGTGGATCAAGCTTTGGGATATACTGGTCACCGAGAAAGTCACAGTGGCCAAGGCAGGCCTTTTACATCGCTTTGCGGATACTTGGGCCCCACTTCTAGACTAAGATCAGGACTTCACGGCAATGACTCATAAACCCCGGTCCGCGTAATGGGTCCTGGGAGCAAACACGGTGCCAACAACAGACTAATCCGCCCGACTGGGCCTGAGGGGGACTTGAACGGGATGCAGGAGCGGGTTGGTGGGTGGATGCAGAGTGGAGCTTATTTATTGGGGAGTTCGGCCGCGCTCGCACCACCATGCTGAATTGGACTGTAAAATCATCCTGTGTCTGACATATGCTTGTAATGTTTACTTTGCAACCGGTTTAAAATAAACATGTTAAAAAAAGGGGGGGGGGATGTTTTCATGGTTGGGCTGCTATGGTGGCTGGAGGCTACCACAATTGGGTCTGGTATGTACAACAAGTGGGTAATAATGGTAAAGCGCTTAAAAGGTGGAGGAATCCATCATGAGGCGCTATAAAACTATTATTATTTGTGATTGGGTCAAGTCGGTGGGCACAGCTATTCGCTCTAGGGTTCTCAGGAGCTATGGGCTTTGAGTCTGTTGTTGATGGGGATTGTGTCCAAAGGGTATGGGGTTTGGGTCTGTGGTGCATTGGTGACTGGGTCGCGCGATTTATGATGATGACATTGGGGGCTATGTTAATTTTGTATGGGGGTATGGGATTGGGTTTGGAGGTTTGGGGCTATGGTTATTGGGCCTCAGGGGATGCTCTCATTGGGTCTGAGGGCCAAGGTTACCGTCTGGATGGGCAGGTGATGAGGGATCTGGATAGGGCTATCGTAATTGTGTGTGGTTGGGTGTTCAAAGAGGGCCCTATACTATGTCTGGATGAGTCTACAATGATGGGTCTTGATCGGACAAATGGTGAAAAGGTCTGCATTGCCCTATGTAGTGACATATAGATGAGGTTATGGCGATTGTCTGGATGGGCCTACAAAGAAGGTTCTGGATGGGTACCCGTAAGCTTTCGTCCGGACAGTGACAAGGTCGCTAGTGTCTGGATGAGCGAATAAAAAGTGGTGGTATTGATGGGGTCTTGAATAGGAATTAGGTTTTTCTGGAGCTATGGTGATTGGCTCTGGCGAGGGTTGTGGGGATTGGCTCTGGCAGGGGCTTTGGGGATTGCATCTTGCGGGGACTGTGGGGATTTGGCTCTGTGGGAACTATTGGCTCACTCGTTTTGCTTCGCTCAGGCCGATAACTTGGACTGCGGGCCGTTAACTCCCGTTCTAACCCTTGGAACGGGGGCTTATCACCACAATACAGCATTCTCCGATACTTTCTTGTCGATCTCAGACCTGTTGTCCCATTTTGATGCTGTGTGACATCACAAAATAAAGATACATCATAAAAGCTTGAGATGAAACAAGATTGGTAGCAGGGTAGACTACATACACAATATATAGGGGATGAGTACACTGATTGGGTGAAACATATCTGGTGGCTCTTCCTGCGACCACCTCCTAAATGTTGCAACTTCAAATATTTCAGGTTAGTATACTATAATTGGGTGGTGCAACAAAATGTGAGCTTAGTGTGGAAGGTAAATAGGGGTTGGTGAAAAGGGGTCTTTTCAGCCTTGGAGCTTTGAACAGTTTAAGGAAGACATGGTATCACAAGTTTGACACCGACACAAGAGATACAATTTCAAATCCTTTATTTGATTTGTGGGGTTTGGGAAAACTCCTATTTTGCCCTATAGCTATGATGGGAGTAGTCTCTACCATCAAATAATAAAGAAAACAGTCCTAGTCCGTCTCTCTCAAATCACAATGGCCTACACTAATATAACCTAATGCCTGCCCTATTTCTTATACAAAAAGTGTGTAAAGGGGAATATGTATGCAAAGAAAAGTCAGTGTTATAACGAAGAATCAAGACGGCTGAATCAGCTCTCCTTCCCATGTTGACAGCACGGAATAAGGCAGATCCCCATAGGCAGGTTGACACACTCCGGCTCAGGTTATCAAGAAGCAGTTCCAAATGTGGGTTGAGGCGCGCTTGGCCTTCCACATTAAAGTCACTGGTATTCTAGTTCACCAAAGTTCTTTCACAGTTCAATAAAAAGTTCACTGTCGGGCTTGGACCTCTCAAAGCAAAAAGTACCGGATTTAACGTAGATTTCCTTCAGCTGAGCTTGGAACTCGCAATCACAGCTCTTGCAGAGGTTACTTTCCCCAGGCTTTATTCACATTTGTTCCCTTCCCCTAAATTATTTCACATTCCAGGTCACCCTCATTCGTGCTCGGACCTTTCACTGATGTCGAAGACTTTCGATTTGTGCAAGGCTTTTACAATGGACCTGCGTAGGACCACTTCACTTCCACTCGCCTTTTGTGTTATTTGCCCCATTTTCTCTTGGTCTTGGTAGTTTTGTACCATAAGCAAAAAGTTCAAAGAAATCTTTCTCTTCAAGCATTCACCTTTTCACTTCCTCTTTTACCTGGGTTAATCTTGACCATTATGCATTTCAGAGTTCATTCACTCTTCAATTCATAAGTCAAAGTTAATACCACAGGCTTGGCCTCACCTCCCCACCTCTTGTCGTTCAACTGGAAGGGTCACTGGCGTCCTTGAAACACAGTGCATTCTTCTTGTCTGGGGTTTGGTTCTCTCCCGGTTTTTCAGAGGACACAAACTCCTGCAGATAACTTCAGGTTTTCCCCAACCCTTTGCTCTGATCCCTCTATCGTTCATTCTGCTCCAGTGGGTTTGCCTTTTCCCCAGAGGTTCTGCTCCTTCTAGCATTCGACCTTGCTCCAATTCACATGGGTTGCCCTCTGTTGGGCACAGACCCCTCCTTTAGCTTCTCACACAGGTCTCCCTCAGTTGGGCTCGGACCCTCTCGCTTTGCACAAAAGTTCAATTAAAAAAATGTCTCTGGACTTCAGGTTCCACAATGCAGCTTTTTTATTTTGCTCCCACTTAGCCAGCTCCCCAAAATGGCAATCTGCAGGTTCTGTGAGTTTGTGGGGTTTCCAATGGGGCTTTTCTGGGGTCTAGGTTGTCCCACTCGTCTCTCAGAGGCCTGGGTTTTAATGTTACACCTAGGGATGAGCGTTGGCTTGGGTCCTGTCAGATAACTCCAGCTGCCCCTTGACTGGTTGCCTGGAAGTACAGCTCTCTTGCCACACTACAGCCTCTCCTGTACTCACAGGCCCAGTGACTTGGCAGCCTGTCCTCCTCAGGGTTCCTTCCAAGGGTCTCTGCAGCTTCCTATTGGCTCCTCTGGACAGCACAAACCTCTCAGCCTTCCCAGCACACTCAAAGCATGCATGTGTGCTCTGCCTTTTATACCGACTCTGAGGATTAACAGGTTTCAGGTGGGAATGATTGTTGAGGGAGTCCTGAACTTGCCTGGCCTCATTATCGGGACAAAATGGCGACTGACCATAGTCATAGCTCCCTTTTTCCTCTTCTTAGTATTGTTCAAAAATGGGGGAAGGGGAAACATGTAAGGCCTCTGCACATATTTCCTAAAGGCAGAGTGGGAGTGATGGTGACTGAGCGCCTCACCCTGCTGGGTCTTATTAGTGGGACAGGGCCGGTGCATATCATTATAAGTAATCTTCCTGGTCTAGGTCTTTGGATTTTTATAGTGGATGAAGGGATTGTGGGAGTTGTAGTTTTCATAAGGGATCATGGAAAAAACATGTGGGTTTTTGTCAGGTTAAAGGGGGCAGAAGTATTGTTGTGGGTGAATGGGTTGTGGGTGATAATACCCCATGATGACTGAGGAGATGTCGGGTAGGGAAGTATTGGAACGGGAAGAAACTATGTCTCGCCCAAGGGCGTTCCTCCCACAGTCTCCAAGGGTACCTTTCCCAGGTGATTCTCCCTCGCTTGTCCGCACGCAGGGTTGAGATCCAAGAGCGATGGCCCTCCCCTGGCCACCTGAGTCAGGGATCCCTGTGAATAGCATGGGAGAAACACCTCAGGTGTCTCACAACAGTTAGAAGCCCAAGTGCAACTATTCAAAATGATGAGAATGGCCTTGAAGGTTGTGCAAGTTCTGAACATGTTACCATCTCTGATCCTCTACGCCTTGAGACAGAACATTAAGCTTTGAATCCGGTATTACTTTTTTATCATCCTGCCTTCGGTTAGATGGGAACAACTGCCTCAGTCCTGGCTCGAATAAATAGGCTTTGTCCCCCAGGTTCAGATCACCTGTGCAGGGACCACAAACTTGATAGTTCCTGCTTGCACTTATGAGGATTTTCAGCTTTTACACACACAGATGTCCTAGTCCTATCTCATCTGCTAATATGAATATTTTCCCACTCAGCGTACTTGACAAGAATATGCACGGTGGCTGCACTGGAAGCCTGGTCTGCGTGTCTCGTGAAATCAGCACGTCTGCCTATCTCTGTATTCTCATGTCCTTTCAGCACCTTCCATTCACTTCAATGTAATAGTGGCTTCATCTTGATTTACATAGCCGCCCATGTTAGTTGCGTTTAGCATCAGCAAGCAGGTCATATGTATTCTTTTGAAACTTGCGGTTAGTACATAGCAAAAGTGTGTCCGACCTCTATCTAAGTGGGTCATAAGCATATTCTTCATGTCTGCAAGCAATTTAATCAAAGTGTTTGCGTAACTTGATGCAGGAATGCATGTGTTTCATGTCAAATGCATCAGGTCATAGTCTCAGACATCATCAGCTTCTGAATGGTCTCAAGTCAGTTGACCTCATCCTTGACTGCAGGCTTCAGTGATGTCATCAGGATATGGACTAAATGGCTGTCTGAGTGAATAACATTTCTCACACCTGCAATATATCGCTGATGGAGATGAGGGATCCAGGAATAAAGTACACCTTTCATTTCTCTGGCGCTGAGATCTATTTATTTTAATTTATTTACATTTATAAAGCACACAAACGGCCCTTGGGCATCGTAGTGCTGTTATTGTAGGCTTACTTAGTTGCGAGTGGAGTACACAATGACAATGAAGACAAATATTTACACAGAGAGCATAGCAAGTTACATGGTGGGGTTAGCCAGGTGTTCCTTGGTTACAGTGGACTAGATCTTGGTGGCTCATGCAGTGGGGAAGATTTCAATGCAATGGGGGAAAACGGTGACAAGACATTAGAATTACAGTGACAGTAGAATGTTGAAGGGCATGATGGGTCTGTGGTTACAGGGGAACCCGATCAGCTGCACAGGCAGTACTTAGAGATAAGATAACTACGCTCCTAGGGAGTGCTGGAAGTCTAGCACACATGTATTAGTTGAAGAGTCTGGTCTTGAGAGCTTCACGGAAGACGGTGTATGAGGCTTCCTTTCTGAGTGATGTGGGCAAGGCATTCCAGTTTTTTGGTGCTAGATGTTGGAAGCTGGAGCCTTCCGCTTTAGCTTTTTTGAACGTGGGGACGTAGATCTGGTTGGAGTGGTGTGCTTGAATGGGTCTGGAGGAGGTGACCGGAAATCATTTTTCGGATAAGTGGGGGACGGCGGGGGGCAGTGCGGGAAAGGCACTTGTGTGTGATGGCCATCGTTTTAAATAAATTGTGCTCTTTGACTGGCAGTCAGTGCACATCTCTTCTCGCCTGTGAGAGATGTTCCCTTTTAGGGCTGCTGAGTGACTAGTAACCTATTGATGTTTTTAGAAGTTCCCAGGAAAAGGGCATTACAGTAGTCAAGTTTGGCCCCAATGGTAGCCCTGGCTATTGCAAGGGAGTTTTTGGTTGACAAGGAGGGTTTGACCGCATTGATGATTTTGGTGGTGAGTGCTGCAGACGATGCAATGTCACTGACTTGGCGTGTCATGGACAGGGAGGAGACAATGAAGACCTGTAGTGTTTTGACTGCTGATGACACAGTGATAGGTGTATTATCAATGTTGAAGGTCCTGTATTGAGGGTCAAGTTTGTTCAGCGTGTCATTGGTGCCTACCAGGAGGATCCCAGTTTTATCTCTGTTAAGACATAGGCCATTCACTGCAATCCATGTCTGTATGGCTGCGTATATGTTGGCTAGAGCAGCTGCGTCCTATACATAAGAGCCTGTGAGAGGGAGTAGGACTTGTGTGTCGCCAGCATAGTTAGTATACGATATGCCACAGTTCTTAGTCTTTAAAGAAAGGTAGGGTAAATATATTGTATAGAGTCGGTGCAGTACACGATCCTTGCGGGACACCACAGTGTATGGTGGTGGGTGCTGCACATGCATGGTCCGGGAAGGCTCCCATAAGTCTCCCTTTCAGGAAGGAGGAGATCCAGGATGTGGCTTCGGGAGAGAAGTGGGCAGAATTTTTGAGTTATTTACATAAACTATCATGGTCAACGAGATCAAACACAGCCAACAGATCTAGTAGGAGGAGAAGTGCCGGCTTGCCTTTGTCCATTATGTCACTGAGTTGGATCTTGAGATCAAGTAGGGTAGACTCTGTCCCATGGCCTGGACGGAACCCCGATTACCTCTTGACCAGGGTGCTATTGGCTTCCGAAAACTTCTGGATTTAAGTATAGGCAACTTTGTCCAGAATTTTCAGAAGGAATGGAACCGTGGTGCTAGGTCTGTAGTTGTTGGGTGTCTCCGGGTCTAGGGAAGGTTTTTTAAGAAGTGGGCAAACCCACCCCTCTTTAAGGCATGCTGGGACGGTGTTGGAATTGAAAGAGGCATTAATGAAAGTTTTCAGGAAAGGGGCTAAGGTGTCTGCACACTCTTTGAGAAGATTGGCTGCAGGGCCAACTTAAGCACTTTTGGGGCCTGGGGCATCGACGCCTTTTGGGCCCCCCTCCACTGGACCAAAGTAATTAACGGATATAGAATATTGTTGTTGCCCCCACCCCACGTCCGTCTTGATCAAAACCCATAGGTTGATATGCTGTTTGCAGAGATCAACATAAGCATGGCAAACCTCCTTTTAGCCTCCTTACCCTCTTCATTCTTTCTGTAGTCATAATGATGAACAGGTAGCATTTCAAGGGCAACATTAGCAGTCTACAACAAAGGTAGAAGCCTTCGGGTCATTTTTGACTCCACACTCTCCTTCTTATCTCGCATTTCGTACATCTCTAAAAAAAAAGTCTAACTATCAGCTACACCTCCTCGGAGGTACTCTAACTTTTCTCACTTTCCCCCAGCGGCTCACTGTCTCCAGAGCCCTGGTTCTCTTTTTTAACAGCCTCTTCCTCAACTTCCCTTCTTCTGCCCTACACCCTCTGCAACTCATCCAGAACAGAACCACAAGACTTATCCTTGGCCTAAAGCCCAGACACTGCATCTCTCCGATGCCAAACTCCCTTCACTGGCTCCCCTTGGCTGCAAGGATCAAGTTCAAGACCCTCTGCATTGTCCATAAGGTAAGCCGGGTCTCCAAGCAGAGATTTGGAGGAAGATCCTTATCCTCAGCAGGTGCATCCCTCTGGAATAGTCTCCCTGCCGCCCTCCACCTTGAGCCTGATCTTCTTAAATTCTGGAAACTCCTCAAGACCTTCCTATTCTCCTCTTCCTTCTCCCTCTCTCTACCTTGCTAACCTAGTCCTCTGCTCTTTCCCTCTCTCCCTCCTCTTTCTTACAGTTTGCTAACTGGCCACCTGGTGTACCTCAGAGTTCCACAGCTCTCTGGCACCCTCGCCAGTCCTCTTTCGTACTTGCTTCAGGGCACTACACCCCACCCACACTCACTACACTTGAGAAACAACCCAAGAGAGTGGCTCTCTCTGCACTTAGAACAGTCTTCACTGACTGGATGTACTTGGACCCACCCCCTTGTGACCGTCTATGCACTTGAACGATTCAAATGCAACGTGCCTGTAGATAGTCTATCTGTTCTCCCTTGTCTTCACCCCTAATTAGCACTGGTAAAACTGCAGAATCGCTGTCAGGCCTATTTGCTTTGTCTCAACTGTTAAATGTATTTTACGCACATACTTTGCCTGTGCAGACTATTATCGTCTCAAAATCTTAAGGGCTCTGAGTGACTGTTGTTTTTTCCCCATGTCACCAACCTCCTTGAGCTCTTTGAAACACATGCCTGTGTATAGGCGATTTATAAATAAACAATACCATACCAGGTACTTGTGTTCTAGCATAGGTACAGGAAACATTTAATCAAAAACAGCCACAAGGAAGGTACATCGGACATAGTATAACTGCAGGACACAGATCGTATGAAAAAAGATGCACATAATCCAGAATAGACAAATGACTCAGATTACCTGCCTTATATAATGCAAAAGTGCTCACATATGGATACAGGTGACAAATGGGAAGCAAGGAGAAAGCTACACATACCATAGCATAGAGAGTGGATGACGATTTGAAGACACCAGAAAGGTGTATCCAAACAGACTGAGATTAGAAGAGGGACATGGTTATCAAGTAGGGTTGCATTTGGGAGAAAATAAAAAGTGGCTCTGGTGTGCAATATATCAATGCACACTATTATTATATAGGAAGCAACACTGTATATAGCCAGTGAACCCATGAGTGAATCTTTTTTAAAGCTCATACCCACAGAACGAAATCACTCTGAAGGATTGAACATTTTAAAAGGTTTAGGGACTGGCAATTTTGACAGGTGAGGCAATACAAATGAGATGCCCAGGATCACAGATTTGTTAAGTGGTGATGCTGGGATTCATAACCTCTCTGCAATGTCTGCACTTTACCACTTTTTTTTCTAGTTCTTACCCTGAACTAAAATAATCACATTTTACATAACTGACTTGGAAAATATGCAAATCATATGACCCAACACAAACCTTTTCATTAAAGACAGCACAGTACTTTCAGTGATAAAAGATTTGTCCAGGATCACTTTTTCGTGAACAAGAATAAAAAAATGCACACTTTGGTTTCTCAAGCCGGAATTTGGATAGATAATCACATGTGTGGACTAACACTTTGTCATTGAAGGTGTCTGCCTAGGTTTGATAACACCCCATCTGAACAAACACATTTCTAGACCTTCACCATACTGATTCTATGTTAGGTTCTATAGAAACCTGGTGTGCTAAAAATCAAAGTACATATACTTGCAGGCCTATCATCGTCATACATTGGAAAGGCTGAGTCAGCCTTGTTGGAATTTGGTACTGTAATCTTGCATATGAATGCAAATCTCGGCAATGAGTGCTTAGCACACTGAGCTATCCTCTGAACCATTGTTACACTCAAATGTATCAATATCCATCTCAACTTTGGCTATAGCACATGATCACTATAATCCCTACAGAAAGATGAGAATGCTACAGGTGTTGTGCCGCATAAACTATGTATACAACAGTGAAAGTAGAAAGCATTACAGGATGAAAAGATCAGAGCAGAATGTACTTGTCAGCAACAGCAGGTAATATTAGGGCCTCAGCAGCATGCCATAAAATATCCTGACGTTTGATGTTTAATTTTTGTGACTAATGGAAACTGACTGCATTTTTTTAAATTTGTTTATTTATTTATAACACAGCACATCGGAGAACATGTACATCCACATTTGTTTGCAACCCCATAAAGTGAATCTAAAGTGACATTACCCTTATCTCACCCCCGTTATCCCAAGGTGGGTCTCCTCTCATAGTCTCATTGGGTCGGGCCAGGCTCTGAGTTTTCGCTGGTTGAGTGGAGGGCTCGCATGATTAGGCACGGCTTGTGGGTCAGGGCCGGATAGCTCTGGTCATAGTCTAACAGCGGTGTCCAGATGTTCTTAAAGCGGTGGAGAAGGCCCGCTTTGGCCACAGTGACCTTTTCGGCTATCTAGGTGTCCCTGATTTCGATCCACCAGAGGGTCATCAAGGGGCCCTCTGCCGATTTCCAGGTGCGTGCTACCGTGATTTTGGCCGCCAGCATGAGTTGAGTTATCAGCACAGCCCTCCCTCCTGTCCTTGGGTAGGAGTCTGGGATCGAAATCCCTAGGAGAACCTGCTCGGGGGTCAGTGGTATTGTCGTCTGAGTGATATCTTTTATTGTGGCAAGGCATTGAGCCCAGAACACCCTTACCTTGGGGCATGTCCACCACATATGGAAATAGGACCCTGGAAGGCCGCAGCAGTGCCAGCATTGTGGGTCCAAGGCCTGCTGAAAGTGGTGAAGGCGGAGGGGGTCGGGGGGAATACCAGCGCAACAATAGTTTGCGGGCGCATTCCTGGTTAGTGATGCAAGGGGAGGCCGTGCGTGTCCATGACCAAACATCCGTCCAGGTCTGGTCCTCTATGCTGTGACCTAGGTCTGCATCCCACTGGATCATGTAAGAGGGCTTTGCGCAGAAAGGGTCCTCCTGTAATAGTTTGTAGAGGGCTGAAATCTTCCCCGGGGCTGGCAGGTCGTTTACTGTAAGTTCCAGTGGGGCAGGGGTTCTGGTCGCTGCCGCTCGAGTCTGGGGGTGAGAGCACCAGTGCCTCAATTGAGCATAGGTGAACCTGTCTGTTTCTGCTAGTTGGAAGGTTTGTTCGCCTTGTTCGAAGGTGCGGGGGGCGTCCCCCTCAAAAAGCTGTCCCAGTGACACGAAACCGCCCGCCACCCAGTATCCAAAGTTCCTTGGGCAGGAGCCCGGGGAGAAGGCTGGGTTAAGGAAGATAGGGGAGAAGGAGCTCAGGTCTCCCGGGATGTTCTTGTGCCTGCGGGCCCAATCCCAGGCCTTCATTGATTGTTTTGTGGAGGACATCATGTCTGGCCAAGCTCGGCATAAGGCGGAGGGGATAAACGGTAGAAAGCGGAGGGGAAGCGAGAGGCGGGATTGTTCGATCTCCACCCACTTCGGGCGCCCCAGGGCAATTCCCCATGCCTGGAAGTGGGCCAGCTGTGCCGAGATTTGGTATTTACGGAGGTCTGGTACACCCAGTCCACCCAATTTCGTGCTGCCCATCATAGTTCTTCGGGAGATACGTGCTTTTTTGCCCTTCCAGATGAAGTAAATAATTTTCCGTTGAAGCCTCTGCAGGGAACAGAGCGGTATGGAGACAGGAAGAGCGGAGCGGGCATAGAGGGACCGTGGGAGAAGATTCATCTTGCATGCCGTGATGCGGCCTAAGTGAGAGATTTCTTGTGACTGCCAACGGTTAAGGTCCCTTTCCATTTCTTCGAAGATGGGGGGAAAGTTCGTTTGGTATACTTTTGCTGGGTGGGCGGGGATCTGAACTCCCAAATATGGAATAGACTTGACACTCCACTGGAACAGGCTTTGTTGCTCTAGGGTTTCTCTCTCGCCTGTGTTCAGTCCCACTCTTAGGGCCACCGATTTCCCAAAGTTGATAGCAAATCCTGCCACTTCCCCAAAGCCTTGGATCTCGGTTAAGGCTGTCTTCATGGAGGCCGCGATGTCAGTGATGGTCAGTAGCACGTCATCTGCGTAAAGCGCAATTTTATGTTGAGCGGGGCCTCTAATCCGGGGGTTCTGGCAAATCTGCTGGGCCAAGGGCTCCATGGTCAGAGCAAAAAGCAGGGGGGATAGAGGGCAGCCCTGTCTTGTTCCGCATGTGAGTGGGATCGGGTCTGATAAGAGGCCGTTAACTCTCAGCCGGGTCTTGGGCGCTTGATAGTTTGCTAGGACCTGCAAAGGTCGGGCCAAAGCTAAAGGCCTCAAGGGTAAGTCCAGTCCACTTTGTCGAAAGCCTTGGTTGCATCCAAGGCCAGCAGGGCGAGTTGTTGCGTTTCCTGGTTGGCAATCTCTATCAGGTCTAGGGCCCTTCGGATGTTGTCTTTTGTCGATCTGTGGGTTATGAATCCAGTCTGGTCCAGATCTATGATGTTAGGGAGGACAGGCGCTAAGTGGTTGGCCAGGACCTTGGAGTGTATGTTAGCGTCCAGGTTTAATAGTGAGATGGATCTGTATGAACTGTGCCCTTGGGATCTTTTCCGGGTTTGAGAATAAGGACTGTGCTGAATTCGTGCATGGTTGGGGTGACGGTCCCAGAGGTGGCGAATGAGTTAAAAAGTCGAGTTAACGGTGCTACCAGTTGGGGTCGAAATAGTTTGTAAAACCAGGTGGAAAGCCCTTCTGGGCCCGGGGCTCTGGGTTGTCGGCTTTTTATAGCTCCCTCGACTTCCTCGCCCGTATGGGGGTTTCAAGTTCCTCCCTACCTGCGGGCGTCAGGAGTGGGAGAGCGGCCTCAAGGATGTAGGCCTGCTGTTCGCTTGGATTCCTTGGGATCGCCGTCATTATTTCCGATTGGTGGGCGACTGCTAGGCATAGCTTCTCGCCTTCCGCGAATTGGGTCACTCCCTGTGGGTAGCGCAGGCCTAGGATGGTGTTTCTTTTCTTTACTTTGGCCAGTTTGTTTACCAGCATCTTATTCGCTTTGTTGTTATTGACATAGTACCATTGTTTTGTCCTGGTCAACAAATGTGCCGTGGCGTCAGCATAATGTGCTTCCAGTCTCTTTCTTGCCACCTGTAGGGCCCTATAAGTTTTCGGGCACCAGCCCTTCCGTTTATGGGTAGCTTCAGCATCTTGGACCACGCGGGCCGCCTGTTTTGGTTTATAGAAGGCCGCGCCTTGGGTGATCAATTCCCCTCGGAGCACCGCTTTCATGGCGTCCCAGGTGTTGGCTGGTGAGGTGTCTTCGTCGTGGTTTTCCATGAAGAAGTTTCTAATTGTTCTGGCAATGGAGTCTCTTACTGCCATATCACCCAGGATGGGGTCGTAAAGGTTCCATTGACGGCGAGGGGGGGTCCGGATTATGGGCTCGCAAGGTTAATGAGACTGGAGCGTGGTCTGAGAATAGACATCGTCCTTAAAGGCCAGGAGCTGGGGGGAGGCCAACAGCAAATCAATCCTGGAGAAGGTGCGGTGTACATATGAGTAGAAGGAGTAGTCCTTCTTTTCCGGGTATAACACTCTCCAGGTATCGATGATATTTAGCATCCGAAATCGATGGAGCAGTTCAGTTGCTAGCTTTAAGTCTCTGGGGGATTGGGGGGGTATGATCTGTCTTTAAGGGGGTCCGGGGCTCCATTAAAGTCTCCCCCAAAGATGACTTGCCCCTCAATGAACGGGAGGAGGGACTCCTCTAGATCTTGATAGAACCCTTCCTAATGGTTGTTCGGGGCATAAGCTGAGATGAGGGTGTAGAGTTGGCCAAATATTATGCATTTAATTGCGATGAAGCGACCCTCCTGGCGTCTTAGCAGATCCAGAATCCACGGGTTCAGGTCCTTCGCAAAGAGAATGGCAGTGCCACCCTTCTTGGTGCCATTGGAGGCCAGATATTGTAGGGGGAAAGATCTGCTGCATAGATGGTAGAAGTCATTCGGCACCAAGTGGGTCTCTTGCAGGAAAGCTATGGAGGATCCCTCATCCTGCAGCAGTTGTAGGCTAGACTTCCTCTTCGGGGAGGAATTTAGGCCTCTGAAATTTAAGGTGGTAAACTTCAGTTTCCAGTGTGTGGTCGGGTCTTCCGTGTTGTCTTGCTGTGCGAGGTGGGGGGCAGGGTCAGCCATGGTCATAGGGGGTATACTGCATGGGGTCCTCCTTAGGCTGAGGGTTTTCAAGTGGCCTCCAACGGGAGGTGTAAACTGCCAATTTAGGCCTCCAACGGGGGCCAACATTGTAGCGAGGGGGACCGATTTTAATCCCTCGGTGGGGCCCCTGGCCACCCAGGCTGTCAACAGCCAACTTGGTTGAAATTCTCTCCAAGGGTAACATGGTGACTGCAGCAATCTTAAGGAAGCTTAAGTGGTTCCAATGCTATGTAGTCTTCAGGAATATCCTTAATCGTCATTTAGGTTTGCAGCTTCTCTGCACTCTGGTCCAGGGGGCGCATCTCGGTTTGGGGGAGGAAGTGCCCAGGGTGGGACTCATCCGGTCAGGGGTGATGAACCCGCGCCTCCAGGGGAGCCCGGGTGCAGGATTGACGCGGCATCGTTGAGGGGACTGATGGTTCGTGGGGTGCCAATGTGCGAGAACTGTAGTGCTGTGGGGAATAGCCACCGGTAGCGGATCTGCTAGTCTCGCAAGAAGAGCGTGAGTGGACGAAGCATTCTGCGGTTCTGCAAAGCTAGAGGGGAGAGGTCCGAGAAAATCTGGAGTGGGGTGCCCTGGAAAGATAGCTCATTGCGTGAGCGGGCAATCGCTGAAATGGCCTCCTTGATGGTATAAAAGTGGACTCTCGTGATTACGTCCGGGGGGGAGTGCGAGTCGGTTTCTCGGCGGGGGCACAGTCTATGGGTGCGATCAAGTAAGAGCTGAGCCTCGTCCAGATTCGGCAGCGATGACTGGAAGAAGGTGCCCACGTACTTGGGGAGCTCCTTGTCAGGGACTGATGAAGGCACCCGTCAGAAGCGCAAGTTATTGCGTCGGGATCGATTTTCCATATCTTTGAATTCAAGGATTTCGGTTCTGTCCATTAAGGTCCGGATGGTGCGTTGCACTTCCGCTAGTGAGTTAGAGTGATCTACGGCTAGTTCCTCAGCTTCCCCCATCCTGTGTTCGACGTTACTGACCCATTGCTCTGTTTGTTCTAGTTTTGCGTGAGTTCCACCATACAGGATATAAATTCCGATTTGATGTTGGACATGAAGGCCTGGAGGTCTTCTTTGGTTGCAAGGGTTCTTTTATCCTCTGTCGCCTTCTGTGGTGTAAGTTGAGGGGGATCTGCTTTCTTTTCTTTCTCCGAAGCCAGCAGTATGGTGAAGATGTCAGCAGATTTAGAGGGTTTCGGAGCTTTGGCCATGGTTCCGAGGCGGGGGGGGGCGACTCTGGTGGGTTTGCCCAGGATCAGCGCGTAGGTCAGTGGGTAGGGCGCCAGTTGAGTCACTGGCCATCTCAAGATCTCTGCCAAGAACCACAGGAACTTGGGATGACGGCAGCAGGGGAAGTAGAGTGGGCCGGGACGTCACAGGAATGAGTGGGCGAGGTATGCTGCTTCGCCTCAGTGGGGTAATGGTATTTCCTTGATAGGAGGGGTGCGCGGAGCTTCCGGGTGTGGGGTGGCTATAAGCTCTCAACTCCCCCTTTGCTGCAGGAGCCCGGAGTGAAGATGGTGGAGTCAGGCCCTTCCCAGCTGATTAGGGTGGAAGGTCGGTAGGGGCTCCCCAGGAAGCCAAGGGAGGCGTCAGTGCAGCTTTAGGGAGGCCTCAGAGGGGGCTCCGGAGTCCAAGAGAGGGCTGTTGAAGCTTAGGCAGGCATGGGGCCGTACTTGTGAGCCCCGGGGGGGCGGTCCACCCCACCAAGATGAGGGCCTCCGAAGGGAAGCAGGTGGCGGTTAGGGCCGCAGCAGGCAGCAGAAGCTTCCCTGTGTTGGGCTGAGAGAAGGCTGGTCGATTTCCAGAGGGCCACTGTGCGGGCCAGGTGAGGGCTCCGTGGAGCCGATGGGGCTTCAGCTGCTGTAAATGAAGCAATCCACGTTCAGTGGATGCGTTCCGGAGCTCACGAGAGTGCCCTCCTCTCGGGTGCCGGAATCATCCCCAGATGGTGGCTGGGAGTCCTCCTCCAGGAGGGTGCCCAGTGATCGTGGGTTCACTGCCCCCGCACCCTGCGGGGGAGGCACAGGCATTCCGCTGGGTCCGCGCCAGTGCTTAGGCAGAGGTAGGAAGCGCACAGGCTCCGATTCCGATGGGGGCGGGAGAAGGCCACTGGGGACTCCCTCGACCCGAGGCTCAAGCAGAGAGGGGCCGGAGCGCCCCGGAACTCGTGGCTGTCGAGTCGTGGGGATGGATCCGGGGGAGGCGAAGGCTGGCCAGGGTGCTGGTATGGAGGCACCACTCCAGGGAGCCTCACTGCCCATGGATCCAGAGCGGGCCGGGTCTTTAGATAGCTCCCAGCCGAGCGCCGGGTGCAGTTGAGGAGCAGGAGCAATTAGGCACAGTCAGCGCGCTTAGGAGAGGATCCGCCCTGCGAGGCAAAACCAAAGCTGTTGAAAAGCTGCTGGTAGGCTGCGGGAACGCAGGCCGCGGTGTTGCGGTTGCTATTTTAAATCGAGTTGTGGACCATTGCAGGAGCCTTCCCTCGCCCCGTTTTCAACGATCCCAAGAGCGTTACACTCTCAGATTGCTGCAGTTGGTGCTTCATATCATCCGCAATCTGAATTCATCAAGTGTGGACGGTGGACATAGCAGGAACTAGCTAAATGTACGTGTTGCTGCGGCCCATGCGGAGGCCATCAAAGGAGCTGCCTCATCACTGGCACTCCAGGCCACGCCCCCAAACTGACTTCTTTTAATCAGACTTCACTTTCTGGCCCACCCTCCAAGGTGGGGGCCCAGGGCAAGTGCCCCTTTTGCCCTCCCATAAAAATTGCTCTGGGCAAACATTGCCTTTGCATTTGGACGGTTTGATTTTCCGAATAATGTCCAATACCTCTGTCTCAGTTACTTCCCTGAATGAGAACAGGGTTTTCTCTTCGGTATCTGTGCTGATCGTATAGGCCGGAGGCATGTAGTCTTTGGAAAGGGCCTTGTGGTGGACGTTGATCTTCTTCTGTAGGAGATACATTTTATTAATCATGGCTCTTTGGACACTAGTGCACCAGGATTCGTCTTTCACGACCTCCTGCGTGTTTGTGACCGGCATGTCCAATTCTTTATAGATGGCAAACAACTCTTTTGATTCCGATGTAGCGTTAGAGATCCTATCATTATAGACCACGGATTTAGCTAGAACAATGGCTTTTTTGTATTGTGCCACCACTGTTTTATAGGCAGTTAGCGTGGATTCATGTGGGGTCCCTTGCCATTTGTTCATCGCTTTGCGCTTGAGGGCACGTAGTTCTTTGAGCTCAGTGGAGAACCAATAATTAGCATGTTTCTTTTTTTAGCTTTCTTGTTTTCTATCGGGGCAATTGCGTCAACTGCAGTTTTGAGCGTGGCGTTGTAGAGCTCAGCCAGCACAGAGGGGTCTGAAGCGAATGGGGGCTTGAGAGCTGGAATCTCTAAGCAAGGATGGAGCCTGTCTTTGCTTAGTTTTCGTGAGCTTCTGGCTGGAGCAGGTGGGACAGGCATGAATGCTTTAGGCGTATTACTGCTGGTAGGGATGGAGAAATGGATAAGGTGGTGGTTGGTCCACGGGGACGGCGTATTGGAGCTGATGTCCACATTGCAGTTGTGGTCTACTACCCAGTCTAAGATGCACCCTTTGCAGTGGGTGGGATTGGCGACTTTTTGCTGGAAGCCAAGGTCCTGAAGAGCTTTGGCTAGGACCTTGGCGTGTTTATCTTTATGATCATTGAAGCACAGATCGAAGTCCCCCAAGAGAATGGATTTGGTGGTGTTTTTCAGATTTTCCCCAAGGAGATGGATCAAATTATCGTGAAAGTCAGCTAGAGGGCGTGGCGGGTGGTATGGTATATGGATAGCAATGGTGGTGTTGGGTGAGATCGTAATCTTGTCTGCAAGGGGGTCCACATTCTCTCCGAGAAAAAAAGTGGTTTGTCTTACTGCTAGAGTACGGTTTGTCTTACTGCTAGAGTATCTTTAACTATGAGGGACACTCCCCCGAACATTTTGGCAGCTGGTCTGTCTTGTCTGAAGATGGTGTAGCCTGGTGGGAAGGCTAGTGAGATGGAAGGTCCCAAGGCTTCAAGAA
This sequence comes from Ambystoma mexicanum, assembly GCF_040938575.1. NCBI lineage: Eukaryota > Metazoa > Chordata > Amphibia > Caudata > Ambystomatidae > Ambystoma > Ambystoma mexicanum. The sequence continues at coordinate 690,095,819 of NC_090924.1, read as the reverse complement.
GCCATGTTTCGGTAATGGCTATAGCATCCAGTTCCAAGTTGGTGATCAGGCCATGAATTTCCATAGCATGTGGTGGGAGAGATCTTGCATTTATCAAAGCACATTGTAGGGGGCAGAGCACTGGCATTGTCTTTATATTGCTTGGATGGCTGGGTGATCATTGAGACTTTAGTAGGACTGGATGCAGCATGAGAGATAATTTGCTTCTGAGGCATGGCGGGAGCGCTGACCTAAGAGTTTGCTTCCGGTGCCAGTCGATCTGGGGCGCTTGACGAAATGGAGAGGTTTGGTGCGGCTGCTAAGCCGATTGAGCCTGATAAGTGAGCGCTCATTGTAGAGCGTGGTGGGGCGTAGGTGTTATGTTATGTTACTTTGCATTTATATAGCACCTTATGTACCATTGGTATGGTCTGAAGGTGCTGGTAGGTTGAATGTCCTCGGCAACCGAAGTTCAAGTCAGTAGAGAGAGTAGAGAGAGTAAAGATGCTTGTGAGCACCGGATATGTGTGAAAGAAGAGAGTAAGCATGGTGATGTGATAAGATGGTTTACATGCTCTTTCAAATATTACATGCATTCCAAACCATTCATGTATGTCGCGCAGTTCCATGTGCTCCAATCAGTTCCACCCACGCACTCCTACCCATTCCACGCAATCCGAAACATTCCACGCACTCCGAACCATCCCACGCACTCCAGCCCGTTTCGTGCACGCCTCTCTGTTCCATGCACTCGGGTCTGTTCATGTACTCCGATCATTTCTGTGAATTCTAAGTTGTTTTATGCACCCCATCCACATTTTTCATCTGTACTTCCACATATTTCACCCGTACCTTTCACATGTTACATCAGTACCTTCCCCTTACTTCATCCGTTCAATCCACATACGTCTCCATTCCATTCACCTACATCCCCATTCCATCCACATATGTCCCCATTTGATCCACATACTTCCTCATTCCATTCACCTACTTCCCCATCCATCCACATATGTCCCCATTTGATCCACATACGTCCTCATTCCATCCACATACATAATTCGTTCTATCCACTTACTTCATCCTTTCCGTCTGTTCTACGCACTCAGCGGCTCTGCGCACCCATCCACTCTGCGCACCCATTGCTCTGTGCACCCATCCACTCCATGCACTCATCTGCAATCGTTCTTTCCACACACTAATCTGCTATATGCACTCATCAGTTCTACAAAGTCATTCGCTCATACGCACTCATCCGCTCTATACACTCATCCGCTCAGCACATTCATCTGCTCCTGTGTTCTACACACTGCACTCCTCCGCACTTCTGCACTTCTCTGCTGTACGTCCGCTCTACACATTCATCCGGCCTACACTCATCCGCTCTGCACATTCATCTGCTATATGCACGCCTGCGTTCTAGACACTCCTCCGCACTAACACACTCATCCGCTCTACACACTCATCCGCTCAGTATACTTGTCCGTTCTATACATTCATCCGTTCTACACACTCATCCGATCTACACACTCATCTGTCTGCTCAGCCTGCTCATCAGTTCCATGCGCTTCATCCATTCTAACGATTTCTTCCGCTCCATTCACTCCGTTCATTCATCATGCATTATCGATTCAGGCCATGTCACTTGTCATACGCACTGGATCCGTTCTGTGCTCTCTATCTATTTCATGCACTACTCTCATCTCATGTACTTGAATCTTCTACTCTGTGCTTTCCATTTATGCCATGCACTCATACAGTCGGAGTCATCTGTCTGTGTACTCATCAGTCTCTTGTATTCATCTTTCCATCCTCTTCTCTGTATTCATTTCGCCCGTTTTGTTCATTTTGTCCATTGCACTCATTACATCCATTTAATTAATTTAAACTTCATTACTGTTTTCGTACAATTTATTCTTTTTATCCACTTCACTGTTTTCGTCTATTTTACTCGTTCTATTCTGTTTGTCCTTTTAGTTTACATTAGGGATTATTAGTTGTCAATTTCTCATATGGATCTTGATGTTGTATTGTTATTTGTCTTATTGTTATTCAGGATCTAGTAGTTTGTTGGATTGGTGTCATTGAGCTGCTGTTATTCTGTTTGGGTTAGTTTGCGTATGGGTTGGTTTTAGGGGAAGAGCCAAGTTTTCAGTAGTTTGCGGAAAGACATTAGATCTTCAGTTAGGCGAATGTGGGGGGGAGTGCGTTCCACAGCATAGGGGCCAGGGCTGAGAATGATGATCCGCCTAACCTGACTGAGTTTGTTTTAGGTATGACTAGGAGGCCGGCTGAGCTTGATCTTAGAGGACGTGGAGGGCGATAGGGTTTTAGCTCATCTTGAAGATATTGAGGTCCGGTTTTATGCAATGCTCGATGAGAAATGCATAAGGATTTGAAAGTCACTCTTCGGGCCACTGGAAGACAGTGCAGAGTCTTAAGGGCTGGAGAGATGTGGTCTCTCGGGCCGAGCGCAAGTACCAGTTTGGCTGCGGCGTTTTAGGCCCTTTGAAGTTTATTCAGTTGGTAAGCGTGGACTCCGAGGTAGAGGGGGTTTGCGTAGTCCAGTCTTGATATAACAATTGATTGGACCGCGGAGAGTCTGTTGGGAAAGATGCGCCTATGAGTTTTAAGGTGGTAGTGGACTTTGAGACGTGGTTGACTTGGCGCAAGAGTGTTAGGTCAGAGTCAAGGGTGCATCCAAGGTTTTTTACTGAGTTAGAGGGAGTCAGTGAGTTGCCCATGGCGGATGGCCAGGGTAGTGGGTGTGGAAGAAGTTCGGAGTTGCCACATACCATGATTTCAGTTTTGGAGGGGTTTAACAAGAGGTGGCTTTGGGTCATCCAGAGCTCTATGTCAAGGAGGCAGGAGGCAAGGTCAGGTCGGCAGTTGGGTTTTGAGTTCAGGAGTTTTAGAATTAGTTGAGTGTCATCAGCGTAGTTGTAACACAGGATGTTGTGTGAACGAATTATTGGTGGGAGGGTGGTGCCACCCTGCTTGTTGATGTAAAACATCGCCACAGAGCTGTCTCTGCAAATACAGACTACCCTGTTGGTGATAAGGCTGTTAGAAAGCTTTGAGCGCCAAGAACGCAGCCAGGAGTTCCAGATAATTGATATAGAATGGCCTGTCCTTAGGCGCCCATAGGTCGAATACTTAGAGTTGACAGCGTCGCTCCCCACCCCAGAAGGGAGGAGTCTGTGGTAACCGTCACTTGTGAGCAGGGCTCCTTGAAGGAGGCCCCCTCACTGAAAGGTTGGTCGAAGACCACCATTGTAGATCCGCCGTTATGCTGGATGGAACTGGGATTATCTTGGAATCCGGGTCCGATGCCTGAGACCAGCAGCTCCAAAGAGCTAGCCAAGTGCGACTCATCTTCAGGACGTGCAAGGTAGAGCAAGAGGCCATGAGACCCAGAAGTCTTTGGAACCACCAGGCTGTCATGCGCGAGGACTGGAGGAAGAACTGAGTGGTGATAGGTCTGCAGTCCACCGTTAGGAACACCTTGGTGCTGACTGTATTCCAACAGAAACCCAGGAAAATCTTGCCGAGAGAGGCATCGACGATTTCCGCCAATTCACCCAAAGCCGAAGATTGAACAGGAGCTGAAGGAGAGACTGAAGATTGGTTAAGGCCGCCTGTGGGCATGGACTGCGCAGGAGCCAACCGTACAATTATGGATATAAATGAACCCCCTGAGGAAAGCCGCGATGACCAACATCTTCATAAAGACACGCAGCGCTGAGCTGAGACCAAATGGGAGCATACAAAACTGGAAGTGTTTCTCTCCCAGGGAGAACCACAGATATTTCTGATGCAGGCGCCAAATCAGAATGTATGTACGCATCCTGGGGGTCTACTACGCTGAGCCAATTGCTCTTCCGAAGAGAAGACTTTATTTGATAAGGCGTGATCATCTTGAATTTCTCTTGGGTGGTGCGTGGGGGGTAGTAGCCCTCCCCCTGCTCCCGGAGGAGAAACGGCTCCACCGCTATGAAGTCTAGAACTTTCTGTGTCATGTGGTTTAGTGAAGAAAGATGGCAGGAAGTGGGTTGGGAGTATGTCCTCAGATTTAGGTGGTTCCTTGGCAGCCATGCTAATTTAGAGGGAGGAGGGAGGGCAGTAATTCTGGCAGGTGGCTACTATGCTAGAACATTATATTAGGACACAGCGCAATACAGGTAAGTAGCTACTATGCTAGTACCTGATATTAGGACACAGCACAATACAGGGAAGCAGCTACTATGCTAGTACATGATAACAGGACACAGAGCAATACAGGTGAGCAGCTACTATGCTAGTACATGATAATAGGACACAGCGCAATACAGGTGAGCTGCTACTATGCTAGTGCATGATAATTGGACACTGTGCTCAACAGTAGACAATTAAGACATTTTAGGTATTGACATCATATTATGAGGAGCAGGCAGTAAACGTGTTGCTACATGGGGTCTATAGTAGTGAACAATTACAGTGAGGCTGGTAGTAAATGTTTACAGGAAAGTGAGTGGCAAAGTTGATCATGGCGTACTTGCGCTTAAGGGGCAGTACTGCACTACTGTGCTGTGGCGATCGGCCGCTATGCAGGGCATGCTAGTCAGCGGCAGAGCGAATGGATCAATAAGTAGGCAGGGTACCAGGTGGGCATGCAAAAAGGTGCCCAGTGTGCTGCAGTAAGCTACAGCATGGGATAGGGAGGATAGTAGAGGTAGGCTGCGTCACCAGATAAGGGCACTGTGCTAAGGGTGGGGTGTGTGGCAGAAATGAGCACTGTGCAAGAGATCAGGGCAATATGTAATACATATAGTGGTCGATGTAGGTGCTGTATGCTGGAGGTTGAGGGGTTGAAGAGCGTGATAGCAGTGGTATATACTCATAACACTCTTACCAGAAGATGTTTCAGGAGCACTCAAGGGTCAGCAGTGTTCATGCGTTGATTGCCAAGAGTTGTGGATACAACAAGAAATGGGCAGAGAGTACAGGGCAGCCCTCCAGTCCTCCAAGCTCCGACAGGCTCGGGACAGGGCCTTATGCTGGGGGCCTTTGGTGTCGGGCCGGCTTCCGCCTACCAGTGTATGCTATTGGTAGAAATAGCTGCGTCAGGACTGGTTGCTTAGCAACCCAATACACAAAAATGGAGCGACACAGAGGTGGCCATGTTAGAGTCAGCTGTGTTTGTAAAATGCCGGCACTACGCATGGCGCTCTTTGTTTGAGGCTGCAACTTCACTTTTTCAAGTGGCACAACGAACCACAAAGGGGGTAATGTTACCCTGGGTAGAAGAGATCAGATGGTCCCACATAGAGCCATCGGAGAAGACACACGGTCGGGCATTGCACGCAGCCTGGAGGTCTGGATTCCAAATGACTGCAGCAGTGGTGCTGTTGTGAGGGGGCACCTGCCCTGAAGAAGAGATGAGTGGGATGGGTGCAATGAGGGCCACATTGAGGTCTCCCTCTTCAATCCCCCCATGGACGATAGATCGGCTACACTACACTTCTTTGACCGTTCTCCCTGTTCATGTGCAGCTTTGAAATTCATATTTTCCCACGCCTCCCAAGTGACCTTGATACTTTCTCTTGTTGGCTGTTACAGGGAAATGCAGATTTTAAATCAAAACCTCGGGATAAAACTCATTGCAATAGGGACTGTTGGACCGGGTCCCTTCAAATTGATGGTCCAAACATGTAAATGATGTGGACTGCATGTTGAATGTTGAACAATGGTGCAAAATGTTGATGACCTTTTTTCAGCATCACCTTCATTGAAAGCTCAATCTATTGATGGCTCTCGCTCTACAGGGACACAAGGTCTACAAGGAGAAGCTGGAACTTTGCTTGACCTGTGTTCATTACGTAGGCCATACTATTTTGGCAGGTCAAAGACATTTGTCTCAAGATCGCATTAAGGCGATCCATCGGGTGACCTGACCCCAGAATAAGAAACAAATGAGGGGATTTCTCAGGATTCTCAGTTACAGCTGGCATTGGAACCTAGGATATGCTTCAATTGTTTTAAAACCCTCCAAAGTGTTACCCCTTGTGCAGTCCATGAGCCTCTGCCCTGGTCTACAGAAGCAATAGAACCCTTTATTAAAATGAAACAAAAACTGTCAAAAGGGCCAGCACTGGGTTTGCCCGATTATCAAAAGCCATTTTTGCTGTTCTGTGATGAGTTAAGACATAAATGCATGGGGATAAACATTGTCCAATCTCATATTATGGCTCGGCATTAGATACTGTGGCTGCTGGGTTACCTTGATGTTTATGAGAGGTTTTATCCAATGCATTACTGTTTGAAAAGCCTGAGGTGTTGTTACAGGGACATCTCGAGACTGTAGCTGTGCCACAGGCAGTGCTTGCTTTACTCTAGAAAGGTAAAGTGCACCCCATTTCAAATCCTGACTAACTAGGTTTGAGGAGCTCCTCATATCAGCAGCCAATGTAACTCTAAGCAGGTCTTCCGTTCTAAATCCTGCATCTATGCTTCCAATCCCTACAGATGGTGAACCCCATGATTGTCTTGCACTGATTGAAAACCTCTCATCACTCAGAGCCGATCTAGAGTATATACCATTAGAAAATCCACACGATTATTTTTTGTTAATGAATCTTATTTGCACAATAATGAAAGGGGCAGAGTTTTTGCTGGATATTCTGCCTGTACTCCTTGTGATGGTTAAATGCTTACCAATTGCCTATTGAAACATCGTCCAAAGATAAGTCAGCTATTATCTATTCCGACTCGAGATACGCACACATGGTGGTTAATAACTTAGGAGTCGTTTGGCAGCAGCGAGGTTGTTTATCCTCTGCTGGCATCCCTATTCATAAGAGTCAATATGTGTCTGCTTTAATGCAAGCTGTATTGCTTCCTTCTGCCCTTGGCTATTGTTAAGTGCAGAGGGCATGACCCCCCCACCAGTCTTAATGCAGCAAGCAATTCTTTAGCAGCTCAAAATGTGGCCTTAAATGGGCTCTTGGCTCCTAACGATGTCCTTATCTGTGGGACAGTTTCCAGTCTGGCTGTGCTACAATACCAGGCAGAAGAGTCTCTGGAGCTCTCTAGATGGTTGCCTACTAGTGCGCAAGGTGATTTTGCCATATTTGGCCAGACTGGCACATTATGTTGCATATTCATATAAAGGGGCTGTGATGGAAATAGTGAACAGAGATTGGTTTGCCCTTCACTTGCCCAACTGTAGCCAAGACGTACTGTAATAATTGTTCTCTGTGTTTGGCTCAACGTGGGACGATCAGTTAAAATAAAGCCATCTGACGATCCCGTACAAGAAGGTCCCTTCTTGAATGTGCCAATCAATTTTATACAGCTCCCCGAGTGAGTGAGTTACAAGTATTGTTTTATTGTTGACATTTTCTCTGCCTGGGTAGAACCCTTGCCTGATTCAAAGGCAGGCGCATCTACAGTAGCTAAAATGTGTCTGCTCGAGTGTATTCCTCGATTTGGGCTATCATTGATCACGTACAGTGACAGAGGAACTCATTTCACAGGTCAGATTTCTCAAGAAATGTGTAAGTCCCAAAACTACTCTCAGAGGTTTCACTGTGCTTATCACTTGCAATCTAGTAGTACCGTGGATCACTGCAATGAAGAGGAATTGTTATTTATGTAGCGCTTTGGCCAAAGCGATGTACATGGAGCCTATTTACATATGCATCACCCAACTGAAGTTGGTACTCTTGCCAACCTAGAAAGGATAAGTTGGCCGGGTTTTGAACCTGCGACATGCAGGTCACACACAGATCGCAGCAGCAAGCTCTCAACCCACGGGGTCTCTTACCAGCAATCTTAAGATCCAATTTTCAAGTGTGTTAGGAAACTGCACTTAAATGGCCAGGGGCCCCGTCACTGGTATTGCTACATATGCGTAATAATCCCCAACGAAAGAAAACGTAGCCTGTCTCCTCATGCAATTCTTACTGGGCGCATAATTCACATTAGCATTTTGCCTTCATTGTCCATTAGTCATCTGAACTTTTACCTTGAAGATAAGACCTCAAAGTATTGTGAGGCTCTCATAATCAATTTGTTTTTATCACTCGCAGATAAAAGCAGCATTAGCTGAACAAACAACTGGTCCCGGTCAACCACTACAACATGGCACTTTTGAAGTTGGTGCTATAACCTTTTTTGCATGGTCCTTATCTGATCCAGTAAACCACTCAGACTGCCGTAAAATGCCAAGGTGTTCAGTCTTGGGTTCATGCATCCTTTTGAGGAGCATCGCCACCCAACATGACCACAGGAGCAGTTTCTCCAGGAGACGATCTACCTGGAACAGCTGGCACTAGGAACAGAGACCAGAGCCCGCCACACTTCTGTCGATGCCCAATCCTGCAATTGATTCTGGAACAAAGGCAGCTGCCAAATCCACCACTTCCTCGTTATTTGTATGCCCAGGTTCTGAACCGGAACCCCTTCTACAGGAATTGTTCGAAATAGCGGACATCCTCCAGGAATTACAGTTCAGTCAGCTCCAGCAGGCGATGGATTCCTCACCAGAATAGAAGTGGATTCCAGTCTCCCAGAAGGCTTGCAGCTTATTATTGCTCTGCTGGAACCAGTCCACTGTCCAGGGGAAGTACAATCTACGCCCACAAAAGGGCTATGTTAGGAGTGCAAAACGCCAACAAGAAAAGACACGATTTGGTTTAACAAGACTTGTGTGTTCCTTTCTTGAAATGCTGCAACCTCCTTCTCCCATTGACGACTGGCAAGGTTGTTGGGTACAATGCAGTGATATACCCTGTCCAGAGAGTTGTCTTTCTTGTTACACTGGAGCTGCTGTTAGAAGCGGTTTGTTTTTCCTGCTGCGGATGTACAAGCATTTTTGATTTCAACTACCTTCAGCGCTCCAGATCTTTTATAACAGACTCTTTCACTGAATTAACAAGTGCTCAGTGTGGTTGTATCTTTCCAAATTCAGAGCAGACATATGGAGAAGGCGAACGTTTGAACTTTGCCCCAATTCAAATAGAATGAACAAAAACAAATCTGTCAAAGACCATCTCTTAGACCGGCTTCTCTGAAAATGTGCTGTATGGACTTGGACTTACTAGTTCCTATGTTTCTGATACACAATGACCATGTGTGTGACAATGCTCGTTCTCTTTTACTGCTACCATAGTTTCTCTTATCATGACCTGCCATGATTCAGAGGTTACTGAGGCACATCTCTGAGTTCATAGTAAAAATACTTACCTTCATGCAACTTGGCAGTACACCTGCATAAGAAATGATAGATTGTTGGATTTGTGCACATTTGCCACATGATTTCGCATCAGGATTTCCAGTTGCATCCTTTCAATTCTGGAAATGTCTTCAGTGATATTAGGTTGGTTTCCCTATCCCAAACCCAGTATTGGTCATCATTCCCGCAGTTTACTAGCCCCCCAAATGCTCCCTCCCTTGATCAGCTATCATGGAAACCTGCTTCAATTCACCCTTCTGCTTCAGCTACATGTCTCCTTTGTTATACCAATAGGCCCTATATAGTACACGTAGATATTATCTTTCGACCAGTACCAGTGGGATAATCAACAATGTTACTTTCTCTTTTGACATAGCTTTCACTTTCATTGATTTCAGGCATACTACATTCCCGGAACACATTTAATTTGTGGTGTAAATGCAAATTCCTGGCTGCCTATGAATTGGCAGCAGGAGTTGCTATATGGTTTATTCTGCCAGCTATAAATCATTACACAAAGTTTCCCTCAGCTCCCCAACTTACGAGATGTTCTGGATGGGATAACTTTTCATGGGATACTACCTGGGTTGGGTGTGAAATTAATCTGAGCTGGGTTATCTAAACTATCTCAGTTGCTGGAAAAGGTAGCCAATGATAGCACAATATCTTTCTCTGACCACGCGTGACCAAGTTGCCATTCGTACTATGGTACTGCAAAAAACGATCAGGATTGGATACCATTTTGACTTGTAAAAAGGTGGCTTGCGTGCAATCACAGGATCAAAATGTTGTACTTTTATTCCAAGTTACGACAATAAGATCACAGACATCACCCACATATGCAAAACAATAGCTACACTTCATGACGATAATGCTTCTGGATGGTCCCTGTGGTCCTGGCTGACAAGTTAGTTTGGCTCCCTTAGTGCATCAATTCTACACGTTAGATTGTATCCTTGTATTAGGGATATATTGCTTAATTCTCCTGGTAAAATGTTCAAGTGTGTACACAAGCACACTTTTGGAAAGGAGAGAGGGTCTTCACACCCCCCCCTAGGCAATAATGAATTTAATGAATGAAAAACAGACACTAGAGAACACATTCAGGGTGTAAGGAGTAGGGGGGTGCACACAGAGGATGGTGCACAATCACTTTAGTGCATGCATTAGAGGCCTTACAGTAGATGCGGGTGTAAACGCCATTTTAGCTGATAGCAGCCATTTTGGAACTGAGGCCCAAGCGCGGCAAACAGCAGTATATGTTTTAGTATTAGATCCCTTGCATGAGCGCTGACATCACCTCAAACCCGTCCAGGTCTCACACAGTCCATGAAATACTCAATTGTTCTAGAAGTTACAGGCACTCCCGCCCTGTGAAGAATGTGCCCTGCAAGCTCATGAGAAGGGAGCTGCACGCCTCTTTGCAGTACCATCCCATGGAACAGATAGCAAAGCCATCCAGCCCCCAACGATCCCCACACAGGAAATACAGCTTTGCAATGCTTTCATCCTAAGACCCCCGCATGTCACATGACCATTGAAACCCAGACCACTGACCATTAAACTTTGACACCATTCAATCACTAAAGACAACAAGGTGAGGATATCGTGCCTTCACATATGGGTCACATGATTTGTGCGGCGTAACATCATATAAAACGAGGATGGAAGACCTTGGGGTTGTTGATCTGTCTGGGAAATGAGTGGAACATGTGAAAAAGGGTGACTTCAGCCCTCTCCCTCCTCCCCCTCCCGAGCTCATCTCTGTATCTGCCAGGTGCACAATTACAACAATAAAATAACATTGTTTTTGTTAGTAACTAATTAATTGTTAGGCCAACGCTACCGCAGATGACAAGCCCAGCAGCGCCCATGTGGAAGGAGATGGCCAGATGAAGATGCCATAGATGACCAGATGAAGATGGACCAATGGCCTGGCATCCCATATGGAGCAGGCCCTATATGTATAGAGTTCGTCCAATTAGGACTGGAGAATTGTACTGTATGTAATTGCGTCATCAGTGCTGTTTGCGCTTATATGCTGCACATGCTTACAGAGCTCAGAACGTTCAGGGGCAGCAGATTTCTTTGTTGATGCATTTCTATTTTGTATAAATAAATGCTCGTTATCCGTGCAAGCGGTGTATTGGGACTTTTTCCCTAGCGGGTTGTATTTTTTGCTGTGTGAGCGTACAGGGGTGTGCCTTCACATGCCAGGGGACTTTGAGGGTACCAGAGATGCTGGTCCTCATGAAGACTTCTGAGGTGCTACTGAACAGTTTAATTATATATTGTATACATGCAGTTGAAATAGTGGAATGAGACGGTAGAGATCTCATGGGAGGGATAGTGGTAGAAAAAAAGTGTTATGACAATTATTTGTAGACCAACATGTAGAGAGTAATGTACAAGAATATATAAACTGTGTCCTTGACTAATGTAGTGGAGCAAGAGAGCATTTAGAAGCAAACCAATATATTGCTGTTGTGAATAGCATAGGCCCATCCACAGTAATAGTATTCTGGCATATGTAGACATGACGTCATGTATTGTGCAAACGTGCTAGCTTTACAAGATAATTTGTTTGAACCTTAGATAAGGGAGTTTGCAACCAGGCTACTTGAATGTAGTCGAAAATAGATAAGGCTGACCGGCTCCAACTATAGTATCATGCAGCTATGTGTCTGGGGGAGTTCTCCTCAGCAAGACGTTGGCGAACTGACAGATTTGAGCTGTTCTTTGAAGGATGTGGAAACAGTTACTCCTTAGAATGTTTTGTTAGGCACGCCCCTCTCATAGAATCGAATGGTGAAAAAATGTAAAATAACTGATGTGTTTAGGTGAAAGGGGGTTTTGCTTTTGGATTTGTTCATGGTGTCCTCTCCGGTCAATGTTCACTCTGCTGTGTTGCCGATTACCAATAAAGAAGTTTACCAACACAAAGGGTGTGCGCTTTCACCATTATCAGACAACAGGATAACAGTGGGCGGGAGATGAAAAGGAAGGCTACAGACTGAATAGAGAAACTGATGTGGGTCAACAGACGTCAGATTCTGCTACTAGATAACCGTATGTTAGGCTTTGGCCAGCCAGTGGTATTCGTTACGCAAGGGAAGATATGATTAGGATGTCATACGCCAATCACCATGGGTGGGGTGGTGAAGGGGGAGCTGTGGCTGGTGATGGCGGGCAGGAGATTGACGATTAAATGTATCCATTTATTAAAAAACAAAACATAGAATATTTTCTTTTTTTTGGTCATGACTGGCACCTGTGTGAGAAATACTAAAGGCATGGAGTGTGGAAGGAAGTTGGCATTCTGGGATATATAATTAAGTACTTCCAATGTTCACCTGCACACCAATCCCACCCATCCACCGGAATCCTAGGTGAGTACTACACCTAGGGCTTCTACTTTCCGGTTCTACGTTATTTCGCCGAACGAAATTTCATTGTGGGACTTTTCATCGCCGACCCTTTCATCGCCAACATTTTTATTTTTATTTATTTTTTATTACTGGGGGGCTGCGCCCCCCCCAAACCCCTCCTTACTTAAATAATCATACCCCAACCTGCACAAACACCCCCCCCTAAAAAAATGTTTTAAAAAAAAAAAGTTGGCGATGAAAGGGTCGGCGATGAAAAGTCCCACGATGAAGTTTCGTTTGGCGAAATGCGTGTATACCCTACTTTCCAAGGCATACTCTGGACTTACCTGAAAGAGAGCATTCAGCCGTGGTGCCCTTATCTGCCCCGTCCTATTCCCTGTAGTCCAGGAGAGCAGGTTGAAAAACCCTAGCAACGGCATGGAAAAACTGCGCTGTGACCTACTGAGAAGCATAAGGTACCCCTCTTGTTCACATGACAGAGGTAGAAGAGAGAAGCTTTTGGCAAGGGCAAGCAACCATGCAATGGGTCAGAGCGGGCAGCATGTATTCTTGCCAGGCATAGAGGTCAGTGCTCAATCTCCACCAGCAAATGAACTACTGGAGAAGGGCAGAGCCTGAACACAGGAAGAACAAATGTGATGGAGTCCTGCTCTGGGAGGTGGTGGAGAAAGAAAGGGACGCAGGAGAAGGAATAAAGATGACATGAAAGGTAGATAAGGGAAACGAGGCTCCAGCCCAAGGAGAGCCGGCAGAGTCTCGAATTAGTGTGCCAGGAGTCACAATGTGTCAAAAATTCAAAAGCATGGAGAACCGTTAGGGGGTGCAGAGATAGCGGCTGCCTAATGTGGTAGCTCAGAGTACCCTTTGGGGAACTTATCCATTAAGTCATCCATCTCACAAGGTACCTGTGCAATAGGGGGAAACTGTACCATAGCTGAGAGGTCAGATGCTTGAAAGGGGGCGGGGGCATGGACAAGTGAAACCCATAACAAAGGGTGCAGGGGACCCCCGAGACAGGGACGCAAAGCAAGGGACCCACCAATGCCGGCACTTTAGCACCGGTGCTCAACGTGCACTTCTGGAGGGAAGTGGTGCAGAGGGCTGAACCAGGCCCATACTGACTGTTGTGACCAGCCAGAACCCGAACCAGAGGCCCTCCCCGCATCGGATCCCAGAGGGAGGAGAGCAGGTAAAGTGAGCTCCCCCTACCCCTCAGAGCCGTTAGATGACCAGACACTGCTCGGCAGGGGACAGGGTGAAGAAACCCTGTGGTTGCAGAGCCGGAGGTTCAAAGAGCAGTGACCCAGAGCTCTGGGCGTGGACAGTGAGCAGGAGAGATGGCGCGCCCACGCAGGAGGACATGGAGTGATATCTAAACCCAAGTGCCCCTGGTGTCTGGGCCACTGCAGAGCCTGAAGTGCCTAGTTAATGAGAGGGTGGTGGGACTGGCCTGCCGCACACGTCTGAAAGGTGAGAGCTCGTTAACAAGTGGGTGAATAAAGGCACAAGTCCCCCTCCCCTCACACACCAGGAGTGAAGGTCAAGAACCAAGGTGACGAGTAAAAGGGCAAGAATCGCCAAGTAGGTACACTGTGCTGTGGCTGGGGGGGTTGGGAGGATAACAGCGCTATCAGAGACTAGACGCAACAAGCAGCTGAGATAATCCGGATCACACAGCATGAGAGGGACAGCTGCCGGCATGGTCAAAAGGTAAGTCTGAAAAGCAGCACATAAAATAGAAAAATATACAATGTGCCTTACGGGCTACAAACATTCGCCAGATCAACCGGGAAGATGTCGGCATACAGGAGACCGGGTAACAGACACCAGTGAGGAGGACCCATCCATCGCACACATTTGCAAGCAGAGAGTGAATAGAGATCCAGTATGGAGAAGATCGGCCAGGTGAGAGTGGACATCTCCCTGCTGTGGGCGGACTGGAGGACAGTGTCAGGGGGAAGCAAAGGAGAGACTAAGTCAAATTGGAAGACCATATAAAAATGCCCACCTCACAAGTCATAAACACTACAAGGTTCGGCACGCTCGCTCGAGGAGAGGGCAGATCTTGATGGGCAAACATCAGCATTGTGGGTATCCCAAAAAGGATAGGGGGCCACACCATAGATCTGTTATTGGAACAATGGATAAGGGAAGTAATATGTTTGAAAAGTCTAACCAACATCTTCTCAATAGAAATGACGCATAGAGTCCCGGCAGGCCACCGCTGCCGCGGTGGTGGGGGCACCATGTCCATTGATGGACAAGCTCCAACTACAGGGACAGAGATGTGATACAAGCCACGAGAGCTAGGGGTCCAATATGATACAGCAACGCAAACGTCATGAGCTTCCTCGACTATACCCTCCAGGTGCAGTGGGCGAGAAGGTGATTTGAAGATGTATTGAGACATCTATCTACTCATCTACATCAAATACATGTTGGGAAGTGTTTGGGACTGAAAGAGGCATGAACCTGGTGGGGAGAGGTTGGGGAACAAAACACCTACCTGGGATGGGATGCAAAGGACA
The DNA here is from genome assembly GCF_040938575.1 of Ambystoma mexicanum. NCBI lineage: Eukaryota > Metazoa > Chordata > Amphibia > Caudata > Ambystomatidae > Ambystoma > Ambystoma mexicanum. Next base: position 690,080,712 of record NC_090924.1, on the reverse strand, counting down.
CCATCAACTGGGGGCAGGCGGGGGCATGGAGGCACCAGAAGCAGTGTCCAAAAATACTGCAGGATTACGGTGGGCACTGATAGCACAATCAACAAAATATATCTAGGACCCCAGAAGAAACAGCATGGGGTGAGACCTCCTTCCTGACATTGGTGGGAGCATCTCAGATGGGACCAATGGTTGAACAGGAGACTTGCATAATAAAAGGACTGGTGAAGGGCCCGGATGGAAAATGGGGGATGTGGAGGCTTGGTGAAGGAGACCTCTGGACGTCTGTAGATGGCTAAATACAGACATAAGCTACCTTGGTGAGGGGGTGGAGGATTCTGTGAGAATAGACTGCAACAGGTGGGTGTAGGTAAGAGAGGAAAAGCTATGAAACACTTGTTTATAGGCAGGCTATAAATAAAATATATCATATGCACACGCTAGGGGGATGCACAGGTGGGGGACAATGGGGCGTGGCAGAAGGTAGGTGTTAGGAAGAGACAGATACTTCATTGTTTTGGGGGCGGGGAAGTATGGGGAGAGCATGGGGGAAGGTTGAGGAGTTCAACTGTTGAGTTGGGTTCTTTTCTTCTGTACAGGCGCGTCACAAAAGATCATGGCAAGAAGGAGAGGTTTGTAGAAAGGGAACGTAACAAGATAGAGGAACGACTAGCTTACCAGTATGGGTAGCAACTCCACTCTTAAGTGTATCTCACGCAATGTCAACGGATTGAATGACAAGATTAAGAGAAGTGATGTATTGCAATACCTGGAAATGCATAAATCAGACGTGAGATTACTGCGAAGACCTGCTGGGGGGATTCCTGTGGTCTGTTGCAGGGAAGCCAGTACAAGTGTGTACATAATGCAGGATTCCAGAGGAGTGGTATCTTGGTCAAAAATCAATAAAAAAAAGAAATAATAGATACCACAAACACCCACACTGCAGATAGTAAAATCTATCCGGGATACAAGATACAAGAGTGGTGTGATTCTTGTGGGGGGGGGGTGGCGGGGGGAGGGGGGGAGGAGGTCAAACTTGTATCTGAACTTCATCAATGTATACTCCTCCCTTCCCCCACACTACTGTTAAGCACACTTCAGGAGGTTAGGAATATGCTCCTGGGGCACCGCAGGAACCAGTGTTTGTAGCCGGGGACTTTCACAAAGTGATACAGTGGATACTTGACAGATTAAAAAGACGGGGTTTGGGGGGGGTGCCACCTGCAGGAGGGGGGCACAAGGCTGAGTGATTTCATAAGGGTGCTGGGACTATCAGATGCACATCCATTGAGATTGAAGTACTCTTTCAACACGGTGGTGGGAAAGTTGTGACTGTACAGAGAGGAAAACATTCAATTTCCAAATGAACGCGACCTCTGTGGAATCGAAACAGAATTTCTGGGAAACAATCAAAATTATGCTGAGAGGGAAAGCTATGGCAGTTATCACCACAGGGGTGAGAGGGAGAGATGGTAAAATGGCATGAGGAAAACGAGGCCAAGTTGCAGTGGTTAGAGGGAAGTGCAGTCAGAGGCGGTGCCAAGGGAACTTAACACAAAAGGAGGGTCAGAATCGGGGCACTGGAGAATCACGGTAGGGTGGTGGCATAAGGGAGCATGCATTTTATGAGTGGGGTAACAAAACCAGGGAAACTATTAGCTTGGCTAGAGAAGAAACGAGTCAACGGCTCCGTGTGATTGTCAGGGGGAGACTTGGGAGGAAACCCAGGAGCCACGAAATATGGGGGACTTTTTTGCAGAATACTATAAGCAACTATGTTATGTTATGTTATGTTATGGGTACTTGTATAGCGCACCGTCACCAACGGAATTGGTCCCCAGGCTCTCTGGCGGACCTGTAAACAGGAAGGGTGGGGGTAGGGTTAGTCGGGAGGAGGGGAGAAGGAGAGTGGGAGATGTGGTGTGCTGTTGGCAGCTTCAGCTCGGTTGACACAGAGTGCTGGGCTTTGGTGCTAGTATCAGATCGGATGAAGGCCTCGAGTGCTGTGGGTGAAGTTTATGTGTTGTTGATGCAGTGTGGGAAAGTGCGTGCGGATTGCTGGGAGAGAGATGGTTGTGTGGTTTTGTGTGGGTTTAAGTAAGCAGAAGATTGAGGGTTGGGTTAGTGGGGTCTGTATCCAGGTTCAGGTACTTACGATTCCGTTAGAGTTGTGTACCTGTGGGTTCGGATGTTCCTGTGGGTTCGGATGTTGCTGGTTCCTGGTGGCCGACTCGATTTGGTGGTGTTGCGCTGGTCCACCTGTATCTTATTGAGTATAGTATGGATTGGTGGGTGCGTCTGAACCTAATCTTCAGGTGTGGGACTGGGTGGGTGATATCTATTCTTAGGTGATCTAGTGTGATCCTGGTCAGTTAAGGCTTTGAGTGGTTCAGGGTTGTGGTCATGTTGAAGTGTTGTCCTAGTGGATCCGTCTTGGTGAGCGTGTGTATTCAGACGTTCGTATCCTTCTGTCGTGACTGATTCTTTGATTTCCGTGGGGTGAACATCCTTCAGACTGTTGTTTAGTTGTAGTTTGTGTGGTGGGGCATTGTGCTTCCTGCTTTGTATTGGTGGGCCGTGTGTAGTGATGAAACATTCTGTTTCTCACCCATTGCCTTGGGCCCGTGATGCAGTGCTTCCTTTCCCTCTCTATGATTTGTTCTAAGGGCTGATGGGGAAGGTCATAGTTAGGTCCATGTCCTCTTGATGATTTGTTCTAGTTTTTCTGTCTTAGTTTGCCATGTTTACTGTCTTTGGTCATGTTGCGAATGTCTCCCGTTTGGTCCTTTAGTATGCCGTGGGATATTTACCTCAGCTTTTCCCATTGATTGATTGGTGCATATCGCGGTCGCTCTACGTTCGTTGGTGTTTTTTGGTATGTCGGTGCCCCTGTGGCAAGTCTTTCTAGTTATCACATGAAGAGCCAGGTTTTGAGTAATTTCCTGAATAATAGGTGTTTTCTAGTGTTACGTATGTACTTTGGAAGGTCGTTCCAGGTTTTCGGGGCTTGGTGAGAGAAGGAGGATCCTCCAAGTTTTCTTTTGTTGTAGGGCTTCGGTTCCAGGCGGATATCCATGCTTGATCTGAGCGTTCTTGTTGGTCGATGTATGCGCAGTTCGTCTCTTGGGAACTCAGCGCCTTCGTTGTGTACTGCTCTCTGCGTAATGCACATTGTTATGAATTTTATTCGTTGTTTTATTGGCAGTCAGTGTAGTGTTTTCAGTGCTGGTGCGGTGTGTTCTCTTCGGGGTAGTTTTAGAAGTAGTCTGGCTGCCGCGTTTTGAAAGCGTTGTAGTTTTTTTAGGAGTCGTTCAGGCATGACTAGGTATAGGCTATTGACGTAGTCTACTTTGGACATGACGAGGGCGATGATGGTGGTTGTTTTGTTAGCGAACGATAGGAACGGTAAGATTCTCTTTGCCGCTCGCAGGAGGAAGAAGCATTTCTTGAGGAGAGCGTTTACTTGTGGCTCTAGCGTGCGATTATTGTCCATCAGAACCACCAGGTTTTTTACAATCGCAGAGGGTGCTGGGGTAGTCCCAAGATCCCTTGGCCAAGGGATGAATTGAATTAGTTTTCTCCTCCATTTTTTTTTGACAATCATTATTTCAGTTTTGCCTGGGTTGATTTTGAGGGAATTGGAGTTCATCCAGAAGAATACATCTTGGAGGCAGTTTTCTAGCGTTGAGTTTCTTTCCGGGTTGTCTTGTATTTTGAAGATTATTTGTGTATCGTCAGCGTAGTTGTACCAGGTGAGGCCGTGGCTTTTGATGATTCTGATAAGTAGATACAGGTAGATGTTGAATAGTAGCGGGGAGAAGGATGATCCTTGTGGTACTCCACAGGTGGAATCTCTTGGGCTGGATTTGAAGGGTTTCATCCATAGAGTTTCCATTCTGTTTGTTAGCAAAGATTTAATCCATAGTAGGGTGGTGTCTGTTATTCCACGTGCTTCTAATCTCGTTATGAGGGTGTCATGGGCGACTGTGTCAAATGCTGCGGATGAGTCTAGGAGTATCAAGGCAGTTCTGTTGTCTGAGTCTGCGTTGGTTTTTAGATCGTCCCATATTGAGAGTAGAGCTGATTCCATTCCTCTCAGTGGTCTGAAGCTAACTTGTGCCTGGTCTAGTAGGCCGTGCTCTTCTATAAACTCTTGGGTCATTTTGTATATGTATGTTTCGAGCAGCTTGGCTGTATACGGGATGTTGGAGATAGGTCTGTAGTTGGAGAGGTCCTCTATGTTTCACGCTGTATCTTTGAGTAGTGGCCTGATGTATGCAGTTTTGAAGGCTTGTGGCACTTTCCCAGTTGCGATGGAATGGTTGAGAACATTCCTGTGATATTCCATGGGTGTTCCTTGTTTAAGAATTGATTTGTATATGTCTGGTGGGCATGGGTCATCGGGGGACCCTGAGTTGTTGCTTTCATTCACCAGTTTGACGAATGTCTCCACTGATATTTCTGGAAAGCTTTGTAGTTTGTTTGGGTGCTCCTCCCGGGTGTAGGTTGGGGTTGGGGTCAGATCAGACGGTCTGCTTTGAATGGTTTGTTGGATGCTAGTGATTTTGTTTTTGAAGTGGTCCGCAAGGTCGTTGCAGAGTTTCGTGGACAGAGTTGGTGTGTTGTTACATCCTGGAGAGTTTTTGATTTTGTTTATGATTTTGAAGAGCTCTTTTAGGGTGTTTGGTGCTTCGAAGATTCGGTTGTCGTAGTGTTTCCTCTTTGCTTTTTGTAAGCCCGGTTGTGTTGTAGGAATTTCAGTTTGTTCACTGCATCGTTTTGTTTTCTCCAATCAAGTTCTAGTCTTTGTTTTTTTCTTTTCATGGTGCACAGTAGTGGGGTGAAGCGTTTTGCCATAGACCGTTTATTAGAAGAAGCAAAGGGTTTTTCTTTGGCAATGTTGTCTATAGTAGTTATAATCCAGGAATGTAGCAGGGTTACCTTTTTGTCCAGGTCATCTTCTTCATGAATGTTTGGCGTGATTTGTTTAGCTCCAGAAGTTCATGCAGGTTGGAGTTTTTGATGGTTCTCCAATTTCTTCTCATGGTTTTCGTTGTTTTGTCCGGTTGATTGTTTGTTGGCCTGGTCATTTTGATTACAAAGGGGATGATGAGGTGGTCACTCCAGGGTATTTGAATTGGCGGTGCCGTGGTGAGGAGTCGTTTGTTGACGAAGATTGCATCAAGTGTATGCCCTGCCGAGTGGGTTGCTCCTTTGACTAGTTGTTGTAGGTTCATTGCTGCTAGTTGGATGGTTAGCGATTTTTGTATGGTTGTGCTTTCTCCTTCAAACCAGATGTTGAAATCTCCTAGGACTATCAGGTGATTGTGTTTGATGGCTAGGACGGTGATTGCTTCTGTGAAGGAGTCTACAAAGGTTGCATCGTAGGTTGGTGGTCTATATATTAGTACGAATTTCAAGTTTGTTTTGGATGTTACTGCTAGACGTATGATTAGGGATTCGCATTTATCGATGATTAGTGGGTCTTCCAGTTTGATATCCAGGTGTTCTTTGTGAATGATTGCCAGCTCTCCCCTTCTTTTGGTTTTTCTGTTTGATTGGATGCATTTGAAGTATTCAGGTAAGCAGTTGTTGAGTGTGATCTTGTAATTGTCGTCTAGACAGGTTTCTGTTACAAATAGGATGTCGATCCCTCCGTCGCAGAGCAGATCGTATATCTTAGTGGCATGTTTCGACATTGATCTTGCATTGATGAGGTTGCTGTGGATCTTATTGGTGTGGTTTTGCTTGTTGGTTGTACCTTGTTTTGGGTTGTGGTTGTTTGGTTGCGGTGCATTATTGTTGGCGTTCATTGGGGGTGGATGAGGATCAGCGAAGGTTGTATCTTCAATGTAGGAGGGCATATGAGGATCAGCGTAGGCTGCATCTTCATTGAGGCGGTCTGCTAGATTGAAAACTTGGCTGTTCAGTGGTGTTGCTTCTACGTTTGTGCTGATTTGGTGAGGGTCCATGAAGGCTTCTTCTTCATTGAATTGGTCAGTTAGGTTCATGTTTGGGTTGTTGGTTATAAGATCTTCTTCGTCATTATGTCTGATATGGTGCAGGTGTTGGGGGTGTCCTTCTGTTCTTATGATGTATGGGGTGATGGGGTCGGACTGTGGCCACCTTCTGCTTGGGTGTTCCCGTCTTTTTTCTGGTTGTCTCTGGATTTTCTTTGTCTGTCTTGATGACTCTGTGTCGTTGGGGTATCCTGGTTCTGGGGTTGTTGCAAGGCATGGTGTGAGATATAGGGAGTTTTCCCTTTGGAGTTTTGTTCTGGTCGTTTTGGTTTTGGGCGTTGTATTTCTTCTATATGAGGTTGTTGCTCCGGTGGTAGGTTGGATTTGTGTGCCTGTTTCCAGTGCGGCCTTGACTTGTGCCCTTTCTCTGCGTCCTTTTCTGGTCCGGGGCATTTTGATACTCAGTGCGGAGGTGCTGGTTGAGTGGGTGGTTGCTGTGTCTTGTGATGGGAGTGCTGGTGTTTCTTCTTGTATTGGTAGGCTTGGGAGCTTTTGTGCAATCTGTTCTTCCGGTGGGTCAGTTTGTGTGTCCTCCGAGCGTTGTCTGGTAGGGGTTTTAGTGCTGGGCGTACTGTTGTCAGGAGTGTAGGTCAAAGTTCAGTGCTGTCTGTGTAGGTCTCTCTGAAAGGATAAGGGCGGCTGGAACTATTCTATCACGGTCTAGTCCTCTCTGGGAGTATGTTAAGGTGGTTAAGCTAAGTTTGTGCTTGAGGCTAGTTCTGACTATGTTCTGGAGTCTTGTATGGTAGGCGGGACCCTAAAGAGTATTGTAATCCTTATGATTCAAATTTAGGAGCGGAGTCCCCGCTAAATTTGGGAGACCTGTATAGTGGGAGAGAGGCCTATCGCTGTAATCTGAATGGCACAAGATGCAATTTGGCGATAGAACCCCTGCTATATTTGGGAGACCTGTATAGTGGGAGAGAGGCCTATCAACGTAAACTGAATATCACACAATGCGGTTTGGGACCAGAGCCCCTGCTAAAATTGGGAGACCTGTGTAGTGGGAGAGAGGCCTATCAATGCAATCTCAATGTCATACAATACAATTTTGGAATAGAACCCCTGATAGTTTTGGGAGACCTGTATAGTGGGAGAGAGGCCTATCGATGCAATCTGAATATCATACAATACAATTTATCAAAGCGATCTGACTGTCATACAATGCAATTTTGGAATAGAACCCCTAATAGTTTTGGGAGACCTGTACAGGGGGAGGGTGGTCCCTCGATGCAATCCAAACATCATGTAATACAACTTGGGGACAGAACCCCTGTTGGACTTGGGGGACCTGTATACTGGGAGAGAGTCCTAATTATGCAATCTGAATGTTACACAATGCAGTTTTGGGGACAGAACCCCTGCTAAATTCGGGAGACCTGTACAGTGGGAGAGAAGCCCATCAATGCACTATGCTCTACTTGTCTGGACAAAACAGGCCCAGATACAGGAATTCCTGGAGAAACTCTAGTCAGGCTCTCCAACACAAAGACACTCTGGAGGGGGAAACGCCAGATGGAGGAACTAGAGATGGCATGGATACAGTTGTGGAGAGGGAACACGGTAGGCCCAAAACGCTCCCACTGAATTATGGTTAAAACTGGAAGTATTGGGATCTATGAGAGAGATGTTGCAGGAAAGCAGGGGAAAAGGTACCTCTTCCCAGATTTGAGAGATGCAAATATTGTGGTCTTGCCAAAGAAAGTGAAGCCCAGGGAGCAGTGTGGATCATATAGAATAATTGGGCTCATCAACAGTCTTGTAAAGCAATGGCAAACAGGTTGAAAAAGAGAACACATGAAGTTATAAAGACGACCAACGTGTGTTCATCCCTGGCAGGTCCATCAGGATGACCATAAGGAGAAAATCTGGTACTGGGTATGACTAAAGGCAAACAGCAATCACTCAACATCCTGGCCTGGAAAATGGTTGATTGTCGAATGGGTGTTTGTGTTCAGTGTGCTGATGAGAACGGGATTTATGCAGGAATATGTAGGCTGGGTGAAACTCTGTACCATACCCCTAATGGCACGTGTAAAGATCAACAACACCCTCTAAGGATAGTTTTACGTGGCAATGGGGCTAGACAGGGGTGCCCGTTGTTGCCCATGTTCGAAATAGCACTACAGCCCCTAGTGGAATGGTTTGAAACAGAAAAAGACTTAATAGATTTATGTGGCCAAGTTGCAAGAAAGAAAATCATTTCACTATATGTGTACGTGGAGAACGTACTGCTGTACCCCAGACCAACCCAGCTGTCTCCATACCGTAGGCCATGGAGGAATATGGGCAATATGTGTGCCCCGAAATTCAATTGGGACAAGTCTATACATTATCTGGTCAAGTGAAGTGCGGGGGTGATGGGGTAATAATGGGCGGTGAAGGGGAGCCATTACTGAGGATGTCTGTAAAGGGAGGGGGGTTAAGTATCTAGGAGTATTTGTCCAAAAAGAGAAGCACCTTTTCGATGAACTCAACCCCATCCCGGAAATCAGACGCTTTGAGAGGGATATCAAACAATGGAACTCTCTCCCACCACTGTCTCTAATACGTAGGGTTACACTGTATAAAATGGTGACACTTCCCCCGCCTGTTATACAGTACAATACAGTACAATACTTGCAACAAGCTTACCAGGATTAATAGAACCATAAGGGAGTTGTGCAGGGAGACGACGAAGATTGAGACTGGAGATACTTTACAATTCCGAATGGGAGAGGGGGGCGTGGGTGGGATTGGGACAGTCATCTCACATGGCACTACTGGGCCACATGTGTACAAGATGGGCAAGACTCACCAATTTACAAATGGATGGGAGAGCTACTGCATGGGACATGCAACAACTACCAATCTCTTCTACAACAAAAGAAGTGGGGAGGGGCGAAGACGTGGAAAATAGGCCAATTAAATAGGTATGATATGATATGATGATATGATATATGGCATTTATAACACGCCTATACACAAGTGTTTCAAGGCGCGACGAGCCAGGAAGTCAGCAAGGGAGAGGAGGAGAAAAAGCAGAAGCAAGGAGAAAGGTTTTGAGGTGCTTCCAGAATCAAAGAGGATTCTCCTAAAGTTTGGAGGCAGGGAGGCTGATCCAGAGGGAGGTCCCAGCCGAAGAAAGAGATCTACGACCAACTCATTGCTTGGGGAAGCGACTGACCCTGAGGGAGTTGGAGGCCGATGAGTGAAGAGCTCGAGAAGGAACGTATTTAGGAATAGAGATTTGAAGGTATTGAGGCCCCAGGCCCCAGAAGGCCTTGTGGACGATGCAGAGGGTTTTGAACTTAATCCTCGCAGGCACTGGGAGCCAGTGGAGAGATTTCAGTCCTGGAGAGATACGATCCCTGGCCTTGAGGCCAAGGACAAGTCTTGCAGTCCTGTTTTGGATAAGTTGCAGAGGGTGGAGAGTAGAAGCAGGCAGATTTAGAAAGAGGCTGTTGCAATAGTCCAGCCTAGAGAGAACCAGAGCTCTGGAGACAGTGAGCTTCTGGGGGAAGGAGAGGAAAGGAGGTGCAGCTGGTAGTGTGACTTCTTAGAGACGTCAGAGATGTGAGGAGAGAAGGAGAATGTGGAGTCAAAGATGACCCCAAGGTTTTTAGCCTTGCAGGTGGGAGCAGGAAAAGGGCCAAGCGAGGCCGGCCAGAGAGCTACAGGAAAGGAGGGAGCGGGTGTGCCGATGAGGAGAATCTCAATCTTACTGGCATTGAGGCACATACTCATAGATCCAGGCCTTAGATTCCCATTGTGATTGTTTGGCGTTATCTAGCATGATGCTACAAAGGTATTCCCTGGCTTGTAAGAGGGACCAGTGAGTTTCAGGGACAGGATCGAGAATGTATTTGGCCTCCCAATCCTCCATTTCCCTTTCAGCCTCTGATATTTTTTGTAGGTGTTCTTTCTTTTCGTTACACGTCCAGGAGATTATTTCTCCTCTAAGCACTGCATTGTAAGCCTCCCATACTGTCACAGGGCTATTGACTGTTGTAGCGTTTGTTTCAAAATATTCATTGGTTTTCCCCGTGAGATGATCGATAAAGTCGGGGAAGCCAAGATGGGAGCTATTTAGTGGCCATGTCCTAGGGGGAGTTGTCCCATGCACACGCATCTCCATCATTAGTGGTGAGTGATCCGAGATGCCTTGGGGAAGTAGTTCTGCAGTGATTACCCTGTATGTTTCGGTGCCTTGGAGGAAGAGGTAATCTAGCCTGGAAAGGGAGCCATGGGATCCCGATTGGAACGAGTAGTCCCTGACCCCAGGGTGGATTTCTCTCCATAAATCTCCAAAGCCCAACGCTGACGCAAATGTCGCCAGCTTTGTAGGGACATCTGGGTTGCGGCTTTGAGTGAGATCTGAGTATTGCACAGAACATGAAGAAATCTCCACCCAGAATCCACATATCTGGATGGTGTTTTGCTATGAGAGCAGTCAATTCATCTATGAGTTCCTCTCCGAGCCCCTGTGGGGAGTATATTGTAGTAATGGTCAGTGTATCTCCCCAGAGTGTACCAAGTAGTATCACATAGCGGCCCCTGAGGTCTTGTTCCACTGTTACTGGCACAAATGGAATGCGTCTGTGTAATAAGATCAGAGTGCCCCTGGACTCCATGGTGTATCTTGTGTGAAATACGGAGCAGTAATTTGTTCTTCAAAAGAGGGTGCAGGTTGAACCTGCTAGGTGCGTTTCAGTGATCAGGGCCATGTCCGGCGAGGGTCTGTTCAGAAACTGAGTGATAAGGCGTCTCTTGATCCTGGAGCCCATTCCATTCACGTTCCAGGTAAATAATTTAAGAGACCTAGGGCATTCAGTGGGTGGTAGTTGGGGTTGTGTGAGTTCCATTTGTAGTATATGGTACAGGGTTCACAGATTTCACGTGGAGTGAGTGCGAGGACTGTGCCCAATAAGTGGTCACGTCGGATGTGTAGTGCCAGTAAGCGGTAGTTCTAGCTAGTGTGTAATAAATGATTAGATTGATCTGCCATGTGGACATGTTGTAGTTTCGGAAAAACATTAAACATTTCACAACTTCCCCTACCCTCTCCCTATATTCCATACCAACTTGAAGTATCTGTCGGCCAAACATTAATTACACTCGCAAGCTAGAGTGTCAGCGTAACTTACTAACTTTAACTATCCCACCCTTAGCTTAATCAACAACTTACTACCCTTGCTGGAAGCATAGGGTCCTGGGTGGTGGCCTTGAAGGCCACCAACGTTGTCGAGATGGTTGTTTTTTTTGGGGGGGCTGAGGTATAAACAAGTTCATGGATCTCAGGAGGGTATGCTTTCTTCCTCCGTCCCATTATCCGTCAGGATTCCTTGTCCATTATATCCGGAACGGTAGTTTCGGGAGTCGATATCTTGGTCCAGATCCTTCTGTGCTGTGGTATGGGATAATGCGAAGGACTGTCTTCCAATTATCTCCAAGATTACCCTCCCGTTCCTAGTGTGGTCTATCACATGCAGCTTATTGGTTTCAGGAGTCTGCTTCCCCTTCCGGATCAGGTTGCTCTTGTGGTATAGGTTGTCTTGGGGGTCGGCCCCAACGTGGCCTGTTTAGAGATCTGCCTCCGGGATCCGGACCATGTGCTGCCCAGTCCTCTTTGATATGGTTCTCTGCCCATTTCCAGGCTTCCTACGGATCAGTGAAGTGCTCCGTATTACTGTTATATTGTATCCTCATCTGGACCGGAAAGAGCAGACCGTATTTTACATTCATGGAGTGGAGCTTCCTCTTTAGGTGTTCAAACGATTGTCTGGCCTTTTGGACCTCACGGGTATAGTCCATGAAGAATGCAATTCTGGCGCCATTATACGGGACTGATCCTTTTGTCTGGGCCATTTGCAATACCCCATCCCTGTCTCGATAGTTCAAGAGTTTAGCAATGACTGTTCTTGGGGATGCTCCCGGGATTGGCCTGCCCGCTGGTATTCGGTGGGCCCTACATATTGTGATAAGGTTGGAGGAGGATTTAGGAGCGAAAAGATCTGCCAAACACTGCTCCAGGAAGAGTTCCATACTGGGTCCCTCTGTGTTCTCCGGAAGGCCTAGGATATGAATGTTATTATGGCATGATCTGCCCTTGCCCTCGTCCACCCGTGCTTCCAATGACTTCAGATGGACCAGTGCTTGCGATAGCTGTTGGCGTACCCCACCAAGGTCATCCTCCACCCCAGATACACAGTGTTCCACTTTTCCTGTTCGAGAGGATAACTTCTGGAGGTCGTGACAGAGGAAAGACACCTCGGCCAAGATGCCGCCCATTTATTTCTCCATCGAAGAGCAAGAGTTTGCACTGGCGGCAATGACGTCTTTCAATGTTAAGGGTTCAATTGAAGGGGCAGAGGACACCTGTAAGTCTGCCTCTGGCGCTGTAGTGGTAGTGGCTGTTGCAAACTGGTCCATGGTGCTCTGTGTGGAAGCTTTCTTGGCCTAGTCTTTGCCCATATTACCGTCTGCTGTTGTGCAGGATACAATGGAGCAGTGTATTGGTTGCCCTATGCCCTCAACAGGGTTACTGGCAGAGCCAGGTATTGTAGGGATGTTTTCTTCGATGATACTGGCTTAGGCCGGCAATTCCATATTTAAAGTGAGGCCTGTCAGGCACCTATATTTTTTCCCCCCGTCGCCCAGGAGGGCCAGATAGGAAACAGCGGACTGTCTTAGTTGGTGTGTGCCGTGTGTCTCAGGTTCTCACCTGGGGGGTGAGGAATCAGTGGATCACAGCTGCTGAGCCGGAGCATCCACCACCACGCCGATACAGATATTGGGGGTGCACAGGAGGTAGGAGGTGTTCCCCTCACTTGATGGTGCGGTCTGGTGCGTAGTATACTAGGCAGTGGCTCTGGAGGGGGCGGGGGCAGGACCCGGAGGAGAGGTTTCAGGTGTAGGTCCTGCCACCAGTACACATGTGAGCTTAGGTCGGCTCCTATGTGCCATTTTCAACAATGCAGAGGGTGCAGATATCGCAGTGTCGCTGAGATGTTGGTATCCCTCAGATCAAACATGTTTTGCTCAGCGAGTCCGGCCCTTCACCATCTTCGGGGGTTTAGGTGTTGCCGGGTGCCGATGTGGGCCCATGTTGCGGAGTGATTATGTCCCTCCTACACACAAGATTGGCGGTGGGTTAGGCACTGCCTCGATTGTTCAATGGGCCCTTTCCCAGCCGAGCCATCAATTGTAAATAGGCGGTTATCACGGAAGAATGGTCCGGACCGCACCGACAAATCACAAGTATCCAGGCGTGTTGGGGCGTTTCTGGGTCGTCTCCCAGAGTCCATTCAGTGGGTGGGCTTGTTATTTTCCAACTGAATACTAGTTTCATGGCAGTTCCCCCTGCTTCCCGTCGCTCTTTGACCGTGGGGGGTGATCATGAGGGTGATTTACAGTTGTCGATCTCGCCCACTTTATGCAGGACGTGTTTCACGGACAAGTCTGTGCCAGGAGATTGTGTGAAACGCTTCAGTGTGTGGAACGTTCGTCTAGCAGATTGTGCCTGTCTCCTCTTGTGACGGGGAGGGGTCCTCTGTCTCCCTCGGGTGCAGCGGTGATGGATCACCACAGTCCGCTGCCGTCCCTCCAGTCGCATTCAACCTTTGTGTGCTAGTCCTTTGGGGTTGGGCAAGTTGCCAGTCTGCGCGGCCACCGCCTATCTCCTGCGACCCCCTCCATTGCCGCACACTCAGTGGCACAGCAATCAGCTTGGGTAACACAAGCATGGTTGCGACTTGGTGCATTGATCCTCCCCCAATCTCGTAATTACGGGCCTCGCCTGTTTCCACCGCTCTTTGGGATTCTACAGGGAGTTATTTTGTTCTACCCCCGTGAACGCGGGGTTGCCACCGACAGCACCTACCGGTTCGTTCCTTCCTCCCGCGGCTGTGTGGTAGCTGACACCTCAGCACGCCGATCCACCAGCGATGGTCCGCTCAAAGCAGCCGCCCTTTATTCAGCGTTGGTGTGAGGCAGTCGTGGGTTTTACGCTCTGCCGTGTGTTCCGAACGGTCCCGCCTCCTTTTGGTCTCTGCAGCCATCTTTCTATCGATTTTTCACACCAGACGAGTGCAGGAGTCTCCATCGCGTAGCTCCAACAGGAGCGCGATTTCGGGGCTGTAAATTCCCACAAAGCTACCACATGTATTCTCCCAGTTGCTGATGCGATTTCCAGTGAATTCGCCCTGCCAAACACAATGATTTATTCAGGATGTCAGCGGCCAGAAGAGCTCTCGGGGCTCACATCCTTGGTGCTCGCATATTGGCCATGTCGCCCAAATGTTACTTTTTAATCAGTGCAAACAGAAGCCGGAACTATATGTTGATGAATTCATCACACGCCTGCGCATGAAAACACCCACTGCCAATTTCACCTATTTTCCATGGATGAGACCATAAGACTACGGGTGATCGAGGGTTGCACGTCACCTGCTTTCCGGAAGCAACTACTCAAAAAGACCTTGACCACAGACTAAGTGAGTGAGCTGGCTAGGGAGAGGGTGGATGCCCAGGATGCCTCCATTAGGTCCCAAACATGACCGCCATAAAACCATTGCAGCGGTAAAACCACAAACACAAAGGCTGGACAAGAGAGGGACACAAATTGGAAGACCAATCGGCCAGTTGCCTCCCAGGCCACTCCAACAATGCTACTGCTGCAGCATGAACTTTCCGCACTCCGTTTCTGCCCGGCACTGTCACAGAAGTGTGCAAATTGCGGGAGAGAAGGGAGATGTTTCCGACACCTAGGTCGAACCTATAACCGCCTAACACTGGCCACAGGCTACCCGCCGAGGTATAACCTACCAAACTACCAGGGACAGAGAAGGTATGTGAGGGCAATGGAAGAGATGCCAACCCAGGAACCCACCCAGGAATACGACCCGCAAGACCAATACACCGAATATGGGGATGAATACGACAAACCCCCATACCAGCCGTACAGGGACCACCAGTATCAATACCAATATGACATCCCTGAATATGACAAGAAACCACATGATGAATAGGTGAACCTCATCCACGATGATCGAGAACCGAGAGAAGCACCCAGGATCCCTGTCAACATAGGAAACAAACTATACTGCTCCCTGGTTGATTCAGGTGCGCAAGAAACACCTCAGGAATACTCGAGTGGAGCACAGCACAGCCATTGCACTCCATAGGGCAGTTCCAAAGAGGACTGTCGCACAACGGGAATACCATTGACACCACCATCCATGTCATGCACAGTCCTAAAAAAGGCTGCTGCCTACTCAGCTACCACACAGCGAGTTGCCTCAGGCTTATTGACATCCAGTTTCAGGAAGGCGAGATAATCTAGTCAACCACAATGCCTGTTACCAACAGGGAATTCATATGTCCTCTCAACAGAAGCATGAAAGGAGACTGCATATTCTCAAAAATCTGTGATGGTGCTAAGGGCTCGGGAAGAGCAAAGGAACGCTTGTCAAACTGCACACTGACGAAAAAGTCTGCCCAGTCCCCAGTACATGCAGAGAGTGTGCTTCCACCTTCAGCACATGGTTTTGCAAGAACTGAACCAACTTCTCCAAAAAGTAAACATTGAACCTGCCACTGTGCCAAACCCATGGGTGTCACCCCTAGTTATCGTCCCCAAGGTTGAGGGCTGCATCAGACTCTGCATCGACATGAGGATGGCAACCACCGCCATCCAGAGAGAACTACACCCAGGGACGTGTATCGAGGACATGATTGTCCAACTGAACAGAGCAACCACTTTCTCCACCAGCTCGAGCTACACCCGGAGTCCAGAAGTACTACCACATTTGCCACGCACAAGGGTCTTTTCCGGTAGCGCTGTTTGAATTTTGGCTTCTTCGAGGCAAGTGATCCGCCTGGTGAAACTGGCACTAAACTACAGCGACGACATCATGGTTTTTGGTACGTCACAAGAACATGATGCAGCTTTTCTTGAAACCTGCACCGCCCTTCAAACCGCAGGTTTGACCCTGAACCTGGAAAAATGCAGGCCCAGCAAGAAAAAAAAAAAAACGGGTTCTTTGGACACATCTTTTCCGACAAAGGGATGATTCCAGACCCAGACAAAGTGAACACCATTTGCAACCTCCAGGCGCTGACACAAGTGGCGGACGTGAGGTCTTTCCTCGGCATGGGCAGATATTGTGAGAGATGCATCCCACACTATGCAACGCTCACTGAGCACCTGCAGGGGCTACTACAGAAAGACACTAACTTCGACTGGTCTGAAGAGTGCCAAACGGTATTTGGGGGCATCAAACCATCGCTTGCAGAAGCTCAACAGCTTGCTTCCTTTGACCCGTCATGGCACACTGAAATAATAGTCTACGCTAGCCCGGTGGAACTGGGTGCCATCCTTGCTCAAACCAGCGGAGAAGATACACACCCCAGACAAATAGTTGCATGTGCGAGCAGAGCCCAGTCCCAAATTGGAATCAGTCTATTCCCAGGCAAAAAGGAAAGTCTCACGGCAGTCTGGCCGTGCGAGCACTTTCATAACTTCATCATTGGCAAGAGATTCACCCAGGTGACCGACTATCAAGCCTTGCACTCCCTATTCAGAAAACCTCTTACAAAGATGTCGCCCAGGATTGAGAGATGGGGCATCAGCTGACAAGAGTAAGATTATGAATTCATTCATAGACTGGGGCGTGACCAGAACCCGCAGATTACATATCACGCCACCCAGCAGAAGCATCAACAACCAGGAAAGGAGTCAGAGAGTACATCGGCTAAATCACAGAAAATGCGTTGCCATCGCTTCTGCAGCGGACTCGTCCATGGCATTGGCCATCACTCTCACCAGCGACAACAAATGGAGAGACTACTGACGCACCATAAAAACATGGGAGTGAGCCAAGAGGAAATGGAGAGGCTAGCAAAGGTGCCCAACGAACTAGGCCATACTACCGAGAGGGTTCAAGCTTGTCATTCCAGCCACACTCAGAGCAGAAGTCATCAAAACAGCACATTGATATTGATATTTTATTTCTATCGCGCTCATACAGAAGTGTTTCAGAGCGTGACAAGGCAAGGGAAGGGGAACAGGGGAGAACAAAAACAACGATCTTACTAGGCCCAGTGACATTGAGAACGTGCAAGTGCAGGGTAGAGGGAGAAGAGGGAGAATTGCATGGAAGGGGGAACAAAAGGAGAGTGCGGAGCGATAAGGAAAAACAACAATAATAAAATAATAAATAAAAAGGCAACAAACAATGGGAGTGCATCCAGCAAGTGGCAAGTGCTGGGTTTATGGCAGCAGGCCATGTATGTCTGAAAGTGCAGGAAGAGAAGGGGAGGGCTGTATGGTTACAGATACAAACCCCAGTGCAGGGGGTGGCCCGGAGGCAGTGCGTGAGGTTGGCAAGATGAGCAGGTACCTGGGCCCGGAGGACAGAGGGTGGCCAGGTGCATGGTGCCGAGGGAGAGTAGAATCAACAGGGGATAGGGGAGGAGAAGGCAGAAGCAAAGAGGAAGGTTTTGAGGTGCTTCCGGAACCAGAGATGTTTCTCCTCAAGTTTTAGAGTGGCAGGGAGGCTGTTCCAGAGGGAGGCCCCAGCACATGAGGGACACAGGCAAGCCGGTAACACCAAGAAGGAGCTCCGGTGCAACGTGTGGTTCCCATTCATGGACTCATTGGTGGACAATTGGAGGAAGAGCTGCCTCCCATGGGAGTGCACCGCAACAGGCAACACACATACTCGACCGACCATGGGATTGGGTTGCCGTCGACTTCTACAGACCCCTCGAGTCCGGGGGAGTACTTGATAATCTTTATCGACGAATACTCCAGGTTCCCGATTGTGACAACAACATAGCCCCCCAAGTGGCAGCCACTTTTGATGAGGTACTATGTGAGCGGGGCATACCTCAGACAATCAAGCCAGACAGCGGGCCCCCATTCAATGGACACGACTTCTGCACATTTGCGAAACATATGGGATTTACCCACCAAAAGATCATGGCAAGATAGCCCCAGGCAAACGGAATGGCCGAATGCTTCATGGCGTCAATCAAAAAGACGATACAAAGAGCATACATAGAGGCATCCAACACGCACCAGGCCCTATGCAGAATCCTCAGGGACTATCGCAATGCACCTCACGAAGCGACCAACAAGGCACCAGCAGAGGTAATGATGCGGTACAAGGTCCACACTAGACTCGTGAGAAACGTAGATGATCAAGGGGAGCTCAATGCAGAAACCATAGCGAGACACACCCAAGGTAAAGAAAGGGAAAAACATGACAGCTGTCAGAAGGATAGTGGTACTCAAAGAGCTTGTGATAGGACATGAAGTATTGGTGAAGCAGACGCCAACCAGGAAGACAAATCCAAGATATTCAAACCAAACCCCTTCAGGGTAGTAGCCGTCAAAGGATCCATGGTGACAGCTCAGAACGCTTTACAGGAAATCACAAGAAACAATTCATATTTCAAGCACCTCCTCAAGAACGAGGAAACAACACACCCCGAGTGGACAGGGAGCCGGAGACAAAGAAACCCCACAATGACTTTTGGACGCCCCTAGAGGAGGCAAGGGATATGCGCCCAGCTATGCCTCGTGACCCACAGTGCGCAGGACCAAGGGAAGGATGGACTTGCCCGAACGCACCACATGAAAACCTATGCACCTGGTGGAGGAATGCTGAGACGACCTCAGAACAATTGTCCGGGGGTGATGTTACAAGACTTTGTGTCTTTAAGACACAGAGCAGGCACCAGGCAGGAAGCGGGAGGAAAGGGAGGAGTTGGGTTTTCCGGGCACCTGGCAGTTCCTATGTAGATGTGAGCAGGAGAGGAATAAAGTGAAGGTCCTGCCTACGTCCCGGTGTCGCATCCTTCTGTGAATAAGCATTGCAGAATCAGGGAGTGGGTCATCTCAGAATGCTAATCATGTACACCAAGCACTCCACAGAATCTAGCACAATCTCTTCACCTCTAGTTTCCTGGCCATTTTATCACCAAACTTCCACCTGGGCCAAATTCCGCACCCCATCCTACCTCTTATCGCTGGAATCCTGACACCTCAAAATGTACTAAATTCAAATGCAGAGTTAGGCCATGCTGGCAGAGGAGTGAGACGGATGTCAAGGCATTATGGAGACCCAGGGTTTCTGAGAATGCATGCAGACTGAACTACACGCTCCTACAAGCAACAAAAGTCTCAAAAAGGGAGATGTGTCAGGAGAATTTGTTCCAGTTAACAAAATTGGCAATAGATTGAACAACAAATGGGCAGTGGTGATGGTGGAAGCTGGGTCACCATTTTAAACATAGAACATATTTTCCTAGAAAATAAAAGTAGGCTTGGTGTTTCACCACATTTTGACATCTCGCTCTCTCCTTCCCTTCTTTTTTTTATTTTAATAATTTTTTATTGTATGAATATTAATTCTGATACAGGTATCAACAAGTTACAGACTTTGAATGCAACAAGAACAATTAATAATAACATATTGAATGATTGAGGTCAATTGTAAAAGTATATCAATATAAATAATTCATTAGTTAAATTCACTTACATTTTTGTATGAACTAAAGTTGGTATTAACAGCATAACTGTAACCAGTTGTGTTGGAATAGAAGAAACTCTAGTCTGTAAAGAGTGATTTATATGTGGTGAATATATAGATAAGGGGGGAGACGTACAGGGAGACAGACACTAGACATATAAGGATTAGGAGGGTAGAGGTTGGGGGGGGAGAATGGGTATATTAGAAAATGTTATCAAAATAATTTAATTATTTCAAATATTGTTTAGTTATGGCATTTCATTTTGAGTATAGACATATGGATAGTGATGAAGACATAAAAGTGTAAGTTCATGTACCATGAGCAGTTGCATTGAAACAGTTGAGATACTTGGTGAAATAAAGCCATTTAGCATTATATTTTGGAATTGTGTTAAGATTATTGGCCATGCACATTTCCAGTTTATGAGTATAACAAATAGTATTCCACCAAACTCTTGCAGAAAGCAAACTAGAGTCTTTCCAGTTAGCAGTAATGCATTTTAAAGCTATACAGATGAATAGATCATAAAGTCTAGCAGGATCAAATGGAATATCAGTTGTGATAGCTATACTTCCTAAAAATATGTTAACAATGGAGAAAGGCACATCGACATAGAATATACATTTAAGAAATTTCCAAATTTCCTGCCAGAATTTAACAATATATGGACATTCGAAAAACATATGCATATACGTAGCGGGAGATATACCACATGACAAACATTTTGCATCATACTTTGGATTAGACTTAGCCAGTTTGGCGGGAGTAATAAATGCTCTGTGAATGAAGAAATAATAGTGTTGTGAAATATTTGCTGACACAGATATTTGTTTAATTTTGGAAAACAGGCAGAGCCAAATATCATCCTCAAATATGTAGCCTAAGTCAAGTTCCCATTTCTGGCGGATAGTCCAAATCTTAAAAGTTGAGGTGAGCAAATTGTATATTTTAGAGGCACTAACTTCACTGACCATGGTAAGGTGCATTAGTCTAAGGGCATCTGGAGTGAGAATTTCATTGGAAAATTGGTCGAGTGCATCAAGACAGGAATTAATTAAGTTATTATAAAATTGAAAATCATTCTTAGGTACCTTAAATGTGGTAGAGAGAGTTGCTGGAAGGAGAGGATGTACGGGTCATCTATAATATGTTGAATGAATCTGATACCTTTTTGAATCCATGTTTTGCGATTAAGGATCTTATTATTAATTACAATGTTCTTATTATGCCATAATATTGGGGAAAGATGCTTATTGGGGGTCATAGTGTGTGGAAAAAGAAAGGTTTGTAGAGCAGAAACTGATGCTTTAATAGGATCCAAAATCTTTTTAGTATTTAAATATGTATATATAATCTGTGATATTATGTGATAGAACTACTTGTTTTTCTAATGTACACCAAGTCGTGATATCAGCTGATATGGGATCCATGAACCATTGACGAGATTGTTTTATAAGAAATGCAGAGTGATATGACTTAAAGTCAGGGAATCTGACTCCTCCCATATCATATGGAGCTTTTAGTTTCGTCAGAGCAATTCTTTTACTTTTTCCTTTTCCCCACAGGAAGTTAAGTAATATGGAGTAAATGGATTTGAAATAGGAAAGGGATAAAGGGATGGAGAGAAGCTGCAAATAGTATAGAATTATGGGAGTAAGCATCATCTTGATAGTATCTAAGTGCCCCCACCAGGAGAGGTAAAGTGGAGACCATTTGGATGTCAGATCCTTAAGGGTACTTAGTAATGTTTCAGTATTGAGTTTGATAGTATTTGGGATAGTTGGGGCAAAACGAAGACCTAAATATTTAACAGAGCTGCTGCACCATTTAAGGCCAAAAGTGTCAATTTCGTGTTTAAGACAGTATGAATTTAAGGGCATAATTTCTGATTTCTGTGTATTTAGTTTATATCCTGAGACCAGACCGAATTACGATAGTGCACTCAAGAGGTTAGGAATGTGGAGTTTGGGGTTTTTAATTAGAATAAGTATATCATCTGCATATGCTGCAATTTTATTTATTGAGGCACCGACTTGAATTCCTGGGATGTTTTTATTAGATCTTATTAATTCTAGTAGCGGTTCAAGAGAGAGGATGTATAGTAATGGTGAGAAGGGGCAGCCTTGACGCGTTCCTCTAAGTAAGGGAAAAGAGGCGGAAGTCTGACCATTTAGGTAGATAGCGGATTTGGGGGCAGAGTAAAGAAGTTTAACAAGTGAAATAAATTTTTCACCACAACCATGCCAACATAGAGTTTGAAATATAAAATTCCAATCAACGCGATCAAAAGCTTTTTCCGCATCTAGTGCAATGGCTGCATAGCCCTGAGTATCCTTTTTGTCATTGGCTGCTAGGTTAATGGCGTTAAGTAAGAGTCTGGCGTTAGAGGATATGTTACGTCCCTTTACATAACCTGTTTGGTCTGATTTGACTAGATTCGGAAGTGAGGATTCAATCCTGTTAGCAAGTATTTTGGCAAGAATTTTGCTTTCGATATTGATAAGGGAAATGGGTCGATAGTTGCTTAGAAGAGTAGGGTCCTTGTCAGGTTTTGGGAAAACAATAAGTAAAGCTTCAGAAAAGGATCCGGAGGAGCATTTCTGTGAAATAAAATATGAAAAAAGTTTTTTAAGTTTAGGTGTTAATACTTGGGAAAATATATTATAGAATTCGGTGGATAGTCCATCAGGGCCGGGTGCTTTACCTTTTCCAAGGCTATGGATGGCTTTGATAATCTCGATGGAGGTGATATCATTTTCAAGATGAGAAACATCAATTTCAGGATAAGAGGTTCGACTAATCTTGTTCAAAAAGGAATCAATGTTTTCTCTGGAAATAGCACATTCTGGAGTATAGAGATCAGTATAAAATTTTCTAAAGCATTCTAGTATTTCATCAGATCGATGATGCATTGTTCCATGTTTATCCTGAATGTGAGAGATTTGAACTTTTTCTTTTTTGGTTTTTAAATAAGAAGCCAGCATTTTACCTGCTTTATTAGAAGTTTGATAGATCTTTGTTTTGTATTTAAGAATGGAACCTGTCGCTAACTCTGTGATTTCTTTATTGATTTCAAAGCGAATTTTGATTACTTGTAGTAAGTTTGCTGGATTAGTGTCTGTATAGTAGTGTTGTTCTGCAAGAGTAAATTTAGCATATAGATCATCCAGATGTTTTTTCCTGTTTTTTTTATTCTTGCGTTAAAGGGCCATTATATGACCTCTAAGGGCCGCTTTGAAAGCATCCCAGTTATTGACAGTGGAGGTATCTTGGTCTTGGTTATCATTGAAATATTGTTGAATGAAGGTGTTGATGGATTGAATAGAGTTTGAATCATTTAAAAGAAAATTATTAAGTTTCCATCTGGAAGCACCTTTGTTCATATCTGTTAGGGAAAAGGAAGTGATGACCGGAGCGTGATCAGAAATTATAATATTGGATATTTTGGAGTCTATAATGGATCCAGATAGGGTCTTAGTAGCAAAAATATAGTCAAGATGTGATAATGTGTTATGAGGAGGGGAATGAAAAGTGTAATCCAAATGTGAAGGATGACAAATTCTCCAGGAGTCAATAAGTCCTGTTTCTCCTAGGCAGTTTATAAAGGATTTATGAGTTTTGTTGGGTTTAAACATGCAGCTAGATTTTCGATCTAAAAATGGGTCAAGAACCTGATTGACATCACCACACATTATCAAATTGGTGAAGTTATTTTTCAGAATCATTTGTTTGATATTGTTCCAAAAGGAGGGATCAGGTAAAGTAGGTCCATATATGTTGAGAATTGATACTTGTGTTGTGTCAATAAGCAGTTTAACCCAAACCCATCTTCCATTTGCATCTGCATCTTGGTCAAGAACTTTATAGGGTTGTTTTTTTTACTAATTAGTATAGCTATGCCATTTTTCTTGGATATAGCTGGACTAGAAATCACCTCCTTCACCCACTGAGATTTAAGTTTCATTGTTTCTTTGAAGGATAAGTGTGTTTCTTCTAGGCACGCTACTGTCGGTTTAAATTTGTTCAAGTGAGACAATACTTTACATCTTTTCATAGGATTTTTACAGCCCTTGATGTTCCATGTTATGCATTTAAAGATCATTTAGTTAGAGAAAATTTGATATTCATATAGCTATAGAACAGTAATAACCAAATAACATTAGTCATTTGGTTGAAAATATGTATATCCAAATATTTGAATAGAAGGAAGAAACATTGGGGATCAGGAAGGGGAAAAGGGGGTTCAATCAAAACTTGGCGGGGAGTATGCCTTATTGAAAGAGTGATTTTAGAGATCAAACAGGACGCAGCTTCCTCTCACGAACACGCCACCTGCTAGGAGACTGGAGAAAAAAAAAACAGTAAGAAAGCAAACTCAAAGCGACTGATTATTATATGAACATATATTTAAGGATAAGTTTACAAAAAAAAATGTATATATATACTTTGAATGTGTTAATATAAAGGGAAAAAAGAAGGGCTGGAATAGGGCTGGAATAATTATAAAGTCAGCGCTTATCTTAAACCTCACTAAGGATACTGGGGGAAAAAAATTAAAAAAAAGTGAAAGGGCCAGCAGGCCACAATTTAAGTCATACAAGATATAATACATAACACGTCACTCAGTTTCCCTCCAGCAAAAAGTCTTCTCTCCTCTTAAATTTTGTACTACAACCATTCTTTGTTGCTCCAGCATTCCAACACAGTACAGTCAGACTGGGTTACAATCAACCAACCGCGGTAACCCTACAGCTATACAGGATCAAACCTCTCTTTATGGATTACAGTCCTAAACAACATATCTATGGGAATCTCCAGTAGTATATGCCTTATTATTCAGGGTTTTTCCATTATTTGGTCTCACTTGGTCTGAGTAAAGCCTGAACAATAATATAGAAGTAATAATTATATACTACAAATCATCATAAAGAACTGCTACAAGGAGTTGTATGCCAGAACAGATCATATTTGTTAACATTTGCTTAAACATGGCAACCAGCAAAGCCAACCATAAAATGGCGCCTCTGTCAAAGATGCTACCACCTCCTCATCTACTCTGAAAAGACCCAAAAGTGACTCACCACCTCCAACAGGGATCTCAGACCCTGCCATTGAAGCCATTCTTGCCGAAATTAAGGCACTTAAACCCTTCATTGAAAACACAAATGCTAAGCTACAGCAACTTGATGAAAGGTGGATGGGTGTTAACAACAGAGTAGAGGAGGCTGAGAAAAGAATCGGCATGCTTGAAGATATATCTCCTAAAGTTGCGCAAATGGAGAAATCCATTAAAGAACTTCAAAAGCATAATGAAGATTTAGAAAATCGCAGCAGGCGCAATAACCTACGCATCTCTGGCCTTCCTGAAGGAGTTCAGGGTACTGACCCCATTGTCTTCCTACGAAAACTCTTACCGGCCATACTACATTTGCCTTTGGAAACAATTTTTAATATACAACGTGCCCATAGGATTGGTCAACCCTCAGCCTCTTCCTCATCACGTCAGACACCAAGAACTCTAATATTATACCTCTTGGAATACTCTCAAATACAAATTATTATTTCCACAGTTAAAGAATGCAAATCTCTAATTTGGCATGGCAGTAAGATTTTTATCTCACAGGATGTGGCAAGAAGCACAGCACAAAGAAGAAAAGTCTTTTTGGCATTCTTTCCTGCTCTTAAACAACTCAATGTCCGGTTTGGCTTGTTCCACCCATGCTCCTTTAAAGCTACTCATGAAGGACGCTCTGCAGTCTTTGATGATCCCGCAGACTTAAGGCTCTTCATAAAATCCATTAAGAATGAAAATATGGACACCTCCGCTCCAGCGGTGGCCTCAACATCACCTACTATTTGAAACCGAATCTTAAACACTTGACTCCTATACGTATATGTATCTATTTACCTAATGCTATGACATTACATTGATATTTACTATGTGGGGTGGGCGCTCTTTTGGGGTCCTCTTCCACTAGTGGTCGCTTCTTCTTCTAGTCAGCGACCCAGAAGGCATTTCCTATCCCTTATTTATACCCCCACCCAATTCCTCTCCTTCCCTTCGGAGTAGCATTTTAGCCCCTAACCCAGTACCAGGAATTTCATTCACCATGGACTTCAGGGCGTGGTTCTTTAATGTGCAAAGAGTTTTTCCTCAGTTGGCGAGTCATCGTTCATGATGCAACATGCCAGCAAACAGCTCATATCTCCAATTTAGAGAAATACTGCAAACAAATTAACAAAAATACACTTGCATGAAGGTTTTACCAGGTAAAATACTGCAAGCAGTTTAGGAAGCAGAATAACATTCTCCATCTAAGCAACTTATCTGCAATAGTAGGTTGTGATGCTGGAAATGCCCTTGTCCTGTACTCCCTTATCATGTGTGTTCTGTGTTTTATGCACAGGAGTCCATGCGGGACTCCTAGCAGTGCAGCTCTTCCTCTTAGGTTTGGTGAACAGACCCTTGGGATACCCTTATGGCACCCATGGGTGGGTGGTACAACACTGTACTCCTAGTTTATGTTTTTGGGCACCTGTGTATGCCCCACAGAGCAGGGTACGGGCTGGTGGCAGCTCCATGCTGAATTTGACAGGTGCTCTGAGTATCGTCCATTTTGAGATACCCAGGCCCTGCCATTGGAATCAGTTGATTCCTGATAGAAGACAATGCTGCACAATAGAGGCTGCACCGGACATAGGGCTGTGCCCGTAAGGGCTGTGGTCGCGTTTGGGAGCGTTAGGGACGCGTGGAGGACGCAGGGCGCAGACCTCTGCCCGTTTCCGACCAGGATGAGGCCCTCATTCTCAGTGGTGGAGCCAGCCACTCCAAAATTGAGGGTGTTAAAGGCAGAAAGCAGCCCTCTCACCCCCAGGACAAAGAGTGGGAAATGCTTGTTGCATCAAGAGTCTTTCAAATCTTTCACTTTTGAGAGCAGAGTGTTTACATTTAGGAATCATGAACAAGCAGCAATAAGAATGCATACAGTAGCACGGGCCAGAAGACTGCCCAGCGCATATCAGTACACCCCAATGACAAAGTCAAAGATTTAACTGACCTGCTTAGCTATTAGTGGCTGACACCTCACTATGATTATCATCTCTCCGTGAGGCAAAACATCCTCTGAATTGGGTTGAAAGATAGATATAATATGCCAAAGGAAGGCAACATGGAAATTCAGTTTCCTGCTCTCAGAGGAAGGAGGGTCGACAGCCCAATGGGTTAATGCACCTACTGCACCCTCCTATGTGTAGCCTGCAGGCGACACATTCAGTTGCTGGTGAGGTGCTGATACAGGTTTGCTCGCTATGCAGGGGCTGGTGGTCACCCCGCAGCACCTCGAGAAAGTGTCCTGTTTTGAGTCCCAGGGCAATTATTGTATCAACCATGACCCGTAGAAAACACCTTTTCCCCTCGTTTCTTTCCAGTCAATTGGGGCCAGAGAGACAAACTTTTGTATGGGCGTTACCTAGGCCAGAGTGCAGAAAACAAAGGCACAACTGCTAGTAGGGATGCAGGTATTGAAGGGGCATTAGCTGTTGGCTGACCGCTCAGGGCAATGCATACTCATTTTCAATTAAAAAATATATTTTTTTTAATTTAAAGAAACATGCCCAGGAGACTGAGGACATTGGATTAGAACTCAGGTCTCCAGCATGCCAAGACCAAGTACTTACCACTTGAGCCACTGGTGGCTGTGCTCCTGAGGGTAGCTTTTGGGCGTATATATCTTTCTTCTGCATGCCCCCCCCTTCCCCCCAGCATACCCATTTCAATTGTGAAACATGTTCACTGGAGCCAAGGAGGATAGAACATCTGGCCCCCTGCTCCACCAAACACCAGCTAACTGCAGTGGCCTAGAGGTTAAGTGCTTGCGTTACAGCGCTGGGGGCATGGGTTCGAGTACTGCTTTCGGCACAGAAACGGAGTAGTTGGGGGGGACCTACAGTCCTTCTAAAAGGTTCAGTGGTTATGTAATGAGTTAGGGAGGGTGGAAGAAAGCAGAGAGGCAGGACTGTGGAGGTGGGGGAGAGGAAGTGCAGAGTAAATAAAGGGAAGGTAGGGCTGGAAGAAGGGGTTTCTGTGGAGAAGAGGAAGGGGCTGGGGGGGTAGGAGGAGAGAAGCATGGGGATGCAGGATAAAGTGGGCCCCGGGGTAGTGTGAGGGGGGTAATAGGGCCCTGAATAGTGGAGGGGGGGGGGAGTGTGTAAAAAGGAGGGTCCTAATGTGGTGAAAGGGGCCATTGAGGAGGGGGAAAAAAGGGTGGGAGGATGGAATGGACCCCACAATGGGCTGACATTTTTTTCCTCATCCGGCACAACCCTTTAGCCTAACCTGCTTCCTCCTTTGTACCCTGCACTTCCTGGCCTCCTCTATGCTTTCTTCCTCCCTTCCTTTACCAAGGAACCTACGCCATGCCCTTCTAGGGCGACCCCGCCTCCTCTCCACAGGGACCCCTGCATCCACCCTCCCTCTCCCTTTTGCCTGCCCTACCTCCTCCTTTAGCCTGCACTCCCTCAGTCCCACTTCTCTGCTATGTTCCACAGCAACTGTACAAGGAGATTACCCCACTATCCCGTTCAAGTGCCGAAAGCAGGACTCCAACCCAGGCCCCCAGCCGAAAGCAGGAGTCGAACCCAGGCCCCCAGCGCTGTAACGCAAGCACTTAACCTCTAGGCGACTGCAGTTAGCTGGTATTTGGTGGAGCTGGGGGGCCAGATGTTCTATCCCCATTTTCTTCAGTGAACATGTTTCACAATGCAAATGGATATGCTCACAGGGGCATGCAGAAGAAAGATATATTTGCCCAAAAGCAACTTTCAGAAGCACAGCCGCCAGTGGCTCAAGTGGTAAGTGCTTGGTCTTGGAATGCTGGAGACCTGAGTTCGAATCCAATGTCTGGAATCTGCAGGGTGTTTTTTTTATTTTGTTTTAAAAGGGCATGTTTTTATTTTTTTAAAACCTTTATTTATTTATTTTTAAATGGCTATGAATTGCCCTGTGCAATCAGCCAACAGCTAATGCCCCTTCAATACCTGCATTCATACTAACAATTGTGCCTTTGTTTTCTGCACTCTGGCCTTGGTAACGGCCATAGAAAAGCTTGTTTCTCTGGCCCCAACTGACTGGAAAAAACGAGGGGAAAAGTGTAACCTCAGCAGCGCTGTGTGGGTATTTACAGATAATTTTCTCAGTGCAGTGGGCCCAACTACATTAGCATCAGGCCCCATTTGCTAGACAATCCTGGCTACACCTCTGGTGCTTCCTGACTCAACAACCCAATCACCCCTTCAGCCCTTCTTGCTCTGCTCGTCTCACAGCACCTCCCATAAGTGAGGAATGCATCTTTTGTTGGTAGATTTCCTTCATGAGGCTTAGCTAGGCCTGCATTCCTTTTCAAAGGGCCATAGAAGAGAGCAAAAAAGGAGAAGGCATAATAGAGCGGGAAGTAGGTGGAAGACGAGGGGTTAGGAGGGTTGGCAGTAAAGGAAACAGGGCCTGGCCTGGCAGAGAGTAAGACGTTAGGGAACACAATGAGCGAAGGAGGAAGAAAGATGCCTCAGGCATGTAGCTCTCTGACTCTTCCCCACCGAGCCTGCAGAAAGAGCCTTCCTATTCCTAGCTCTCTCCCGAATGGATACATTTGCATGGAAAGCCCAGAACTCATTTCAGTTAGCCAGAGGGTAAACAGAGGCCAGTGAGAGGGGCACACCCCTTCATTTCACTAGGCTTCTGGGGCTTCTGGGAGGAAAAAAGGCATCAGTATTCCAGCAAGATCATTGTCGCCAAGGCCACCAACACTAGGGGATTACAGAGCATGCTGTGACACTCTCCAGGGCCTGGTTGGCCAGGCTTATGTTGAAGAGCACATATCCTAACCCTAAGCTACCTGGGTGGCTGCACAATAGAGGCTGCACCGGACATAGGGCTGTGCCCGTAAGGGCTGTGGTCGCGTTTGGGAGCGTTCGCAGGGCGCAGACCTCTGCCCGTTTCCGACCAGGATGAGGCCCTCATTCTCAGTGGTGGAGCCAGCCACTCCAAAATTGAGGGTGTTAAAGGCAGAAAGCAGCCCTCTCACCCCCAGGACAAAGAGTGGGAAATGCTTGTTGCATCAAGAGTCTTTCAAATCTTTCACTTTTGAGAGCAGAGTGTTTACATTTAGGAATCATGAACAAGCAGCAATAAGAATGCATACAGTAGCACGGGCCAGAAGACTGCCCAGCGCATATCAGTACACCCCAATGACAAAGTCAAAGATTTAACTGACCTGCTTAGCTATTAGTGGCTGACACCTCACTATGATTATCATCTCTCCGTGAGGCAAAACATCCTCTGAATTGGGTTGAAAGATAGATATAATATGCCAAAGGAAGGCAACATGGAAATTCAGTTTCCTGCTCTCAGAGGAAGGAGGGTCGACAGCCCAATGGGTTAATGCACCTACTGCAGCCTCCTATGTGTAGCCTGCAGGCGACACATTCAGTTGCTGGTGAGGTGCTGATACAGGTTTGCTCGCTATGCAGGGGCTGGTGGTCACCCCGCAGCACCTCGAGAAAGTGTCCTGTTTGAGTCCCAGGGCAATTATTGTATCAACCATGACCCGTAGAAAACACCTTTTCCCCTCGTTTTTTTCCAGTCAATTGGGGCCAGAGAGACAAACTTTTGTATGGGCGTTACCTAGGCCAGAGTGCAGAAAACAAAGGCACAACTGCTAGTAGGGATGCAGGTATTGAAGGGGCATTAGCTGTTGGCTGACCGCTCAGGGCAATGCATACCCATTTTCAATTAAAAAATATATTTTTTTTAATTTAAAGAAACATGCCCAGGAGACTGAGGACATTGGATTAGAACTCGGGTCTCCAGCATGCCAAGACCAAGTACTTACCACTTGAGCCACTGGTGGCTGTGCTCCTGAGGGTAGCTTTTGGGCGTATATATCTTTCTTCTGCATGCCCCCCCTTCCCCCCAGCATACCCATTTCAATTGTGAAACATGTTCACTGGAGCCAAGGAGGATAGAACATCTGGCCCCCTGCTCCACCAAACACCAGCTAACTGCAGTGGCCTAGAGGTTAAGTGCTTGCGTTACAGCGCTGGGGGCATGGGTTCGAGTACTGCTTTCGGCCCAGAAACGGAGTAGTTGGGGGGGACCTACAGTCCTTCTAAAAGGTTCAGTGGTTATGTAATGAGTTATGGAGGGTGGAAGAAAGCAGAGAGGCAGGACTGTGGAGGTGGGGGAGAGGAAGTGCAGAGTAAATAAAGGGAAGGTAGGGCTGGATGAAGGGGTCTCTGTGGAGAAGAGGAAGGGGCTGGGGGGGTGGGAGGAGAGAAGCAAGGGGGTGCAGGATAAAGTGGGCCCCGGGGTAGTGTGAGGGGGGGTAATAGGGCCCTGAATAGTGGAGGGGGGGGGAGTGTGTAAAAAGGAGGGTCTTAATGTGGTGAAAGGGGCCATTGAGGAGGGGGAAAAAAGGGTGCGAGGAGGATGGAATGGACCCCACAATGGGCTGACATTTTTTTCCTCATCCGGCACAACCCTTTAGCCTAACCTCCTTTGTACCCTGCACTTCCTGGCCTCCTCTCTGCTTTCTTCCTCCCTTCCTTCACCAAGGAACCTACGCCATGCCCTTCTAGGGCGACCCCGCCTCCTCTCCACAGGGACCCCTGCATCCACCCTCCCTCTCCCTTTTGCCTGCCCTACCTCCTCCTTTAGCCTGCACTCCCTCAGTCCCACTTCTCTGCTATGTTCCACAGCAACTGTACAAGAAGATTACCCCACTATCCCGTTTAGGTGCCGAAAGCAGGACTCGAACCCAGGCCCCCCCCAGCGCTGTAACGCAAGCACTTAACCTCTAGGCCACTGCAGTTAGCTGGTATTTGGTGGAGCTGGGGGGCCAGATGTTCTATCCCCATTTTCTTCAGTGAACATGTTTCACAATGCAAATGGATATGCTCACAGGGGCATGCAGAAGAAAGATATATTCGCCCAAAAGCAACTTTCAGAAGCACAGCCGTTCGAATCCAATGTCTGGAATCTGCAGGGTGTTTTTTTTATTTTGTTTTAAAAGGGCATGTTTTTATTTTTTTAAAACCTTTATTTATTTATTTTTAAATGGCTATGAATTGCCCTGTGCAATCAGCCAACAGCTAATGCCCCTTCAATACCTGCATTCATACTAACAATTGTGCCTTTGTTTTCTGCACTCTGGCCTTGGTAACGGCCATAGAAAAGCTTGTTTCTCTGGCCCCAACTGACTGGAAAAAACGAGGGGAAAAGTGTAACCTCAGCAGCGCTGTGTGGGTATTTACAGATAATTTTCTCAGTGCAGTGGGCCCAACTACATTAGCATCAGGCCCCATTTGCTAGACAATCCTGGCTACACCTCTGGTGCTTCCTGACTCAACAACCCAATCACCCCTTCAGCCCTTCTTGCTCTGCTCGTCTCACAGCACCTCCCATAAGTGAGGAATGCATCTTTTGTTGGTAGATTTCCTTCATGAGGCTTAGCTAGGCCTGCATTCCTTTTCAAAGGGCCATAGAAGAGAGCAAAAAAGGAGAAGGCATAATAGAGCGGGAAGTAGGTGGAAGACGAGGGGTTAGGAGGGTTGGCAGTAAAGGAAACAGGGCCTGGCCTGGCAGAGAGTAAGACGTTAGGGAACACAATGAGCGAAGGAGGAAGAAAGATGCCTCAGGCATGTAGCTCTCTGACTCTTCCCCACCGAGCCTGCAGAAAGAGCCTTCCTATTCCTAGCTCTCTCCCGAATGGATACATTTGCATGGAAAGCCCAGAACTCATTTCAGTTAGCCAGAGGGTAAACAGAGGCCAGTGAGAGGGGCACACCCCTTCATTTCACTAGGCTTCTGGGGCTTCTGGGAGGAAAAAAGGCATCAGTATTCCAGCAAGATCATTGTCACCAAGGCCACCAACACTAGGGGATTACAGAGCATGCTGTGACACTCTCCAGGGCCTGGTTGGCCAGGCTTATGTTGAAGAGCACATATCCTAACCCTAAGCTACCTGGGTGGCTGCACAATAGAGGCTGCACCGGACATAGGGCTGTGCCCGTAAGGGCTGTGGTCGCGTTTGGGAGCGTTCGCAGGGCGCAGACCTCTGCCCGTTTCCGACCAGGATGAGGCCCTCATTCTCAGTGGTGGAGCCAGCCACTCCAAAATTGAGGGTGTTAAAGGCAGAAAGCAGCCCTCTCACCCCCAGGACAAAGAGTGGGAAATGCTTGTTGCATCAAGAGTCTTTCAAATCTTTCACTTTTGAGAGCAGAGTGTTTACATTTAGGAATCATGAACAAGCAGCAATAAGAATGCATACAGTAGCACGGGCCAGAAGACTGCCCAGCGCATATCAGTACACCCCAATGACAAAGTCAAAGATTTAACTGACCTGCTTAGCTATTAGTGGCTGACACCTCACTATGATTATCATCTCTCCGTGAGGCAAAACATCCTCTGAATTGGGTTGAAAGATAGATATAATATGCCAAAGGAAGGCAACATGGAAATTCAGTTTCCTGCTCTCAGAGGAAGGAGGGTCGACAGCCCAATGGGTTAATGCACCTACTGCAGCCTCCTATGTGTAGCCTGCAGGCGACACATTCAGTTGCTGGTGAGGTGCTGATACAGGTTTGCTCGCTATGCAGGGGCTGGTGGTCACCCCGCAGCACCTCGAGAAAGTGTCCTGTTTGAGTCCCAGGGCAATTATTGTATCAACCATGACCCGTAGAAAACACCTTTTCCCCTCGTTTTTTTCCAGTCAATTGGGGCCAGAGAGACAAACTTTTGTATGGGCGTTACCTAGGCCAGAGTGCAGAAAACAAAGGCACAACTGCTAGTAGGGATGCAGGTATTGAAGGGGCATTAGCTGTTGGCTGACCGCTCAGGGCAATGCATACCCATTTTCAATTAAAAAATATATTTTTTTTAATTTAAAGAAACATGCCCAGGAGACTGAGGACATTGGATTAGAACTCGGGTCTCCAGCATGCCAAGACCAAGTACTTACCACTTGAGCCACTGGTGGCTGTGCTCCTGAGGGTAGCTTTTGGGCGTATATATCTTTCTTCTGCATGCCCCCCCTTCCCCCCAGCATACCCATTTCAATTGTGAAACATGTTCACTGGAGCCAAGGAGGATAGAACATCTGGCCCCCTGCTCCACCAAACACCAGCTAACTGCAGTGGCCTAGAGGTTAAGTGCTTGCGTTACAGCGCTGGGGGCATGGGTTCGAGTACTGCTTTCGGCCCAGAAACGGAGTAGTTGGGGGGGACCTACAGTCCTTCTAAAAGGTTCAGTGGTTATGTAATGAGTTATGGAGGGTGGAAGAAAGCAGAGAGGCAGGACTGTGGAGGTGGGGGAGAGGAAGTGCAGAGTAAATAAAGGGAAGGTAGGGCTGGATGAAGGGGTCTCTGTGGAGAAGAGGAAGGGGCTGGGGGGGTAGGAGGAGAGAAGCAAGGGGGTGCAGGATAAAGTGGGCCCCGGGGTAGTGTGAGGGGGGGTAATAGGGCCCTGAATAGTGGAGGGGGGGGGAGTGTGTAAAAAGGAGGGTCTTAATGTGGTGAAAGGGGCCATTGAGGAGGGGGAAAAAAGGGTGCGAGGAGGATGGAATGGACCCCACAATGGGCTGACATTTTTTTCCTCATCCGGCACAACCCTTTAGCCTAACCTCCTTTGTACCCTGCACTTCCTGGCCTCCTCTATGCTTTCTTCCTCCCTTCCTTCACCAAGGAACCTACGCCATGCCCTTCTAGGGCGACCCCGCCTCCTCTCCACAGGGACCCCTGCATCCACCCTCCCTCTCCCTTTTGCCTGCCCTACCTCCTCCTTTAGCCTGCACTCCCTCAGTCCCACTTCTCTGCTATGTTCCACAGCAACTGTACAAGAAGATTACCCCACTATCCCGTTTAGGTGCCGAAAGCAGGACTCGAACCCAGGCCCCCCCCAGCGCTGTAACGCAAGCACTTAACCTCTAGGCCACTGCAGTTAGCTGGTATTTGGTGGAGCTGGGGGGCCAGATGTTCTATCCCCATTTTCTTCAGTGAACATGTTTCACAATGCAAATGGATATGCTCACAGGGGCATGCAGAAGAAAGATATATTCGCCCAAAAGCAACTTTCAGAAGCACAGCCGTTCGAATCCAATGTCTGGAATCTGCAGGGTGTTTTTTTTATTTTGTTTTAAAAGGGCATGTTTTTATTTTTTTAAAACCTTTATTTATTTATTTTTAAATGGCTATGAATTGCCCTGTGCAATCAGCCAACAGCTAATGCCCCTTCAATACCTGCATTCATACTAACAATTGTGCCTTTGTTTTCTGCACTCTGGCCTTGGTAACGGCCATAGAAAAGCTTGTTTCTCTGGCCCCAACTGACTGGAAAAAACGAGGGGAAAAGTGTAACCTCAGCAGCGCTGTGTGGGTATTTACAGATAATTTTCTCAGTGCAGTGGGCCCAACTACATTAGCATCAGGCCCCATTTGCTAGACAATCCTGGCTACACCTCTGGTGCTTCCTGACTCAACAACCCAATCACCCCTTCAGCCCTTCTTGCTCTGCTCGTCTCACAGCACCTCCCATAAGTGAGGAATGCATCTTTTGTTGGTAGATTTCCTTCATGAGGCTTAGCTAGGCCTGCATTCCTTTTCAAAGGGCCATAGAAGAGAGCAAAAAAGGAGAAGGCATAATAGAGCGGGAAGTAGGTGGAAGACGAGGGGTTAGGAGGGTTGGCAGTAAAGGAAACAGGGCCTGGCCTGGCAGAGAGTAAGACGTTAGGGAACACAATGAGCGAAGGAGGAAGAAAGATGCCTCAGGCATGTAGCTCTCTGACTCTTCCCCACCGAGCCTGCAGAAAGAGCCTTCCTATTCCTAGCTCTCTCCCGAATGGATACATTTGCATGGAAAGCCCAGAACTCATTTCAGTTAGCCAGAGGGTAAACAGAGGCCAGTGAGAGGGGCACACCCCTTCATTTCACTAGGCTTCTGGGGCTTCTGGGAGGAAAAAAGGCATCAGTATTCCAGCAAGATCATTGTCACCAAGGCCACCAACACTAGGGGATTACAGAGCATGCTGTGAGACTCTCCAGGGCCTG
Source organism: Ambystoma mexicanum (assembly GCF_040938575.1). Lineage (NCBI taxonomy): Eukaryota > Metazoa > Chordata > Amphibia > Caudata > Ambystomatidae > Ambystoma > Ambystoma mexicanum. Next base: position 690,045,088 of record NC_090924.1, on the reverse strand, counting down.
GTTGGCCAGGCTTATGTTGAAGAGCACATATCCTAACCCTAAGCTACCTGGGTGGCTGCACAATAGAGGCTGCACCGGACATAGGGCTGTGCCCGTAAGGGCTGTGGTCGCGTTTGGGAGCGTTCGCAGGGCGCAGACCTCTGCCCGTTTCCGACCAGGATGAGGCCCTCATTCTCAGTGGTGGAGCCAGCCACTCCAAAATTGAGGGTGTTAAAGGCAGAAAGCAGCCCTCTCACCCCCAGGACAAAGAGTGGGAAATGCTTGTTGCATCAAGAGTCTTTCAAATCTTTCACTTTTGAGAGCAGAGTGTTTACATTTAGGAATCATGAACAAGCAGCAATAAGAATGCATACAGTAGCACGGGCCAGAAGACTGCCCAGCGCATATCAGTACACCCCAATGACAAAGTCAAAGATTTAACTGACCTGCTTAGCTATTAGTGGCTGACACCTCACTATGATTATCATCTCTCCGTGAGGCAAAACATCCTCTGAATTGGGTTGAAAGATAGATATAATATGCCAAAGGAAGGCAACATGGAAATTCAGTTTCCTGCTCTCAGAGGAAGGAGGGTCGACAGCCCAATGGGTTAATGCACCTACTGCACCCTCCTATGTGTAGCCTGCAGGCGACACATTCAGTTGCTGGTGAGGTGCTGATACAGGTTTGCTCGCTATGCAGGGGCTGGTGGTCACCCCGCAGCACCTCGAGAAAGTGTCCTGTTTGAGTCCCAGGGCAATTATTGTATCAACCATGACCCGTAGAAAACACCTTTTCCCCTCGTTTTTTTCCAGTCAATTGGGGCCAGAGAGACAAACTTTTGTATGGGCGTTACCTAGGCCAGAGTGCAGAAAACAAAGGCACAACTGCTAGTAGGGATGCAGGTATTGAAGGGGCATTAGCTGTTGGCTGACCGCTCAGGGCAATGCATACCCATTTTCAATTAAAAAATATATTTTTTTTAATTTAAAGAAACATGCCCAGGAGACTGAGGACATTGGATTAGAACTCGGGTCTCCAGCATGCCAAGACCAAGTACTTACCACTTGAGCCACTGGTGGCTGTGCTCCTGAGGGTAGCTTTTGGGCGTATATATCTTTCTTCTGCATGCCCCCCCTTCCCCCCAGCATACCCATTTCAATTGTGAAACATGTTCACTGGAGCCAAGGAGGATAGAACATCTGGCCCCCTGCTCCACCAAACACCAGCTAACTGCAGTGGCCTAGAGGTTAAGTGCTTGCGTTACAGCGCTGGGGGCATGGGTTCGAGTACTGCTTTCGGCACAGAAACGGAGTAGTTGGGGGGGACCTACAGTCCTTCTAAAAGGTTCAGTGGTTATGTAATGAGTTAGGGAGGGTGGAAGAAAGCAGAGAGGCAGGACTGTGGAGGTGGGGGAGAGGAAGTGCAGAGTAAATAAAGGGAAGGTAGGGCTGGATGAAGGGGTCTCTGTGGAGAAGAGGAAGGGGCTGGGGGGGTAGGAGGAGAGAAGCATGGGGATGCAGGATAAAGTGGGCCCCGGGGTAGTGTGAGGGGGGGTAATAGGGCCCTGAATAGTGGAGGGGGGGAGTGTGTAAAAAGGAGGGTCCTAATGTGGTGAAAGGGGCCATTGAGGAGGGGGAAAAAAGGGTGCGAGGAGGATGGAATGGACCCCACAATGGGCTGACATTTTTTTCCTCATCCGGCACAACCCTTTAGCCTAACCTCCTTTGTACCCTGCACTTCCTGGCCTCCTCTATGCTTTCTTCCTCCCTTCCTTCACCAAGGAACCTACGCCATGCCCTTCTAGGGCGACCCCGCCTCCTCTCCACAGGGACCCCTGCATCCACCCTCCCTCTCCCTTTTGCCTGCCCTACCTCCTCCTTTAGCCTGCACTCCCTCAGTCCCACTTCTCTGCTATGTTCCACAGCAACTGTACAAGGAGATTACCCCACTATCCCGTTTAAGTGCCGAAAGCAGGACTCGAACCCAGGCCCCCCCAGCGCTGTAACGCAAGCACTTAACCTCTAGGCTACTGCAGTTAGCTGGTATTTGGTGGAGCTGGGGGGCCAGATGTTCTATCCCCATTTTCTTCAGTGAACATGTTTCACAATGCAAATGGATATGCTCACAGGGGCATGCAGAAGAAAGATATATTCGCCCAAAAGCAACTTTCAGAAGCACAGCCGTTCGAATCCAATGTCTGGAATCTGCAGGGTGTTTTTTTTATTTTGTTTTAAAAGGGCATGTTTTTATTTTTTTAAAACCTTTATTTATTTATTTTTAAATGGCTATGAATTGCCCTGTGCAATCAGCCAACAGCTAATGCCCCTTCAATACCTGCATTCATACTAACAATTGTGCCTTTGTTTTCTGCACTCTGGCCTTGGTAACGGCCATAGAAAAGCTTGTTTCTCTGGCCCCAACTGACTGGAAAAAACGAGGGGAAAAGTGTAACCTCAGCAGCGCTGTGTGGGTATTTACAGATAATTTTCTCAGTGCAGTGGGCCCAACTACATTAGCATCAGGCCCCATTTGCTAGACAATCCTGGCTACACCTCTGGTGCTTCCTGACTCAACAACCCAATCACCCCTTCAGCCCTTCTTGCTCTGCTCGTCTCACAGCACCTCCCATAAGTGAGGAATGCATCTTTTGTTGGTAGATTTCCTTCATGAGGCTTAGCTAGGCCTGCATTCCTTTTCAAAGGGCCATAGAAGAGAGCAAAAAAGGAGAAGGCATAATAGAGCGGGAAGTAGGTGGAAGACGAGGGGTTAGGAGGGTTGGCAGTAAAGGAAACAGGGCCTGGCCTGGCAGAGAGTAAGACGTTAGGGAACACAATGAGCGAAGGAGGAAGAAAGATGCCTCAGGCATGTAGCTCTCTGACTCTTCCCCACCGAGCCTGCAGAAAGAGCCTTCCTATTCCTAGCTCTCTCCCGAATGGATACATTTGCATGGAAAGCCCAGAACTCATTTCAGTTAGCCAGAGGGTAAACAGAGGCCAGTGAGAGGGGCACACCCCTTCATTTCACTAGGCTTCTGGGGTTTCTGGGAGGAAAAAAGGCATCAGTATTCCAGCAAGATCATCGTCACCAAGGCCACCAACACTAGGGGATTACAGAGCATGCTGTGACACTCTCCAGGGCCTGGTTGGCCAGGCTTATGTTGAAGAGCACATATCCTAACCCTAAGCTACCTGGGTGGCTGCACAATAGAGGCTGCACCGGACATAGGGCTGTGCCCGTAAGGGCTGTGGTCGCGTTTGGGAGCGTTCGCAGGGCGCAGACCTCTGCCCGTTTCCGACCAGGATGAGGCCCTCATTCTCAGTGGTGGAGCCAGCCACTCCAAAATTGAGGGTGTTAAAGGCAGAAAGCAGCCCCCTCACCCCCAGGACAAAGAGTGGGAAATGCTTGTTGCATCAAGAGTCTTTCAAATCTTTCACTTTTGAGAGCAGAGTGTTTACATTTAGGAATCATGAACAAGCAGCAATAAGAATGCATACAGTAGCACGGGCCAGAAGACTGCCCAGCGCATATCAGTACACCCCAATGACAAAGTCAAAGATTTAACTGACCTGCTTAGCTATTAGTGGCTGACACCTCACTATGATTATCATCTCTCCGTGAGGCAAAACATCCTCTGAATTGGGTTGAAAGATAGATATAATATGCCAAAGGAAGGCAACATGGAAATTCAGTTTCCTGCTCTCAGAGGAAGGAGGGTCGACAGCCCAATGTGTTAATGCACCTACTGCACCCTCCTATGTGTAGCCTGCAGGCGACACATTCAGTTGCTGGTGAGGTGCTGATACAGGTTTGCTCGCTATGCAGGGGCTGGTGGTCACCCCGCAGCACCTCGAGAAAGTGTCCTGTTTGAGTCCCAGGGCAATTATTGTATCAACCATGACCCGTAGAAAACACCTTTTCCCCTCGTTTTTTTCCAGTCAATTGGGGCCAGAGAGACAAACCTTTGTATGGGCGTTACCTAGGCCAGAGTGCAGAAAACAAAGGCACAACTTCTAGTAGGGATGCAGGTATTGAAGGGGCATTAGCTGTTGGCTGACCGCTCAGGGCAATGCATACCCATTTTCAATTAAAAAATATATTTTTTTAAATTTAAAGAAACATGCCCAGGAGACTGAGGACATTGGATTAGAACTCAGGTCTCCAGCATGCCAAGACCAAGTACTTACCACTTGAGCCACTGGTGGCTGTGCTCCTGAGGGTAGCTTTTGGGCGTATATATCTTTCTTCTGCATGCCCCCCCTTCCCCCCAGCATACCCATTTCAATTGTGAAACATGTTCACTGGAGCCAAGGAGGATAGAACATCTGGCCCCCTGCTCCACCAAGCACCAGCTAACTGCAGTGGCCTAGAGGTTAAGTGCTTGCGTTACAGCGCTGGGGGCATGGGTTCGAGTACTGCTTTCGGCACAGAAACGGAGTAGTTTGGGGGGGACCTACAGTCCTTCTAAAAGGTTCAGTGGTTATGTAATGAGTTAGGGAGGGTGGAAGAAAGCAGAGAGGCAGGACTGTGGAGGTGGGGGAGAGGAAGTGCAGAGTAAATAAAGGGAAGGTAGGGCTGGATGAAGGGGTCTCTGTGGAGAAGAGGAAGGGGCTGGGGGGGTAGGAGGAGAGAAGCATGGGGATGCAGGATAAAGTGGGCCCCGGGGTAGTGTGAGGGGGGTAATAGGGCCCTGAATAGTGGAGGGGGGGAGTGTGTAAAAAGGAGGGTCCTAATGTGGTGAAAGGGGCCATTGAGGAGGGGGAAAAAAGGGTGCGAGGAGGATGGAATGGACCCCACAATGGGCTGACATTTTTTTCCTCATCCGGCACAACCCTTTAGCCTAACCTGCTTCCTCCTTTGTACCCTGCACTTCCTGGCCTCCTCTATGCTTTCTTCCTCCCTTCCTTTACCAAGGAACCTACGCCATGCCCTTCTAGGGCGACCCCGCCTCCTCTCCACAGGGACCCCTGCATCCACCCTCCCTCTCCCTTTTGCCTGCCCTACCTCCTCCTTTAGCCTGCACTCCCTCAGTCCCACTTCTCTGCTATGTTCCACAGCAACTGTACAAGGAGATTACCCCACTATCCCGTTCAAGTGCCGAAAGCAGGACTCGAACCCAGGCCCCCAGCCGAAAGCAGGAGTCGAACCCAGGCCCCCAGCGCTGTAACGCAAGCACTTAACCTCTAGGCGACTGCAGTTAGCTGGTATTTGGTGGAGCTGGGGGGCCAGATGTTCTATCCCCATTTTCTTCAGTGAACATGTTTCACAATGCAAATGGATATGCTCACAGGGGCATGCAGAAGAAAGATATATTTGCCCAAAAGCAACTTTCAGAAGCACAGCCGCCAGTGGCTCAAGTGGTAAGTGCTTGGTCTTGGAATGCTGGAGACCTGAGTTCGAATCCAATGTCTGGAATCTGCAGGGTGTTTTTTTTATTTTGTTTTAAAAGGGCATGTTTTTATTTTTTTAAAACCTTTATTTATTTATTTTTAAATGGCTATGAATTGCCCTGTGCAATCAGCCAACAGCTAATGCCCCTTCAATACCTGCATTCATACTAACAATTGTGCCTTTGTTTTCTGCACTCTGGCCTTGGTAACGGCCATAGAAAAGCTTGTTTCTCTGGCCCCAACTGACTGGAAAAAACGAGGGGAAAAGTGTAACCTCAGCAGCGCTGTGTGGGTATTTACAGATAATTTTCTCAGTGCAGTGGGCCCAACTACATTAGCATCAGGCCCCATTTGCTAGACAATCCTGGCTACACCTCTGGTGCTTCCTGACTCAACAACCCAATCACCCCTTCAGCCCTTCTTGCTCTGCTCGTCTCACAGCACCTCCCATAAGTGAGGAATGCATCTTTTGTTGGTAGATTTCCTTCATGAGGCTTAGCTAGGCCTGCATTCCTTTTCAAAGGGCCATAGAAGAGAGCAAAAAAGGAGAAGGCATAATAGAGCGGGAAGTAGGTGGAAGACGAGGGGTTAGGAGGGTTGGCAGTAAAGGAAACAGGGCCTGGCCTGGCAGAGAGTAAGACGTTAGGGAACACAATGAGCGAAGGAGGAAGAAAGATGCCTCAGGCATGTAGCTCTCTGACTCTTCCCCACCGAGCCTGCAGAAAGAGCCTTCCTATTCCTAGCTCTCTCCCGAATGGATACATTTGCATGGAAAGCCCAGAACTCATTTCAGTTAGCCAGAGGGTAAACAGAGGCCAGTGAGAGGGGCACACCCCTTCATTTCACTAGGCTTCTGGGGCTTCTGGGAGGAAAAAAGGCATCAGTATTCCAGCAAGATCATTGTCACCAAGGCCACCAACACTAGGGGATTACAGAGCATGCTGTGACACTCTCCAGGGCCTGGTTGGCCAGGCTTATGTTGAAGAGCACATATCCTAACCCTAAGCTACCTGGGTGGCTGCACAATAGAGGCTGCACCGGACATAGGGCTGTGCCCGTAAGGGCTGTGGTCGCGTTTGGGAGCGTTCGCAGGGCGCAGACCTCTGCCCGTTTCCGACCAGGATGAGGCCCTCATTCTCAGTGGTGGAGCCAGCCACTCCAAAATTGAGGGTGTTAAAGGCAGAAAGCAGCCCTCTCACCCCCAGGACAAAGAGTGGGAAATGCTTGTTGCATCAAGAGTCTTTCAAATCTTTCACTTTTGAGAGCAGAGTGTTTACATTTAGGAATCATGAACAAGCAGCAATAAGAATGCATACAGTAGCACGGGCCAGAAGACTGCCCAGCGCATATCAGTACACCCCAATGACAAAGTCAAAGATTTAACTGACCTGCTTAGCTATTAGTGGCTGACACCTCACTATGATTATCATCTCTCCGTGAGGCAAAACATCCTCTGAATTGGGTTGAAAGATAGATATAATATGCCAAAGGAAGGCAACATGGAAATTCAGTTTCCTGCTCTCAGAGGAAGGAGGGTCGACAGCCCAATGGGTTAATGCACCTACTGCAGCCTCCTATGTGTAGCCTGCAGGCGACACATTCAGTTGCTGGTGAGGTGCTGATACAGGTTTGCTCGCTATGCAGGGGCTGGTGGTCACCCCGCAGCACCTCGAGAAAGTGTCCTGTTTGAGTCCCAGGGCAATTATTGTATCAACCATGACCCGTAGAAAACACCTTTTCCCCTCGTTTTTTTCCAGTCAATTGGGGCCAGAGAGACAAACTTTTGTATGGGCGTTACCTAGGCCAGAGTGCAGAAAACAAAGGCACAACTGCTAGTAGGGATGCAGGTATTGAAGGGGCATTAGCTGTTGGCTGACCGCTCAGGGCAATGCATACCCATTTTCAATTAAAAAATATATTTTTTTTAATTTAAAGAAACATGCCCAGGAGACTGAGGACATTGGATTAGAACTCGGGTCTCCAGCATGCCAAGACCAAGTACTTACCACTTGAGCCACTGGTGGCTGTGCTCCTGAGGGTAGCTTTTGGGCGTATATATCTTTCTTCTGCATGCCCCCCCTTCCCCCCAGCATACCCATTTCAATTGTGAAACATGTTCACTGGAGCCAAGGAGGATAGAACATCTGGCCCCCTGCTCCACCAAACACCAGCTAACTGCAGTGGCCTAGAGGTTAAGTGCTTGCGTTACAGCGCTGGGGGCATGGGTTCGAGTACTGCTTTCGGCCCAGAAACGGAGTAGTTGGGGGGGACCTACAGTCCTTCTAAAAGGTTCAGTGGTTATGTAATGAGTTATGGAGGGTGGAAGAAAGCAGAGAGGCAGGACTGTGGAGGTGGGGGAGAGGAAGTGCAGAGTAAATAAAGGGAAGGTAGGGCTGGATGAAGGGGTCTCTGTGGAGAAGAGGAAGGGGCTGGGGGGGTAGGAGGAGAGAAGCAAGGGGGTGCAGGATAAAGTGGGCCCCGGGGTAGTGTGAGGGGGGGTAATAGGGCCCTGAATAGTGGAGGGGGGGGAGTGTGTAAAAAGGAGGGTCTTAATGTGGTGAAAGGGGCCATTGAGGAGGGGGAAAAAAGGGTGCGAGGAGGATGGAATGGACCCCACAATGGGCTGACATTTTTTTCCTCATCCGGCACAACCCTTTAGCCTAACCTCCTTTGTACCCTGCACTTCCTGGCCTCCTCTATGCTTTCTTCCTCCCTTCCTTCACCAAGGAACCTACGCCATGCCCTTCTAGGGCGACCCCGCCTCCTCTCCACAGGGACCCCTGCATCCACCCTCCCTCTCCCTTTTGCCTGCCCTACCTCCTCCTTTAGCCTGCACTCCCTCAGTCCCACTTCTCTGCTATGTTCCACAGCAACTGTACAAGAAGATTACCCCACTATCCCGTTTAAGTGCCGAAAGCAGGACTCGAACCCAGGCCCCCCCAGCGCTGTAACGCAAGCACTTAACCTCTAGGCCACTGCAGTTAGCTGGTATTTGGTGGAGCTGGGGGGCCAGATGTTCTATCCCCATTTTCTTCAGTGAACATGTTTCACAATGCAAATGGATATGCTCACAGGGGCATGCAGAAGAAAGATATATTCGCCCAAAAGCAACTTTCAGAAGCACAGCCGTTCGAATCCAATGTCTGGAATCTGCAGGGTGTTTTTTTTATTTTGTTTTAAAAGGGCATGTTTTTATTTTTTTAAAACCTTTATTTATTTATTTTTAAATGGCTATGAATTGCCCTGTGCAATCAGCCAACAGCTAATGCCCCTTCAATACCTGCATTCATACTAACAATTGTGCCTTTGTTTTCTGCACTCTGGCCTTGGTAACGGCCATAGAAAAGCTTGTTTCTCTGGCCCCAACTGACTGGAAAAAACGAGGGGAAAAGTGTAACCTCAGCAGCGCTGTGTGGGTATTTACAGATAATTTTCTCAGTGCAGTGGGCCCAACTACATTAGCATCAGGCCCCATTTGCTAGACAATCCTGGCTACACCTCTGGTGCTTCCTGACTCAACAACCCAATCACCCCTTCAGCCCTTCTTGCTCTGCTCGTCTCACAGCACCTCCCATAAGTGAGGAATGCATCTTTTGTTGGTAGATTTCCTTCATGAGGCTTAGCTAGGCCTGCATTCCTTTTCAAAGGGCCATAGAAGAGAGCAAAAAAGGAGAAGGCATAATAGAGCGGGAAGTAGGTGGAAGACGAGGGGTTAGGAGGGTTGGCAGTAAAGGAAACAGGGCCTGGCCTGGCAGAGAGTAAGACGTTAGGGAACACAATGAGCGAAGGAGGAAGAAAGATGCCTCAGGCATGTAGCTCTCTGACTCTTCCCCACCGAGCCTGCAGAAAGAGCCTTCCTATTCCTAGCTCTCTCCCGAATGGATACATTTGCATGGAAAGCCCAGAACTCATTTCAGTTAGCCAGAGGGTAAACAGAGGCCAGTGAGAGGGGCACACCCCTTCATTTCACTAGGCTTCTGGGGCTTCTGGGAGGAAAAAAGGCATCAGTATTCCAGCAAGATCATTGTCACCAAGGCCACCAACACTAGGGGATTACAGAGCATGCTGTGAGACTCTCCAGGGCCTGGTTGGCCAGGCTTATGTTGAAGAGCACATATCCTAACCCTAAGCTACCTGGGTGGCTGCACAATAGAGGCTGCACCGGACATAGGGCTGTGCCCGTAAGGGCTGTGGTCGCGTTTGGGAGCGTTCGCAGGGCGCAGACCTCTGCCCGTTTCCGACCAGGATGAGGCCCTCATTCTCAGTGGTGGAGCCAGCCACTCCAAAATTGAGGGTGTTAAAGGCAGAAAGCAGCCCTCTCACCCCCAGGACAAAGAGTGGGAAATGCTTGTTGCATCAAGAGTCTTTCAAATCTTTCACTTTTGAGAGCAGAGTGTTTACATTTAGGAATCATGAACAAGCAGCAATAAGAATGCATACAGTAGCACGGGCCAGAAGACTGCCCAGCGCATATCAGTACACCCCAATGACAAAGTCAAAGATTTAACTGACCTGCTTAGCTATTAGTGGCTGACACCTCACTATGATTATCATCTCTCCGTGAGGCAAAACATCCTCTGAATTGGGTTGAAAGATAGATATAATATGCCAAAGGAAGGCAACATGGAAATTCAGTTTCCTGCTCTCAGAGGAAGGAGGGTCGACAGCCCAATGGGTTAATGCACCTACTGCACCCTCCTATGTGTAGCCTGCAGGCGACACATTCAGTTGCTGGTGAGGTGCTGATACAGGTTTGCTCGCTATGCAGGGGCTGGTGGTCACCCCGCAGCACCTCGAGAAAGTGTCCTGTTTGAGTCCCAGGGCAATTATTGTATCAACCATGACCCGTAGAAAACACCTTTTCCCCTCGTTTTTTTCCAGTCAATTGGGGCCAGAGAGACAAACTTTTGTATGGGCGTTACCTAGGCCAGAGTGCAGAAAACAAAGGCACAACTGCTAGTAGGGATGCAGGTATTGAAGGGGCATTAGCTGTTGGCTGACCGCTCAGGGCAATGCATACCCATTTTCAATTAAAAAATATATTTTTTTTAATTTAAAGAAACATGCCCAGGAGACTGAGGACATTGGATTAGAACTCGGGTCTCCAGCATGCCAAGACCAAGTACTTACCACTTGAGCCACTGGTGGCTGTGCTCCTGAGGGTAGCTTTTGGGCGTATATATCTTTCTTCTGCATGCCCCCCCTTCCCCCCAGCATACCCATTTCAATTGTGAAACATGTTCACTGGAGCCAAGGAGGATAGAACATCTGGCCCCCTGCTCCACCAAACACCAGCTAACTGCAGTGGCCTAGAGGTTAAGTGCTTGCGTTACAGCGCTGGGGGCATGGGTTCGAGTACTGCTTTCGGCACAGAAACGGAGTAGTTGGGGGGGACCTACAGTCCTTCTAAAAGGTTCAGTGGTTATGTAATGAGTTAGGGAGGGTGGAAGAAAGCAGAGAGGCAGGACTGTGGAGGTGGGGGAGAGGAAGTGCAGAGTAAATAAAGGGAAGGTAGGGCTGGATGAAGGGGTCTCTGTGGAGAAGAGGAAGGGGCTGGGGGGGTAGGAGGAGAGAAGCATGGGGATGCAGGATAAAGTGGGCCCCGGGGTAGTGTGAGGGGGGGTAATAGGGCCCTGAATAGTGGAGGGGGGGAGTGTGTAAAAAGGAGGGTCCTAATGTGGTGAAAGGGGCCATTGAGGAGGGGGAAAAAAGGGTGCGAGGAGGATGGAATGGACCCCACAATGGGCTGACATTTTTTTCCTCATCCGGCACAACCCTTTAGCCTAACCTCCTTTGTACCCTGCACTTCCTGGCCTCCTCTATGCTTTCTTCCTCCCTTCCTTCACCAAGGAACCTACGCCATGCCCTTCTAGGGCGACCCCGCCTCCTCTCCACAGGGACCCCTGCATCCACCCTCCCTCTCCCTTTTGCCTGCCCTACCTCCTCCTTTAGCCTGCACTCCCTCAGTCCCACTTCTCTGCTATGTTCCACAGCAACTGTACAAGGAGATTACCCCACTATCCCGTTTAAGTGCCGAAAGCAGGACTCGAACCCAGGCCCCCCCAGCGCTGTAACGCAAGCACTTAACCTCTAGGCCACTGCAGTTAGCTGGTATTTGGTGGAGCTGGGGGGCCTGATGTTCTATCCCCATTTTCTTCAGTGAACATGTTTCACAATGCAAATGGATATGCTCACAGGGGCATGCAGAAGAAAGATATATTCGCCCAAAAGCAACTTTCAGAAGCACAGCCGTTCGAATCCAATGTCTGGAATCTGCAGGGTGTTTTTTTTATTTTGTTTTAAAAGGGCATGTTTTTATTTTTTTAAAACCTTTATTTATTTATTTTTAAATGGCTATGAATTGCCCTGTGCAATCAGCCAACAGCTAATGCCCCTTCAATACCTGCATTCATACTAACAATTGTGCCTTTGTTTTCTGCACTCTGGCCTTGGTAACGGCCATAGAAAAGCTTGTTTCTCTGGCCCCAACTGACTGGAAAAAACGAGGGGAAAAGTGTAACCTCAGCAGCGCTGTGTGGGTATTTACAGATAATTTTCTCAGTGCAGTGGGCCCAACTACATTAGCATCAGGCCCCATTTGCTAGACAATCCTGGCTACACCTCTGGTGCTTCCTGACTCAACAACCCAATCACCCCTTCAGCCCTTCTTGCTCTGCTCGTCTCACAGCACCTCCCATAAGTGAGGAATGCATCTTTTGTTGGTAGATTTCCTTCATGAGGCTTAGCTAGGCCTGCATTCCTTTTCAAAGGGCCATAGAAGAGAGCAAAAAAGGAGAAGGCATAATAGAGCGGGAAGTAGGTGGAAGACGAGGGGTTAGGAGGGTTGGCAGTAAAGGAAACAGGGCCTGGCCTGGCAGAGAGTAAGACGTTAGGGAACACAATGAGCGAAGGAGGAAGAAAGATGCCTCAGGCATGTAGCTCTCTGACTCTTCCCCACCGAGCCTGCAGAAAGAGCCTTCCTCTTCCTAGCTCTCTCCCGAATGGATACATTTGCATGGAAAGCCCAGAACTCATTTCAGTTAGCCAGAGGGTAAACAGAGGCCAGTGAGAGGGGCACACCCCTTCATTTCACTAGGCTTCTGGGGCTTCTGGGAGGAAAAAAGGCATCAGTATTCCAGCAAGATCATCGTCACCAAGGCCACCAACACTAGGGGATTACAGAGCATGCTGTGACACTCTCCAGGGCCTGGTTGGCCAGGCTTATGTTGAAGAGCACATATCCTAACCCTAAGCTACCTGGGTGGCTGCACAATAGAGGCTGCACCGGACATAGGGCTGTGCCCGTAAGGGCTGTGGTCGCGTTTGGGAGCGTTCGCAGGGAGCAGACCTCTGCCCGTTTCCGACCAGGATGAGGCCCTCATTCTCAGTGGTGGAGCCAGCCACTCCAAAATTGAGGGTGTTAAAGGCAGAAAGCAGCCCTCTCACCCCCAGGACAAAGAGTGGGAAATGCTTGTTGCATCAAGAGTCTTTCAAATCTTTCACTTTTGAGAGCAGAGTGTTTACATTTAGGAATCATGAACAAGCAGCAATAAGAATGCATACAGTAGCACGGGCCAGAAGACTGCCCAGCGCATATCAGTACACCCCAATGACAAAGTCAAAGATTTAACTGACCTGCTTAGCTATTAGTGGCTGACACCTCACTATGATTATCATCTCTCCGTGAGGCAAAACATCCTCTGAATTGGGTTGAAAGATAGATATAATATGCCAAAGGAAGGCAACATGGAAATTCAGTTTCCTGCTCTCAGAGGAAGGAGGGTCGACAGCCCAATGGGTTAATGCACCTACTGCACCCTCCTATGTGTAGCCTGCAGGCGACACATTCAGTTGCTGGTGAGGTGCTGATACAGGTTTGCTCGCTATGCAGGGGCTGGTGGTCACCCCGCAGCACCTCGAGAAAGTGTCCTGTTTGAGTCCCAGGGCAATTATTGTATCAACCATGACCCGTAGAAAACACCTTTTCCCCTCGTTTTTTTCTAGTCAATTGGGGCCAGAGAGACAAACTTTTGTATGGGCGTTACCTAGGCCAGAGTGCAGAAAACAAAGGCACAACTGCTAGTAGGGATGCAGGTATTGAAGGGGCATTAGCTGTTGGCTGACCGCTCAGGGCAATGCATACCCATTTTCAATTAAAAAATATATTTTTTTTAATTTAAAGAAACATGCCCAGGAGACTGAGGACATTGGATTAGAACTCGGGTCTCCAGCATGCCAAGACCAAGTACTTACCACTTGAGCCACTGGTGGCTGTGCTCCTGAGGGTAGCTTTTGGGCGTATATATCTTTCTTCTGCATGCCCCCCCTTCCCCCCAGCATACCCATTTCAATTGTGAAACATGTTCACTGGAGCCAAGGAGGATAGAACATCTGGCCCCCTGCTCCACCAAACACCAGCTAACTGCAGTGGCCTAGAGGTTAAGTGCTTGCGTTACAGTGCTGGGGGCATGGGTTCGAGTACTGCTTTCAGCACAGAAACGGAGTAGTTGGGGGGGACCTACAGTCCTTCTAAAAGGTTCAGTGGTTATGTAATGAGTTAGGGAGGGTGGAAGAAAGCAGAGAGGCAGGACTGTGGAGGTGGGGGAGAGGAAGTGCAGAGTAAATAAAGGGAAGGTAGGGCTGGATGAAGGGGTCTCTGTGGAGAAGAGGAAGGGGCTGGGGGGGGTAGGAGGAGAGAAGCATGGGGATGCAGGATAAAGTGGGCCCCGGGGTAGTGTGAGGGGGGGGTAATAGGGCCCTGAATAGTGGAGGGGGGGAGTGTGTAAAAAGGAGGGTCCTAATGTGGTGAAAGGGGCCATTGAGGAGGGGGAAAAAAGGGTGCGAGGAGGATGGAATGGACCCCACAATGGGCTGACATTTTTTTCCTCATCCGGCACAACCCTTTAGCCTAACCTCCTTTGTACCCTGCACTTCCTGGCCTCCTCTATGCTTTCTTCCTCCCTTCCTTCACCAAGGAACCTACGCCATGCCCTTCTAGGGCGACCCCGCCTCCTCTCCACAGGGACCCCTGCATCCACCCTCCCTCTCCCTTTTGCCTGCCCTACCTCCTCCTTTAGCCTGCACTCCCTCAGTCCCACTTCTCTGCTATGTTCCACAGCAACTGTACAAGGAGATTACCCCACTATCCCGTTTAAGTGCCGAAAGCAGGACTCGAACCCAGGCCCCCCCAGCGCTGTAACGCAAGCACTTAACCTCTAGGCCACTGCAGTTAGCTGGTATTTGGTGGAGCTGGGGGGCCAGATGTTCTATCCCCATTTTCTTCAGTGAACATGTTTCACAATGCAAATGGATATGCTCACAGGGGCATGCAGAAGAAAGATATATTCGCCCAAAAGCAACTTTCAGAAGCACAGCCGTTCGAATCCAATGTCTGGAATCTGCAGGGTGTTTTTTTTATTTTGTTTTAAAAGGGCATGTTTTTATTTTTTTAAAACCTTTATTTATTTATTTTTAAATGGCTATGAATTGCCCTGTGCAATCAGCCAACAGCTAATGCCCCTTCAATACCTGCATTCATACTAACAATTGTGCCTTTGTTTTCTGCACTCTGGCCTTGGTAACGGCCATAGAAAAGCTTGTTTCTCTGGCCCCAACTGACTGGAAAAAACGAGGGGAAAAGTGTAACCTCAGCAGCGCTGTGTGGGTATTTACAGATAATTTTCTCAGTGCAGTGGGCCCAACTACATTAGCATCAGGCCCCATTTGCTAGACAATCCTGGCTACACCTCTGGTGCTTCCTGACTCAACAACCCAATCACCCCTTCAGCCCTTCTTGCTCTGCTCGTCTCACAGCACCTCCCATAAGTGAGGAATGCATCTTTTGTTGGTAGATTTCCTTCATGAGGCTTAGCTAGGCCTGCATTCCTTTTCAAAGGGCCATAGAAGAGAGCAAAAAAGGAGAAGGCATAATAGAGCGGGAAGTAGGTGGAAGACGAGGGGTTAGGAGGGTTGGCAGTAAAGGAAACAGGGCCTGGCCTGGCAGAGAGTAAGACGTTAGGGAACACAATGAGCGAAGGAGGAAGAAAGATGCCTCAGGCATGTAGCTCTCTGACTCTTCCCCACCGAGCCTGCAGAAAGAGCCTTCCTATTCCTAGCTCTCTCCCGAATGGATACATTTGCATGGAAAGCCCAGAACTCATTTCAGTTAGCCAGAGGGTAAACAGAGGCCAGTGAGAGGGGCACACCCCTTCATTTCACTAGGCTTCTGGGGCTTCTGGGAGGAAAAAAGGCATCAGTATTCCAGCAAGATCATTGTCACCAAGGCCACCAACACTAGGGGATTACAGAGCATGCTGTGACACTCTCCAGGGCCTGGTTGGCCAGGCTTATGTTGAAGAGCACATATCCTAACCCTAAGCTACCTGGGTGGCTGCACAATAGAGGCTGCACCGGACATAGGGCTGTGCCCGTAAGGGCTGTGGTCGCGTTTGGGAGCGTTCGCAGGGCGCAGACCTCTGCCCGTTTCCGACCAGGATGAGGCCCTCATTCTCAGTGGTGGAGCCAGCCACTCCAAAATTGAGGGTGTTAAAGGCAGAAAGCAGCCCTCTCACCCCCAGGACAAAGAGTGGGAAATGCTTGTTGCATCAAGAGTCTTTCAAATCTTTCACTTTTGAGAGCAGAGTGTTTACATTTAGGAATCATGAACAAGCAGCAATAAGAATGCATACAGTAGCACGGGCCAGAAGACTGCCCAGCGCATATCAGTACACCCCAATGACAAAGTCAAAGATTTAACTGACCTGCTTAGCTATTAGTGGCTGACACCTCACTATGATTATCATCTCTCCGTGAGGCAAAACATCCTCTGAATTGGGTTGAAAGATAGATATAATATGCCAAAGGAAGGCAACATGGAAATTCAGTTTCCTGCTCTCAGAGGAAGGAGGGTCGACAGCCCAATGGGTTAATGCACCTACTGCACCCTCCTATGTGTAGCCTGCAGGCGACACATTCAGTTGCTGGTGAGGTGCTGATACAGGTTTGCTCGCTATGCAGGGGCTGGTGGTCACCCCGCAGCACCTCGAGAAAGTGTCCTGTTTGAGTCCCAGGGCAATTATTGTATCAACCATGACCCGTAGAAAACACCTTTTCCCCTCGTTTTTTTCCAGTCAATTGGGGCCAGAGAGACAAACTTTTGTATGGGCGTTACCTAGGCCAGAGTGCAGAAAACAAAGGCACAACTGCTAGTAGGGATGCAGGTATTGAAGGGGCATTAGCTGTTGGCTGACCGCTCAGGGCAATGCATACCCATTTTCAATTAAAAAATATATTTTTTTTAATTTAAAGAAACATGCCCAGGAGACTGAGGACATTGGATTAGAACTCGGGTCTCCAGCATGCCAAGACCAAGTACTTACCACTTGAGCCACTGGTGGCTGTGCTCCTGAGGGTAGCTTTTGGGCGTATATATCTTTCTTCTGCATGCCCCCCCTTCCCCCCAGCATACCCATTTCAATTGTGAAACATGTTCACTGGAGCCAAGGAGGATAGAACATCTGGCCCCCTGCTCCACCAAACACCAGCTAACTGCAGTGGCCTAGAGGTTAAGTGCTTGCGTTACAGCGCTGGGGGCATGGGTTCGAGTACTGCTTTCGGCACAGAAACGGAGTAGTTGGGGGGGACCTACAGTCCTTCTAAAAGGTTCAGTGGTTATGTAATGAGTTAGGGAGGGTGGAAGAAAGCAGAGAGGCAGGACTGTGGAGGTGGGGGAGAGGAAGTGCAGAGTAAATAAAGGGAAGGTAGGGCTGGATGAAGGGGTCTCTGTGGAGAAGAGGAAGGGGCTGGGGGGGTAGGAGGAGAGAAGCATGGGGATGCAGGATAAAGTGGGCCCCGGGGTAGTGTGAGGGGGAGTAATAGGGCCCTGAATAGTGGAGGGGGGGGGGAGTGTGTAAAAAGGAGTAGCCTAATGTGGTGAAAGGGGCCATTGAGGAGGGGGAAAAAAGGGTGCGAGGAGGATGGAATGGACCCCACAATGGGCTGACATTTTTTTCCTCATCCGGCACAACCCTTTAGCCTAACCTCCTTTGTACCCTGCACTTCCTGGCCTCCTCTATGCTTTCTTCCTCCCTTCCTTCACCAAGGAACCTACGCCATGCCCTTCTAGGGCGACCCCGCCTCCTCTCCACAGGGACCCCTGCATCCACCCTCCCTCTCCCTTTTGCCTGCCCTACCTCCTCCTTTAGCCTGTACTCCCTCAGTCCCACTTCTCTGCTATGTTCCACAGCAACTGTACAAGGAGATTACCCCAGTATCCCGTTTAAGTGCCGAAAGCAGGACTCGAACCCATCGCTTTAACGCAAGCACTTAACCTCTAGGCCACTGCAGTTAGCTGGTATTTGGTGGAGCTGGGGGGCCAGATGTTCTATCCCCATTTTCTTCAGTGAACATGTTTCACAATGCAAATGGATATGCTCACAGGGGCATGCAGAAGAAAGATATATTCGCCCAAAAGCAACTTTCAGAAGCACAGCCGTTCGAATCCAATGTCTGGAATCTGCAGGGTGTTTTTTTTATTTTGTTTTAAAAGGGCATGTTTTTATTTTTTTAAAACCTTTATTTATTTATTTTTAAATGGCTATGAATTGCCCTGTGCAATCAGCCAACAGCTAATGCCCCTTCAATACCTGCATTCATACTAACAATTGTGCCTTTGTTTTCTGCACTCTGGCCTTGGTAACGGCCATAGAAAAGCTTGTTTCTCTGGCCCCAACTGACTGGAAAAAACGAGGGGAAAAGTGTAACCTCAGCAGCGCTGTGTGGGTATTTACAGATAATTTTCTCAGTGCAGTGGGCCCAACTACATTAGCATCAGGCCCCATTTGCTAGACAATCCTGGCTACACCTCTGGTGCTTCCTGACTCAACAACCCAATCACCCCTTCAGCCCTTCTTGCTCTGCTCGTCTCACAGCACCTCCCATAAGTGAGGAATGCATCTTTTGTTGGTAGATTTCCTTCATGAGGCTTAGCTAGGCCTGCATTCCTTTTCAAAGGGCCATAGAAGAGAGCAAAAAAGGAGAAGGCATAATAGAGCGGGAAGTAGGTGGAAGACGAGGGGTTAGGAGGGTTGGCAGTAAAGGAAACAGGGCCTGGCCTGGCAGAGAGTAAGACGTTAGGGAACACAATGAGCGAAGGAGGAAGAAAGATGCCTCAGGCATGTAGCTCTCTGACTCTTCCCCACCGAGCCTGCAGAAAGAGCCTTCCTATTCCTAGCTCTCTCCCGAATGGATACATTTGCATGGAAAGCCCAGAACTCATTTCAGTTAGCCAGAGGGTAAACAGAGGCCAGTGAGAGGGGCACACCCCTTCATTTCACTAGGCTTCTGGGGCTTCTGGGAGGAAAAAAGGCATCAGTATTCCAGCAAGATCATTGTCACCAAGGCCACCAACACTAGGGGATTACAGAGCATGCTGTGACACTCTCCAGGGCCTGGTTGGCCAGGCTTATGTTGAAGAGCACATATCCTAACCCTAAGCTACCTGGGTGGCTGCACAATAGAGGCTGCACCGGACATAGGGCTGTGCCCGTAAGGGCTGTGGTCGCGTTTGGGAGCGTTCGCAGGGCGCAGACCTCTGCCCGTTTCCGACCAGGATGAGGCCCTCATTCTCAGTGGTGGAGCCAGCCACTCCAAAATTGAGGGTGTTAAAGGCAGAAAGCAGCCCTCTCACCCCCAGGACAAAGAGTGGGAAATGCTTGTTGCATCAAGAGTCTTTCAAATCTTTCACTTTTGAGAGCAGAGTGTTTACATTTAGGAATCATGAACAAGCAGCAATAAGAATGCATACAGTAGCACGGGCCAGAAGACTGCCCAGCGCATATCAGTACACCCCAATGACAAAGTCAAAGATTTAACTGACCTGCTTAGCTATTAGTGGCTGACACCTCACTATGATTATCATCTCTCCGTGAGGCAAAACATCCTCTGAATTGGGTTGAAAGATAGATATAATATGCCAAAGGAAGGCAACATGGAAATTCAGTTTCCTGCTCTCAGAGGAAGGAGGGTCGACAGCCCAATGGGTTAATGCACCTACTGCACCCTCCTATGTGTAGCCTGCAGGCGACACATTCAGTTGCTGGTGAGGTGCTGATACAGGTTTGCTCGCTATGCAGGGGCTGGTGGTCACCCCGCAGCACCTCGAGAAAGTGTCCTGTTTGAGTCCCAGGGCAATTATTGTATCAACCATGACCCGTAGAAAACACCTTTTCCCCTCGTTTTTTTCCAGTCAATTGGGGCCAGAGAGACAAACTTTTGTATGGGCGTTACCTAGGCCAGAGTGCAGAAAACAAAGGCACAACTGCTAGTAGGGATGCAGGTATTGAAGGGGCATTAGCTGTTGGCTGACCGCTCAGGGCAATGCATACCCATTTTCAATTAAAAAATATATTTTTTTTAATTTAAAGAAACATGCCCAGGAGACTGAGGACATTGGATTAGAACTCGGGTCTCCAGCATGCCAAGACCAAGTACTTACCACTTGAGCCACTGGTGGCTGTGCTCCTGAGGGTAGCTTTTGGGCGTATATATCTTTCTTCTGCATGCCCCCCCTTCCCCCCAGCATACCCATTTCAATTGTGAAACATGTTCACTGGAGCCAAGGAGGATAGAACATCTGGCCCCCTGCTCCACCAAACACCAGCTAACTGCAGTGGCCTAGAGGTTAAGTGCTTGCGTTACAGCGCTGGGGGCATGGGTTCGAGTACTGCTTTCGGCACAGAAACGGAGTAGTTGGGGGGGACCTACAGTCCTTCTAAAAGGTTCAGTGGTTATGTAATGAGTTAGGGAGGGTGGAAGAAAGCAGAGAGGCAGGACTGTGGAGGTGGGGGAGAGGAAGTGCAGAGTAAATAAAGGGAAGGTAGGGCTGGATGAAGGGGTCTCTGTGGAGAAGAGGAAGGGGCTGGGGGGGTAGGAGGAGAGAAGCATGGGGATGCAGGATAAAGTGGGCCCCGGGGTAGTGTGAGGGGGAGTAATAGGGCCCTGAATAGTGGAGGGGGGGGAGTGTGTAAAAAGGAGTAGCCTAATGTGGTGAAAGGGGCCATTGAGGAGGGGGAAAAAAGGGTGCGAGGAGGATGGAATGGACCCCACAATGGGCTGACATTTTTTTCCTCATCCGGCACAACCCTTTAGCCTAACCTCCTTTGTACCCTGCACTTCCTGGCCTCCTCTATGCTTTCTTCCTCCCTTCCTTCACCAAGGAACCTACGCCATGCCCTTCTAGGGCGACCCCGCCTCCTCTCCACAGGGACCCCTGCATCCACCCTCCCTCTCCCTTTTGCCTGCCCTACCTCCTCCTTTAGCCTGTACTCCCTCAGTCCCACTTCTCTGCTATGTTCCACAGCAACTGTACAAGGAGATTACCCCAGTATCCCGTTTAAGTGCCGAAAGCAGGACTCGAACCCAGGCCCCCCCATCGCTTTAACGCAAGCACTTAACCTCTAGGCCACTGCAGTTAGCTGGTATTTGGTGGAGCTGGGGGGCCAGATGTTCTATCCCCATTTTCTTCAGTGAACATGTTTCACAATGCAAATGGATATGCTCACAGGGGCATGCAGAAGAAAGATATATTCGCCCAAAAGCAACTTTCAGAAGCACAGCCGTTCGAATCCAATGTCTGGAATCTGCAGGGTGTTTTTTTTATTTTGTTTTAAAAGGGCATGTTTTTATTTTTTTAAAACCTTTATTTATTTATTTTTAAATGGCTATGAATTGCCCTGTGCAATCAGCCAACAGCTAATGCCCCTTCAATACCTGCATTCATACTAACAATTGTGCCTTTGTTTTCTGCACTCTGGCCTTGGTAACGGCCATAGAAAAGCTTGTTTCTCTGGCCCCAACTGACTGGAAAAAACGAGGGGAAAAGTGTAACCTCAGCAGCGCTGTGTGGGTATTTACAGATAATTTTCTCAGTGCAGTGGGCCCAACTACATTAGCATCAGGCCCCATTTGCTAGACAATCCTGGCTACACCTCTGGTGC
The DNA here is from genome assembly GCF_040938575.1 of Ambystoma mexicanum. NCBI lineage: Eukaryota > Metazoa > Chordata > Amphibia > Caudata > Ambystomatidae > Ambystoma > Ambystoma mexicanum. The sequence continues at coordinate 690,023,724 of NC_090924.1, read as the reverse complement.
TTCCTGACTCAACAACCCAATCACCCCTTCAGCCCTTCTTGCTCTGCTCGTCTCACAGCACCTCCCATAAGTGAGGAATGCATCTTTTGTTGGTAGATTTCCTTCATGAGGCTTAGCTAGGCCTGCATTCCTTTTCAAAGGGCCATAGAAGAGAGCAAAAAAGGAGAAGGCATAATAGAGCGGGAAGTAGGTGGAAGACGAGGGGTTAGGAGGGTTGGCAGTAAAGGAAACAGGGCCTGGCCTGGCAGAGAGTAAGACGTTAGGGAACACAATGAGCGAAGGAGGAAGAAAGATGCCTCAGGCATGTAGCTCTCTGACTCTTCCCCACCGAGCCTGCAGAAAGAGCCTTCCTATTCCTAGCTCTCTCCCGAATGGATACATTTGCATGGAAAGCCCAGAACTCATTTCAGTTAGCCAGAGGGTAAACAGAGGCCAGTGAGAGGGGCACACCCCTTCATTTCACTAGGCTTCTGGGGCTTCTGGGAGGAAAAAAGGCATCAGTATTCCAGCAAGATCATTGTCACCAAGGCCACCAACACTAGGGGATTACAGAGCATGCTGTGACACTCTCCAGGGCCTGGTTGGCCAGGCTTATGTTGAAGAGCACATATCCTAACCCTAAGCTACCTGGGTGGCTGCACAATAGAGGCTGCACCGGACATAGGGCTGTGCCCGTAAGGGCTGTGGTCGCGTTTGGGAGCGTTCGCAGGGCGCAGACCTCTGCCCGTTTCCGACCAGGATGAGGCCCTCATTCTCAGTGGTGGAGCCAGCCACTCCAAAATTGAGGGTGTTAAAGGCAGAAAGCAGCCCTCTCACCCCCAGGACAAAGAGTGGGAAATGCTTGTTGCATCAAGAGTCTTTCAAATCTTTCACTTTTGAGAGCAGAGTGTTTACATTTAGGAATCATGAACAAGCAGCAATAAGAATGCATACAGTAGCACGGGCCAGAAGACTGCCCAGCGCATATCAGTACACCCCAATGACAAAGTCAAAGATTTAACTGACCTGCTTAGCTATTAGTGGCTGACACCTCACTATGATTATCATCTCTCCGTGAGGCAAAACATCCTCTGAATTGGGTTGAAAGATAGATATAATATGCCAAAGGAAGGCAACATGGAAATTCAGTTTCCTGCTCTCAGAGGAAGGAGGGTCGACAGCCCAATGGGTTAATGCACCTACTGCACCCTCCTATGTGTAGCCTGCAGGCGACACATTCAGTTGCTGGTGAGGTGCTGATACAGGTTTGCTCGCTATGCAGGGGCTGGTGGTCACCCCGCAGCACCTCGAGAAAGTGTCCTGTTTGAGTCCCAGGGCAATTATTGTATCAACCATGACCCGTAGAAAACACCTTTTCCCCTCGTTTTTTTCCAGTCAATTGGGGCCAGAGAGACAAACTTTTGTATGGGCGTTACCTAGGCCAGAGTGCAGAAAACAAAGGCACAACTGCTAGTAGGGATGCAGGTATTGAAGGGGCATTAGCTGTTGGCTGACCGCTCAGGGCAATGCATACCCATTTTCAATTAAAAAATATATTTTTTTAAATTTAAAGAAACATGCCCAGGAGACTGAGGACATTGGATTAGAACTCAGGTCTCCAGCATGCCAAGACCAAGTACTTACCACTTGAGCCACTGGTGGCTGTGCTCCTGAGGGTAGCTTTTGGGCGTATATATCTTTCTTCTGCATGCCCCCCCTTCCCCCCAGCATACCCATTTCAATTGTGAAACATGTTCACTGGAGCCAAGGAGGATAGAACATCTGGCCCCCTGCTCCACCAAACACCAGCTAATTTGCATGGCCTAGAGGTTAAGTGCTTGCATTACAGCGCTGGGGGCATGGGTTCGAGTACTGCTTTCGGCACAGAAACGGAGTAGTTGGGGGGGACCTACAGTCCTTCTAAAAGGTTCAGTGGTTATGTAATGAGTTAGGGAGGGTGGAAGAAAACAGAGAGGCAGGACTGTGGAGGTGGGGGAGAGGAAGTGCAGAGTAAATAAAGGGAAGGTAGGGCTGGATGAAGGGGTCTCTGTGGAGAAGAGGAAGGGGCTGGGGGGGTAGGAGGAGAGAAGCATGGGGATGCAGGATAAAGTGGGCCCCGGGGTAGTGTGAGGGGGGTAATAGGGCCCTGAATAGTGGAGTGGGGGGGGGGGAGTGTGTAAAAAGGAGGGTCCTAATGTGGTGAAAGGGGCCATTGAGGAGGGGGAAAAAAGGGTGCGAGGAGGATGGAATGGACCCCACAATGGGCTGACATTTTTTTCCTCATCCGGCACAACCCTTTAGCCTAACCTCCTTTGTACCCTGCACTTCCTGGCCTCCTCTATGCTTTCTTCCTCCCTTCCTTCACCAAGGAACCTACGCCATGCCCTTCTAGGGCGACCCCGCCTCCTCTCCACAGGGACCCCTGCATCCACCCTCCCTCTCCCTTTTGCCTGCCCTACCTCCTCCTTTAGCCTGTACTCCCTCAGTCCCACTTCTCTGCTATGTTCCACAGCAACTGTACAAGGAGATTACCCCAGTATCCCGTTTAAGTGCCGAAAGCAGGACTCGAACCCAGGCCCCCCCATCGCTTTAACGCAAGCACTTAACCTCTAGGCCACTGCAGTTAGCTGGTATTTGGTGGAGCTGGGGGGCCAGATGTTCTATCCCCATTTTCTTCAGTGAACATGTTTCACAATGCAAATGGATATGCTCACAGGGGCATGCAGAAGAAAGATATATTCGCCCAAAAGCAACTTTCAGAAGCACAGCCGTTCGAATCCAATGTCTGGAATCTGCAGGGTGTTTTTTTTATTTTGTTTTAAAAGGGCATGTTTTTATTTTTTTAAAACCTTTATTTATTTATTTTTAAATGGCTATGAATTGCCCTGTGCAATCAGCCAACAGCTAATGCCCCTTCAATACCTGCATTCATACTAACAATTGTGCCTTTGTTTTCTGCACTCTGGCCTTGGTAACGGCCATAGAAAAGCTTGTTTCTCTGGCCCCAACTGACTGGAAAAAACGAGGGGAAAAGTGTAACCTCAGCAGCGCTGTGTGGGTATTTACAGATAATTTTCTCAGTGCAGTGGGCCCAACTACATTAGCATCAGGCCCCATTTGCTAGACAATCCTGGCTACACCTCTGGTGCTTCCTGACTCAACAACCCAATCACCCCTTCAGCCCTTCTTGCTCTGCTCGTCTCACAGCACCTCCCATAAGTGAGGAATGCATCTTTTGTTGGTAGATTTCCTTCATGAGGCTTAGCTAGGCCTGCATTCCTTTTCAAAGGGCCATAGAAGAGAGCAAAAAAGGAGAAGGCATAATAGAGCGGGAAGTAGGTGGAAGACGAGGGGTTAGGAGGGTTGGCAGTAAAGGAAACAGGGCCTGGCCTGGCAGAGAGTAAGACGTTAGGGAACACAATGAGCGAAGGAGGAAGAAAGATGCCTCAGGCATGTAGCTCTCTGACTCTTCCCCACCGAGCCTGCAGAAAGAGCCTTCCTATTCCTAGCTCTCTCCCGAATGGATACATTTGCATGGAAAGCCCAGAACTCATTTCAGTTAGCCAGAGGGTAAACAGAGGCCAGTGAGAGGGGCACACCCCTTCATTTCACTAGGCTTCTGGGGCTTCTGGGAGGAAAAAAGGCATCAGTATTCCAGCAAGATCATTGTCACCAAGGCCACCAACACTAGGGGATTACAGAGCATGCTGTGACACTCTCCAGGGCCTGGTTGGCCAGGCTTATGTTGAAGAGCACATATCCTAACCCTAAGCTACCTGGGTGGCTGCACAATAGAGGCTGCACCGGACATAGGGCTGTGCCCGTAAGGGCTGTGGTCGCGTTTGGGAGCGTTCGCAGGGCGCAGACCTCTGCCCGTTTCCGACCAGGATGAGGCCCTCATTCTCAGTGGTGGAGCCAGCCACTCCAAAATTGAGGGTGTTAAAGGCAGAAAGCAGCCCTCTCACCCCCAGGACAAAGAGTGGGAAATGCTTGTTGCATCAAGAGTCTTTCAAATCTTTCACTTTTGAGAGCAGAGTGTTTACATTTAGGAATCATGAACAAGCAGCAATAAGAATGCATACAGTAGCACGGGCCAGAAGACTGCCCAGCGCATATCAGTACACCCCAATGACAAAGTCAAAGATTTAACTGACCTGCTTAGCTATTAGTGGCTGACACCTCACTATGATTATCATCTCTCCGTGAGGCAAAACATCCTCTGAATTGGGTTGAAAGATAGATATAATATGCCAAAGGAAGGCAACATGGAAATTCAGTTTCCTGCTCTCAGAGGAAGGAGGGTCGACAGCCCAATGGGTTAATGCACCTACTGCACCCTCCTATGTGTAGCCTGCAGGCGACACATTCAGTTGCTGGTGAGGTGCTGATACAGGTTTGCTCGCTATGCAGGGGCTGGTGGTCACCCCGCAGCACCTCGAGAAAGTGTCCTGTTTGAGTCCCAGGGCAATTATTGTATCAACCATGACCCGTAGAAAACACCTTTTCCCCTCGTTTTTTTCCAGTCAATTGGGGCCAGAGAGACAAACTTTTGTATGGGCGTTACCTAGGCCAGAGTGCAGAAAACAAAGGCACAACTGCTAGTAGGGATGCAGGTATTGAAGGGGCATTAGCTGTTGGCTGACCGCTCAGGGCAATGCATACCCATTTTCAATTAAAAAATATATTTTTTTTAATTTAAAGAAACATGCCCAGGAGACTGAGGACATTGGATTAGAACTCGGGTCTCCAGCATGCCAAGACCAAGTACTTACCACTTGAGCCACTGGTGGCTGTGCTCCTGAGGGTAGCTTTTGGGCGTATATATCTTTCTTCTGCATGCCCCCCCTTCCCCCCAGCATACCCATTTCAATTGTGAAACATGTTCACTGGAGCCAAGGAGGATAGAACATCTGGCCCCCTGCTCCACCAAACACCAGCTAACTGCAGTGGCCTAGAGGTTAAGTGCTTGCGTTACAGCGCTGGGGGCATGGGTTCGAGTACTGCTTTCGGCACAGAAACGGAGTAGTTGGGGGGGACCTACAGTCCTTCTAAAAGGTTCAGTGGTTATGTAATGAGTTAGGGAGGGTGGAAGAAAGCAGAGAGGCAGGACTGTGGAGGTGGGGGAGAGGAAGTGCAGAGTAAATAAAGGGAAGGTAGGGCTGGATGAAGGGGTCTCTGTGGAGAAGAGGAAGGGGCTGGGGGGGTAGGAGGAGAGAAGCATGGGGATGCAGGATAAAGTGGGCCCCGGGGTAGTGTGAGGGGGAGTAATAGGGCCCTGAATAGTGGAGGGGGGGGGAGTGTGTAAAAAGGAGTAGCCTAATGTGGTGAAAGGGGCCATTGAGGAGGGGGAAAAAAGGGTGCGAGGAGGATGGAATGGACCCCACAATGGGCTGACATTTTTTTCCTCATCCGGCACAACCCTTTAGCCTAACCTCCTTTGTACCCTGCACTTCCTGGCCTCCTCTATGCTTTCTTCCTCCCTTCCTTCACCAAGGAACCTACGCCATGCCCTTCTAGGGCGACCCCGCCTCCTCTCCACAGGGACCCCTGCATCCACCCTCCCTCTCCCTTTTGCCTGCCCTACCTCCTCCTTTAGCCTGTACTCCCTCAGTCCCACTTCTCTGCTATGTTCCACAGCAACTGTACAAGGAGATTACCCCAGTATCCCGTTTAAGTGCCGAAAGCAGGACTCGAACCCAGGCCCCCCCATCGCTTTAACGCAAGCACTTAACCTCTAGGCCACTGCAGTTAGCTGGTATTTGGTGGAGCTGGGGGGCCAGATGTTCTATCCCCATTTTCTTCAGTGAACATGTTTCACAATGCAAATGGATATGCTCACAGGGGCATGCAGAAGAAAGATATATTCGCCCAAAAGCAACTTTCAGAAGCACAGCCGTTCGAATCCAATGTCTGGAATCTGCAGGGTGTTTTTTTTATTTTGTTTTAAAAGGGCATGTTTTTATTTTTTTAAAACCTTTATTTATTTATTTTTAAATGGCTATGAATTGCCCTGTGCAATCAGCCAACAGCTAATGCCCCTTCAATACCTGCATTCATACTAACAATTGTGCCTTTGTTTTCTGCACTCTGGCCTTGGTAACGGCCATAGAAAAGCTTGTTTCTCTGGCCCCAACTGACTGGAAAAAACGAGGGGAAAAGTGTAACCTCAGCAGCGCTGTGTGGGTATTTACAGATAATTTTCTCAGTGCAGTGGGCCCAACTACATTAGCATCAGGCCCCATTTGCTAGACAATCCTGGCTACACCTCTGGTGCTTCCTGACTCAACAACCCAATCACCCCTTCAGCCCTTCTTGCTCTGCTCGTCTCACAGCACCTCCCATAAGTGAGGAATGCATCTTTTGTTGGTAGATTTCCTTCATGAGGCTTAGCTAGGCCTGCATTCCTTTTCAAAGGGCCATAGAAGAGAGCAAAAAAGGAGAAGGCATAATAGAGCGGGAAGTAGGTGGAAGACGAGGGGTTAGGAGGGTTGGCAGTAAAGGAAACAGGGCCTGGCCTGGCAGAGAGTAAGACGTTAGGGAACACAATGAGCGAAGGAGGAAGAAAGATGCCTCAGGCATGTAGCTCTCTGACTCTTCCCCACCGAGCCTGCAGAAAGAGCCTTCCTATTCCTAGCTCTCTCCCGAATGGATACATTTGCATGGAAAGCCCAGAACTCATTTCAGTTAGCCAGAGGGTAAACAGAGGCCAGTGAGAGGGGCACACCCCTTCATTTCACTAGGCTTCTGGGGCTTCTGGGAGGAAAAAAGGCATCAGTATTCCAGCAAGATCATTGTCACCAAGGCCACCAACACTAGGGGATTACAGAGCATGCTGTGACACTCTCCAGGGCCTGGTTGGCCAGGCTTATGTTGAAGAGCACATATCCTAACCCTAAGCTACCTGGGTGGCTGCACAATAGAGGCTGCACCGGACATAGGGCTGTGCCCGTAAGGGCTGTGGTCGCGTTTGGGAGCGTTCGCAGGGCGCAGACCTCTGCCCGTTTCCGACCAGGATGAGGCCCTCATTCTCAGTGGTGGAGCCAGCCACTCCAAAATTGAGGGTGTTAAAGGCAGAAAGCAGCCCTCTCACCCCCAGGACAAAGAGTGGGAAATGCTTGTTGCATCAAGAGTCTTTCAAATCTTTCACTTTTGAGAGCAGAGTGTTTACATTTAGGAATCATGAACAAGCAGCAATAAGAATGCATACAGTAGCACGGGCCAGAAGACTGCCCAGCGCATATCAGTACACCCCAATGACAAAGTCAAAGATTTAACTGACCTGCTTAGCTATTAGTGGCTGACACCTCACTATGATTATCATCTCTCCGTGAGGCAAAACATCCTCTGAATTGGGTTGAAAGATAGATATAATATGCCAAAGGAAGGCAACATGGAAATTCAGTTTCCTGCTCTCAGAGGAAGGAGGGTCGACAGCCCAATGGGTTAATGCACCTACTGCACCCTCCTATGTGTAGCCTGCAGGCGACACATTCAGTTGCTGGTGAGGTGCTGATACAGGTTTGCTCGCTATGCAGGGGCTGGTGGTCACCCCGCAGCACCTCGAGAAAGTGTCCTGTTTGAGTCCCAGGGCAATTATTGTATCAACCATGACCCGTAGAAAACACCTTTTCCCCTCGTTTTTTTCCAGTCAATTGGGGCCAGAGAGACAAACTTTTGTATGGGCGTTACCTAGGCCAGAGTGCAGAAAACAAAGGCACAACTGCTAGTAGGGATGCAGGTATTGAAGGGGCATTAGCTGTTGGCTGACCGCTCAGGGCAATGCATACCCATTTTCAATTAAAAAAAATATTTTTTTTAATTTAAAGAAACATGCCCAGGAGACTGAGGACATTGGATTAGAACTCGGGTCTCCAGCATGCCAAGACCAAGTACTTACCACTTGAGCCACTGGTGGCTGTGCTCCTGAGGGTAGCTTTTGGGCGTATATATCTTTCTTCTGCATGCCCCCCCTTCCCCCCAGCATACCCATTTCAATTGTGAAACATGTTCACTGGAGCCAAGGAGGATAGAACATCTGGCCCCCTGCTCCACCAAACACCAGCTAACTGCAGTGGCCTAGAGGTTAAGTGCTTGCGTTACAGCGCTGGGGGCATGGGTTCGAGTACTGCTTTCGGCACAGAAACGGAGTAGTTGGGGGGGACCTACAGTCCTTCTAAAAGGTTCAGTGGTTATGTAATGAGTTAGGGAGGGTGGAAGAAAGCAGAGAGGCAGGACTGTGGAGGTGGGGGAGAGGAAGTGCAGAGTAAATAAAGGGAAGGTAGGGCTGGATGAAGGGGTCTCTGTGGAGAAGAGGAAGGGGCTGGGGGGGTAGGAGGAGAGAAGCATGGGGATGCAGGATAAAGTGGGCCCCGGGGTAGTGTGAGGGGGGGTAATAGGGCCCTGAATAGTGGAGGGGGGGGAGTGTGTAAAAAGGAGTAGCCTAATGTGGTGAAAGGGGCCATTGAGGAGGGGGAAAAAAGGGTGCGAGGAGGATGGAATGGACCCCACAATGGGCTGACATTTTTTTCCTCATCCGGCACAACCCTTTAGCCTAACCTCCTTTGTACCCTGCACTTCCTGGCCTCCTCTATGCATTCTTCCTCCCTTCCTTCACCAAGGAACCTACGCCATGCCCTTCTAGGGCGACCCCGCCTCCTCTCCACAGGGACCCCTGCATCCACCCTCCCTCTCCCTTTTGCCTGCCCTACCTCCTCCTTTAGCCTGCACTCACTCAGTCCCACTTCTCTGCTATGTTCCACAGCAACTGTACAAGGAGATTACCCCACTATCCCGTTTAAGTGCCGAAAGCAGGACTCGAACCCAGGCCCCCCCAGCGCTGTAACGCAAGCACTTAACCTCTAGGCCACTGCAGTTAGCTGGTATTTGGTGGAGCTGGGGGGCCAGATGTTCTATCCCCATTTTCTTCAGTGAACATGTTTCACAATGCAAATGGATATGCTCACAGGGGCATGCAGAAGAAAGATATATTCGCCCAAAAGCAACTTTCAGAAGCACAGCCGTTCGAATCCAATGTCTGGAATCTGCAGGGTGTTTTTTTTATTTTGTTTTAAAAGGGCATGTTTTTATTTTTTTAAAACCTTTATTTATTTATTTTTAAATGGCTATGAATTGCCCTGTGCAATCAGCCAACAGCTAATGCCCCTTCAATACCTGCATTCATACTAACAATTGTGCCTTTGTTTTCTGCACTCTGGCCTTGGTAACGCCATAGAAAAGCTTGTTTCTCTGGCCCCAACTGACTGGAAAAAACGAGGGGAAAAGTGTAACCTCAGCAGCGCTGTGTGGGTATTTACAGATAATTTTCTCAGTGCAGTGGGCCCAACTACATTAGCATCAGGCCCCATTTGCTAGACAATCCTGGCTACACCTCTGGTGCTTCCTGACTCAACAACCCAATCACCCCTTCAGCCCTTCTTGCTCTGCTCGTCTCACAGCACCTCCCATAAGTGAGGAATGCATCTTTTGTTGGTAGATTTCCTTCATGAGGCTTAGCTAGGCCTGCATTCCTTTTCAAAGGGCCATAGAAGAGAGCAAAAAAGGAGAAGGCATAATAGAGCGGGAAGTAGGTGGAAGACGAGGGGTTAGGAGGGTTGGCAGTAAAGGAAACAGGGCCTGGCCTGGCAGAGAGTAAGACGTTAGGGAACACAATGAGCGAAGGAGGAAGAAAGATGCCTCAGGCATGTAGCTCTCTGACTCTTCCCCACCGAGCCTGCAGAAAGAGCCTTCCTATTCCTAGCTCTCTCCCGAATGGATACATTTGCATGGAAAGCCCAGAACTCATTTCAGTTAGCCAGAGGGTAAACAGAGGCCAGTGAGAGGGGCACACCCCTTCATTTCACTAGGCTTCTGGGGCTTCTGGGAGGAAAAAAGGCATCAGTGTTCCAGCAAGATCATCGTCACCAAGGCCACCAACACTAGGGGATTACAGAGCATGCTGTGACACTCTCCAGGGCCTGGTTGGCCAGGCTTATGTTGAAGAGCACATATCCTAACCCTAAGCTACCTGGGTGGCTGCACAATAGAGGCTGCACCGGACATAGGGCTGTGCCCGTAAGGGCTGTGGTCGCGTTTGGGAGCGTTCGCAGGGCGCAGACCTCTGCCCGTTTCCGACCAGGATGAGGCCCTCATTCTCAGTGGTGGAGCCAGCCACTCCAAAATTGAGGGTGTTAAAGGCAGAAAGCAGCCCTCTCACCCCCAGGACAAAGAGTGGGAAATGCTTGTTGCATCAAGAGTCTTTCAAATCTTTCACTTTTGAGAGCAGAGTGTTTACATTTAGGAATCATGAACAAGCAGCAATAAGAATGCATACAGTAGCACGGGCCAGAAGACTGCCCAGCGCATATCAGTACACCCCAATGACAAAGTCAAAGATTTAACTGACCTGCTTAGCTATTAGTGGCTGACACCTCACTATGATTATCATCTCTCCGTGAGGCAAAACATCCTCTGAATTGGGTTGAAAGATAGATATAATATGCCAAAGGAAGGCAACATGGAAATTCAGTTTCCTGCTCTCAGAGGAAGGAGGGTCGACAGCCCAATGTGTTAATGCACCTACTGCACCCTCCTATGTGTAGCCTGCAGGCGACACATTCAGTTGCTGGTGAGGTGCTGATACAGGTTTGCTCGCTATGCAGGGGCTGGTGGTCACCCCGCAGCACCTCGAGAAAGTGTCCTGTTTGAGTCCCAGGGCAATTATTGTATCAACCATGACCCGTAGAAAACACCTTTTCCCCTCGTTTTTTTCCAGTCAATTGGGGCCAGAGAGACAAACTTTTGTATGGGCGTTACCTAGGCCAGAGTGCAGAAAACAAAGGCACAACTGCTAGTAGGGATGCAGGTATTGAAGGGGCATTAGCTGTTGGCTGACCGCTCAGGGCAATGCATACCCATTTTCAATTAAAAAATATATTTTTTTAAATTTAAAGAAACATGCCCAGGAGACTGAGGACATTGGATTAGAACTCAGGTCTCCAGCATGCCAAGACCAAGTACTTACCACTTGAGCCACTGGTGGCTGTGCTCCTGAGGGTAGCTTTTGGGCGTATATATCTTTCTTCTGCATGCCCCCCCTTCCCCCCAGCATACCCATTTCAATTGTGAAACATGTTCACTGGAGCCAAGGAGGATAGAACATCTGGCCCCCTGCTCCACCAAACACCAGCTAACTGCAGTGGCCTAGAGGTTAAGTGCTTGCATTACAGCGCTGGGGGCATGGGTTCGAGTACTGCTTTCGGCACAGAAACGGAGTAGTTGGGGGGGACCTACAGTCCTTCTAAAAGGTTCAGTGGTTATGTAATGAGTTAGGGAGGGTGGAAGAAAGCAGAGAGGCAGGACTGTGGAGGTGGGGGAGAGGAAGTGCAGAGTAAATAAAGGGAAGGTAGGGCTGGATGAAGGGGTCTCTGTGGAGAAGAGGAAGGGGCTGGGGGGGTAGGAGGAGAGAAGCATGGGGATGCAGGATAAAGTGGGCCCCGGGGTAGTGTGAGGGGGGGTAATAGGGCCCTGAATAGTGGAGGGGGGGAGTGTGTAAAAAGGAGGGTCCTAATGTGGTGAAAGGGGCCATTGAGGAGGGGGAAAAAAGGGTGCGAGGAGGATGGAATGGACCCCACAATGGGCTGACATTTTTTTCCTCATCCGGCACAACCCTTTAGCCTAACCTCCTTTGTACCCTGCACTTCCTGGCCTCCTCTATGCTTTCTTCCTCCCTTCACCAAGGAACCTACGCCATGCCCTTCTAGGGCGACCCCGCCTCCTCTCCACAGGGACCCCTGCATCCACCCTCCCTCTCCCTTTTGCCTGCCCTACCTCCTCCTTTAGCCTGCACTCCCTCAGTCCCACTTCTCTGCTATGTTCCACAGCAACTGTACAAGGAGATTACCCCACTATCCCGTTTAAGTGCCGAAAGCAGGACTCGAACCCAGGCCCCCCCAGCGCTGTAACGCAAGCACTTAACCTCTAGGCCACTGCAGTTAGCTGGTATTTGGTGGAGCTGGGGGGCCAGATGTTCTATCCCCATTTTCTTCAGTGAACATGTTTCACAATGCAAATGGATATGCTCACAGGGGCATGCAGAAGAAAGATATATTCGCCCAAAAGCAACTTTCAGAAGCACAGCCGTTCGAATCCAATGTCTGGAATCTGCAGGGTGTTTTTTTTATTTTGTTTTAAAAGGGCATGTTTTTATTTTTTTAAAACCTTTATTTATTTATTTTTAAATGGCTATGAATTGCCCTGTGCAATCAGCCAACAGCTAATGCCCCTTCAATACCTGCATTCATACTAACAATTGTGCCTTTGTTTTCTGCACTCTGGCCTTGGTAACGGCCATAGAAAAGCTTGTTTCTCTGGCCCCAACTGACTGGAAAAAACGAGGGGAAAAGTGTAACCTCAGCAGCGCTGTGTGGGTATTTACAGATAATTTTCTCAGTGCAGTGGGCCCAACTACATTAGCATCAGGCCCCATTTGCTAGACAATCCTGGCTACACCTCTGGTGCTTCCTGACTCAACAACCCAATCACCCCTTCAGCCCTTCTTGCTCTGCTCGTCTCACAGCACCTCCCATAAGTGAGGAATGCATCTTTTGTTGGTAGATTTCCTTCATGAGGCTTAGCTAGGCCTGCATTCCTTTTCAAAGGGCCATAGAAGAGAGCAAAAAAGGAGAAGGCATAATAGAGCGGGAAGTAGGTGGAAGACGAGGGGTTAGGAGGGTTGGCAGTAAAGGAAACAGGGCCTGGCCTGGCAGAGAGTAAGACGTTAGGGAACACAATGAGCGAAGGAGGAAGAAAGATGCCTCAGGCATGTAGCTCTCTGACTCTTCCCCACCGAGCCTGCAGAAAGAGCCTTCCTATTCCTAGCTCTCTCCCGAATGGATACATTTGCATGGAAAGCCCAGAACTCATTTCAGTTAGCCAGAGGGTAAACAGAGGCCAGTGAGAGGGGCACACCCCTTCATTTCACTAGGCTTCTGGGGCTTCTGGGAGGAAAAAAGGCATCAGTATTCCAGCAAGATCATTGTCACCAAGGCCACCAACACTAGGGGATTACAGAGCATGCTGTGACACTCTCCAGGGCCTGGTTGGCCAGGCTTATGTTGAAGAGCACATATCCTAACCCTAAGCTACCTGGGTGGCTGCACAATAGAGGCTGCACCGGACATAGGGCTGTGCCCGTAAGGGCTGTGGTCGCGTTTGGGAGCGTTCGCAGGGCGCAGACCTCTGCCCGTTTCCGACCAGGATGAGGCCCTCATTCTCAGTGGTGGAGCCAGCCACTCCAAAATTGAGGGTGTTAAAGGCAGAAAGCAGCCCTCTCACCCCCAGGACAAAGAGTGGGAAATGCTTGTTGCATCAAGAGTCTTTCAAATCTTTCACTTTTGAGAGCAGAGTGTTTACATTTAGGAATCATGAACAAGCAGCAATAAGAATGCATACAGTAGCACGGGCCAGAAGACTGCCCAGCGCATATCAGTACACCCCAATGACAAAGTCAAAGATTTAACTGACCTGCTTAGCTATTAGTGGCTGACACCTCACTATGATTATCATCTCTCCGTGAGGCAAAACATCCTCTGAATTGGGTTGAAAGATAGATATAATATGCCAAAGGAAGGCAACATGGAAATTCAGTTTCCTGCTCTCAGAGGAAGGAGGGTCGACAGCCCAATGTGTTAATGCACCTACTGCATCCTCCTATGTGTAGCCTGCAGGCAACACATTCAGTTGCTGGTGAGGTGCTGATACAGGTTTGCTCGCTATGCAGGGGCTGGTGGTCACCCCGCAGCACCTCGAGAAAGTGTCCTGTTTGATTCCCAGGGCAATTATTGTATCAACCATGACCCGTAGAAAACACCTTTTCCCCTCGTTTTTTTCCAGTCAATTGGGGCCAGAGAGACAAACTTTTGTATGGGCGTTACCTAGGCCAGAGTGCAGAAAACAAAGGCACAACTGCTAGTAGGGATGCAGGTATTGAAGGGGCATTAGCTGTTGGCTGACCGCTCAGGGCAATGCATACCCATTTTCAATTAAAAAATATATTTTTTTAAATTTAAAGAAACATGCCCAGGAGACTGAAGACATTGGATTAGAACTCAGGTCTCCAGCATGCCAAGACCAAGTACTTACCACTTGAGCCACTGGTGGCTGTGCTCCTGAGGGTAGCTTTTGGGCGTATATATCTTTCTTCTGCATGCCCCCCCTTCCCCCCAGCATACCCATTTCAATTGTGAAACATGTTCACTGGAGCCAAGGAGGATAGAACATCTGGCCCCCTGCTCCACCAAACACCAGCTAACTGCAGTGGCCTAGAGGTTAAGTGCTTGCATTACAGCGCTGGGGGCATGGGTTCGAGTACTGCTTTCGGCACAGAAACGGAGTAGTTGGGGGGGACCTACAGTCCTTCTAAAAGGTTCAGTGGTTATGTAATGAGTTAGGGAGGGTGGAAGAAAGCAGAGAGGCAGGACTGTGGAGGTGGGGGAGAGGAAGTGCAGAGTAAATAAAGGGAAGGTAGGGCTGGATGAAGGGGTCTCTGTGGAGAAGAGGAAGGGGCTGGGGGGGTAGGAGGAGAGAAGCATGGGGATGCAGGATAAAGTGGGCCCCGGGGTAGTGTGAGGGGGGTAATAGGGCCCTGAATAGTGGAGGGGGGGGGAGTGTGTAAAAAGGAGGGTCCTAATGTGGTGAAAGGGGCCATTGAGGAGGGGGAAAAAAGGGTGCGAGGAGGATGGAATGGACCCCACAATGGGCTGACATTTTTTTCCTCATCCGGCACAACCCTTTAGCCTAACCTGCTTTGTACCCTGCACTTCCTGGCCTCCTCTATGCTTTCTTCCTCCCTTCCTTCACCAAGGAACCTACGCCATGCCCTTCTAGGGCGACCCCGCCTCCTCTCCACAGGGACCCCTGCATCCACCCTCCCTCTCCCTTTTGCCTGCCCTACCTCCTCCTTTAGCCTGCACTCCCTCAGTCCCACTTCTCTGCTATGTTCCACAGCAACTGTACAAGGAGATTACCCCACTATCCCGTTTAAGTGCCGAAAGCAGGACTCGAACCCAGGCCCCACCAGCGCTGTAACGCAAGCACTTAACCTCTAGGCCACTAGCTGGGGGGCCAGATGTTCTATCCCCATTTTCTTCAGTGAACATGTTTCACAATGCAAATGGATATGCTCACAGGGGCATGCAGAAGAAAGATATATTCGCCCAAAAGCAACTTTCAGAAGCACAGCCGTTCGAATCCAATGTCTGGAATCTGCAGGGTGTTTTTTTTATTTTGTTTTAAAAGGGCATGTTTTTATTTTTTTAAAACCTTTATTTATTTATTTTTAAATGGCTATGAATTGCCCTGTGCAATCAGCCAACAGCTAATGCCCCTTCAATACCTGCATTCATACTAACAATTGTGCCTTTGTTTTCTGCACTCTGGCCTTGGTAACGGCCATAGAAAAGCTTGTTTCTCTGGCCCCAACTGACTGGAAAAAACGAGGGGAAAAGTGTAACCTCAGCAGCGCTGTGTGGGTATTTACAGATAATTTTCTCAGTGCAGTGGGCCCAACTACATTAGCATCAGGCCCCATTTGCTAGACAATCCTGGCTACACCTCTGGTGCTTCCTGACTCAACAACCCAATCACCCCTTCAGCCCTTCTTGCTCTGCTCGTCTCACAGCACCTCCCATAAGTGAGGAATGCATCTTTTGTTGGTAGATTTCCTTCATGAGGCTTAGCTAGGCCTGCATTCCTTTTCAAAGGGCCATAGAAGAGAGCAAAAAAGGAGAAGGCATAATAGAGCGGGAAGTAGGTGGAAGACGAGGGGTTAGGAGGGTTGGCAGTAAAGGAAACAGGGCCTGGCCTGGCAGAGAGTAAGACGTTAGGGAACACAATGAGCGAAGGAGGAAGAAAGATGCCTCAGGCATGTAGCTCTCTGACTCTTCCCCACCGAGCCTGCAGAAAGAGCCTTCCTATTCCTAGCTCTCTCCCGAATGGATACATTTGCATGGAAAGCCCAGAACTCATTTCAGTTAGCCAGAGGGTAAACAGAGGCCAGTGAGAGGGGCACACCCCTTCATTTCACTAGGCTTCTGGGGCTTCTGGGAGGAAAAAAGGCATCAGTATTCCAGCAAGATCATCGTCACCAAGGCCACCAACACTAGGGGATTACAGAGCATGCTGTGACACTCTCCAGGGCCTGGTTGGCCAGGCTTATGTTGAAGAGCACATATCCTAACCCTAAGCTACCTGGGTGGCTGCACAATAGAGGCTGCACCGGACATAGGGCTGTGCCCGTAAGGGCTGTGGTCGCGTTTGGGAGCATTCGCAGGGCGCAGACCTCTGCCCGTTTCCGACCAGGATGAGGCCCTCATTCTCAGTGGTGGAGCCAGCCACTCCAAAATTGAGGGTGTTAAAGGCAGAAAGCAGCCCTCTCACCCCCAGGACAAAGAGTGGGAAATGCTTGTTGCATCAAGAGTCTTTCAAATCTTTCACTTTTGAGAGCAGAGTGTTTACATTTAGGAATCATGAACAAGCAGCAATAAGAATGCATACAGTAGCACGGGCCAGAAGACTGCCCAGCGCATATCAGTACACCCCAATGACAAAGTCAAAGATTTAACTGACCTGCTTAGCTATTAGTGGCTGACACCTCACTATGATTATCATCTCTCCGTGAGGCAAAACATCCTCTGAATTGGGTTGAAAGATAGATATAATATGCCAAAGGAAGGCAACATGGAAATTCAGTTTCCTGCTCTCAGAGGAAGGAGGGTCGACAGCCCAATGTGTTAATGCACCTACTGCACCCTCCTATGTGTAGCCTGCAGGCGACACATTCAGTTGCTGGTGAGGTGCTGATACAGGTTTGCTCGCTATGCAGGGGCTGGTGGTCACCCCGCAGCACCTCGAGAAAGTGTCCTGTTTGAGTCCCAGGGCAATTATTGTATCAACCATGACCCGTAGAAAACACCTTTTCCCCTCGTTTTTTTCCAGTCAATTGGGGCCAGAGAGACAAACTTTTGTATGGGCGTTACCTAGGCCAGAGTGCAGAAAACAAAGGCACAACTGCTAGTAGGGATGCAGGTATTGAAGGGGCATTAGCTGTTGGCTGACCGCTCAGGGCAATGCATACCCATTTTCAATTAAAAAATATATTTTTTTAAATTTAAAGAAACATGCCCAGGAGACTGAGGACATTGGATTAGAACTCAGGTCTCCAGCATGCCAAGACCAAGTACTTACCACTTGAGCCACTGGTGGCTGTGCTCCTGAGGGTAGCTTTTGGGCGTATATATCTTTCTTCTGCATGCCCCCCCTTCCCCCCAGCATACCCATTTCAATTGTGAAACATGTTCACTGGAGCCAAGGAGGATAGAACATCTGGCCCCCTGCTCCACCAAACACCAGCTAACTGCAGTGGCCTAGAGGTTAAGTGCTTGCATTACAGCGCTGGGGGCATGGGTTCGAGTACTGCTTTCGGCACAGAAACGGAGTAGTTGGGGGGGACCTACAGTCCTTCTAAAAGGTTCAGTGGTTATGTAATGAGTTAGGGAGGGTGGAAGAAAGCAGAGAGGCAGGACTGTGGAGGTGGGGGAGAGGAAGTGCAGAGTAAATAAAGGGAAGGTAGGGCTGGATGAAGGGGTCTCTGTGGAGAAGAGGAAGGGGCTGGGGGGGTAGGAGGAGAGAAGCATGGGGATGCAGGATAAAGTGGGCCCCGGGGTAGTGTGAGGGGGGGTAATAGGGCCCTGAATAGTGGAGGGGGGGAGTGTGTAAAAAGGAGGGTCCTAATGTGGTGAAAGGGGCCATTGAGGAGGGGGAAAAAAGGGTGCGAGGAGGATGGAATGGACCCCACAATGGGCTGACATTTTTTTCCTCATCCGGCACAACCCTTTAGCCTAACCTCCTTTGTACCCTGCACTTCCTGGCCTCCTCTATGCTTTCTTCCTCCCTTCCTTCACCAAGGAACCTACGCCATGCCCTTCTAGGGCGACCCCGCCTCCTCTCCACAGGGACCCCTGCATCCACCCTCCCTCTCCCTTTTGCCTGCCCTACCTCCTCCTTTAGCCTGCACTCCCTCAGTCCCACTTCTCTGCTATGTTCCACAGCAACTGTACAAGGAGATTACCCCACTATCCCGTTTAAGTGCCGAAAGCAGGACTCGAACCCAGGCCCCCCAGCGCTGTAACGCAAGCACTTAACCTCTAGGCCACTGCAGTTAGCTGGTATTTGGTGGAGCTGGGGGGCCAGATGTTCTATCCCCATTTTCTTCAGTGAACATGTTTCACAATGCAAATGGATATGCTCACAGGGGCATGCAGAAGAAAGATATATTCGCCCAAAAGCAACTTTCAGAAGCACAGCCGTTCGAATCCAATGTCTGGAATCTGCAGGGTGTTTTTTTTATTTTGTTTTAAAAGGGCATGTTTTTATTTTTTTAAAACCTTTATTTATTTATTTTTAAATGGCTATGAATTGCCCTGTGCAATCAGCCAACAGCTAATGCCCCTTCAATACCTGCATTCATACTAACAATTGTGCCTTTGTTTTCTGCACTCTGGCCTTGGTAACGGCCATAGAAAAGCTTGTTTCTCTGGCCCCAACTGACTGGAAAAAACGAGGGGAAAAGTGTAACCTCAGCAGCGCTGTGTGGGTATTTACAGATAATTTTCTCAGTGCAGTGGGCCCAACTACATTAGCATCAGGCCCCATTTGCTAGACAATCCTGGCTACACCTCTGGTGCTTCCTGACTCAACAACCCAATCACCCCTTCAGCCCTTCTTGCTCTGCTCGTCTCACAGCACCTCCCATAAGTGAGGAATGCATCTTTTGTTGGTAGATTTCCTTCATGAGGCTTAGCTAGGCCTGCATTCCTTTTCAAAGGGCCATAGAAGAGAGCAAAAAAGGAGAAGGCATATTAGAGCGGGAAGTAGGTGGAAGACGAGGGGTTAGGAGGGTTGGCAGTAAAGGAAACAGGGCCTGGCCTGGCAGAGAGTAAGACGTTAGGGAACACAATGAGCGAAGGAGGAAGAAAGATGCCTCAGGCATGTAGCTCTCTGACTCTTCCCCACCGAGCCTGCAGAAAGAGCCTTCCTATTCCTAGCTCTCTCCCGAATGGATACATTTGCATGGAAAGCCCAGAACTCATTTCAGTTAGCCAGAGGGTAAACAGAGGCCAGTGAGAGAGGCACACCCCTTCATTTCACTAGGCTTCTGGGGCTTCTGGGAGGAAAAAAGGCATCAGTATTCCAGCAAGATCATCGTCACCAAGGCCACCAACACTAGGGGATTACAGAGCATGCTGTGACACTCTCCAGGGCCTGGTTGGCCAGGCTTATGTTGAAGAGCACATATCCTAACCCTAAGCTACCTGGGTGGCTGCACAATAGAGGCTGCACCGGACATAGGGCTGTGCCCGTAAGGGCTGTGGTCGCGTTTGGGAGCATTCGCAGGGCGCAGACCTCTGCCCGTTTCCGACCAGGATGAGGCCCTCATTCTCAGTGGTGGAGCCAGCCACTCCAAAATTGAGGGTGTTAAAGGCAGAAAGCAGCCCTCTCACCCCCAGGACAAAGAGTGGGAAATGCTTGTTGCATCAAGAGTCTTTCAAATCTTTCACTTTTGAGAGCAGAGTGTTTACATTTAGGAATCATGAACAAGCAGCAATAAGAATGCATACAGTAGCACGGGCCAGAAGACTGCCCAGCGCATATCAGTACACCCCAATGACAAAGTCAAAGATTTAACTGACCTGCTTAGCTATTAGTGGCTGACACCTCACTATGATTATCATCTCTCCGTGAGGCAAAACATCCTCTGAATTGGGTTGAAAGATAGATATAATATGCCAAAGGAAGGCAACATGGAAATTCAGTTTCCTGCTCTCAGAGGAAGGAGGGTCGACAGCCCAATGGGTTAATGCACCTACTGCACCCTCCTATGTGTAGCCTGCAGGCGACACATTCAGTTGCTGGTGAGGTGCTGATACAGGTTTGCTCGCTATGCAGGGGCTGGTGGTCACCCCGCAGCACCTCGAGAAAGTGTCCTGTTTGAGTCCCAGGGCAATTATTGTATCAACCATGACCCGTAGAAAACACCTTTTCCCCTCGTTTTTTTCCAGTCAATTGGGGCCAGAGAGACAAACTTTTGTATGGGCGTTACCTAGGCCAGAGTGCAGAAAACAAAGGCACAACTGCTAGTAGGGATGCAGGTATTGAAGGGGCATTAGCTGTTGGCTGACCGCTCAGGGCAATGCATACCCATTTTCAATTAAAAAATATATTTTTTTAAATTTAAAGAAACATGCCCAGGAGACTGAGGACATTGGATTAGAACTCAGGTCTCCAGCATGCCAAGACCAAGTACTTACCACTTGAGCCACTGGTGGCTGTGCTCCTGGGGGTAGCTTTTGGGCGTATATATCTTTCTTCTGCATGCCCCCCCTTCCCCCCAGCATACCCATTTCAATTGTGAAACATGTTCACTGGAGTCAAGGAGGATAGAACATCTGGCCCCCTGCTCCACCAAACACCAGCTAACTGCAGTGGCCTAGAGGTTAAGTGCTTGCATTACAGCGCTGGGGGCATGGGTTCGAGTACTGCTTTCGGCACAGAAACGGAGTAGTTGGGGGGGGACCTACAGTCCTTCTAAAAGGTTCAGTGGTTATGTAATGAGTTAGGGAGGGTGGAAGAAAGCAGAGAGGCAGGACTGTGGAGGTGGGGGAGAGGAAGTGCAGAGTAAATAAAGGGAAGGTAGGGCTGGATGAAGGGGTCTCTGTGGAGAAGAGGAAGGGGCTGGGGGGGTAGGAGGAGAGAAGCATGGGGATGCAGGATAAAGTGGGCCCCGGGGTAGTGTGAGGGGGGTAATAGGGCCCTGAATAGTGGAGGGGGGGGGGAGTGTGTAAAAAGGAGGGTCCTAATGTGGTGAAAGGGGCCATTGAGGAGGGGGAAAAAAGGGTGCGAGGAGGATGGAATGGACCCCACAATGGGCTGACATTTTTTTCCTCATCCGGCACAACCCTTTAGCCTAACCTCCTTTGTACCCTGCACTTCCTGGCCTCCTCTATGCTTTCTTCCTCCCTTCCTTCACCAAGGAACCTACGCCATGCCCTTCTAGGGCGACCCCGCCTCCTCTCCACAGGGACCCCTGCATCCACCCTCCCTCTCCCTTTTGCCTGCCCTACCTCCTCCTTTAGCCTGCACTCCCTCAGTCCCACTTCTCTGCTATGTTCCACAGCAACTGTACAAGGAGATTACCCCACTATCCCGTTTAAGTGCCGAAAGCAGGACTCGAACCCAGGCCCCCCAGCGCTGTAACGCAAGCACTTAACCTCTAGGCCACTGCAGTTAGCTGGTATTTGGTGGAGCTGGGGGGCCAGATGTTCTATCCCCATTTTCTTCAGTGAACATGTTTCACAATGCAAATGGATATGCTCACAGGGGCATGCAGAAGAAAGATATATTCGCCCAAAAGCAACTTTCAGAAGCACAGCCGTTCGAATCCAATGTCTGGAATCTGCAGGGTGTTTTTTTTATTTTGTTTTAAAAGGGCATGTTTTTATTTTTTTAAAACCTTTATTTATTTATTTTTAAATGGCTATGAATTGCCCTGTGCAATCAGCCAACAGCTAATGCCCCTTCAATACCTGCATTCATACTAACAATTGTGCCTTTGTTTTCTGCACTCTGGCCTTGGTAACGGCCATAGAAAAGCTTGTTTCTCTGGCCCCAACTGACTGGAAAAAACGAGGGGAAAAGTGTAACCTCAGCAGCGCTGTGTGGGTATTTACAGATAATTTTCTCAGTGCAGTGGGCCCAACTACATTAGCATCAGGCCCCATTTGCTAGACAATCCTGGCTACACCTCTGGTGCTTCCTGACTCAACAACCCAATCACCCCTTCAGCCCTTCTTGCTCTGCTCGTCTCACAGCACCTCCCATAAGTGAGGAATGCATCTTTTGTTGGTAGATTTCCTTCATGAGGCTTAGCTAGGCCTGCATTCCTTTTCAAAGGGCCATAGAAGAGAGCAAAAAAGGAGAAAGCATAATAGAGCGGGAAGTAGGTGGAAGACGAGGGGTTAGGAGGGTTGGCAGTAAAGGAAACAGGGCCTGGCCTGGCAGAGAGTAAGACGTTAGGGAACACAATGAGCGAAGGAGGAAGAAAGATGCCTCAGGCATGTAGCTCTCTGACTCTTCCCCACCGAGCCTGCAGAAAGAGCCTTCCTCTTCCTAGCTCTCTCCCGAATGGATACATTTGCATGGAAAGCCCAGAACTCATTTCAGTTAGCCAGAGGGTAAACAGAGGCCAGTGAGAGGGGCACACCCCTTCATTTCACTAGGCTTCTGGGGCTTCTGGGAGGAAAAAAGGCATCAGTATTCCAGCAAGATCATCGTCACCAAGGCCACCAACACTAGGGGATTACAGAGCATGCTGTGACACTCTCCAGGGCCTGGTTGGCCAGGCTTATGTTGAAGAGCACATATCCTAACCCTAAGCTACCTGGGTGGCTGCACAATAGAGGCTGCACCGGACATAGGGCTGTGCCCGTAAGGGCTGTGGTCGCGTTTGGGAGCGTTCGCAGGGCGCAGACCTCTGCCCGTTTCCGACCAGGATGAGGCCCTCATTCTCAGTGGTGGAGCCAGCCACTCCAAAATTGAGGGTGTTAAAGGCAGAAAGCAGCCCTCTCACCCCCAGGACAAAGAGTGGGAAATGCTTGTTGCATCAAGAGTCTTTCAAATCTTTCACTTTTGAGAGCAGAGTGTTTACATTTAGGAATCATGAACAAGCAGCAATAAGAATGCATACAGTAGCACGGGCCAGAAGACTGCCCAGCGCATATCAGTACACCCCAATGACAAAGTCAAAGATTTAACTGACCTGCTTAGCTATTAGTGGCTGACACCTCACTATGATTATCATCTCTCCGTGAGGCAAAACATCCTCTGAATTGGGTTGAAAGATAGATATAATATGCCAAAGGAAGGCAACATGGAAATTCAGTTTCCTGCTCTCAGAGGAAGGAGGGTCGACAGCCCAATGGGTTAATGCACCTACTGCACCCTCCTATGTGTAGCCTGCAGGCGACACATTCAGTTGCTGGTGAGGTGCTGATACAGGTTTGCTCGCTATGCAGGGGCTGGTGGTCACCCCGCAGCACCTCGAGAAAGTGTCCTGTTTGAGTCCCAGGGCAATTATTGTATCAACCATGACCCGTAGAAAACACCTTTTCCCCTCGTTTTTTTCCAGTCAATTGGGGCCAGAGAGACAAACTTTTGTATGGGCGTTACCTAGGCCAGAGTGCAGAAAACAAAGGCACAACTGCTAGTAGGGATGCAGGTATTGAAGGGGCATTAGCTGTTGGCTGACCGCTCAGGGCAATGCATACCCATTTTCAATTAAAAAATATATTTTTTTTAATTTAAAGAAACATGCCCAGGAGACTGAGGACATTGGATTAGAACTCGGGTCTCCAGCATGCCAAGACCAAGTACTTACCACTTGAGCCACTGGTGGCTGTGCTCCTGAGGGTAGCTTTTGGGCGTATATATCTTTCTTCTGCATGCCCCCCCTTCCCCCCAGCATACCCATTTCAATTGTGAAACATGTTCACTGGAGCCAAGGAGGATAGAACATCTGGCCCCCTGCTCCACCAAACACCAGCTAACTGCAGTGGCCTAGAGGTTAAGTGCTTGCGTTACAGCGCTGGGGGCATGGGTTCGAGTACTGCTTTCGGCACAGAAACGGAGTAGTTGGGGGGGACCTACAGTCCTTCTAAAAGGTTCAGTGGTTATGTAATGAGTTAGGGAGGGTGGAAGAAAGCAGAGAGGCAGGACTGTGGAGGTGGGGGAGAGGAAGTGCAGAGTAAATAAAGGGAAGGTAGGGCTGGATGAAGGGGTCTCTGTGGAGAAGAGGAAGGGGCTGGGGGGGTAGGAGGAGAGAAGCATGGGGATGCAGGATAAAGTGGGCCCCGGGGTAGTGTGAGGGGGGGTAATAGGGCCCTGAATAGTGGAGGGGGGGGAGTGTGTAAAAAGGAGTAGCCTAATGTGGTGAAAGGGGCCATTGAGGAGGGGGAAAAAAGGGTGCGAGGAGGATGGAATGGACCCCACAATGGGCTGACATTTTTTTCCTCATCCGGCACAACCCTTTAGCCTAACCTCCTTTGTACCCTGCACTTCCTGGCCTCCTCTATGCTTTCTTCCTCCCTTCCTTCACCAAGGAACCTACGCCATGCCCTTCTAGGGCGACCCCGCCTCCTCTCCACAGGGACCCCTGCATCCACCCTCCCTCTCCCTTTTGCCTGCCCTACCTCCTCCTTTAGCCTGCACTCCCTCAGTCCCACTTCTCTGCTATGTTCCACAGCAACTGTACAAGGAGATTACCCCACTATCCCGTTTAAGTTCCGAAAGCAGGACTCGAACCCAGGCCCCCCCAGCGCTGTAACGCAAGCACTTAACCTCTAGGCCACTGCAGTTAGCTGGTATTTGGTGGAGCTGGGGGGCCAGATGTTCTATCCCCATTTTCTTCAGTGAACATGTTTCACAATGCAAATGGATATGCTCACAGGGGCATGCAGAAGAAAGATATATTCGCCCAAAAGCAACTTTCAGAAGCACAGCCGTTCGAATCCAATGTCTGGAATCTGCAGGGTGTTTTTTTTATTTTGTTTTAAAAGGGCATGTTTTTATTTTTTTAAAACCTTTATTTATTTATTTTTAAATGGCTATGAATTGCCCTGTGCAATCAGCCAACAGCTAATGCCCCTTCAATACCTGCATTCATACTAACAATTGTGCCTTTGTTTTCTGCACTCTGGCCTTGGTAACGGCCATAGAAAAGCTTGTTTCTCTGGCCCCAACTGACTGGAAAAAACGAGGGGAAAAGTGTAACCTCAGCAGCGCTGTGTGGGTATTTACAGATAATTTTCTCAGTGCAGTGGGCCCAACTACATTAGCATCAGGCCCCATTTGCTAGACAATCCTGGCTACACCTCTGGTGCTTCCTGACTCAACAACCCAATCACCCCTTCAGCCCTTCTTGCTCTGCTCGTCTCACAGCACCTCCCATAAGTGAGGAATGCATCTTTTGTTGGTAGATTTCCTTCATGAGGCTTAGCTAGGCCTGCATTCCTTTTCAAAGGGCCATAGAAGAGAGCAAAAAAGGAGAAGGCATAATAGAGCGGGAAGTAGGTGGAAGACGAGGGGTTAGGAGGGTTGGCAGTAAAGGAAACAGGGCCTGGCCTGGCAGAGAGTAAGACGTTAGGGAACACAATGAGCGAAGGAGGAAGAAAGATGCCTCAGGCATGTAGCTCTCTGACTCTTCCCCACCGAGCCTGCAGAAAGAGCCTTCCTATTCCTAGCTCTCTCCCGAATGGATACATTTGCATGGAAAGCCCAGAACTCATTTCAGTTAGCCAGAGGGTAAACAGAGGCCAGTGAGAGGGGCACACCCCTTCATTTCACTAGGCTTCTGGGGCTTCTGGGAGGAAAAAAGGCATCAGTGTTCCAGCAAGATCATCGTCACCAAGGCCACCAACACTAGGGGATTACAGAGCATGCTGTGACACTCTCCAGGGCCTGGTTGGCCAGGCTTATGTTGAAGAGCACATATCCTAACCCTAAGCTACCTGGGTGGCTGCACAATAGAGGCTGCACCGGACATAGGGCTGTGCCCGTAAGGGCTGTGGTCGCGTTTGGGAGCGTTCGCAGGGCGCAGACCTCTGCCCGTTTCCGACCAGGATGAGGCCCTCATTCTCAGTGGTGGAGCCAGCCACTCCAAAATTGAGGGTGTTAAAGGCAGAAAGCAGCCCTCTCACCCCCAGGACAAAGAGTGGGAAATGCTTGTTGCATCAAGAGTCTTTCAAATCTTTCACTTTTGAGAGCAGAGTGTTTACATTTAGGAATCATGAACAAGCAGCAATAAGAATGCATACAGTAGCACGGGCCAGAAGACTGCCCAGCGCATATCAGTACACCCCAATGACAAAGTCAAAGATTTAACTGACCTGCTTAGCTATTAGTGGCTGACACCTCACTATGATTATCATCTCTCCGTGAGGCAAAACATCCTCTGAATTGGGTTGAAAGATAGATATAATATGCCAAAGGAAGGCAACATGGAAATTCAGTTTCCTGCTCTCAGAGGAAGGAGGGTCGACAGCCCAATGTGTTAATGCACCTACTGCACCCTCCTATGTGTAGCCTGCAGGCGACACATTCAGTTGCTGGTGAGGTGCTGATACAGGTTTGCTCGCTATGCAGGGGCTGGTGGTCACCCCGCAGCACCTCGAGAAAGTGTCCTGTTTGAGTCCCAGGGCAATTATTGTATCAACCATGACCCGTAGAAAACACCTTTTCCCCTCGTTTTTTTCCAGTCAATTGGGGCCAGAGAGACAAACTTTTGTATGGGCGTTACCTAGGCCAGAGTGCAGAAAACAAAGGCACAACTGCTAGTAGGGATGCAGGTATTGAAGGGGCATTAGCTGTTGGCTGACCGCTCAGGGCAATGCATACCCATTTTCAATTAAAAAATATATTTTTTTAAATTTAAAGAAACATGCCCAGGAGACTGAGGACATTGGATTAGAATTCAGGTCTCCAGCATGCCAAGACCAAGTACTTACCACTTGAGCCACTGGTGGCTGTGCTCCTGAGGGTAGCTTTTGGGCGTATATATCTTTCTTCTGCATGCCCCCCCTTCCCCCCAGCATACCCATTTCAATTGTGAAACATGTTCACTGGAGCCAAGGAGGATAGAACATCTGGCCCCCTGCTCCACCAAACACCAGCTAACTGCAGTGGCCTAGAGGTTAAGTGCTTGCATTACAGCGCTGGGGGCATGGGTTCGAGTACTGCTTTCGGCACAGAAATGGAGTAGTTGGGGGGGACCTACAGTCCTTCTAAAAGGTTCAGTGGTTATGTAATGAGTTAGGGAGGGTGGAAGAAAGCAGAGAGGCAGGACTGTGGAGGTGGGGGAGAGGAAGTGCAGAGTAAATAAAGGGAAGGTAGGGCTGGATGAAGGGGTCTCTGTGGAGAAGAGGAAGGGGCTGGGGGGGTAGGAGGAGAGAAGCATGGGGATGCAGGATAAACTGGGCCCCGGGGTAGTGTGAGGGGGGTAATAGGGCCCTGAATAGTGGAGGGGGGGGTGAGTGTGTAAAAAGGAGGGTCCTAATGTGGTGAAAGGGGCCATTGAGGAGGGGGAAAAAGGGTGCGAGGAGGATGGAATGGACCCCACAATGGGCTGACATTTTTTTCCTCATCCGGCACAACCCTTTAGCCTAACCTCCTTTGTACCCTGCACTTCCTGGCCTCCTCTATGCTTTCTTCCTCCCTTCCTTCCTTCACCAAGGAACCTACGCCATGCCCTTCTAGGGCGACCCCGCCTCCTCTCCACAGGGACCCCTGCATCCACCCTCCCTCTCCCTTTTGCCTGCCCTACCTCCTCCTTTAGCCTGCACTCCCTCAGTCCCACTTCTCTGCTATGTTCCACAGCAACTGTACAAGGAGATTACCCCACTATCCCGTTTAAGTGCCGAAAGCAGGACTCGAACCCAGGCCCCCCCAGCGCTGTAACGCAAGCACTTAACCGCTAGGCCACTGCAGTTAGCTGGTATTTGGTGGAGCTGGGGGGCCAGATGTTCTATCCCCATTTTCTTCAGTGAACATGTTTCACAATGCAAATGGATATGCTCACAGGGGCATGCAGAAGAAAGATATATTCGCCCAAAAGCAACTTTCAGAAGCACAGCCGTTCGAATCCAATGTCTGGAATCTGCAGGGTGTTTTTTTTATTTTGTTTTAAAAGGGCATGTTTTTATTTTTTTAAAACCTTTATTTATTTATTTTTAAATGGCTATGAATTGCCCTGTGCAATCAGCCAACAGCTAATGCCCCTTCAATACCTGCATTCATACTAACAATTGTGCCTTTGTTTTCTGCACTCTGGCCTTGGTAACGGTCATAGAAAAGCTTGTTTCTCTGGCCCCAACTGACTGGAAAAAACGAGGGGAAAAGTGTAACCTCAGCAGCGCTGTGTGGGTATTTACAGATAATTTTCTCAGTGCAGTGGGCCCAACTACATTAGCATCAGGCCCCATTTGCTAGACAATCCTGGCTACACCTCTGGTGCTTCCTGACTCAACAACCCAATCACCCCTTCAGCCCTTCTTGCTCTGCTCGTCTCACAGCACCTCCCATAAGTGAGGAATGCATCTTTTGTTGGTAGATTTCCTTCATGAGGCTTAGCTAGGCCTGCATTCCTTTTCAAAGGGCCATAGAAGAGAGCAAAAAAGGAGAAGGCATAATAGAGCGGGAAGTAGGTGGAAGACGAGGGGTTAGGAGGGTTAGCAGTAAAGGAAACAGGGCCTGGCCTGGCAGAGAGTAAGACGTTAGGGAACACAATGAGCGAAGGAGGAAGAAAGATGCCTCAGGCATGTAGCTCTCTGACTCTTCCCCACCGAGCCTGCAGAAAGAGCCTTCCTATTCCTAGCTCTCTCCCGAATGGATACATTTGCATGGAAAGCCCAGAACTCATTTCAGTTAGCCAGAGGGTAAACAGAGGCCAGTGAGAGGGGCACACCCCTTCATTTCACTAGGCTTCTGGGAGGAAAAAAGGCATCAGTATTCCAGCAAGATCATCGTCACCAAGGCCACCAACACTAGGGGATTACAGAGCATGCTGTGACACTCTCCAGGGCCTGGTTGGCCAGGCTTATGTTGAAGAGCACATATCCTAACCGGTTTATAGTAATAAAACCGAAAACAAAAATCCCGAATACAATAATCTCGAATCCAAAATCTCGAAAAAAAAAAAGTCGAATTTTTTTTTAATGACGTTTTTTGTTCGAAATGGGGGGGTTCCCCCCCCAACCCCCCTTTTTTCTATTTTTTTTTATTTTAACCCATTTTTTTTACTTACCTGACCCCAAAAAAGCATATAATTAAATAAATAAAAAATTCGACTTTTTTTTTTTCGGGATTTAGGATTCGAGATTATTGTATTTCGAGATTTTTTTTTCGGTCTTTTGACCGACCACCATCCTAACCCTAAGCTACCTGGGTGGCTGCACAATAGAGGCTGCACCGGACATAGGGCTGTGCCCGTAAGGGCTGTGGTCGCGTTTGGGAGCGTTCGCAGGGCGCAGACCTCTGCCCGTTTCCGACCAGGATGAGGCCCTCATTCTCAGTGGTGGAGCCAGCCACTCCAAAATTGAGGGTGTTAAAGGCAGAAAGCAGCCCTCTCACCCCCAGGACAAAGAGTGGGAAATGCTTGTTGCATCAAGAGTCTTTCAAATCTTTCACTTTTGAGAGCAGAGTGTTTACATTTAGGAATCATGAACAAGCAGCAATAAGAATGCATACAGTAGCACGGGCCAGAAGACTGCCCAGCGCATATCAGTACACCCCAATGACAAAGTCAAAGATTTAACTGACCTGCTTAGCTATTAGTGGCTGACACCTCACTATGATTATCATCTCTCCGTGAGGCAAAACATCCTCTGAATTGGGTTGAAAGATAGATATAATATGCCAAAGGAAGGCAACATGGAAATTCAGTTTCCTGCTCTCAGAGGAAGGAGGGTCGACAGCCCAATGTGTTAATGCACCTACTGCACCCTCCTATGTGTAGCCTGCAGGCGACACATTCAGTTGCTGGTGAGGTGCTGATACAGGTTTGCTCGCTATGCAGGGGCTGGTGGTCACCCCGCAGCACCTCGAGAAAGTGTCCTGTTTGAGTCCCAGGGCAATTATTGTATCAACCATGACCCGTAGAAAACACCTTTTCCCCTCGTTTTTTTCCAGTCAATTGGGGCCAGAGAGACAAACTTTTGTATGGGCGTTACCTAGGCCAGAGTGCAGAAAACAAAGGCACAACTGCTAGTAGGGATGCAGGTATTGAAGGGGCATTAGCTGTTGGCTGACCGCTCAGGGCAATGCATACCCATTTTCAATTAAAAAATATATTTTTTTAAATTTAAAGAAACATGCCCAGGAGACTGAGGACATTGGATTAGAACTCAGGTCTCCAGCATGCCAAGACCAAGTACTTACCACTTGAGCCACTGGTGGCTGCGCTCCTGAGGGTAGCTTTTGGGCGTATATATCTTTCTTCTGCATGCCCCCCCTTCCCCCCAGCATACCCATTTCAATTGTGAAACATGTTCACTGGAGCCAAGGAGGATAGAACATCTGGCCCCCTGCTCCACCAAACACCAGCTAACTGCAGTGGCCTAGAGGTTAAGTGCTTGCATTACAGCGCTGGGGGCATGGGTTCGAGTACTGCTTTCGGCACAGAAACGGAGTAGTTGGGGGGGGACCTACAGTCCTTCTAAAAGGTTCAGTGGTTATGTAATGAGTTAGGGAGGGTGGAAGAAAGCAGAGAGGCAGGACTGTGGAGGTGGGGGAGAGGAAGTGCAGAGTAAATAAAGGGAAGGTAGGGCTGGATGAAGGGGTCTCTGTGGAGAAGAGGAAGGGGCTGGGGGGGTAGGAGGAGAGAAGCATGGGGATGCAGGATAAAGTGGGCCCGGGGTAGTGTGAGGGGGGTAATAGGGCCCTGAATAGTGGAGGGGGGGGGGGAGTGTGTAAAAAGGAGGGTCCTAATGTGGTGAAAGGGGCCATTGAGGAGGGGGAAAAAAGGGTGCGAGGAGGATGGAATGGACCCCACAATGGGCTGACATTTTTTTCCTCATCCGGCACAACCCTTTAGCCTAACCTCCTTTGTACCCTGCACTTCCTGGCCTCCTCTATGCTTTCTTCCTCCCTTCACCAAGGAACCTACGCCATGCCCTTCTAGGGCGACCCCGCCTCCTCTCCACAGGGACCCCTGCATCCACCCTCCCTCTCCCTTTTGCCTGCCCTACCTCCTCCTTTAGCCTGCACTCCCTCAGTCCCACTTCTCTGCTATGTTCCACAGCAACTGTACAAGGAGATTACCCCACTATCCCGTTTAAGTGCCGAAAGCAGGACTCGAACCCAGGCCCCCCCAGCGCTGTAACGCAAGCACTTAACCTCTAGGCCACTGCAGTTAGCTGGTATTTGGTGGAGCTGGGGGGCCAGATGTTCTATCCCCATTTTCTTCAGTGAACATGTTTCACAATGCAAATGGATATGCTCACAGGGGCATGCAGAAGAAAGATATATTCGCCCAAAAGCAACTTTCAGAAGCACAGCCGTTCGAATCCAATGTCTGGAATCTGCAGGGTGTTTTTTTTATTTTGTTTTAAAAGGGCATGTTTTTATTTTTTTAAAACCTTTATTTATTTATTTTTAAATGGCTATGAATTGCCCTGTGCAATCAGCCAACAGCTAATGCCCCTTCAATACCTGCATTCATACTAACAATTGAGCCTTTGTTTTCTGCACTCTGGCCTTGGTAACGGCCATAGAAAATCTTGTTTCTCTGGCCCCAACTGACTGGAAAAAACGAGGGGAAAAGTGTAACCTCAGCAGCGCTGTGTGGGTATTTACAGATAATTTTCTCAGTGCAGTGGGCCCAACTACATTAGCATCAGGCCCCATTTGCTAGACAATCCTGGCTACACCTCTGGTGCTTCCTGACTCAACAACCCAATCACCCCTTCAGCCCTTCTTGCTCTGCTCGTCTCACAGCACCTCCCATAAGTGAGGAATGCATCTTTTGTTGGTAGATTTCCTTCATGAGGCTTAGCTAGGCCTGCATTCCTTTTCAAAGGGCCATAGAAGAGAGCAAAAAAGGAGAAGGCATAATAGAGCGGGAAGTAGGTGGAAGACGAGGGGTTAGGAGGGTTGGCAGTAAAGGAAACAGGGCCTGGCCTGGCAGAGAGTAAGACGTTAGGGAACACAATGAGCGAAGGAGGAAGAAAGATGCCTCAGGCATGTAGCTCTCTGACTCTTCCCCACCGAGCCTGCAGAAAGAGCCTTCCTATTCCTAGCTCTCTCCCGAATGGATACATTTGCATGGAAAGCCCAGAACTCATTTCAGTTAGCCAGAGGGTAAACCGAGGCCAGTGAGAGGAGCACACCCCTTCATTTCACTAGGCTTCTGGGGCTTCTGGGAGGAAAAAAGGCATCAGTATTCCAGCAAGATCATCGTCACCAAGGCCACCAACACTAGGGGATTACAGAGCATGCTGTGACACTCTCCAGGGCCTGGTTGGCCAGGCTTATGTTGAAGAGCACATATCCTAACCCTAAGCTACCTGGGTGGCTGCACAATAGAGGCTGCACCGGACATAGGGCTGTGCCCGTAAGGGCTGTGGTCGCGTTTGGGAGCGTTCGCAGGGCGCAGACCTCTGCCCGTTTCCGACCAGGATGAGGCCCTCATTCTCAGTGGTGGAGCCAGCCACTCCAAAATTGAGGGTGTTAAAGGCAGAAAGCAGCCCTCTCACCCCCAGGACAAAGAGTGGGAAATGCTTGTTGCATCAAGAGTCTTTCAAATCTTTCACTTTTGAGAGCAGAGTGTTTACATTTAGGAATCATGAACAAGCAGCAATAAGAATGCATACAGTAGCACGGGCCAGAAGACTGCCCAGCGCATATCAGTACACCCCAATGACAAAGTCAAATATTTAACTGACCTGCTTAGCTATTAGTGGCTGACACCTCACTATGATTATCATCTCTCCGTGAGGCAAAACATCCTCTGAATTGGGTTGAAAGATAGATATAATATGCCAAAGGAAGGCAACATGGAAATTCAGTTTCCTGCTCTCAGAGGAAGGAGGGTCGACAGCCCAATGTGTTAATGCACCTACTGCATCCTCCTATGTGTAGCCTGCAGGCAACACATTCAGTTGCTGGTGAGGTGCTGATACAGGTTTGCTCGCTATGCAGGGGCTGGTGGTCACCCCGCAGCACCTCGAGAAAGTGTCCTGTTTGAGTCCCAGGGCAATTATTGTATCAACCATGACCCGTAGAAAACACCTTTTCCCCTCGTTTTTTTCCAGTCAATTGGGGCCAGAGAGACAAACTTTTGTATGGGCGTTACCTAGGCCAGAGTGCAGAAAACAAAGGCACAACTGCTAGTAGGGATGCAGGTATTGAAGGGGCATTAGCTGTTGGCTGACCGCTCAGGGCAATGCATACCCATTTTCAATTAAAAAATATATTTTTTTAAATTTAAAGAAACATGCCCAGGAGACTGAAGACATTGGATTAGAACTCAGGTCTCCAGCATGCCAAGACCAAGTACTTACCACTTGAGCCACTGGTGGCTGTGCTCCTGAGGGTAGCTTTTGGGCGTATATATCTTTCTTCTGCATGCCCCACCTTCCCCCCAGCATACCCATTTCAATTGTGAAACATGTTCACTGGAGCCAAGGAGGATAGAACATCTGGCCCCCTGCTCCACCAAACACCAGCTAACTGCAGTGGCCTAGAGGTTAAGTGCTTGCATTACAGCGCTGGGGGCATGGGTTCGAGTACTGCTTTCGGCACAGAAACGGAGTAGTTGGGGGGGACCTACAGTCCTTCTAAAAGGTTCAGTGGTTATGTAATGAGTTAGGGAGGGTGGAAGAAAGCAGAGAGGCAGGACTGTGGAGGTGGGGGAGAGGAAGTGCAGAGTAAATAAAGGGAAGGTAGGGCTGGATGAAGGGGTCTCTGTGGAGAAGAGGAAGGGGCTGGGGGGGTAGGAGGAGAGAAGCATGGGGATGCAGGATAAAGTGGGCCCCGGGGTAGTGTGAGGGGGGTAATAGGGCCCTGAATAGTGGAGGGGGGGGTGGGAGTGTGTAAAAAGGAGGGTCCTAATGTGGTGAAAGGGGCCATTGAGGAGGGGGAAAAAAGGGTGCGAGGAGGATGGAATGGACCCCACAATGGGCTGACATTTTTTTCCTCATCCGGCACAACCCTTTAGCCTAACCTCCTTTGTACCCTGCACTTCCTGGCCTCCTCTATGCTTTCTTCCTCCCTTCCTTCACCAAGGAACCTACGCCATGCCCTTCTAGGGCGACCCCGCCTCCTCTCCACAGGGACCCCTGCATCCACCCTCCCTCTCCCTTTTGCCTGCCCTACCTCCTCCTTTAGCCTGCACTCCCTCAGTCCCACTTCTCTGCTATGTTCCACAGCAACTGTACAAGGAGATTACCCCACTATCCCGTTTAAGTGCCGAAAGCAGGACTCGAACCCAGGCCCCACCAGCGCTGTAACGCAAGCACTTAACCTCTAGGCCACTAGCTGGGGGGCCAGATGTTCTATCCCCATTTTCTTCAGTGAACATGTTTCACAATGCAAATGGATATGCTCACAGGGGCATGCAGAAGAAAGATATATTCGCCCAAAAGCAACTTTCAGAAGCACAGCCGTTCGAATCCAATGTCTGGAATCTGCAGGGTGTTTTTTTTATTTTGTTTTAAAAGGGCATGTTTTTATTTTTTTAAAACCTTTATTTATTTATTTTTAAATGGCTATGAATTGCCCTGTGCAATCAGCCAACAGCTAATGCCCCTTCAATACCTGCATTCATACTAACAATTGTGCCTTTGTTTTCTGCACTCTGGCCTTGGTAACGGCCATAGAAAAGCTTGTTTCTCTGGCCCCAACTGACTGGAAAAAACGAGGGGAAAAGTGTAACCTCAGCAGCGCTGTGTGGGTATTTACAGATAATTTTCTCAGTGCAGTGGGCCCAACTACATTAGCATCAGGCCCCATTTGCTAGACAATCCTGGCTACACCTCTGGTGCTTCCTGACTCAACAACCCAATCACCCCTTCAGCCCTTCTTGCTCTGCTCGTCTCACAGCACCTCCCATAAGTGAGGAATGCATCTTTTGTTGGTAGATTTCCTTCATGAGGCTTAGCTAGGCCTGCATTCCTTTTCAAAGGGCCATAGAAGAGAGCAAAAAAGGAGAAGGCATAATAGAGCGGGAAGTAGGTGGAAGACGAGGGGTTAGGAGGGTTGGCAGTAAAGGAAACAGGGCCTGGCCTGGCAGAGAGTAAGACGTTAGGGAACACAATGAGCGAAGGAGGAAGAAAGAGGCCTCAGGCATGTAGCTCTCTGACTCTTCCCCACCGAGCCTGCAGAAAGAGCCTTCCTATTCCTAGCTCTCTCCCGAATGGATACATTTGCATGGAAAGCCCAGAACTCATTTCAGTTAGCCAGAGGGTAAACAGAGGCCAGTGAGAGGGGCACACCCCTTCATTTCACTAGGCTTCTGGGGCTTCTGGGAGGAAAAAAGGCATCAGTATTCCAGCAAGATCATCGTCACCAAGGCCACCAACACTAGGGGATTACAGAGCATGCTGTGACACTCTCCAGGGCCTGGTTGGCCAGGCTTATGTTGAAGAGCACATATCCTAACCCTAAGCTACCTGGGTGGCTGCACAATAGAGGCTGCACCGGACATAGGGCTGTGCCCGTAAGGGCTGTGGTCGCGTTTGGGAGCATTCGCAGGGCGCAGACCTCTGCCCGTTTCCGACCAGGATGAGGCCCTCATTCTCAGTGGTGGAGCCAGCCACTCCAAAATTGAGGGTGTTAAAGGCAGAAAGCAGCCCTCTCACCCCCAGGACAAAGAGTGGGAAATGCTTGTTGCATCAAGAGTCTTTCAAATCTTTCACTTTTGAGAGCAGAGTGTTTACATTTAGGAATCATGAACAAGCAGCAATAAGAATGCATACAGTAGCACGGGCCAGAAGACTGCCCAGCGCATATCAGTACACCCCAATGACAAAGTCAAAGATTTAACTGACCTGCTTAGCTATTAGTGGCTGACACCTCACTATGATTATCATCTCTCCGTGAGGCAAAACATCCTCTGAATTGGGTTGAAAGATAGATATAATATGCCAAAGGAAGGCAACATGGAAATTCAGTTTCCTGCTCTCAGAGGAAGGAGGGTCGACAGCCCAATGTGTTAATGCACCTACTGCACCCTCCTATGTGTAGCCTGCAGGCGACACATTCAGTTGCTGGTGAGGTGCTGATACAGGTTTGCTCGCTATGCAGGGGCTGGTGGTCACCCCGCAGCACCTCGAGAAAGTGTCCTGTTTGAGTCCCAGGGCAATTATTGTATCAACCATGACCCGTAGAAAACACCTTTTCCCCTCGTTTTTTTCCAGTCAATTGGGGCCAGAGAGACAAACTTTTGTATGGGCGTTACCTAGGCCAGAGTGCAGAAAACAAAGGCACAACTGCTAGTAGGGATGCAGGTATTGAAGGGGCATTAGCTGTTGGCTGACCGCTCAGGGCAATGCATACCCATTTTCAATTAAAAAATATATTTTTTTAAATTTAAAGAAACATGCCCAGGAGACTGAGGACATTGGATTAGAACTCAGGTCTCCAGCATGCCAAGACCAAGTACTTACCACTTGAGCCACTGGTGGCTGTGCTCCTGAGGGTAGCTTTTGGGCGTATATATCTTTCTTCTGCATGCCCCCCCTTCCCCCCAGCATACCCATTTCAATTGTGAAACATGTTCACTGGAGCCAAGGAGGATAGAACATCTGGCCCCCTGCTCCACCAAACACCAGCTAACTGCAGTGGCCTAGAGGTTAAGTGCTTGCATTACAGCGCTGGGGGCATGGGTTCGAGTACTGCTTTCGGCACAGAAACGGAGTAGTTGGGGGGGACCTACAGTCCTTCTAAAAGGTTCAGTGGTTATGTAATGAGTTAGGGAGGGTGGAAGAAAGCAGAGAGGCAGGACTGTGGAGGTGGGGGAGAGGAAGTGCAGAGTAAATAAAGGGAAGGTAGGGCTGGATGAAGGGGTCTCTGTGGAGAAGAGGAAGGGGCTGGGGGGGTAGGAGGAGAGAAGCATGGGGATGCAGGATAAAGTGGGCCCCTGGGTAGTGTGAGGGGGGTAATAGGGCCCTGAATAGTGGAGGGGGGGGAGTGTGTAAAAAGGAGGGTCCTAATGTGGTGAAAGGGGCCATTGAGGAGGGGGAAAAAAGGGTGCGAGGAGGATGGAATGGACCCCACAATGGGCTGACATTTTTTTCCTCATCCGGCACAACCCTTTAGCCTAACCTCCTTTGTACCCTGCACTTCCTGGCCTCCTCTATGCTTTCTTCCTCCCTTCCTTCACCAAGGAACCTACGCCATGCCCTTCTAGGGCGACCCCGCCTCCTCTCCACAGGGACCCCTGCATCCACCCTCCCTCTCCCTTTTGCCTGCCCTACCTCCTCCTTTAGCCTGCACTCCCTCAGTCCCACTTCTCTGCTATGTTCCACAGCAACTGTACAAGGAGATTACCCCACTATCCCGTTTAAGTGCCGAAAGCAGGACTCGAACCCAGGCCCCCCAGCGCTGTAACGCAAGCACTTAACCTCTAGGCCACTGCAGTTAGCTGGTATTTGGTGGAGCTGGGGGGCCAGATGTTCTATCCCCATTTTCTTCAGTGAACATGTTTCACAATGCAAATGGATATGCTCACAGGGGCATGCAGAAGAAAGATATATTCGCCCAAAAGCAACTTTCAGAAGCACAGCCGTTCGAATCCAATGTCTGGAATCTGCAGGGTGTTTTTTTTATTTTGTATTAAAAGGGCATGTTTTTATTTTTTTAAAACCTTTATTTATTTATTTTTAAATGGCTATGAATTGCCCTGTGCAATCAGCCAACAGCTAATGCCCCTTCAATACCTGCATTCATACTAACAATTGTGCCTTTGTTTTCTGCACTCTGGCCTTGGTAACGGCCATAGAAAAGCTTGTTTCTCTGGCCCCAACTGACTGGAAAAAACGAGGGGAAAAGTGTAACCTCAGCAGCGCTGTGTGGGTATTTACAGATAATTTTCTCAGTGCAGTGGGCCCAACTACATTAGCATCAGGCCCCATTTGCTAGACAATCCTGGCTACACCTCTGGTGCTTCCTGACTCAACAACCCAATCACCCCTTCAGCCCTTCTTGCTCTGCTCGTCTCACAGCACCTCCCATAAGTGAGGAATGCATCTTTTGTTGGTAGATTTCCTTCATGAGGCTTAGCTAGGCCTGCATTCCTTTTCAAAGGGCCATAGAAGAGAGCAAAAAAGGAGAACGCATAATAGAGCGGGAAGTAGGTGGAAGACGAGGGGTTAGGAGGGTTGGCAGTAAAGGAAACAGGGCCTGGCCTGGCAGAGAGTAAGACGTTAGGGAACACAATGAGCGAAGGAGGAAGAAAGATGCCTCAGGCATGTAGCTCTCTGACTCTTCCCCACCGAGCCTGCAGAAAGAGCCTTCCTCTTCCTAGCTCTCTCCCGAATGGATACATTTGCATGGAAAGCCCAGAACTCATTTCAGTTAGCCAGAGGGTAAACAGAGGCCAGTGAGAGGGGCACACCCCTTCATTTCACTAGGCTTCTGGGGCTTCTGGGAGGAAAAAAGGCATCAGTATTCCAGCAAGATCATCGTCACCAAGGCCACCAACACTAGGGGATTACAGAGCATGCTGTGACACTCTCCAGGGCCTGGTTGGCCAGGCTTATGTTGAAGAGCACATATCCTAACCCTAAGCTACCTGGGTGGCTGCACAATAGAGGCTGCACCGGACATAGGGCTGTGCCCGTAAGGGCTGTGGTCGCGTTTGGGAGCATTCGCAGGGCGCAGACCTCTGCCCGTTTCCGACCAGGATGAGGCCCTCATTCTCAGTGGTGGAGCCAGCCACTCCAAAATTGAGGGTGTTAAAGGCAGAAAGCAGCCCTCTCACCCCCAGGACAAAGAGTGGGAAATGCTTGTTGCATCAAGAGTCTTTCAAATCTTTCACTTTTGAGAGCAGAGTGTTTACATTTAGGAATCATGAACAAGCAGCAATAAGAATGCATACAGTAGCACGGGCCAGAAGACTGCCCAGCGCATATCAGTACACCCCAATGACAAAGTCAAAGATTTAACTGACCTGCTTAGCTATTAGTGGCTGACACCTCACTATGATTATCATCTCTCCGTGAGGCAAAACATCCTCTGAATTGGGTTGAAAGATAGATATAATATGCCAAAGGAAGGCAACATGGAAATTCAGTTTCCTGCTCTCAGAGGAAGGAGGGTCGACAGCCCAATGTGTTAATGCACCTACTGCACCCTCCTATGTGTAGCCTGCAGGCGACACATTCAGTTGCTGGTGAGGTGCTGATACAGGTTTGCTCGCTATGCAGGGGCTGGTGGTCACCCCGCAGCACCTCGAGAAAGTGTCCTGTTTGAGTCCCAGGGCAATTATTGTATCAACCATGACCCGTAGAAAACACCTTTTCCCCTCGTTTTTTTCCAGTCAATTGGGGCCAGAGAGACAAACTTTTGTATGGGCGTTACCTAGGCCAGAGTGCAGAAAACAAAGGCACAACTGCTAGTAGGGATGCAGGTATTGAAGGGGCATTAGCTGTTGGCTGACCGCTCAGGGCAATGCATACCCATTTTCAATTAAAAAATATATTTTTTTAAATTTAAAGAAACATGCCCAGGAGACTGAGGACATTGGATTAGAACTCAGGTCTCCAGCATGCCAAGACCAAGTACTTACCACTTGAGCCACTGGTGGCTGCGCTCCTGAGGGTAGCTTTTGGGCGTATATATCTTTCTTCTGCATGCCCCCCCTTCCCCCCAGCATACCCATTTCAATTGTGAAACATGTTCACTGGAGCCAAGGAGGATAGAACATCTGGCCCCCTGCTCCACCAAACACCAGCTAACTGCAGTGGCCTAGAGGTTAAGTGCTTGCATTACAGCGCTGGGGGCATGGGTTCGAGTACTGCTTTCGGCACAGAAACGGAGTAGTTGGGGGGGGACCTACAGTCCTTCTAAAAGGTTCAGTGGTTATGTAATGAGTTAGGGAGGGTGGAAGAAAGCAGAGAGGCAGGACTGTGGAGGTGGGGGAGAGGAAGTGCAGAGTAAATAAAGGGAAGGTAGGGCTGGATGAAGGGGTCTCTGTGGAGAAGAGGAAGGGGCTGGGGGTGTAGGAGGAGAGAAGCATGGGGATGCAGGATAAAGTGGGCCCGGGGTAGTGTGAGGGGGGTAATAGGGCCCTGAATAGTGGAGGGGGGGGGAGTGTGTAAAAAGGAGGGTCCTAATGTGGTGAAAGGGGCCATTGAGGAGGGGGAAAAAAGGGTGCGAGGAGGATGGAATGGACCCCACAATGGGCTGACATTTTTTTCCTCATCCGGCACAACCCTTTAGCCTAACCTCCTTTGTACCCTGCACTTCCTGGCCTCCTCTATGCTTTCTTCCTCCCTTCCTTCACCAAGGAACCTACGCCATGCCCTTCTAGGGCGACCCCGCCTCCTCTCCACAGGGACCCCTGCATCCACCCTCCCTCTCCCTTTTGCCTGCCCTACCTCCTCCTTTAGCCTGCACTCCCTCAGTCCCACTTCTCTGCTATGTTCCACAGCAACTGTACAAGGAGATTACCCCACTATCCCGTTTAAGTGCCGAAAGCAGGACTCGAACCCAGGCCCCCCCAGCGCTGTAACGCAAGCACTTAACCTCTAGGCCACTGCAGTTAGCTGGTATTTGGTGGAGCTGGGGGGCCAGATGTTCTATCCCCATTTTCTTCAGTGAACATGTTTCACAATGCAAATGGATATGCTCACAGGGGCATGCAGAAGAAAGATATATTCGCCCAAAAGCAACTTTCAGAAGCACAGCCGTTCGAATCCAATGTCTGGAATCTGCAGGGTGTTTTTTTTATTTTGTTTTAAAAGGGCATGTTTTTATTTTTTTAAAACCTTTATTTATTTATTTTTAAATGGCTATGAATTGCCCTGTGCAATCAGCCAACAGCTAATGCCCCTTCAATACCTGCATTCATACTAACAATTGAGCCTTTGTTTTCTGCACTCTGGCCTTGGTAACGGCCATAGAAAATCTTGTTTCTCTGGCCCCAACTGACTGGAAAAAACGAGGGGAAAAGTGTAACCTCAGCAGCGCTGTGTGGGTATTTACAGATAATTTTCTCAGTGCAGTGGGCCCAACTACATTAGCATCAGGCCCCATTTGCTAGACAATCCTGGCTACACCTCTGGTGCTTCCTGACTCAACAACCCAATCACCCCTTCAGCCCTTCTTGCTCTGCTCGTCTCACAGCACCTCCCATAAGTGAGGAATGCATCTTTTGTTGGTAGATTTCCTTCATGAGGCTTAGCTAGGCCTGCATTCCTTTTCAAAGGGCCATAGAAGAGAGCAAAAAAGGAGAAGGCATAATAGAGCGGGAAGTAGGTGGAAGACGAGGGGTTAGGAGGGTTGGCAGTAAAGGAAACAGGGCCTGGCCTGGCAGAGAGTAAGACGTTAGGGAACACAATGAGCGAAGGAGGAAGAAAGATGCCTCAGGCATGTAGCTCTCTGACTCTTCCCCACCGAGCCTGCAGAAAGAGCCTTCCTATTCCTAGCTCTCTCCCGAATGGATACATTTGCATGGAAAGCCCAGAACTCATTTCAGTTAGCCAGAGGGTAAACAGAGGCCAGTGAGAGGGGCACACCCCTTCATTTCACTAGGCTTCTGGGGCTTCTGGGAGGAAAAAAGGCATCAGTATTCCAGCAAGATCATCGTCACCAAGGCCACCAACACTAGGGGATTACAGAGCATGCTGTGACACTCTCCAGGGCCTGGTTGGCCAGGCTTATGTTGAAGAGCACATATCCTAACCCTAAGCTACCTGGGTGGCTGCACAATAGAGGCTGCACCGGACATAGGGCTGTGCCCGTAAGGGCTGTGGTCGCGTTTGGGAGCATTCGCAGGGCGCAGACCTCTGCCCGTTTCCGACCAGGATGAGGCCCTCATTCTCAGTGGTGGAGCCAGCCACTCCAAAATTGAGGGTGTTAAAGGCAGAAAGCAGCCCTCTCACCCCCAGGACAAAGAGTGGGAAATGCTTGTTGCATCAAGAGTCTTTCAAATCTTTCACTTTTGAGAGCAGAGTGTTTACATTTAGGAATCATGAACAAGCAGCAATAAGAATGCATACAGTAGCACGGGCCAGAAGACTGCCCAGCGCATATCAGTACACCCCAATGACAAAGTCAAAGATTTAACTGACCTGCTTAGCTATTAGTGGCTGACACCTCACTATGATTATCATCTCTCCGTGAGGCAAAACATCCTCTGAATTGGGTTGAAAGATAGATATAATATGCCAAAGGAAGGCAACATGGAAATTCAGTTTCCTGCTCTCAGAGGAAGGAGGGTCGACAGCCCAATGTGTTAATGCACCTACTGCACCCTCCTATGTGTAGCCTGCAGGCGACACATTCAGTTGCTGGTGAGGTGCTGATACAGGTTTGCTCGCTATGCAGGGGCTGGTGGTCACCCCGCAGCACCTCGAGAAAGTGTCCTGTTTGAGTCCCAGGGCAATTATTGTATCAACCATGACCCGTAGAAAACACCTTTTCCCCTCGTTTTTTTCCAGTCAATTGGGGCCAGAGAGACAAACTTTTGTATGGGCGTTACCTAGGCCAGAGTGCAGAAAACAAAGGCACAACTGCTAGTAGGGATGCAGGTATTGAAGGGGCATTAGCTGTTGGCTGACCGCTCAGGGCAATGCATACCCATTTTCAATTAAAAAATATATTTTTTTAAATTTAAAGAAACATGCCCAGGAGACTGAGGACATTGGATTAGAACTCAGGTCTCCAGCATGCCAAGACCAAGTACTTACCACTTGAGCCACTGGTGGCTGTGCTCCTGAGGGTAGCTTTTGGGCGTATATATCTTTCTTCTGCATGCCCCCCCTTCCCCCCAGCATACCCATTTCAATTGTGAAACATGTTCACTGGAGCCAAGGAGGATAGAACATCTGGCCCCCTGCTCCACCAAACACCAGCTAACTGCAGTGGCCTAGAGGTTAAGTGCTTGCATTACAGCGCTGGGGGCATGGGTTCGAGTACTGCTTTCGGCACAGAAACGGAGTAGTTGGGGGGGACCTACAGTCCTTCTAAAAGGTTCAGTGGTTATGTAATGAGTTAGGGAGGGTGGAAGAAAGCAGAGAGGCAGGACTGTGGAGGTGGGGGAGAGGAAGTGCAGAGTAAATAAAGGGAAGGTAGGGCTGGATGAAGGGGTCTCTGTGGAGAAGAGGAAGGGGCTGGGGGGGTAGGAGGAGAGAAGCATGGGGATGCAGGATAAAGTGGGCCCCGGGGTAGTGTGAGGGGGGGTAATAGGGCCCTGAATAGTGGAGGGGGGGAGTGTGTAAAAAGGAGGGTCCTAATGTGGTGAAAGGGGCCATTGAGGAGGGGGAAAAAAGGGTGCGAGGAGGATGGAATGGACCCCACAATGGGCTGACATTTTTTTCCTCATCCGGCACAACCCTTTAGCCTAACCTCCTTTGTACCCTGCACTTCCTGGCCTCCTCTATGCTTTCTTCCTCCCTTCCTTCACCAAGGAACCTACGCCATGCCCTTCTAGGGCGACCCCGCCTCCTCTCCACAGGGACCCCTGCATCCACCCTCCCTCTCCCTTTTGCCTGCCCTACCTCCTCCTTTAGCCTGCACTCCCTCAGTCCCACTTCTCTGCTATGTTCCACAGCAACTGTACAAGGAGATTACCCCACTATCCCGTTTAAGTGCCGAAAGCAGGACTCGAACCCAGGCCCCCCAGCGCTGTAACGCAAGCACTTAACCTCTAGGCCACTGCAGTTAGCTGGTATTTGGTGGAGCTGGGGGGCCAGATGTTCTATCCCCATTTTCTTCAGTGAACATGTTTCACAATGCAAATGGATATGCTCACAGGGGCATGCAGAAGAAAGATATATTCGCCCAAAAGCAACTTTCAGAAGCACAGCCGTTCGAATCCAATGTCTGGAATCTGCAGGGTGTTTTTTTTATTTTGTTTTAAAAGGGCATGTTTTTATTTTTTTAAAACCTTTATTTATTTATTTTTAAATGGCTATGAATTGCCCTGTGCAATCAGCCAACAGCTAATGCCCCTTCAATACCTGCATTCATACTAACAATTGTGCCTTTGTTTTCTGCACTCTGGCCTTGGTAACGGCCATAGAAAAGCTTGTTTCTCTGGCCCCAACTGACTGGAAAAAACGAGGGGAAAAGTGTAACCTCAGCAGCGCTGTGTGGGTATTTACAGATAATTTTCTCAGTGCAGTGGGCCCAACTACATTAGCATCAGGCCCCATTTGCTAGACAATCCTGGCTACACCTCTGGTGCTTCCTGACTCAACAACCCAATCACCCCTTCAGCCCTTCTTGCTCTGCTCGTCTCACAGCACCTCCCATAAGTGAGGAATGCATCTTTTGTTGGTAGATTTCCTTCATGAGGCTTAGCTAGGCCTGCATTCCTTTTCAAAGGGCCATAGAAGAGAGCAAAAAAGGAGAAGGCATAATAGAGCGGGAAGTAGGTGGAAGACGAGGGGTTAGGAGGGTTGGCAGTAAAGGAAACAGGGCCTGGCCTGGCAGAGAGTAAGACGTTAGGGAACACAATGAGCGAAGGAGGAAGAAAGATGCCTCAGGCATGTAGCTCTCTGACTCTTCCCCACCGAGCCTGCAGAAAGAGCCTTCCTATTCCTAGCTCTCTCCCGAATGGATACATTTGCATGGAAAGCCCAGAACTCATTTCAGTTAGCCAGAGGGTAAACAGAGGCCAGTGAGAGAGGCACACCCCTTCATTTCACTAGGCTTCTGGGGCTTCTGGGAGGAAAAAAGGCATCAGTATTCCAGCAAGATCATCGTCACCAAGGCCACCAACACTAGGGGATTACAGAGCATGCTGTGACACTCTCCAGGGCCTGGTTGGCCAGGCTTATGTTGAAGAGCACATATCCTAACCCTAAGCTACCTGGGTGGCTGCACAATAGAGGCTGCACCGGACATAGGGCTGTGCCCGTAAGGGCTGTGGTCGCGTTTGGGAGCATTCGCAGGGCGCAGACCTCTGCCCGTTTCCGACCAGGATGAGGCCCTCATTCTCAGTGGTGGAGCCAGCCACTCCAAAATTGAGGGTGTTAAAGGCAGAAAGCAGCCCTCTCACCCCCAGGACAAAGAGTGGGAAATGCTTGT
This sequence comes from Ambystoma mexicanum, assembly GCF_040938575.1. Lineage (NCBI taxonomy): Eukaryota > Metazoa > Chordata > Amphibia > Caudata > Ambystomatidae > Ambystoma > Ambystoma mexicanum. Next base: position 689,978,889 of record NC_090924.1, on the reverse strand, counting down.
TGCATCAAGAGTCTTTCAAATCTTTCACTTTTGAGAGCAGAGTGTTTACATTTAGGAATCATGAACAAGCAGCAATAAGAATGCATACAGTAGCACGGGCCAGAAGACTGCCCAGCGCATATCAGTACACCCCAATGACAAAGTCAAAGATTTAACTGACCTGCTTAGCTATTAGTGGCTGACACCTCACTATGATTATCATCTCTCCGTGAGGCAAAACATCCTCTGAATTGGGTTGAAAGATAGATATAATATGCCAAAGGAAGGCAACATGGAAATTCAGTTTCCTGCTCTCAGAGGAAGGAGGGTCGACAGCCCAATGTGTTAATGCACCTACTGCACCCTCCTATGTGTAGCCTGCAGGCGACACATTCAGTTGCTGGTGAGGTGCTGATACAGGTTTGCTCGCTATGCAGGGGCTGGTGGTCACCCCGCAGCACCTCGAGAAAGTGTCCTGTTTGAGTCCCAGGGCAATTATTGTATCAACCATGACCCGTAGAAAACACCTTTTCCCCTCGTTTTTTTCCAGTCAATTGGGGCCAGAGAGACAAACTTTTGTATGGGCGTTACCTAGGCCAGAGTGCAGAAAACAAAGGCACAACTGCTAGTAGGGATGCAGGTATTGAAGGGGCATTAGCTGTTGGCTGACCGCTCAGGGCAATGCATACCCATTTTCAATTAAAAAATATATTTTTTTAAATTTAAAGAAACATGCCCAGGAGACTGAGGACATTGGATTAGAACTCAGGTCTCCAGCATGCCAAGACCAAGTACTTACCACTTGAGCCACTGGTGGCTGTGCTCCTGAGGGTAGCTTTTGGGCGTATATATCTTTCTTCTGCATGCCCCCCCTTCGCCCCAGCATACCCATTTCAATTGTGAAACATGTTCACTGGAGTCAAGGAGGATAGAACATCTGGCCCCCTGCTCCACCAAACACCAGCTAACTGCAGTGGCCTAGAGGTTAAGTGCTTGCATTACAGCGCTGGGGGCATGGGTTCGAGTACTGCTTTCGGCACAGAAACGGAGTAGTTGGGGGGGACCTACAGTCCTTCTAAAAGGTTCAGTGGTTATGTAATGAGTTAGGGAGGGTGGAAGAAAGCAGAGAGGCAGGACTGTGGAGGTGGGGGAGAGGAAGTGCAGAGTAAATAAAGGGAAGGTAGGGCTGGATGAAGGGGTCTCTGTGGAGAAGAGGAAGGGGCTGGGGGGGTAGGAGGAGAGAAGCATGGGGATGCAGGATAAAGTGGGCCCCTGGGTAGTGTGAGGGGGGTAATAGGGCCCTGAATAGTGGAGGGGGGGGAGTGTGTAAAAAGGAGGGTCCTAATGTGGTGAAAGGGGCCATTGAGGAGGGGGAAAAAAGGGTGCGAGGAGGATGGAATGGACCCCACAATGGGCTGACATTTTTTTCCTCATCCGGCACAACCCTTTAGCCTAACCTCCTTTGTACCCTGCACTTCCTGGCCTCCTCTATGCTTTCTTCCTCCCTTCCTTCACCAAGGAACCTACGCCATGCCCTTCTAGGGCGACCCTGCCTCCTCTCCACAGGGACCCCTGCATCCACCCTCCCTCTCCCTTTTGCCTGCCCTACCTCCTCCTTTAGCCTGCACTCCCTCAGTCCCACTTCTCTGCTATGTTCCACAGCAACTGTACAAGGAGATTACCCCACTATCCCGTTTAAGTGCCGAAAGCAGGACTCGAACCCAGGCCCCCCAGCGCTGTAACGCAAGCACTTAACCTCTAGGCCACTGCAGTTAGCTGGTATTTGGTGGAGCTGGGGGGCCAGATGTTCTATCCCCATTTTCTTCAGTGAACATGTTTCACAATGCAAATGGATATGCTCACAGGGGCATGCAGAAGAAAGATATATTCGCCCAAAAGCAACTTTCAGAAGCACAGCCGTTCGAATCCAATGTCTGGAATCTGCAGGGTGTTTTTTTTATTTTGTTTTAAAAGGGCATGTTTTTATTTTTTTAAAACCTTTATTTATTTATTTTTAAATGGCTATGAATTGCCCTGTGCAATCAGCCAACAGCTAATGCCCCTTCAATACCTGCATTCATACTAACAATTGTGCCTTTGTTTTCTGCACTCTGGCCTTGGTAACGGCCATAGAAAAGCTTGTTTCTCTGGCCCCAACTGACTGGAAAAAACGAGGGGAAAAGTGTAACCTCAGCAGCGCTGTGTGGGTATTTACAGATAATTTTCTCAGTGCAGTGGGCCCAACTACATTAGCATCAGGCCCCATTTGCTAGACAATCCTGGCTACACCTCTGGTGCTTCCTGACTCAACAACCCAATCACCCCTTCAGCCCTTCTTGCTCTGCTCGTCTCACAGCACCTCCCATAAGTGAGGAATGCATCTTTTGTTGGTAGATTTCCTTCATGAGGCTTAGCTAGGCCTGCATTCCTTTTCAAAGGGCCATAGAAGAGAGCAAAAAAGGAGAAGGCATAATAGAGCGGGAAGTAGGTGGAAGACGAGGGGTTAGGAGGGTTGGCAGTAAAGGAAACAGGGCCTGGCCTGGCAGAGAGTAAGACGTTAGGGAACACAATGAGCGAAGGAGGAAGAAAGATGCCTCAGGCATGTAGCTCTCTGACTCTTCCCCACCGAGCCTGCAGAAAGAGCCTTCCTCTTCCTAGCTCTCTCCCGAATGGATACATTTGCATGGAAAGCCCAGAACTCATTTCAGTTAGCCAGAGGGTAAACAGAGGCCAGTGAGAGGGGCACACCCCTTCATTTCACTAGGCTTCTGGGGCTTCTGGGAGGAAAAAAGGCATCAGTATTCCAGCAAGATCATCGTCACCAAGGCCACCAACACTAGGGGATTACAGAGCATGCTGTGACACTCTCCAGGGCCTGGTTGGCCAGGCTTATGTTGAAGAGCACATATCCTAACCCTAAGCTACCTGGGTGGCTGCACAATAGAGGCTGCACCGGACATAGGGCTGTGCCCGTAAGGGCTGTGGTCGCGTTTGGGAGCATTCGCAGGGCGCAGACCTCTGCCCGTTTCCGACCAGGATGAGGCCCTCATTCTCAGTGGTGGAGCCAGCCACTCCAAAATTGAGGGTGTTAAAGGCAGAAAGCAGCCCTCTCACCCCCAGGACAAAGAGTGGGAAATGCTTGTTGCATCAAGAGTCTTTCAAATCTTTCACTTTTGAGAGCAGAGTGTTTACATTTAGGAATCATGAACAAGCAGCAATAAGAATGCATACAGTAGCACGGGCCAGAAGACTGCCCAGCGCATATCAGTACACCCCAATGACAAAGTCAAAGATTTAACTGACCTGCTTAGCTATTAGTGGCTGACACCTCACTATGATTATCATCTCTCCGTGAGGCAAAACATCCTCTGAATTGGGTTGAAAGATAGATATAATATGCCAAAGGAAGGCAACATGGAAATTCAGTTTCCTGCTCTCAGAGGAAGGAGGGTCGACAGCCCAATGTGTTAATGCACCTACTGCACCCTCCTATGTGTAGCCTGCAGGCGACACATTCAGTTGCTGGTGAGGTGCTGATACAGGTTTGCTCGCTATGCAGGGGCTGGTGGTCACCCCGCAGCACCTCGAGAAAGTGTCCTGTTTGAGTCCCAGGGCAATTATTGTATCAACCATGACCCGTAGAAAACACCTTTTCCCCTCGTTTTTTTCCAGTCAATTGGGGCCAGAGAGACAAACTTTTGTATGGGCGTTACCTAGGCCAGAGTGCAGAAAACAAAGGCACAACTGCTAGTAGGGATGCAGGTATTGAAGGGGCATTAGCTGTTGGCTGACCGCTCAGGGCAATGCATACCCATTTTCAATTAAAAAATATATTTTTTTAAATTTAAAGAAACATGCCCAGGAGACTGAGGACATTGGATTAGAACTCAGGTCTCCAGCATGCCAAGACCAAGTACTTACCACTTGAGCCACTGGTGGCTGTGCTCCTGAGGGTAGCTTTTGGGCGTATATATCTTTCTTCTGCATGCCCCCCCTTCCCCCCAGCATACCCATTTCAATTGTGAAACATGTTCACTGGAGCCAAGGAGGATAGAACATCTGGCCCCCTGCTCCACCAAACACCAGCTAACTGCAGTGGCCTAGAGGTTAAGTGCTTGCATTACAGCGCTGGGGGCATGGGTTCGAGTACTGCTTTCGGCACAGAAACGGAGTAAATGGGGGGGACCTACAGTCCTTCTAAAAGGTTCAGTGGTTATGTAATGAGTTAGGGAGGGTGGAAGAAAGCAGAGAGGCAGGACTGTGGAGGTGGGGGAGAGGAAGTGCAGAGTAAATAAAGGGAAGGTAGGGCTGGATGAAGGGGTCTCTGTGGAGAAGAGGAAGGGGCTGGGGGGGGGTAGGAGGAGAGAAGCATGGGGATGCAGGATAAAGTGGGCCCCGGGGTAGTGTGAGGGGGGTAATAGGGCCCTGAATAGTGGAGGGGGGGGAGTGTGTAAAAAGGAGGGTCCTAATGTGGTGAAAGGGGCCATTGAGGAGGGGGAAAAAAGGGTGCGAGGAGGATGGAATGGACCCCACAATGGGCTGACATTTTTTTTCCTCATCCGGCACAACCCTTTAGCCTAACCTCCTTTGTACCCTGCACTTCCTGGCCTCCTCTATGCTTTCTTCCTCCCTTCCTTCACCAAGGAACCTACGCCATGCCCTTCTAGGGCGACCCCGCCTCCTCTCCACAGGGACCCCTGCATCCACCCTCCCTCTCCCTTTTGCCTGCCCTACCTCCTCCTTTAGCCTGCACTCCCTCAGTCCCACTTCTCTGCTATGTTCCACAGCAACTGTACAAGGAGATTACCCCACTATCCCGTTTAAGTGCCGAAAGCAGGACTCGAACCCAGGCCCCCCAGCGCTGTAACGCAAGCACTTAACCTCTAGGCCACTGCAGTTAGCTGGTATTTGGTGGAGCTGGGGGGCCAGATGTTCTATCCCCATTTTCTTCAGTGAACATGTTTCACAATGCAAATGGATATGCTCACAGGGGCATGCAGAAGAAAGATATATTCGCCCAAAAGCAACTTTCAGAAGCACAGCCGTTCGAATCCAATGTCTGGAATCTGCAGGGTGTTTTTTTTATTTTGTTTTAAAAGGGCATGTTTTTATTTTTTTAAAACCTTTATTTATTTATTTTTAAATGGCTATGAATTGCCCTGTGCAATCAGCCAACAGCTAATGCCCCTTCAATACCTGCATTCATACTAACAATTGTGCCTTTGTTTTCTGCACTCTGGCCTTGGTAACGGCCATAGAAAAGCTTGTTTCTCTGGCCCCAACTGACTGGAAAAAATGAGGGGAAAAGTGTAACCTCAGCAGCGCTGTGTGGGTATTTAGTGATAATTTTCTCAGTGCAGTGGGCCCAACTACATTAGCATCAGGCCCCATTTGCTAGACAATCCTGGCTACACCTCTGGTGCTTCCTGACTCAACAACCCAATCACCCCTTCAGCCCTTCATGCTCTGCTCGTCTCACAGCACCTCCCATAAGTGAGGAATGCATCTTTTGTTGGTAGATTTCCTTCATGAGGCTTAGCTAGGCCTGCATTCCTTTTCAAAGGGCCATAGAAGAGAGCAAAAAAGGAGAAGGCATAATAGAGCGGGAAGTAGGTGGAAGACGAGGGGTTAGGAGGGTTGGCAGTAAAGGAAACAGGGCCTGGCCTGGCAGAGAGTAAGACGTTAGGGAACACAATGAGCGAAGGAGGAAGAAAGATGCCTCAGGCATGTAGCTCTCTGACTCTTCCCCACCGAGCCTGCAGAAAGAGCCTTCCTCTTCCTAGCTCTCTCCCGAATGGATACATTTGCATGGAAAGCCCAGAACTCATTTCAGTTAGCCAGAGGGTAAACAGAGGCCAGTGAGAGGGGCACACCCCTTCATTTCACTAGGCTTCTGGGGCTTCTGGGAGGAAAAAAGGCATCAGTATTCCAGCAAGATCATCGTCACCAAGGCCACCAACACTAGGGGATTACAGAGCATGCTGTGACACTCTCCAGGGCCTGGTTGGCCAGGCTTATGTTGAAGAGCACATATCCTAACCCTAAGCTACCTGGGTGGCTGCACAATAGAGGCTGCACCGGACATAGGGCTGTGCCCGTAAGGGCTGTGGTCGCGTTTGGGAGCGTTAGGGACGCGTGGAGGACGCAGGGCGCAGACCTCTGCCCGTTTCCGACCAGGATGAGGCCCTCATTCTCAGTGGTGGAGCCAGCCACTCCAAAATTGAGGGTGTTAAAGGCAGAAAGCAGCCCTCTCACCCCCAGGACAAAGAGTGGGAAATGCTTGTTGCATCAAGAGTCTTTCAAATCTTTCACTTTTGAGAGCAGAGTGTTTACATTTTGGAATCATGAACAAGCAGCAATAAGAATGCATACAGTAGCACGGGCCAGAAGACTGCCCAGCGCATATCAGTACACCCCAATGACAAAGTCAAATATTTAACTGACCTGCTTAGCTATTAGTGGCTGACACCTCACTATGATTATCATCTCTCCGTGAGGCAAAACATCCTCTGAATTGGGTTGAAAGATAGATATAATATGCCAAAGGAAGGCAACATGGAAATTCAGTTTCCTGCTCTCAGAGGAAGGAGGGTCGACAGCCCAATGTGTTAATGCACCTACTGCACCCTCCTATGTGTAGCCTGCAGGCGACACATTCAGTTGCTGGTGAGGTGCTGATACAGGTTTGCTCGCTATGCAGGGGCTGGTGGTCACCCTGCAGCACCTCGAGAAAGTGTCCTGTTTGAGTCCCAGGGCAATTATTGTATCAACCATGACCCGTAGAAAACACCTTTTCCCCTCGTTTTTTTCCAGTCAATTGGGGCCAGAGAGACAAACTTTTGTATGGGCGTTACCTAGGCCAGAGTGCAGAAAACAAAGGCACAACTGCTAGTAGGGATGCAGGTATTGAAGGGGCATTAGCTGTTGGCTGACCGCTCAGGGCAATGCATACCCATTTTCAATTAAAAAATATATTTTTTTAAATTTAAAGAAACATGCCCAGGAGACTGAGGACATTGGATTAGAACTCAGGTCTCCAGCATGCCAAGACCAAGTACTTACCACTTGAGCCACTGGTGGCTGTGCTCCTGAGGGTAGCTTTTGGGCGTATATATCTTTCTTCTGCATGCCCCCCCTTCCCCCCAGCATACCCATTTCAATTGTGAAACATGTTCACTGGAGTCAAGGAGGATAGAACATCTGGCCCCCTGCTCCACCAAACACCAGCTAACTGCAGTGGCCTAGAGGTTAAGTGCTTGCATTACAGCGCTGGGGGCATGGGTTCGAGTACTGCTTTCGGCACAGAAACGGAGTAGTTGGGGGGGACCTACAGTCCTTCTAAAAGGTTCAGTGGTTATGTAATGAGTTAGGGAGGGTGGAAGAAAGCAGAGAGGCAGGACTGTGGAGGTGGGGGAGAGGAAGTGCAGAGTAAATAAAGGGAAGGTAGGGCTGGATGAAGGGGTCTCTGTGGAGAAGAGGAAGGGGCTGGGGGGGTAGGAGGAGAGAAGCATGGGGATGCAGGATAAAGTGGGCCCCTGGGTAGTGTGAGGGGGGGTAATAGGGCCCTGAATAGTGGAGGGGGGGGAGTGTGTAAAAAGGAGGGTCCTAATGTGGTGAAAGGGGCCATTGAGGAGGGGGAAAAAAGGGTGCGAGGAGGATGGAATGGACCCCACAATGGGCTGACATTTTTTTCCTCATCCGGCACAACCCTTTAGCCTAACCTCCTTTGTACCCTGCACTTCCTGGCCTCCTCTATGCTTTCTTCCTCCCTTCCTTCACCAAGGAACCTACGCCATGCCCTTCTAGGGCGACCCCGCCTCCTCTCCACAGGGACCCCTGCATCCACCCTCCCTCTCCCTTTTGCCTGCCCTACCTCCTCCTTTAGCCTGCACTCCCTCAGTCCCACTTCTCTGCTATGTTCCACAGCAACTGTACAAGGAGATTACCCCACTATCCCGTTTAAGTGCCGAAAGCAGGACTCGAACCCAGGCCCCCCAGCGCTGTAACGCAAGCACTTAACCTCTAGGCCACTGCAGTTAGCTGGTATTTGGTGGAGCTGGGGGGCCAGATGTTCTATCCCCATTTTCTTCAGTGAACATGTTTCACAATGCAAATGGATATGCTCACAGGGGCATGCAGAAGAAAGATATATTCGCCCAAAAGCAACTTTCAGAAGCACAGCCGTTCGAATCCAATGTCTGGAATCTGCAGGGTGTTTTTTTTATTTTGTTTTAAAAGGGCATGTTTTTATTTTTTTAAAACCTTTATTTATTTATTTTTAAATGGCTATGAATTGCCCTGTGCAATCAGCCAACAGCTAATGCCCCTTCAATACCTGCATTCATACTAACAATTGTGCCTTTGTTTTCTGCACTCTGGCCTTGGTAACGGCCATAGAAAAGCTTGTTTCTCTGGCCCCAACTGACTGGAAAAAACGAGGGGAAAAGTGTAACCTCAGCAGCGCTGTGTGGGTATTTACAGATAATTTTCTCAGTGCAGTGGGCCCAACTACATTAGCATCAGGCCCCATTTGCTAGACAATCCTGGCTACACCTCTGGTGCTTCCTGACTCAACAACCCAATCACCCCTTCAGCCCTTCTTGCTCTGCTCGTCTCACAGCACCTCCCATAAGTGAGGAATGCATCTTTTGTTGGTAGATTTCCTTCATGAGGCTTAGCTAGGCCTGCATTCCTTTTCAAAGGGCCATAGAAGAGAGCAAAAAAGGAGAAGGCATAATAGAGCGGGAAGTAGGTGGAAGACGAGGGGTTAGGAGGGTTGGCAGTAAAGGAAACAGGGCCTGGCCTGGCAGAGAGTAAGACGTTAGGGAACACAATGAGCGAAGGAGGAAGAAAGATGCCTCAGGCATGTAGCTCTCTGACTCTTCCCCACCGAGCCTGCAGAAAGAGCCTTCCTCTTCCTAGCTCTCTCCCGAATGGATACATTTGCATGGAAAGCCCAGAACTCATTTCAGTTAGCCAGAGGGTAAACAGAGGCCAGTGAGAGGGGCACACCCCTTCATTTCACTAGGCTTCTGGGGCTTCTGGGAGGAAAAAAGGCATCAGTATTCCAGCAAGATCATCGTCACCAAGGCCACCAACACTAGGGGATTACAGAGCATGCTGTGACACTCTCCAGGGCCTGGTTGGCCAGGCTTATGTTGAAGAGCACATATCCTAACCCTAAGCTACCTGGGTGGCTGCACAATAGAGGCTGCACCGGACATAGGGCTGTGCCCGTAAGGGCTGTGGTCGCGTTTGGGAGCGTTAGGGACGCGTGGAGGACGCAGGGCGCAGACCTCTGCCCGTTTCCGACCAGGATGAGGCCCTCATTCTCAGTGGTGGAGCCAGCCACTCCAAAATTGAGGGTGTTAAAGGCAGAAAGCAGCCCTCTCACCCCCAGGACAAAGAGTGGGAAATGCTTGTTGCATCAAGAGTCTTTCAAATCTTTCACTTTTGAGAGCAGAGTGTTTACATTTAGGAATCATGAACAAGCAGCAATAAGAATGCATACAGTAGCACGGGCCAGAAGACTGCCCAGCGCATATCAGTACACCCCAATGACAAAGTCAAAGATTTAACTGACCTGCTTAGCTATTAGTGGCTGACACCTCACTATGATTATCATCTCTCCGTGAGGCAAAACATCCTCTGAATTGGGTTGAAAGATAGATATAATATGCCAAAGGAAGGCAACATGGAAATTCAGTTTCCTGCTCTCAGAGGAAGGAGGGTCGACAGCCCAATGTGTTAATGCACCTACTGCACCCTCCTATGTGTAGCCTGCAGGCGACACATTCAGTTGCTGGTGAGGTGCTGATACAGGTTTGCTCGCTATGCAGGGGCTGGTGGTCACCCCGCAGCACCTCGAGAAAGTGTCCTGTTTGAGTCCCAGGGCAATTATTGTATCAACCATGACCCGTAGAAAACACCTTTTCCCCTCGTTTTTTTCCAGTCAATTGGGGCCAGAGAGACAAACTTTTGTATGGGCGTTACCTAGGCCAGAGTGCAGAAAACAAAGGCACAACTGCTAGTAGGGATGCAGGTATTGAAGGGGCATTAGCTGTTGGCTGACCGCTCAGGGCAATGCATACCCATTTTCAATTAAAAAATATATTTTTTTAAATTTAAAGAAACATGCCCAGGAGACTGAGGACATTGGATTAGAACTCAGGTCTCCAGCATGCCAAGACCAAGTACTTACCACTTGAGCCACTGGTGGCTGTGCTCCTGAGGGTAGCTTTTGGGCGTATATATCTTTCTTCTGCATGCCCCCCCTTCCCCCCAGCATACCCATTTCAATTGTGAAACATGTTCACTGGAGCCAAGGAGGATAGAACATCTGGCCCCCTGCTCCACCAAACACCAGCTAACTGCAGTGGCCTAGAGGTTAAGTGCTTGCATTACAGCGCTGGGGGCATGGGTTCGAGTACTGCTTTCGGCACAGAAACGGAGTAGTTGGGGGGGACCTACAGTCCTTCTAAAAGGTTCAGTGGTTATGTAATGAGTTAGGGAGGGTGGAAGAAAGCAGAGAGGCAGGACTGTGGAGGTGGGGGAGAGGAAGTGCAGAGTAAATAAAGGGAAGGTAGGGCTGGATGAAGGGGTCTCTGTGGAGAAGAGGAAGGGGCTGGGGGGGGTAGGAGGAGAGAAGCATGGGGATGCAGGATAAAGTGGGCCCCGGGGTAGTGTGAGGGGGGTAATAGGGCCCTGAATAGTGGAGGGGGGGGGAGTGTGTAAAAAGGAGGGTCCTAATGTGGTGAAAGGGGCCATTGAGGAGGGGGAAAAAAGGGTGCGAGGAGGATGGAATGGACCCCACAATGGGCTGACATTTTTTTTCCTCATCCGGCACAACCCTTTAGCCTAACCTCCTTTGTACCCTGCACTTCCTGGCCTCCTCTATGCTTTCTTCCTCCCTTCCTTCACCAAGGAACCTACGCCATGCCCTTCTAGGGCGACCCCGCCTCCTCTCCACAGGGACCCCTGCATCCACCCTCCCTCTCCCTTTTGCCTGCCCTACCTCCTCCTTTAGCCTGCACTCCCTCAGTCCCACTTCTCTGCTATGTTCCACAGCAACTGTACAAGGAGATTACCCCACTATCCCGTTTAAGTGCCGAAAGCAGGACTCGAACCCAGGCCCCCCAGCGCTGTAACGCAAGCACTTAACCTCTAGGCCACTGCAGTTAGCTGGTATTTGGTGGAGCTGGGGGGCCAGATGTTCTATCCCCATTTTCTTCAGTGAACATGTTTCACAATGCAAATGGATATGCTCACAGGGGCATGCAGAAGAAAGATATATTCGCCCAAAAGCAACTTTCAGAAGCACAGCCGTTCGAATCCAATGTCTGGAATCTGCAGGGTGTTTTTTTTATTTTGTTTTAAAAGGGCATGTTTTTATTTTTTTAAAACCTTTATTTATTTATTTTTAAATGGCTATGAATTGCCCTGTGCAATCAGCCAACAGCTAATGCCCCTTCAATACCTGCATTCATACTAACAATTGTGCCTTTGTTTTCTGCACTCTGGCCTTGGTAACGGCCATAGAAAAGCTTGTTTCTCTGGCCCCAACTGACTGGAAAAAATGAGGGGAAAAGTGTAACCTCAGCAGCGCTGTGTGGGTATTTACAGATAATTTTCTCAGTGCAGTGGGCCCAACTACATTAGCATCAGGCCCCATTTGCTAGACAATCCTGGCTACACCTCTGGTGCTTCCTGACTCAACAACCCAATCACCCCTTCAGCCCTTCATGCTCTGCTCGTCTCACAGCACCTCCCATAAGTGAGGAATGCATCTTTTGTTGGTAGATTTCCTTCATGAGGCTTAGCTAGGCCTGCATTCCTTTTCAAAGGGCCATAGAAGAGAGCAAAAAAGGAGAAGGCATAATAGAGCGGGAAGTAGGTGGAAGACGAGGGGTTAGGAGGGTTGGCAGTAAAGGAAACAGGGCCTGGCCTGGCAGAGAGTAAGACGTTAGGGAACACAATGAGCGAAGGAGGAAGAAAGATGCCTCAGGCATGTAGCTCTCTGACTCTTCCCCACCGAGCCTGCAGAAAGAGCCTTCCTCTTCCTAGCTCTCTCCCGAATGGATACATTTGCATGGAAAGCCCAGAACTCATTTCAGTTAGCCAGAGGGTAAACAGAGGCCAGTGAGAGGGGCACACCCCTTCATTTCACTAGGCTTCTGGGGCTTCTGGGAGGAAAAAAGGCATCAGTATTCCAGCAAGATCATCGTCACCAAGGCCACCAACACTAGGGGATTACAGAGCATGCTGTGACACTCTCCAGGGCCTGGTTGGCCAGGCTTATGTTGAAGAGCACATATCCTAACCCTAAGCTACCTGGGTGGCTGCACAATAGAGGCTGCACCGGACATAGGGCTGTGCCCGTAAGGGCTGTGGTCGCGTTTGGGAGCGTTAGGGACGCGTGGAGGACGCAGGGCGCAGACCTCTGCCCGTTTCCGACCAGGATGAGGCCCTCATTCTCAGTGGTGGAGCCAGCCACTCCAAAATTGAGGGTGTTAAAGGCAGAAAGCAGCCCTCTCACCCCCAGGACAAAGAGTGGGAAATGCTTGTTGCATCAAGAGTCTTTCAAATCTTTCACTTTTGAGAGCAGAGTGTTTACATTTTGGAATCATGAACAAGCAGCAATAAGAATGCATACAGTAGCACGGGCCAGAAGACTGCCCAGCGCATATCAGTACACCCCAATGACAAAGTCAAAGATTTAACTGACCTGCTTAGCTATTAGTGGCTGACACCTCACTATGATTATCATCTCTCCGTGAGGCAAAACATCCTCTGAATTGGGTTGAAAGATAGATATAATATGCCAAAGGAAGGCAACATGGAAATTCAGTTTCCTGCTCTCAGAGGAAGGAGGGTCGACAGCCCAATGTGTTAATGCACCTACTGCACCCTCCTATGTGTAGCCTGCAGGCGACACATTCAGTTGCTGGTGAGGTGCTGATACAGGTTTGCTCGCTATGCAGGGGCTGGTGGTCACCCCGCAGCACCTCGAGAAAGTGTCCTGTTTGAGTCCCAGGGCAATTATTGTATCAACCATGACCCGTAGAAAACACCTTTTCCCCTCGTTTTTTTCCAGTCAATTGGGGCCAGAGAGACAAACTTTTGTATGGGCGTTACCTAGGCCAGAGTGCAGAAAACAAAGGCACAACTGCTAGTAGGGATGCAGGTATTGAAGGGTCATTAGCTGTTGGCTGACCGCTCAGGGCAATGCATACCCATTTTCAATTAAAAAATATATTTTTTTAAATTTAAAGAAACATGCCCAGGAGACTGAGGACATTGGATTAGAACTCAGGTCTCCAGCATGCCAAGACCAAGTACTTACCACTTGAGCCACTGGTGGCTGTGCTCCTGAGGGTAGCTTTTGGGCGTATATATCTTTCTTCTGCATGCCCCCCCTTCCCCCCAGCATACCCATTTCAATTGTGAAACATGTTCACTGGAGCCAAGGAGGATAGAACATCTGGCCCCCTGCTCCACCAAACACCAGCTAACTGCAGTGGCCTAGAGGTTAAGTGCTTGCATTACAGCGCTGGGGGCATGGGTTCGAGTACTGCTTTCGGCACAGAAACGGAGTAGTTGGGGGGGACCTACAGTCCTTCTAAAAGGTTCAGTGGTTATGTAATGAGTTAGGGAGGGTGGAAGAAAGCAGAGAGGCAGGACTGTGGAGGTGGGGGAGAGGAAGTGCAGAGTAAATAAAGGGAAGGTAGGGCTGGATGAAGGGGTCTCTGTGGAGAAGAGGAAGGGGCTGGGGGGGGGTAGGAGGAGAGAAGCATGGGGATGCAGGATAAAGTGGGCCCCGGGGTAGTGTGAGGGGGGTAATAGGGCCCTGAATAGTGGAGGGGGGGGGAGTGTGTAAAAAGGAGGGTCCTAATGTGGTGAAAGGGGCCATTGAGGAGGGGGAAAAAAGGGTGCGAGGAGGATGGAATGGACCCCACAATGGGCTGACATTTTTTTTCCTCATCCGGCACAACCCTTTAGCCTAACCTCCTTTGTACCCTGCACTTCCTGGCCTCCTCTATGCTTTCTTCCTCCCTTCCTTCACCAAGGAACCTACGCCATGCCCTTCTAGGGCGACCCCGCCTCCTCTCCACAGGGACCCCTGCATCCACCCTCCCTCTCCCTTTTGCCTGCCCTACCTCCTCCTTTAGCCTGCACTCCCTCAGTCCCACTTCTCTGCTATGTTCCACAGCAACTGTACAAGGAGATTACCCCACTATCCCGTTTAAGTGCCGAAAGCAGGACTCGAACCCAGGCCCCCCAGCGCTGTAACGCAAGCACTTAACCTCTAGGCCACTGCAGTTAGCTGGTATTTGGTGGAGCTGGGGGGCCAGATGTTCTATCCCCATTTTCTTCAGTGAACATGTTTCACAATGCAAATGGATATGCTCACAGGGGCATGCAGAAGAAAGATATATTCGCCCAAAAGCAACTTTCAGAAGCACAGCCGTTCGAATCCAATGTCTGGAATCTGCAGGGTGTTTTTTTTATTTTGTTTTAAAAGGGCATGTTTTTATTTTTTTAAAACCTTTATTTATTTATTTTTAAATGGCTATGAATTGCCCTGTGCAATCAGCCAACAGCTAATGCCCCTTCAATACCTGCATTCATACTAACAATTGTGCCTTTGTTTTCTGCACTCTGGCCTTGGTAACGGCCATAGAAAAGCTTGTTTCTCTGGCCCCAACTGACTGGAAAAAATGAGGGGAAAAGTGTAACCTCAGCAGCGCTGTGTGGGTATTTACAGATAATTTTCTCAGTGCAGTGGGCCCAACTACATTAGCATCAGGCCCCATTTGCTAGACAATCCTGGCTACACCTCTGGTGCTTCCTGACTCAACAACCCAATCACCCCTTCAGCCCTTCATGCTCTGCTCGTCTCACAGCACCTCCCATAAGTGAGGAATGCATCTTTTGTTGGTAGATTTCCTTCATGAGGCTTAGCTAGGCCTGCATTCCTTTTCAAAGGGCCATAGAAGAGAGCAAAAAAGGAGAAGGCATAATAGAGCGGGAAGTAGGTGGAAGACGAGGGGTTAGGAGGGTTGGCAGTAAAGGAAACAGGGCCTGGCCTGGCAGAGAGTAAGACGTTAGGGAACACAATGAGCGAAGGAGGAAGAAAGATGCCTCAGGCATGTAGCTCTCTGACTCTTCCCCACCGAGCCTGCAGAAAGAGCCTTCCTCTTCCTAGCTCTCTCCCGAATGGATACATTTGCATGGAAAGCCCAGAACTCATTTCAGTTAGCCAGAGGGTAAACAGAGGCCAGTGAGAGGGGCACACCCCTTCATTTCACTAGGCTTCTGGGGCTTCTGGGAGGAAAAAAGGCATCAGTATTCCAGCAAGATCATCGTCACCAAGGCCACCAACACTAGGGGATTACAGAGCATGCTGTGACACTCTCCAGGGCCTGGTTGGCCAGGCTTATGTTGAAGAGCACATATCCTAACCCTAAGCTACCTGGGTGGCTGCACAATAGAGGCTGCACCGGACATAGGGCTGTGCCCGTAAGGGCTGTGGTCGCGTTTGGGAGCGTTAGGGAGCGTTAGGGACGCGTGGAGGACGCAGGGCGCAGACCTCTGCCCGTTTCCGACCAGGATGAGGCCCTCATTCTCAGTGGTGGAGCCAGCCACTCCAAAATTGAGGGTGTTAAAGGCAGAAAGCAGCCCTCTCACCCCCAGGACAAAGAGTGGGAAATGCTTGTTGCATCAAGAGTCTTTCAAATCTTTCACTTTTGAGAGCAGAGTGTTTACATTTTGGAATCATGAACAAGCAGCAATAAGAATGCATACAGTAGCACGGGCCAGAAGACTGCCCAGCGCATATCAGTACACCCCAATGACAAAGTCAAAGATTTAACTGACCTGCTTAGCTATTAGTGGCTGACACCTCACTATGATTATCATCTCTCCGTGAGGCAAAACATCCTCTGAATTGGGTTGAAAGATAGATATAATATGCCAAAGGAAGGCAACATGGAAATTCAGTTTCCTGCTCTCAGAGGAAGGAGGGTCGACAGCCCAATGTGTTAATGCACCTACTGCACCCTCCTATGTGTAGCCTGCAGGCGACACATTCAGTTGCTGGTGAGGTGCTGATACAGGTTTGCTCGCTATGCAGGGGCTGGTGGTCACCCCGCAGCACCTCGAGAAAGTGTCCTGTTTGAGTCCCAGGGCAATTATTGTATCAACCATGACCCGTAGAAAACACCTTTTCCCCTCGTTTTTTTCCAGTCAATTGGGGCCAGAGAGACAAACTTTTGTATGGGCGTTACCTAGGCCAGAGTGCAGAAAACAAAGGCACAACTGCTAGTAGGGATGCAGGTATTGAAGGGGCATTAGCTGTTGGCTGACCGCTCAGGGCAATGCATACCCATTTTCAATTAAAAAATATATTTTTTTAAATTTAAAGAAACATGCCCAGGAGACTGAGGACATTGGATTAGAACTCAGGTCTCCAGCATGCCAAGACCAAGTACTTACCACTTGAGCCACTGGTGGCTGTGCTCCTGAGGGTAGCTTTTGGGCGTATATATCTTTCTTCTGCATGCCCCCCCTTCCCCCCAGCATACCCATTTCAATTGTGAAACATGTTCACTGGAGTCAAGGAGGATAGAACATCTGGCCCCCTGCTCCACCAAACACCAGCTAACTGCAGTGGCCTAGAGGTTAAGTGCTTGCATTACAGCGCTGGGGGCATGGGTTCGAGTACTGCTTTCGGCACAGAAACGGAGTAGTTGGGGGGGACCTACAGTCCTTCTAAAAGGTTCAGTGGTTATGTAATGAGTTAGGGAGGGTGGAAGAAAGCAGAGAGGCAGGACTGTGGAGGTGGGGAAGAGGAAGTGCAGAGTAAATAAAGGGAAGGTAGGGCTGGATGAAGGGGTCTCTGTGGAGAAGAGGAAGGGGCTGGGGGGGTAGGAGGAGAGAAGCATGGGGATGCAGGATAAAGTGGGCCCCTGGGTAGTGTGAGGGGGGTAATAGGGCCCTGAATAGTGGAGGGGGGGGAGTGTGTAAAAAGGAGGGTCCTAATGTGGTGAAAGGGGCCATTGAGGAGGGGGAAAAAAGGGTGCGAGGAGGATGGAATGGACCCCACAATGGGCTGACATTTTTTTCCTCATCCGGCACAACCCTTTAGCCTAACCTCCTTTGTACCCTGCACTTCCTGGCCTCCTCTATGCTTTCTTCCTCCCTTCCTTCACCAAGGAACCTACGCCATGCCCTTCTAGGGCGACCCCGCCTCCTCTCCACAGGGACCCCTGCATCCACCCTCCCTCTCCCTTTTGCCTGCCCTACCTCCTCCTTTAGCCTGCACTCCCTCAGTCCCACTTCTCTGCTATGTTCCACAGCAACTGTACAAGGAGATTACCCCACTATCCCGTTTAAGTGCCGAAAGCAGGACTCGAACCCAGGCCCCCCAGCGCTGTAACGCAAGCACTTAACCTCTAGGCCACTGCAGTTAGCTGGTATTTGGTGGAGCTGGGGGGCCAGATGTTCTATCCCCATTTTCTTCAGTGAACATGTTTCACAATGCAAATGGATATGCTCACAGGGGCATGCAGAAGAAAGATATATTCGCCCAAAAGCAACTTTCAGAAGCACAGCCGTTCGAATCCAATGTCTGGAATCTGCAGGGTGTTTTTTTTATTTTGTTTTAAAAGGGCATGTTTTTATTTTTTTAAAACCTTTATTTATTTATTTTTAAATGGCTATGAATTGCCCTGTGCAATCAGCCAACAGCTAATGCCCCTTCAATACCTGCATTCATACTAACAATTGTGCCTTTGTTTTCTGCACTCTGGCCTTGGTAACGGCCATAGAAAAGCTTGTTTCTCTGGCCCCAACTGACTGGAAAAAACGAGGGGAAAAGTGTAACCTCAGCAGCGCTGTGTGGGTATTTACAGATAATTTTCTCAGTGCAGTGGGCCCAACTACATTAGCATCAGGCCCCATTTGCTAGACAATCCTGGCTACACCTCTGGTGCTTCCTGACTCAACAACCCAATCACCCCTTCAGCCCTTCTTGCTCTGCTCGTCTCACAGCACCTCCCATAAGTGAGGAATGCATCTTTTGTTGGTAGATTTCCTTCATGAGGCTTAGCTAGGCCTGCATTCCTTTTCAAAGGGCCATAGAAGAGAGCAAAAAAGGAGAAGGCATAATAGAGCGGGAAGTAGGTGGAAGACGAGGGGTTAGGAGGGTTGGCAGTAAAGGAAACAGGGCCTGGCCTGGCAGAGAGTAAGACGTTAGGGAACACAATGAGCGAAGGAGGAAGAAAGATGCCTCAGGCATGTAGCTCTCTGACTCTTCCCCACCGAGCCTGCAGAAAGAGCCTTCCTCTTCCTAGCTCTCTCCCGAATGGATACATTTGCATGGAAAGCCCAGAACTCATTTCAGTTAGCCAGAGGGTAAACAGAGGCCAGTGAGAGGGGCACACCCCTTCATTTCACTAGGCTTCTGGGGCTTCTGGGAGGAAAAAAGGCATCAGTATTCCAGCAAGATCCTCGTCACCAAGGCCACCAACACTAGGGGATTACAGAGCATGCTGTGACACTCTGCAGGGCCTGGTTGGCCAGGCTTATGTTGAAGAGCACATATCCTAACCCTAAGCTACCTGGGTGGCTGCACAATAGAGGCTGCACCGGACATAGGGCTGTGCCCGTAAGGGCTGTGGTCGCGTTTGGGAGCGTTAGGGACGCGTGGAGGACGCAGGGCGCAGACCTCTGCCCGTTTCCGACCAGGATGAGGCCCTCATTCTCAGTGGTGGAGCCAGCCACTCCAAAATTGAGGGTGTTAAAGGCAGAAAGCAGCCCTCTCACCCCCAGGACAAAGAGTGGGAAATGCTTGTTGCATCAAGAGTCTTTCAAATCTTTCACTTTTGAGAGCAGAGTGTTTACATTTAGGAATCATGAACAAGCAGCAATAAGAATGCATACAGTAGCACGGGCCAGAAGACTGCCCAGCGCATATCAGTACACCCCAATGACAAAGTCAAAGATTTAACTGACCTGCTTAGCTATTAGTGGCTGACACCTCACTATGATTATCATCTCTCCGTGAGGCAAAACATCCTCTGAATTGGGTTGAAAGATAGATATAATATGCCAAAGGAAGGCAACATGGAAATTCAGTTTCCTGCTCTCAGAGGAAGGAGGGTCGACAGCCCAATGTGTTAATGCACCTACTGCACCCTCCTATGTGTAGCCTGCAGGCGACACATTCAGTTGCTGGTGAGGTGCTGATACAGGTTTGCTCGCTATGCAGGGGCTGGTGGTCACCCCGCAGCACCTCGAGAAAGTGTCCTGTTTGAGTCCCAGGGCAATTATTGTATCAACCATGACCCGTAGAAAACACCTTTTCCCCTCGTTTTTTTCCAGTCAATTGGGGCCAGAGAGACAAACTTTTGTATGGGCGTTACCTAGGCCAGAGTGCAGAAAACAAAGGCACAACTGCTAGTAGGGATGCAGGTATTGAAGGGGCATTAGCTGTTGGCTGACCGCTCAGGGCAATGCATACCCATTTTCAATTAAAAAATATATTTTTTTAAATTTAAAGAAACATGCCCAGGAGACTGAGGACATTGGATTAGAACTCAGGTCTCCAGCATGCCAAGACCAAGTACTTACCACTTGAGCCACTGGTGGCTGTGCTCCTGAGGGTAGCTTTTGGGCGTATATATCTTTCTTCTGCATGCCCCCCCTTCCCCCCAGCATACCCATTTCAATTGTGAAACATGTTCACTGGAGCCAAGGAGGATAGAACATCTGGCCCCCTGCTCCACCAAACACCAGCTAACTGCAGTGGCCTAGAGGTTAAGTGCTTGCATTACAGCGCTGGGGGCATGGGTTCGAGTACTGCTTTCGGCACAGAAACGGAGTAGTTGGGGGGGACCTACAGTCCTTCTAAAAGGTTCAGTGGTTATGTAATGAGTTAGGGAGGGTGGAAGAAAGCAGAGAGGCAGGACTGTGGAGGTGGGGGAGAGGAAGTGCAGAGTAAATAAAGGGAAGGTAGGGCTGGATGAAGGGGTCTCTGTGGAGAAGAGGAAGGGGCTGGGGGGGGGTAGGAGGAGAGAAGCATGGGGATGCAGGATAAAGTGGGCCCCGGGGTAGTGTGAGGGGGGTAATAGGGCCCTGAATAGTGGAGGGGGGGGGAGTGTGTAAAAAGGAGGGTCCTAATGTGGTGAAAGGGGCCATTGAGGAGGGGGAAAAAAGGGTGCGAGGAGGATGGAATGGACCCCACAATGGGCTGACATTTTTTTTCCTCATCCGGCACAACCCTTTAGCCTAACCTCCTTTGTACCCTGCACTTCCTGGCCTCCTCTATGCTTTCTTCCTCCCTTCCTTCACCAAGGAACCTACGCCATGCCCTTCTAGGGCGACCCCGCCTCCTCTCCACAGGGACCCCTGCATCCACCCTCCCTCTCCCTTTTGCCTGCCCTACCTCCTCCTTTAGCCTGCACTCCCTCAGTCCCACTTCTCTGCTATGTTCCACAGCAACTGTACAAGGAGATTACCCCACTATCCCGTTTAAATGCCGAAAGCAGGACTCGAACCCAGGCCCCCCAGCGCTGTAACGCAAGCACTTAACCTCTAGGCCACTGCAGTTAGCTGGTATTTGGTGGAGCTGGGGGGCCAGATGTTCTATCCCCATTTTCTTCAGTGAACATGTTTCACAATGCAAATGGATATGCTCACAGGGGCATGCAGAAGAAAGATATATTCGCCCAAAAGCAACTTTCAGAAGCACAGCCGTTCGAATCCAATGTCTGGAATCTGCAGGGTGTTTTTTTTATTTTGTTTTAAAAGGGCATGTTTTTATTTTTTTAAAACCTTTATTTATTTATTTTTAAATGGCTATGAATTGCCCTGTGCAATCAGCCAACAGCTAATGCCCCTTCAATACCTGCATTCATACTAACAATTGTGCCTTTGTTTTCTGCACTCTGGCCTTGGTAACGGCCATAGAAAAGCTTGTTTCTCTGGCCCCAACTGACTGGAAAAAATGAGGGGAAAAGTGTAACCTCAGCAGCGCTGTGTGGGTATTTACAGATAATTTTCTCAGTGCAGTGGGCCCAACTACATTAGCATCAGGCCCCATTTGCTAGACAATCCTGGCTACACCTCTGGTGCTTCCTGACTCAACAACCCAATCACCCCTTCAGCCCTTCATGCTCTGCTCGTCTCACAGCACCTCCCATAAGTGAGGAATGCATCTTTTGTTGGTAGATTTCCTTCATGAGGCTTAGCTAGGCCTGCATTCCTTTTCAAAGGGCCATAGAAGAGAGCAAAAAAGGAGAAGGCATAATAGAGCGGGAAGTAGGTGGAAGACGAGGGGTTAGGAGGGTTGGCAGTAAAGGAAACAGGGCCTGGCCTGGCAGAGAGTAAGACGTTAGGGAACACAATGAGCGAAGGAGGAAGAAAGATGCCTCAGGCATGTAGCTCTCTGACTCTTCCCCACCGAGCCTGCAGAAAGAGCCTTCCTCTTCCTAGCTCTCTCCCGAATGGATACATTTGCATGGAAAGCCCAGAACTCATTTCAGTTAGCCAGAGGGTAAACAGAGGCCAGTGAGAGGGGCACACCCCTTCATTTCACTAGGCTTCTGGGGCTTCTGGGAGGAAAAAAGGCATCAGTATTCCAGCAAGATCATCGTCACCAAGGCCACCAACACTAGGGGATTACAGAGCATGCTGTGACACTCTCCAGGGCCTGGTTGGCCAGGCTTATGTTGAAGAGCACATATCCTAACCCTAAGCTACCTGGGTGGCTGCACAATAGAGTCTGCACCGGACATAGGGCTGTGCCCGTAAGGGCTGTGGTCGCGTTTGGGAGCGTTAGGGACGCGTGGAGGACGCAGGGCGCAGACCTCTGCCCGTTTCCGACCAGGATGAGGCCCTCATTCTCAGTGGTGGAGCCAGCCACTCCAAAATTGAGGGTGTTAAAGGCAGAAAGCAGCCCTCTCACCCCCAGGACAAAGAGTGGGAAATGCTTGTTGCATCAAGAGTCTTTCAAATCTTTCACTTTTGAGAGCAGAGTGTTTACATTTTGGAATCATGAACAAGCAGCAATAAGAATGCATACAGTAGCACGGGCCAGAAGACTGCCCAGCGCATATCAGTACACCCCAATGACAAAGTCAAAGATTTAACTGACCTGCTTAGCTATTAGTGGCTGACACCTCACTATGATTATCATCTCTCCGTGAGGCAAAACATCCTCTGAATTGGGTTGAAAGATAGATATAATATGCCAAAGGAAGGCAACATGGAAATTCAGTTTCCTGCTCTCAGAGGAAGGAGGGTCGACAGCCCAATGTGTTAATGCACCTACTGCACCCTCCTATGTGTAGCCTGCAGGCGACACATTCAGTTGCTGGTGAGGTGCTGATACAGGTTTGCTCGCTATGCAGGGGCTGGTGGTCACCCCGCAGCACCTCGAGAAAGTGTCCTGTTTGAGTCCCAGGGCAATTATTGTATCAACCATGACCCGTAGAAAACACCTTTTCCCCTCGTTTTTTTCCAGTCAATTGGGGCCAGAGAGACAAACTTTTGTATGGGCGTTACCTAGGCCAGAGTGCAGAAAACAAAGGCACAACTGCTAGTAGGGATGCAGGTATTGAAGGGGCATTAGCTGTTGGCTGACCGCTCAGGGCAATGCATACCCATTTTCAATTAAAAAATATATTTTTTTAAATTTAAAGAAACATGCCCAGGAGACTGAGGACATTGGATTAGAACTCAGGTCTCCAGCATGCCAAGACCAAGTACTTACCACTTGAGCCACTGGTGGCTGTGCTCCTGAGGGTAGCTTTTGGGCGTATATATCTTTCTTCTGCATGCCCCCCCTTCCCCCCAGCATACCCATTTCAATTGTGAAACATGTTCACTGGAGCCAAGGAGGATAGAACATCTGGCCCCCTGCTCCACCAAACACCAGCTAACTGCAGTGGCCTAGAGGTTAAGTGCTTGCATTACAGCGCTGGGGGCATGGGTTCGAGTACTGCTTTCGGCACAGAAACGGAGTAGTTGGGGGGGACCTACAGTCCTTCTAAAAGGTTCAGTGGTTATGTAATGAGTTAGGGAGGGTGGAAGAAAGCAGAGAGGCAGGACTGTGGAGGTGGGGGAGAGGAAGTGCAGAGTAAATAAAGGGAAGGTAGGGCTGGATGAAGGGGTCTCTGTGGAGAAGAGGAAGGGGCTGGGGGGGGTAGGAGGAGAGAAGCATGGGGATGCAGGATAAAGTGGGCCCCGGGGTAGTGTGAGGGGGGTAATAGGGCCCTGAATAGTGGAGGGGGGGGAGTGTGTAAAAAGGAGGGTCCTAATGTGGTGAAAGGGGCCATTGAGGAGGGGGAAAAAAGGGTGCGAGGAGGATGGAATGGACCCCACAATGGGCTGACATTTTTTTTCCTCATCCGGCACAACCCTTTAGCCTAACCTCCTTTGTACCCTGCACTTCCTGGCCTCCTCTATGCTTTCTTCCTCCCTTCCTTCACCAAGGAACCTACGCCATGCCCTTCTAGGGCGACCCCGCCTCCTCTCCACAGGGACCCCTGCATCCACCCTCCCTCTCCCTTTTGCCTGCCCTACCTCCTCCTTTAGCCTGCACTCCCTCAGTCCCACTTCTCTGCTATGTTCCACAGCAACTGTACAAGGAGATTACCCCACTATCCCGTTTAAGTGCCGAAAGCAGGACTCGAACCCAGGCCCCCCAGCGCTGTAACGCAAGCACTTAACCTCTAGGCCACTGCAGTTAGCTGGTATTTGGTGGAGCTGGGGGGCCAGATGTTCTATCCCCATTTTCTTCAGTGAACATGTTTCACAATGCAAATGGATATGCTCACAGGGGCATGCAGAAGAAAGATATATTCGCCCAAAAGCAACTTTCAGAAGCACAGCCGTTCGAATCCAATGTCTGGAATCTGCAGGGTGTTTTTTTTATTTTGTTTTAAAAGGGCATGTTTTTATTTTTTTAAAACCTTTATTTATTTATTTTTAAATGGCTATGAATTGCCCTGTGCAATCAGCCAACAGCTAATGCCCCTTCAATACCTGCATTCATACTAACAATTGTGCCTTTGTTTTCTGCACTCTGGCCTTGGTAACGGCCATAGAAAAGCTTGTTTCTCTGGCCCCAACTGACTGGAAAAAACGAGGGGAAAAGTGTAACCTCAGCAGCGCTGTGTGGGTATTTACAGATAATTTTCTCAGTGCAGTGGGCCCAACTACATTAGCATCAGGCCCCATTTGCTAGACAATCCTGGCTACACCTCTGGTGCTTCCTGACTCAACAACCCAATCACCCCTTCAGCCCTTCTTGCTCTGCTCGTCTCACAGCACCTCCCATAAGTGAGGAATGCATCTTTTGTTGGTAGATTTCCTTCATGAGGCTTAGCTAGGCCTGCATTCCTTTTCAAAGGGCCATAGAAGATTGCAAAAAAGGAGAAGGCATAATAGAGCGGGAAGTAGGTGGAAGACGAGGGGTTAGGAGGGTTGGCAGTAAAGGAAACAGGGCCTGGCCTGGCAGAGAGTAAGACGTTAGGGAACACAATGAGCGAAGGAGGAAGAAAGATGCCTCAGGCATGTAGCTCTCTGACTCTTCCCCACCGAGCCTGCAGAAAGAGCCTTCCTATTCCTAGCTCTCTCCCGAATGGATACATTTGCATGGAAAGCCCAGAACTCATTTCAGTTAGCCAGAGGGTAAACAGAGGCCAGTGAGAGGGGCACACCCCTTCATTTCACTAGGCTTCTGGGGCTTCTGGGAGGAAAAAAGGCATCAGTATTCCAGCAAGATCATCGTCACCAAGGCCACCAACACTAGGGGATTACAGAGCATGCTGTGACACTCTCCAGGGCCTGGTTGGCCAGGCTTATGTTGAAGAGCCCATATCCTAACCCTAAGCTACCTGGGTGGCTGCACAATAGAGGCTGCACCGGACATAGGGCTGTGCCCGTAAGGGCTGTGGTCGCGTTTGGGAGCATTCGCAGGGCGCAGACCTCTGCCCGTTTCCGACCAGGATGAGGCCCTCATTCTCAGTGGTGGAGCCAGCCACTCCAAAATTGAGGGTGTTAAAGGCAGAAAGCAGCCCTCTCACCCCCAGGACAAAGAGTGGGAAATGCTTGTTGCATCAAGAGTCTTTCAAATCTTTCACTTTTGAGAGCAGAGTGTTTACATTTAGGAATCATGAACAAGCAGCAATAAGAATGCATACAGTAGCACGGGCCAGAAGACTGCCCAGCGCATATCAGTACACCCCAATGACAAAGTCAAAGATTTAACTGACCTGCTTAGCTATTAGTGGCTGACACCTCACTATGATTATCATCTCTCCGTGAGGCAAAACATCCTCTGAATTGGGTTGAAAGATAGATATAATATGCCAAAGGAAGGCAACATGGAAATTCAGTTTCCTGCTCTCAGAGGAAGGAGGGTCGACAGCCCAATGTGTTAATGCACCTACTGCACCCTCCTATGTGTAGCCTGCAGGCGACACATTCAGTTGCTGGTGAGGTGCTGATACAGGTTTGCTCGCTATGCAGGGGCTGGTGGTCACCCCGCAGCACCTCGAGAAAGTGTCCTGTTTGAGTCCCAGGGCAATTATTGTATCAACCATGACCCGTAGAAAACACCTTTTCCCCTCGTTTTTTTCCAGTCAATTGGGGCCAGAGAGACAAACTTTTGTATGGGCGTTACCTAGGCCAGAGTGCAGAAAACAAAGGCACAACTGCTAGTAGGGATGCAGGTATTGAAGGGGCATTAGCTGTTGGCTGACCGCTCAGGGCAATGCATACCCATTTTCAATTAAAAAATATATTTTTTTAAATTTAAAGAAACATGCCCAGGAGACTGAGGACATTGGATTAGAACTCAGGTCTCCAGCATGCCAAGACCAAGTACTTACCACTTGAGCCACTGGTGGCTGTGCTCCTGAGGGTAGCTTTTGGGCGTATATATCTTTCTTCTGCATGCCCCCCCTTCCCCCCAGCATACCCATTTCAATTGTGAAACATGTTCACTGGAGCCAAGGAGGATAGAACATCTGGCCCCCTGCTCCACCAAACACCAGCTAACTGCAGTGGCCTAGAGGTTAAGTGCTTGCATTACAGCGCTGGGGGCATGGGTTCGAGTACTGCTTTCGGCACAGAAACGGAGTAGTTGGGGGGGACCTACAGTCCTTCTAAAAGGTTCAGTGGTTATGTAATGAGTTAGGGAGGGTGGAAGAAAGCAGAGAGGCAGGACTGTGGAGGTGGGGGAGAGGAAGTGCAGAGTAAATAAAGGGAAGGTAGGGCTGGATGAAGGGGTCTCTGTGGAGAAGAGGAAGGGGCTGGGGGGGGTAGGAGGAGAGAAGCATGGGGATGCAGGATAAAGTGGGCCCCGGGGTAGTGTGAGGGGGGTAATAGGGCCCTGAATAGTGGAGGGGGGGGGGGAGTGTGTAAAAAGGAGGGTCCTAATGTGGTGAAAGGGGCCATTGAGGAGGGGGAAAAAAGGGTGCGAGGAGGATGGAATGGACCCCACAATGGGCTGACATTTTTTTTCCTCATCCGGCACAACCCTTTAGCCTAACCTCCTTTGTACCCTGCACTTCCTGGCCTCCTCTATGCTTTCTTCCTCCCTTCCTTCACCAAGGAACCTACGCCATGCCCTTCTAGGGCGACCCCGCCTCCTCTCCACAGGGACCCCTGCATCCACCCTCCCTCTCCCTTTTGCCTGCCCTACCTCCTCCTTTAGCCTGCACTCCCTCAGTCCCACTTCTCTGCTATGTTCCACAGCAACTGTACAAGGAGATTACCCCACTATCCCGTTTAAGTGCCGAAAGCAGGACTCGAACCCAGGCCCCCCAGCGCTGTAACGCAAGCACTTAACCTCTAGGCCACTGCAGTTAGCTGGTATTTGGTGGAGCTGGGGGGCCAGATGTTCTATCCCCATTTTCTTCAGTGAACATGTTTCACAATGCAAATGGATATGCTCACAGGGGCATGCAGAAGAAAGATATATTCGCCCAAAAGCAACTTTCAGAAGCACAGCCGTTCGAATCCAATGTCTGGAATCTGCAGGGTGTTTTTTTTATTTTGTTTTAAAAGGGCATGTTTTTATTTTTTTAAAACCTTTATTTATTTATTTTTAAATGGCTATGAATTGCCCTGTGCAATCAGCCAACAGCTAATGCCCCTTCAATACCTGCATTCATACTAACAATTGTGCCTTTGTTTTCTGCACTCTGGCCTTGGTAACGGCCATAGAAAAGCTTGTTTCTCTGGCCCCAACTGACTGGAAAAAACGAGGGGAAAAGTGTAACCTCAGCAGCGCTGTGTGGGTATTTACAGATAATTTTCTCAGTGCAGTGGGCCCAACTACATTAGCATCAGGCCCCATTTGCTAGACAATCCTGGCTACACCTCTGGTGCTTCCTGACTCAACAACCCAATCACCCCTTCAGCCCTTCATGCTCTGCTCGTCTCACAGCACCTCCCATAAGTGAGGAATGCATCTTTTGTTGGTAGATTTCCTTCATGAGGCTTAGCTAGGCCTGCATTCCTTTTCAAAGGGCCATAGAAGAGAGCAAAAAAGGAGAAGGCATAATAGAGCGGGAAGTAGGTGGAAGACGAGGGGTTAGGAGGGTTGGCAGTAAAGGAAACAGGGCCTGGCCTGGCAGAGAGTAAGACGTTAGGGAACACAATGAGCGAAGGAGGAAGAAAGATGCCTCAGGCATGTAGCTCTCTGACTCTTCCCCACCGAGCCTGCAGAAAGAGCCTTCCTCTTCCTAGCTCTCTCCCGAATGGATACATTTGCATGGAAAGCCCAGAACTCATTTCAGTTAGCCAGAGGGTAAACAGAGGCCAGTGAGAGGGGCACACCCCTTCATTTCACTAGGCTTCTGGGGCTTCTGGGAGGAAAAAAGGCATCAGTATTCCAGCAAGATCATCGTCACCAAGGCCACCAACACTAGGGGATTACAGAGCATGCTGTGACACTCTGCAGGGCCTGGTTGGCCAGGCTTATGTTGAAGAGCACATATCCTAACCCTAAGCTACCTGGGTGGCTGCACAATAGAGGCTGCACCGGACATAGGGCTGTGCCCGTAAGGGCTGTGGTCGCGTTTGGGAGCGTTAGGGACGCGTGGAGGACGCAGGGCGCAGACCTCTGCCCGTTTCCGACCAGGATGAGGCCCTCATTCTCAGTGGTGGAGCCAGCCACTCCAAAATTGAGGGTGTTAAAGGCAGAAAGCAGCCCTCTCACCCCCAGGACAAAGAGTGGGAAATGCTTGTTGCATCAAGAGTCTTTCAAATCTTTCACTTTTGAGAGCAGAGTGTTTACATTTAGGAATCATGAACAAGCAGCAATAAGAATGCATACAGTAGCACGGGCCAGAAGACTGCCCAGCGCATATCAGTACACCCCAATGACAAAGTCAAAGATTTAACTGACCTGCTTAGCTATTAGTGGCTGACACCTCACTATGATTATCATCTCTCCGTGAGGCAAAACATCCTCTGAATTGGGTTGAAAGATAGATATAATATGCCAAAGGAAGGCAACATGGAAATTCAGTTTCCTGCTCTCAGAGGAAGGAGGGTCGACAGCCCAATGTGTTAATGCACCTACTGCACCCTCCTATGTGTAGCCTGCAGGCGACACATTCAGTTGCTGGTGAGGTGCTGATACAGGTTTGCTCGCTATGCAGGGGCTGGTGGTCACCCCGCAGCACCTCGAGAAAGTGTCCTGTTTGAGTCCCAGGGCAATTATTGTATCAACCATGACCCGTAGAAAACACCTTTTCCCCTCGTTTTTTTCCAGTCAATTGGGGCCAGAGAGACAAACTTTTGTATGGGCGTTACCTAGGCCAGAGTGCAGAAAACAAAGGCACAACTGCTAGTAGGGATGCAGGTATTGAAGGGGCATTAGCTGTTGGCTGACCGCTCAGGGCAATGCATACCCATTTTCAATTAAAAAATATATTTTTTTAAATTTAAAGAAACATGCCCAGGAGACTGAGGACATTGGATTAGAACTCAGGTCTCCAGCATGCCAAGACCAAGTACTTACCACTTGAGCCACTGGTGGCTGTGCTCCTGAGGGTAGCTTTTGGGCGTATATATCTTTCTTCTGCATGCCCCCCCTTCCCCCCAGCATACCCATTTCAATTGTGAAACATGTTCACTGGAGCCAAGGAGGATAGAACATCTGGCCCCCTGCTCCACCAAACACCAGCTAACTGCAGTGGCCTAGAGGTTAAGTGCTTGCATTACAGCGCTGGGGGCATGGGTTCGAGTACTGCTTTCGGCACAGAAACGGAGTAGTTGGGGGGGACCTACAGTCCTTCTAAAAGGTTCAGTGGTTATGTAATGAGTTAGGGAGGGTGGAAGAAAGCAGAGAGGCAGGACTGTGGAGGTGGGGGAGAGGAAGTGCAGAGTAAATAAAGGGAAGGTAGGGCTGGATGAAGGGGTCTCTGTGGAGAAGAGGAAGGGGCTGGGGGGGGGTAGGAGGAGAGAAGCATGGGGATGCAGGATAAAGTGGGCCCCGGGGTAGTGTGAGGGGGGTAATAGGGCCCTGAATAGTGGAGGGGGGGGGAGTGTGTAAAAAGGAGGGTCCTAATGTGGTGAAAGGGGCCATTGAGGAGGGGGAAAAAAGGGTGCGAGGAGGATGGAATGGACCCCACAATGGGCTGACATTTTTTTTCCTCATCCTGCACAACCCTTTAGCCTAACCTCCTTTGTACCCTGCACTTCCTGGCCTCCTCTATGCTTTCTTCCTCCCTTCCTTCACCAAGGAACCTACGCCATGCCCTTCTAGGGCGACCCCGCCTCCTCTCCACAGGGACCCCTGCATCCACCCTCCCTCTCCCTTTTGCCTGCCCTACCTCCTCCTTTAGCCTGCACTCCCTCAGTCCCACTTCTCTGCTATGTTCCACAGCAACTGTACAAGGAGATTACCCCACTATCCCGTTTAAGTGCCGAAAGCAGGACTCGAACCCAGGCCCCCCAGCGCTGTAACGCAAGCACTTAACCTCTAGGCCACTGCAGTTAGCTGGTATTTGGTGGAGCTGGGGGGCCAGATGTTCTATCCCCATTTTCTTCAGTGAACATGTTTCACAATGCAAATGGATATGCTCACAGGGGCATGCAGAAGAAAGATATATTCGCCCAAAAGCAACTTTCAGAAGCACAGCCGTTCGAATCCAATGTCTGGAATCTGCAGGGTGTTTTTTTTATTTTGTTTTAAAAGGGCATGTTTTTATTTTTTTAAAACCTTTATTTATTTATTTTTAAATGGCTATGAATTGCCCTGTGCAATCAGCCAACAGCTAATGCCCCTTCAATACCTGCATTCATACTAACAATTGTGCCTTTGTTTTCTGCACTCTGGCCTTGGTAACGGCCATAGAAAAGCTTGTTTCTCTGGCCCCAACTGACTGGAAAAAACGAGGGGAAAAGTGTAACCTCAGCAGCGCTGTGTGGGTATTTACAGATAATTTTCTCAGTGCAGTGGGCCCAACTACATTAGCATCAGGCCCCATTTGCTAGACAATCCTGGCTACACCTCTGGTGCTTCCTGACTCAACAACCCAATCACCCCTTCAGCCCTTCTTGCTCTGCTCGTCTCACAGCACCTCCCATAAGTGAGGAATGCATCTTTTGTTGGTAGATTTCCTTCATGAGGCTTAGCTAGGCCTGCATTCCTTTTCAAAGGGCCATAGAAGAGAGCAAAAAAGGAGAAGGCATAATAGAGCGGGAAGTAGGTGGAAGACGAGGGGTTAGGAGGGTTGGCAGTAAAGGAAACAGGGCCTGGCCTGGCAGAGAGTAAGACGTTAGGGAACACAATGAGCGAAGGAGGAAGAAAGATGCCTCAGGCATGTAGCTCTCTGACTCTTCCCCACCGAGCCTGCAGAAAGAGCCTTCCTCTTCCTAGCTCTCTCCCGAATGGATACATTTGCATGGAAAGCCCAGAACTCATTTCAGTTAGCCAGAGGGTAAACAGAGGCCAGTGAGAGGGGCACACCCCTTCATTTCACTAGGCTTCTGGGGCTTCTGGGAGGAAAAAAGGCATCAGTATTCCAGCAAGATCCTCGTCACCAAGGCCACCAACACTAGGGGATTACAGAGCATGCTGTGACACTCTGCAGGGCCTGGTTGGCCAGGCTTATGTTGAAGAGCACATATCCTAACCCTAAGCTACCTGGGTGGCTGCACAATAGAGGCTGCACCGGACATAGGGCTGTGCCCGTAAGGGCTGTGGTCGCGTTTGGGAGCGTTAGGGACGCGTGGAGGACGCAGGGCGCAGACCTCTGCCCGTTTCCGACCAGGATGAGGCCCTCATTCTCAGTGGTGGAGCCAGCCACTCCAAAATTGAGGGTGTTAAAGGCAGAAAGCAGCCCTCTCACCCCCAGGACAAAGAGTGGGAAATGCTTGTTGCATCAAGAGTCTTTCAAATCTTTCACTTTTGAGAGCAGAGTGTTTACATTTAGGAATCATGAACAAGCAGCAATAAGAATGCATACAGTAGCACGGGCCAGAAGACTGCCCAGCGCATATCAGTACACCCCAATGACAAAGTCAAAGATTTAACTGACCTGCTTAGCTATTAGTGGCTGACACCTCACTATGATTATCATCTCTCCGTGAGGCAAAACATCCTCTGAATTGGGTTGAAAGATAGATATAATATGCCAAAGGAAGGCAACATGGAAATTCAGTTTCCTGCTCTCAGAGGAAGGAGGGTCGACAGCCCAATGTGTTAATGCACCTACTGCACCCTCCTATGTGTAGCCTGCAGGCGACACATTCAGTTGCTGGTGAGGTGCTGATACAGGTTTGCTCGCTATGCAGGGGCTGGTGGTCACCCCGCAGCACCTCGAGAAAGTGTCCTGTTTGAGTCCCAGGGCAATTATTGTATCAACCATGACCCGTAGAAAACACCTTTTCCCCTCGTTTTTTTCCAGTCAATTGGGGCCAGAGAGACAAACTTTTGTATGGGCGTTACCTAGGCCAGAGTGCAGAAAACAAAGGCACAACTGCTAGTAGGGATGCAGGTATTGAAGGGGCATTAGCTGTTGGCTGACCGCTCAGGGCAATGCATACCCATTTTCAATTAAAAAATATATTTTTTTAAATTTAAAGAAACATGCCCAGGAGACTGAGGACATTGGATTAGAACTCAGGTCTCCAGCATGCCAAGACCAAGTACTTACCACTTGAGCCACTGGTGGCTGTGCTCCTGAGGGTAGCTTTTGGGCGTATATATCTTTCTTCTGCATGCCCCCCCTTCCCCCCAGCATACCCATTTCAATTGTGAAACATGTTCACTGGAGCCAAGGAGGATAGAACATCTGGCCCCCTGCTCCACCAAACACCAGCTAACTGCAGTGGCCTAGAGGTTAAGTGCTTGCATTACAGCGCTGGGGGCATGGGTTCGAGTACTGCTTTCGGCACAGAAACGGAGTAGTTGGGGGGGACCTACAGTCCTTCTAAAAGGTTCAGTGGTTATGTAATGAGTTAGGGAGGGTGGAAGAAAGCAGAGAGGCAGGACTGTGGAGGTGGGGGAGAGGAAGTGCAGAGTAAATAAAGGGAAGGTAGGGCTGGATGAAGGGGTCTCTGTGGAGAAGAGGAAGGGGCTGGGGGGGGGTAGGAGGAGAGAAGCATGGGGATGCAGGATAAAGTGGGCCCCGGGGTAGTGTGAGGGGGGTAATAGGGCCCTGAATAGTGGAGGGGGGGGGAGTGTGTAAAAAGGAGGGTCCTAATGTGGTGAAAGGGGCCATTGAGGAGGGGGAAAAAAGGGTGCGAGGAGGATGGAATGGACCCCACAATGGGCTGACATTTTTTTTCCTCATCCGGCACAACCCTTTAGCCTAACCTCCTTTGTACCCTGCACTTCCTGGCCTCCTCTATGCTTTCTTCCTCCCTTCCTTCACCAAGGAACCTACGCCATGCCCTTCTAGGGCGACCCCGCCTCCTCTCCACAGGGACCCCTGCATCCACCCTCCCTCTCCCTTTTGCCTGCCCTACCTCCTCCTTTAGCCTGCACTCCCTCAGTCCCACTTCTCTGCTATGTTCCACAGCAACTGTACAAGGAGATTACCCCACTATCCCGTTTAAGTGCCGAAAGCAGGACTCGAACCCAGGCCCCCCAGCGCTGTAACGCAAGCACTTAACCTCTAGGCCACTGCAGTTAGCTGGTATTTGGTGGAGCTGGGGGGCCAGATGTTCTATCCCCATTTTCTTCAGTGAACATGTTTCACAATGCAAATGGATATGCTCACAGGGGCATGCAGAAGAAAGATATATTCGCCCAAAAGCAACTTTCAGAAGCACAGCCGTTCGAATCCAATGTCTGGAATCTGCAGGGTGTTTTTTTTATTTTGTTTTAAAAGGGCATGTTTTTATTTTTTTAAAACCTTTATTTATTTATTTTTAAATGGCTATGAATTGCCCTGTGCAATCAGCCAACAGCTAATGCCCCTTCAATACCTGCATTCATACTAACAATTGTGCCTTTGTTTTCTGCACTCTGGCCTTGGTAACGGCCATAGAAAAGCTTGTTTCTCTGGCCCCAACTGACTGGAAAAAATGAGGGGAAAAGTGTAACCTCAGCAGCGCTGTGTGGGTATTTACAGATAATTTTCTCAGTGCAGTGGGCCCAACTACATTAGCATCAGGCCCCATTTGCTAGACAATCCTGGCTACACCTCTGGTGCTTCCTGACTCAACAACCCAATCACCCCTTCAGCCCTTCATGCTCTGCTCGTCTCACAGCACCTCCCATAAGTGAGGAATGCATCTTTTGTTGGTAGATTTCCTTCATGAGGCTTAGCTAGGCCTGCATTCCTTTTCAAAGGGCCATAGAAGAGAGCAAAAAAGGAGAAGGCATAATAGAGCGGGAAGTAGGTGGAAGACGAGGGGTTAGGAGGGTTGGCAGTAAAGGAAACAGGGCCTGGCCTGGCAGAGAGTAAGACGTTAGGGAACACAATGAGCGAAGGAGGAAGAAAGATGCCTCAGGCATGTAGCTCTCTGACTCTTCCCCACCGAGCCTGCAGAAAGAGCCTTCCTCTTCCTAGCTCTCTCCCGAATGGATACATTTGCATGGAAAGCCCAGAACTCATTTCAGTTAGCCAGAGGGTAAACAGAGGCCAGTGAGAGGGGCACACCCCTTCATTTCACTAGGCTTCTGGGGCTTCTGGGAGGAAAAAAGGCATCAGTATTCCAGCAAGATCATCGTCACCAAGGCCACCAACACTAGGGGATTACAGAGCATGCTGTGACACTCTCCAGGGCCTGGTTGGCCAGGCTTATGTTGAAGAGCACATATCCTAACCCTAAGCTACCTGGGTGGCTGCACAATAGAGGCTGCACCGGACATAGGGCTGTGCCCGTAAGGGCTGTGGTCGCGTTTGGGAGCGTTAGGGAGCGTTAGGGACGCGTGGAGGACGCAGGGCGCAGACCTCTGCCCGTTTCCGACCAGGATGAGGCCCTCATTCTCAGTGGTGGAGCCAGCCACTCCAAAATTGAGGGTGTTAAAGGCAGAAAGCAGCCCTCTCACCCCCAGGACAAAGAGTGGGAAATGCTTGTTGCATCAAGAGTCTTTCAAATCTTTCACTTTTGAGAGCAGAGTGTTTACATTTTGGAATCATGAACAAGCAGCAATAAGAATGCATACAGTAGCACGGGCCAGAAGACTGCCCAGCGCATATCAGTACACCCCAATGACAAAGTCAAAGATTTAACTGACCTGCTTAGCTATTAGTGGCTGACACCTCACTATGATTATCATCTCTCCGTGAGGCAAAACATCCTCTGAATTGGGTTGAAAGATAGATATAATATGCCAAAGGAAGGCAACATGGAAATTCAGTTTCCTGCTCTCAGAGGAAGGAGGGTCGACAGCCCAATGTGTTAATGCACCTACTGCACCCTCCTATGTGTAGCCTGCAGGCGACACATTCAGTTGCTGGTGAGGTGCTGATACAGGTTTGCTCGCTATGCAGGGGCTGGTGGTCACCCCGCAGCACCTCGAGAAAGTGTCCTGTTTGAGTCCCAGGGCAATTATTGTATCAACCATGACCCGTAGAAAACACCTTTTCCCCTCGTTTTTTTCCAGTCAATTGGGGCCAGAGAGACAAACTTTTGTATGGGCGTTACCTAGGCCAGAGTGCAGAAAACAAAGGCACAACTGCTAGTAGGGATGCAGGTATTGAAGGGGCATTAGCTGTTGGCTGACCGCTCAGGGCAATGCATACCCATTTTCAATTAAAAAATATATTTTTTTAAATTTAAAGAAACATGCCCAGGAGACTGAGGACATTGGATTAGAACTCAGGTCTCCAGCATGCCAAGACCAAGTACTTACCACTTGAGCCACTGGTGGCTGTGCTCCTGAGGGTAGCTTTTGGGCGTATATATCTTTCTTCTGCATGCCCCCCCTTCCCCCCAGCATACCCATTTCAATTGTGAAACATGTTCACTGGAGTCAAGGAGGATAGAACATCTGGCCCCCTGCTCCACCAAACACCAGCTAACTGCAGTGGCCTAGAGGTTAAGTGCTTGCATTACAGCGCTGGGGGCATGGGTTCGAGTACTGCTTTCGGCACAGAAACGGAGTAGTTGGGGGGGACCTACAGTCCTTCTAAAAGGTTCAGTGGTTATGTAATGAGTTAGGGAGGGTGGAAGAAAGCAGAGAGGCAGGACTGTGGAGGTGGGGAAGAGGAAGTGCAGAGTAAATAAAGGGAAGGTAGGGCTGGATGAAGGGGTCTCTGTGGAGAAGAGGAAGGGGCTGGGGGGGTAGGAGGAGAGAAGCATGGGGATGCAGGATAAAGTGGGCCCCTGGGTAGTGTGAGGGGGGTAATAGGGCCCTGAATAGTGGAGGGGGGGGAGTGTGTAAAAAGGAGGGTCCTAATGTGGTGAAAGGGGCCATTGAGGAGGGGGAAAAAAGGGTGCGAGGAGGATGGAATGGACCCCACAATGGGCTGACATTTTTTTCCTCATCCGGCACAACCCTTTAGCCTAACCTCCTTTGTACCCTGCACTTCCTGGCCTCCTCTATGCTTTCTTCCTCCCTTCCTTCACCAAGGAACCTACGCCATGCCCTTCTAGGGCGACCCCGCCTCCTCTCCACAGGGACCCCTGCATCCACCCTCCCTCTCCCTTTTGCCTGCCCTACCTCCTCCTTTAGCCTGCACTCCCTCAGTCCCACTTCTCTGCTATGTTCCACAGCAACTGTACAAGGAGATTACCCCACTATCCCGTTTAAGTGCCGAAAGCAGGACTCGAACCCAGGCCCCCCAGCGCTGTAACGCAAGCACTTAACCTCTAGGCCACTGCAGTTAGCTGGTATTTGGTGGAGCTGGGGGGCCAGATGTTCTATCCCCATTTTCTTCAGTGAACATGTTTCACAATGCAAATGGATATGCTCACAGGGGCATGCAGAAGAAAGATATATTCGCCCAAAAGCAACTTTCAGAAGCACAGCCGTTCGAATCCAATGTCTGGAATCTGCAGGGTGTTTTTTTTATTTTGTTTTAAAAGGGCATGTTTTTATTTTTTTAAAACCTTTATTTATTTATTTTTAAATGGCTATGAATTGCCCTGTGCAATCAGCCAACAGCTAATGCCCCTTCAATACCTGCATTCATACTAACAATTGTGCCTTTGTTTTCTGCACTCTGGCCTTGGTAACGGCCATAGAAAAGCTTGTTTCTCTGGCCCCAACTGACTGGAAAAAACGAGGGGAAAAGTGTAACCTCAGCAGCGCTGTGTGGGTATTTACAGATAATTTTCTCAGTGCAGTGGGCCCAACTACATTAGCATCAGGCCCCATTTGCTAGACAATCCTGGCTACACCTCTGGTGCTTCCTGACTCAACAACCCAATCACCCCTTCAGCCCTTCTTGCTCTGCTCGTCTCACAGCACCTCCCATAAGTGAGGAATGCATCTTTTGTTGGTAGATTTCCTTCATGAGGCTTAGCTAGGCCTGCATTCCTTTTCAAAGGGCCATAGAAGAGAGCAAAAAAGGAGAAGGCATAATAGAGCGGGAAGTAGGTGGAAGACGAGGGGTTAGGAGGGTTGGCAGTAAAGGAAACAGGGCCTGGCCTGGCAGAGAGTAAGACGTTAGGGAACACAATGAGCGAAGGAGGAAGAAAGATGCCTCAGGCATGTAGCTCTCTGACTCTTCCCCACCGAGCCTGCAGAAAGAGCCTTCCTCTTCCTAGCTCTCTCCCGAATGGATACATTTGCATGGAAAGCCCAGAACTCATTTCAGTTAGCCAGAGGGTAAACAGAGGCCAGTGAGAGGGGCACACCCCTTCATTTCACTAGGCTTCTGGGGCTTCTGGGAGGAAAAAAGGCATCAGTATTCCAGCAAGATCCTCGTCACCAAGGCCACCAACACTAGGGGATTACAGAGCATGCTGTGACACTCTGCAGGGCCTGGTTGGCCAGGCTTATGTTGAAGAGCACATATCCTAACCCTAAGCTACCTGGGTGGCTGCACAATAGAGGCTGCACCGGACATAGGGCTGTGCCCGTAAGGGCTGTGGTCGCGTTTGGGAGCGTTAGGGACGCGTGGAGGACGCAGGGCGCAGACCTCTGCCCGTTTCCGACCAGGATGAGGCCCTCATTCTCAGTGGTGGAGCCAGCCACTCCAAAATTGAGGGTGTTAAAGGCAGAAAGCAGCCCTCTCACCCCCAGGACAAAGAGTGGGAAATGCTTGTTGCATCAAGAGTCTTTCAAATCTTTCACTTTTGAGAGCAGAGTGTTTACATTTAGGAATCATGAACAAGCAGCAATAAGAATGCATACAGTAGCACGGGCCAGAAGACTGCCCAGCGCATATCAGTACACCCCAATGACAAAGTCAAAGATTTAACTGACCTGCTTAGCTATTAGTGGCTGACACCTCACTATGATTATCATCTCTCCGTGAGGCAAAACATCCTCTGAATTGGGTTGAAAGATAGATATAATATGCCAAAGGAAGGCAACATGGAAATTCAGTTTCCTGCTCTCAGAGGAAGGAGGGTCGACAGCCCAATGTGTTAATGCACCTACTGCACCCTCCTATGTGTAGCCTGCAGGCGACACATTCAGTTGCTGGTGAGGTGCTGATACAGGTTTGCTCGCTATGCAGGGGCTGGTGGTCACCCCGCAGCACCTCGAGAAAGTGTCCTGTTTGAGTCCCAGGGCAATTATTGTATCAACCATGACCCGTAGAAAACACCTTTTCCCCTCGTTTTTTTCCAGTCAATTGGGGCCAGAGAGACAAACTTTTGTATGGGCGTTACCTAGGCCAGAGTGCAGAAAACAAAGGCACAACTGCTAGTAGGGATGCAGGTATTGAAGGGGCATTAGCTGTTGGCTGACCGCTCAGGGCAATGCATACCCATTTTCAATTAAAAAATATATTTTTTTAAATTTAAAGAAACATGCCCAGGAGACTGAGGACATTGGATTAGAACTCAGGTCTCCAGCATGCCAAGACCAAGTACTTACCACTTGAGCCACTGGTGGCTGTGCTCCTGAGGGTAGCTTTTGGGCGTATATATCTTTCTTCTGCATGCCCCCCCTTCCCCCCAGCATACCCATTTCAATTGTGAAACATGTTCACTGGAGCCAAGGAGGATAGAACATCTGGCCCCCTGCTCCACCAAACACCAGCTAACTGCAGTGGCCTAGAGGTTAAGTGCTTGCATTACAGCGCTGGGGGCATGGGTTCGAGTACTGCTTTCGGCACAGAAACGGAGTAGTTGGGGGGGACCTACAGTCCTTCTAAAAGGTTCAGTGGTTATGTAATGAGTTAGGGAGGGTGGAAGAAAGCAGAGAGGCAGGACTGTGGAGGTGGGGGAGAGGAAGTGCAGAGTAAATAAAGGGAAGGTAGGGCTGGATGAAGGGGTCTCTGTGGAGAAGAGGAAGGGGCTGGGGGGGGTAGGAGGAGAGAAGCATGGGGATGCAGGATAAAGTGGGCCCCGGGGTAGTGTGAGGGGGGTAATAGGGCCCTGAATAGTGGAGGGGGGGGAGTGTGTAAAAAGGAGGGTCCTAATGTGGTGAAAGGGGCCATTGAGGAGGGGGAAAAAAGGGTGCGAGGAGGATGGAATGGACCCCACAATGGGCTGACATTTTTTTTCCTCATCCGGCACAACCCTTTAGCCTAACCTCCTTTGTACCCTGCACTTCCTGGCCTCCTCTATGCTTTCTTCCTCCCTTCCTTCACCAAGGAACCTACGCCATGCCCTTCTAGGGCGACCCCGCCTCCTCTCCACAGGGACCCCTGCATCCACCCTCCCTCTCCCTTTTGCCTGCCCTACCTCCTCCTTTAGCCTGCACTCCCTCAGTCCCACTTCTCTGCTATGTTCCACAGCAACTGTACAAGGAGATTACCCCACTATCCCGTTTAAGTGCCGAAAGCAGGACTCGAACCCAGGCCCCCCAGCGCTGTAACGCAAGCACTTAACCTCTAGGCCACTGCAGTTAGCTGGTATTTGGTGGAGCTGGGGGGCCAGATGTTCTATCCCCATTTTCTTCAGTGAACATGTTTCACAATGCAAATGGATATGCTCACAGGGGCATGCAGAAGAAAGATATATTCGCCCAAAAGCAACTTTCAGAAGCACAGCCGTTCGAATCCAATGTCTGGAATCTGCAGGGTGTTTTTTTTATTTTGTTTTAAAAGGGCATGTTTTTATTTTTTTAAAACCTTTATTTATTTATTTTTAAATGGCTATGAATTGCCCTGTGCAATCAGCCAACAGCTAATGCCCCTTCAATACCTGCATTCATACTAACAATTGTGCCTTTGTTTTCTGCACTCTGGCCTTGGTAACGGCCATAGAAAAGCTTGTTTCTCTGGCCCCAACTGACTGGAAAAAACGAGGGGAAAAGTGTAACCTCAGCAGCGCTGTGTGGGTATTTACAGATAATTTTCTCAGTGCAGTGGGCCCAACTACATTAGCATCAGGCCCCATTTGCTAGACAATCCTGGCTACACCTCTGGTGCTTCCTGACTCAACAACCCAATCACCCCTTCAGCCCTTCTTGCTCTGCTCGTCTCACAGCACCTCCCATAAGTGAGGAATGCATCTTTTGTTGGTAGATTTCCTTCATGAGGCTTAGCTAGGCCTGCATTCCTTTTCAAAGGGCCATAGAAGATTGCAAAAAAGGAGAAGGCATAATAGAGCGGGAAGTAGGTGGAAGACGAGGGGTTAGGAGGGTTGGCAGTAAAGGAAACAGGGCCTGGCCTGGCAGAGAGTAAGACGTTAGGGAACACAATGAGCGAAGGAGGAAGAAAGATGCCTCAGGCATGTAGCTCTCTGACTCTTCCCCACCGAGCCTGCAGAAAGAGCCTTCCTATTCCTAGCTCTCTCCCGAATGGATACATTTGCATGGAAAGCCCAGAACTCATTTCAGTTAGCCAGAGGGTAAACAGAGGCCAGTGAGAGGGGCACACCCCTTCATTTCACTAGGCTTCTGGGGCTTCTGGGAGGAAAAAAGGCATCAGTATTCCAGCAAGATCATCGTCACCAAGGCCACCAACACTAGGGGATTACAGAGCATGCTGTGACACTCTCCAGGGCCTGGTTGGCCAGGCTTATGTTGAAGAGCCCATATCCTAACCCTAAGCTACCTGGGTGGCTGCACAATAGAGGCTGCACCGGACATAGGGCTGTGCCCGT
This sequence comes from Ambystoma mexicanum, assembly GCF_040938575.1. NCBI lineage: Eukaryota > Metazoa > Chordata > Amphibia > Caudata > Ambystomatidae > Ambystoma > Ambystoma mexicanum. Next base: position 689,938,260 of record NC_090924.1, on the reverse strand, counting down.
AAGGGCTGTGGTCGCGTTTGGGAGCATTCGCAGGGCGCAGACCTCTGCCCGTTTCCGACCAGGATGAGGCCCTCATTCTCAGTGGTGGAGCCAGCCACTCCAAAATTGAGGGTGTTAAAGGCAGAAAGCAGCCCTCTCACCCCCAGGACAAAGAGTGGGAAATGCTTGTTGCATCAAGAGTCTTTCAAATCTTTCACTTTTGAGAGCAGAGTGTTTACATTTAGGAATCATGAACAAGCAGCAATAAGAATGCATACAGTAGCACGGGCCAGAAGACTGCCCAGCGCATATCAGTACACCCCAATGACAAAGTCAAAGATTTAACTGACCTGCTTAGCTATTAGTGGCTGACACCTCACTATGATTATCATCTCTCCGTGAGGCAAAACATCCTCTGAATTGGGTTGAAAGATAGATATAATATGCCAAAGGAAGGCAACATGGAAATTCAGTTTCCTGCTCTCAGAGGAAGGAGGGTCGACAGCCCAATGTGTTAATGCACCTACTGCACCCTCCTATGTGTAGCCTGCAGGCGACACATTCAGTTGCTGGTGAGGTGCTGATACAGGTTTGCTCGCTATGCAGGGGCTGGTGGTCACCCCGCAGCACCTCGAGAAAGTGTCCTGTTTGAGTCCCAGGGCAATTATTGTATCAACCATGACCCGTAGAAAACACCTTTTCCCCTCGTTTTTTTCCAGTCAATTGGGGCCAGAGAGACAAACTTTTGTATGGGCGTTACCTAGGCCAGAGTGCAGAAAACAAAGGCACAACTGCTAGTAGGGATGCAGGTATTGAAGGGGCATTAGCTGTTGGCTGACCGCTCAGGGCAATGCATACCCATTTTCAATTAAAAAATATATTTTTTTAAATTTAAAGAAACATGCCCAGGAGACTGAGGACATTGGATTAGAACTCAGGTCTCCAGCATGCCAAGACCAAGTACTTACCACTTGAGCCACTGGTGGCTGTGCTCCTGAGGGTAGCTTTTGGGCGTATATATCTTTCTTCTGCATGCCCCCCCTTCCCCCCAGCATACCCATTTCAATTGTGAAACATGTTCACTGGAGCCAAGGAGGATAGAACATCTGGCCCCCTGCTCCACCAAACACCAGCTAACTGCAGTGGCCTAGAGGTTAAGTGCTTGCATTACAGCGCTGGGGGCATGGGTTCGAGTACTGCTTTCGGCACAGAAACGGAGTAGTTGGGGGGGACCTACAGTCCTTCTAAAAGGTTCAGTGGTTATGTAATGAGTTAGGGAGGGTGGAAGAAAGCAGAGAGGCAGGACTGTGGAGGTGGGGGAGAGGAAGTGCAGAGTAAATAAAGGGAAGGTAGGGCTGGATGAAGGGGTCTCTGTGGAGAAGAGGAAGGGGCTGGGGGGGGTAGGAGGAGAGAAGCATGGGGATGCAGGATAAAGTGGGCCCCGGGGTAGTGTGAGGGGGGTAATAGGGCCCTGAATAGTGGAGGGGGGGGGGAGTGTGTAAAAAGGAGGGTCCTAATGTGGTGAAAGGGGCCATTGAGGAGGGGGAAAAAAGGGTGCGAGGAGGATGGAATGGACCCCACAATGGGCTGACATTTTTTTTCCTCATCCGGCACAACCCTTTAGCCTAACCTCCTTTGTACCCTGCACTTCCTGGCCTCCTCTATGCTTTCTTCCTCCCTTCCTTCACCAAGGAACCTACGCCATGCCCTTCTAGGGCGACCCCGCCTCCTCTCCACAGGGACCCCTGCATCCACCCTCCCTCTCCCTTTTGCCTGCCCTACCTCCTCCTTTAGCCTGCACTCCCTCAGTCCCACTTCTCTGCTATGTTCCACAGCAACTGTACAAGGAGATTACCCCACTATCCCGTTTAAGTGCCGAAAGCAGGACTCGAACCCAGGCCCCCCAGCGCTGTAACGCAAGCACTTAACCTCTAGGCCACTGCAGTTAGCTGGTATTTGGTGGAGCTGGGGGGCCAGATGTTCTATCCCCATTTTCTTCAGTGAACATGTTTCACAATGCAAATGGATATGCTCACAGGGGCATGCAGAAGAAAGATATATTCGCCCAAAAGCAACTTTCAGAAGCACAGCCGTTCGAATCCAATGTCTGGAATCTGCAGGGTGTTTTTTTTATTTTGTTTTAAAAGGGCATGTTTTTATTTTTTTAAAACCTTTATTTATTTATTTTTAAATGGCTATGAATTGCCCTGTGCAATCAGCCAACAGCTAATGCCCCTTCAATACCTGCATTCATACTAACAATTGTGCCTTTGTTTTCTGCACTCTGGCCTTGGTAACGGCCATAGAAAAGCTTGTTTCTCTGGCCCCAACTGACTGGAAAAAACGAGGGGAAAAGTGTAACCTCAGCAGCGCTGTGTGGGTATTTACAGATAATTTTCTCAGTGCAGTGGGCCCAACTACATTAGCATCAGGCCCCATTTGCTAGACAATCCTGGCTACACCTCTGGTGCTTCCTGACTCAACAACCCAATCACCCCTTCAGCCCTTCATGCTCTGCTCGTCTCACAGCACCTCCCATAAGTGAGGAATGCATCTTTTGTTGGTAGATTTCCTTCATGAGGCTTAGCTAGGCCTGCATTCCTTTTCAAAGGGCCATAGAAGAGAGCAAAAAAGGAGAAGGCATAATAGAGCGGGAAGTAGGTGGAAGACGAGGGGTTAGGAGGGTTGGCAGTAAAGGAAACAGGGCCTGGCCTGGCAGAGAGTAAGACGTTAGGGAACACAATGAGCGAAGGAGGAAGAAAGATGCCTCAGGCATGTAGCTCTCTGACTCTTCCCCACCGAGCCTGCAGAAAGAGCCTTCCTATTCCTAGCTCTCTCCCGAATGGATACATTTGCATGGAAAGCCCAGAACTCATTTCAGTTAGCCAGAGGGTAAACAGAGGCCAGTGAGAGGGGCACACCCCTTCATTTCACTAGGCTTCTGGGGCTTCTGGGAGGAAAAAAGGCATCAGTATTCCAGCAAGATCATCGTCACCAAGGCCACCAACACTAGGGGATTACAGAGCATGCTGTGACACTCTCCAGGGCCTGGTTGGCCAGGCTTATGTTGAAGAGCACATATCCTAACCCTAAGCTACCTGGGTGGCTGCACAATAGAGGCTGCACCGGACATAGGGCTGTGCCCGTAAGGGCTGTGGTCGCGTTTGGGAGCATTCGCAGGGCGCAGACCTCTGCCCGTTTCCGACCAGGATGAGGCCCTCATTCTCAGTGGTGGAGCCAGCCACTCCAAAATTGAGGGTGTTAAAGGCAGAAAGCAGCCCTCTCACCCCCAGGACAAAGAGTGGGAAATGCTTGTTGCATCAAGAGTCTTTCAAATCTTTCACTTTTGAGAGCAGAGTGTTTACATTTAGGAATCATGAACAAGCAGCAATAAGAATGCATACAGTAGCACGGGCCAGAAGACTGCCCAGCGCATATCAGTACACCCCAATGACAAAGTCAAAGATTTAACTGACCTGCTTAGCTATTAGTGGCTGACACCTCACTATGATTATCATCTCTCCGTGAGGCAAAACATCCTCTGAATTGGGTTGAAAGATAGATATAATATGCCAAAGGAAGGCAACATGGAAATTCAGTTTCCTGCTCTCAGAGGAAGGAGGGTCGACAGCCCAATGTGTTAATGCACCTACTGCACCCTCCTATGTGTAGCCTGCAGGCGACACATTCAGTTGCTGGTGAGGTGCTGATACAGGTTTGCTCGCTATGCAGGGGCTGGTGGTCACCCCGCAGCACCTCGAGAAAGTGTCCTGTTTGAGTCCCAGGGCAATTATTGTATCAACCATGACCCGTAGAAAACACCTTTTCCCCTCGTTTTTTTCCAGTCAATTGGGGCCAGAGAGACAAACTTTTGTATGGGCGTTACCTAGGCCAGAGTGCAGAAAACAAAGGCACAACTGCTAGTAGGGATGCAGGTATTGAAGGGGCATTAGCTGTTGGCTGACCGCTCAGGGCAATGCATACCCATGTTCAATTAAAAAATATATTTTTTTAAATTTAAAGAAACATGCCCAGGAGACTGAGGACATTGGATTAGAACTCAGGTCTCCAGCATGCCAAGACCAAGTACTTACCACTTGAGCCACTGGTGGCTGTGCTCCTGAGGGTAGCTTTTGGGCGTATATATCTTTCTTCTGCATGCCCCCCCTTCCCCCCAGCATACCCATTTCAATTGTGAAACATGTTCACTGGAGCCAAGGAGGATAGAACATCTGGCCCCCTGCTCCACCAAACACCAGCTAACTGCAGTGGCCTAGAGGTTAAGTGCTTGCATTACAGCGCTGGGGGCATGGGTTCGAGTACTGCTTTCGGCACAGAAACGGAGTAGTTGGGGGGGACCTACAGTCCTTCTAAAAGGTTCAGTGGTTATGTAATGAGTTAGGGAGGGTGGAAGAAAGCAGAGAGGCAGGACTGTGGAGGTGGGGGAGAGGAAGTGCAGAGTAAATAAAGGGAAGGTAGGGCTGGATGAAGGGGTCTCTGTGGAGAAGAGGAAGGGGCTGGGGGGGGTAGGAGGAGAGAAGCATGGGGATGCAGGATAAAGTGGGCCCCGGGGTAGTGTGAGGGGGGTAATAGGGCCCTGAATAGTGGAGGGGAGGGGGGGGGGAGTGTGTAAAAAGGAGGGTCCTAATGTGGTGAAAGGGGCCATTGAGGAGGGGGAAAAAAGGGTGCGAGGAGGATGGAATGGACCCCACAATGGGCTGACATTTTTTTCCTCATCCGGCACAACCCTTTAGCCTAACCTCCTTTGTACCCTGCACTTCCTGGCCTCCTCTATGCTTTCTTCCTCCCTTCCTTCACCAAGGAACCTACGCCATGCCCTTCTAGGGCGACCCCGCCTCCTCTCCACAGGGACCCCTGCATCCACCCTCCCTCTCCCTTTTGCCTGCCCTACCTCCTCCTTTAGCCTGCACTCCCTCAGTCCCACTTCTCTGCTATGTTCCACAGCAACTGTACAAGGAGATTACCCCACTATCCCGTTTAAGTGCCGAAAGCAGGACTCGAACCCAGGCCCCCCCAGCGCTGTAACGCAAGCACTTAACCTCTAGGCCACTGCAGTTAGCTGGTATTTGGTGGAGCTGGGGGGCCAGATGTTCTATCCCCATTTTCTTCAGTGAACATGTTTCACAATGCAAATGGATATGCTCACAGGGGCATGCAGAAGAAAGATATATTCGCCCAAAAGCAACTTTCAGAAGCACAGCCGTTCGAATCCAATGTCTGGAATCTGCAGGGTGTTTTTTTTATTTTGTTTTAAAAGGGCATGTTTTTATTTTTTTAAAACCTTTATTTATTTATTTTTAAATGGCTATGAATTGCCCTGTGCAATCAGCCAACAGCTAATGCCCCTTCAATACCTGCATTCATACTAACAATTGTGCCTTTGTTTTCTGCACTCTGGCCTTGGTAACGGCCATAGAAAAGCTTGTTTCTCTGGCCCCAACTGACTGGAAAAAACGAGGGGAAAAGTGTAACCTCAGCAGCGCTGTGTGGGTATTTACAGATAATTTTCTCAGTGCAGTGGGCCCAACTACATTAGCATCAGGCCCCATTTGCTAGACAATCCTGGCTACACCTCTGGTGCTTCCTGACTCAACAACCCAATCACCCCTTCAGCCCTTCTTGCTCTGCTCGTCTCACAGCACTTCCCATAAGTGAGGAATGCATCTTTTGTTGGTAGATTTCCTTCATGAGGCTTAGCTAGGCCTGCATTCCTTTTCAAAGGGCCATAGAAGAGAGCAAAAAAGGAGAAGGCATAATAGAGCGGGAAGTAGGTGGAAGACGAGGGGTTAGGAGGGTTGGCAGTAAAGGAAACAGGGCCTGGCCTGGCAGAGAGTAAGACGTTAGGGAACACAATGAGCGAAGGAGGAAGAAAGATGCCTCAGGCATGTAGCTCTCTGACTCTTCCCCACCGAGCCTGCAGAAAGAGCCTTCCTATTCCTAGCTCTCTCCCGAATGGATACATTTGCATGGAAAGCCCAGAACTCATTTCAGTTAGCCAGATGGTAAACAGAGGCCAGTGAGAGGGGCACACCCCTTCATTTCACTAGGCTTCTGGGGCTTCTGGGAGGAAAAAAGGCATCAGTATTCCAGCAAGATCATCGTCACCAAGGCCACCAACACTAGGGGATTACAGAGCATGCTGTGACACTCTCCAGGGCCTGGTTGGCCAGGCTTATGTTGAAGAGCACATATCCTAACCGGTTTATAGTAATAAAACCGAAAACAAAAATCCCGAATACAATAATCTCGAATCCAAAATCTCGAAAAAAAAAAAGTCGAATTTTTTTTTAATGACGTTTTTTGTTCGAAATGGGGGGGTTCCCCCCCCAACCCCCCTTTTTTCTATTTTTTTTTTATTTTAACCCATTTTTTTTACTTACCTGACCCCAAAAAAGCATATAATTAAATAAATAAAAAATTCGACTTTTTTTTTTTCGGGATTTAGGATTCGAGATTATTGTATTTCGAGATTTTTTTTTCGGTCTTTTGACCGACCACCATCCTAACCCTAAGCTACCTGGGTGGCTGCACAATAGAGGCTGCACCGGACATAGGGCTGTGCCCGTAAGGGCTGTGGTCGCGTTTGGGAGCGTTCGCAGGGCGCAGACCTCTGCCCGTTTCCGACCAGGATGAGGCCCTCATTCTCAGTGGTGGAGCCAGCCACTCCAAAATTGAGGGTGTTAAAGGCAGAAAGCAGCCCTCTCACCCCCAGGACAAAGAGTGGGAAATGCTTGTTGCATCAAGAGTCTTTCAAATCTTTCACTTTTGAGAGCAGAGTGTTTACATTTAGGAATCATGAACAAGCAGCAATAAGAATGCATACAGTAGCACGGGCCAGAAGACTGCCCAGCGCATATCAGTACACCCCAATGACAAAGTCAAAGATTTAACTGACCTGCTTAGCTATTAGTGGCTGACACCTCACTATGATTATCATCTCTCCGTGAGGCAAAACATCCTCTGAATTGGGTTGAAAGATAGATATAATATGCCAAAGGAAGGCAACATGGAAATTCAGTTTCCTGCTCTCAGAGGAAGGAGGGTCGACAGCCCAATGTGTTAATGCACCTACTGCACCCTCCTATGTGTAGCCTGCAGGCGACACATTCAGTTGCTGGTGAGGTGCTGATACAGGTTTGCTCGCTATGCAGGGGCTGGTGGTCACCCCGCAGCACCTCGAGAAAGTGTCCTGTTTGAGTCCCAGGGCAATTATTGTATCAACCATGACCCGTAGAAAACACCTTTTCCCCTCGTTTTTTTCCAGTCAATTGGGGCCAGAGAGACAAACTTTTGTATGGGCGTTACCTAGGCCAGAGTGCAGAAAACAAAGGCACAACTGCTAGTAGGGATGCAGGTATTGAAGGGGCATTAGCTGTTGGCTGACCGCTCAGGGCAATGCATACCCATTTTCAATTAAAAAATATATTTTTTTAAATTTAAAGAAACATGCCCAGGAGACTGAGGACATTGGATTAGAACTCAGGTCTCCAGCATGCCAAGACCAAGTACTTACCACTTGAGCCACTGGTGGCTGTGCTCCTGAGGGTAGCTTTTGGGCGTATATATCTTTCTTCTGCATGCCCCCCCTTCCCCCCAGCATACCCATTTCAATTGTGAAACATGTTCACTGGAGCCAAGGAGGATAGAACATCTGGCCCCCTGCTCCACCAAACACCAGCTAACTGCAGTGGCCTAGAGGTTAAGTGCTTGCATTACAGCGCTGGGGGCATGGGTTCGAGTACTGCTTTCGGCACAGAAACGGAGTAGTTGGGGGGGACCTACAGTCCTTCTAAAAGGTTCAGTGGTTATGTAATGAGTTAGGGAGGGTGGAAGAAAGCAGAGAGGCAGGACTGTGGAGGTGGGGGAGAGGAAGTGCAGAGTAAATAAAGGGAAGGTAGGGCTGGATGAAGGGGTCTCTGTGGAGAAGAGGAAGGGGCTGGGGGGGGTAGGAGGAGAGAAGCATGGGGATGCAGGATAAAGTGGGCCCCGGGGTAGTGTGAGGGGGGTAATAGGGCCCTGAATAGTGGAGGGGGGGGAGTGTGTAAAAAGGAGGGTCCTAATGTGGTGAAAGGGGCCATTGAGGAGGGGGAAAAAAGGGTGCGAGGAGGATGGAATGGACCCCACAATGGGCTGACATTTTTTTTCCTCATCCGGCACAACCCTTTAGCCTAACCTCCTTTGTACCCTGCACTTCCTGGCCTCCTCTATGCTTTCTTCCTCCCTTCCTTCACCAAGGAACCTACGCCATGCCCTTCTAGGGCGACCCCGCCTCCTCTCCACAGGGACCCCTGCATCCACCCTCCCTCTCCCTTTTGCCTGCCCTACCTCCTCCTTTAGCCTGCACTCCCTCAGTCCCACTTCTCTGCTATGTTCCACAGCAACTGTACAAGGAGATTACCCCACTATCCCGTTTAAGTGCCGAAAGCAGGACTCGAACCCAGGCCCCCCAGCGCTGTAACGCAAGCACTTAACCTCTAGGCCACTGCAGTTAGCTGGTATTTGGTGGAGCTGGGGGGCCAGATGTTCTATCCCCATTTTCTTCAGTGAACATGTTTCACAATGCAAATGGATATGCTCACAGGGGCATGCAGAAGAAAGATATATTCGCCCAAAAGCAACTTTCAGAAGCACAGCCGTTCGAATCCAATGTCTGGAATCTGCAGGGTGTTTTTTTTATTTTGTTTTAAAAGGGCATGTTTTTATTTTTTTAAAACCTTTATTTATTTATTTTTAAATGGCTATGAATTGCCCTGTGCAATCAGCCAACAGCTAATGCCCCTTCAATACCTGCATTCATACTAACAATTGTGCCTTTGTTTTCTGCACTCTGGCCTTGGTAACGGCCATAGAAAAGCTTGTTTCTCTGGCCCCAACTGACTGGAAAAAACGAGGGGAAAAGTGTAACCTCAGCAGCGCTGTGTGGGTATTTACAGATAATTTTCTCAGTGCAGTGGGCCCAACTACATTAGCATCAGGCCCCATTTGCTAGACAATCCTGGCTACACCTCTGGTGCTTCCTGACTCAACAACCCAATCACCCCTTCAGCCCTTCTTGCTCTGCTCGTCTCACAGCACCTCCCATAAGTGAGGAATGCATCTTTTGTTGGTAGATTTCCTTCATGAGGCTTAGCTAGGCCTGCATTCCTTTTCAAAGGGCCATAGAAGATTGCAAAAAAGGAGAAGGCATAATAGAGCGGGAAGTAGGTGGAAGACGAGGGGTTAGGAGGGTTGGCAGTAAAGGAAACAGGGCCTGGCCTGGCAGAGAGTAAGACGTTAGGGAACACAATGAGCGAAGGAGGAAGAAAGATGCCTCAGGCATGTAGCTCTCTGACTCTTCCCCACCGAGCCTGCAGAAAGAGCCTTCCTATTCCTAGCTCTCTCCCGAATGGATACATTTGCATGGAAAGCCCAGAACTCATTTCAGTTAGCCAGAGGGTAAACAGAGGCCAGTGAGAGGGGCACACCCCTTCATTTCACTAGGCTTCTGGGGCTTCTGGGAGGAAAAAAGGCATCAGTATTCCAGCAAGATCATCGTCACCAAGGCCACCAACACTAGGGGATTACAGAGCATGCTGTGACACTCTCCAGGGCCTGGTTGGCCAGGCTTATGTTGAAGAGCCCATATCCTAACCCTAAGCTACCTGGGTGGCTGCACAATAGAGGCTGCACCGGACATAGGGCTGTGCCCGTAAGGGCTGTGGTCGCGTTTGGGAGCATTCGCAGGGCGCAGACCTCTGCCCGTTTCCGACCAGGATGAGGCCCTCATTCTCAGTGGTGGAGCCAGCCACTCCAAAATTGAGGGTGTTAAAGGCAGAAAGCAGCCCTCTCACCCCCAGGACAAAGAGTGGGAAATGCTTGTTGCATCAAGAGTCTTTCAAATCTTTCACTTTTGAGAGCAGAGTGTTTACATTTAGGAATCATGAACAAGCAGCAATAAGAATGCATACAGTAGCACGGGCCAGAAGACTGCCCAGCGCATATCAGTACACCCCAATGACAAAGTCAAAGATTTAACTGACCTGCTTAGCTATTAGTGGCTGACACCTCACTATGATTATCATCTCTCCGTGAGGCAAAACATCCTCTGAATTGGGTTGAAAGATAGATATAATATGCCAAAGGAAGGCAACATGGAAATTCAGTTTCCTGCTCTCAGAGGAAGGAGGGTCGACAGCCCAATGTGTTAATGCACCTACTGCACCCTCCTATGTGTAGCCTGCAGGCGACACATTCAGTTGCTGGTGAGGTGCTGATACAGGTTTGCTCGCTATGCAGGGGCTGGTGGTCACCCCGCAGCACCTCGAGAAAGTGTCCTGTTTGAGTCCCAGGGCAATTATTGTATCAACCATGACCCGTAGAAAACACCTTTTCCCCTCGTTTTTTTCCAGTCAATTGGGGCCAGAGAGACAAACTTTTGTATGGGCGTTACCTAGGCCAGAGTGCAGAAAACAAAGGCACAACTGCTAGTAGGGATGCAGGTATTGAAGGGGCATTAGCTGTTGGCTGACCGCTCAGGGCAATGCATACCCATTTTCAATTAAAAAATATATTTTTTTAAATTTAAAGAAACATGCCCAGGAGACTGAGGACATTGGATTAGAACTCAGGTCTCCAGCATGCCAAGACCAAGTACTTACCACTTGAGCCACTGGTGGCTGTGCTCCTGAGGGTAGCTTTTGGGCGTATATATCTTTCTTCTGCATGCCCCCCCTTCCCCCCAGCATACCCATTTCAATTGTGAAACATGTTCACTGGAGCCAAGGAGGATAGAACATCTGGCCCCCTGCTCCACCAAACACCAGCTAACTGCAGTGGCCTAGAGGTTAAGTGCTTGCATTACAGCGCTGGGGGCATGGGTTCGAGTACTGCTTTCGGCACAGAAACGGAGTAGTTGGGGGGGACCTACAGTCCTTCTAAAAGGTTCAGTGGTTATGTAATGAGTTAGGGAGGGTGGAAGAAAGCAGAGAGGCAGGACTGTGGAGGTGGGGGAGAGGAAGTGCAGAGTAAATAAAGGGAAGGTAGGGCTGGATGAAGGGGTCTCTGTGGAGAAGAGGAAGGGGCTGGGGGGGGTAGGAGGAGAGAAGCATGGGGATGCAGGATAAAGTGGGCCCCGGGGTAGTGTGAGGGGGGTAATAGGGCCCTGAATAGTGGAGGGGGGGGGGGAGTGTGTAAAAAGGAGGGTCCTAATGTGGTGAAAGGGGCCATTGAGGAGGGGGAAAAAAGGGTGCGAGGAGGATGGAATGGACCCCACAATGGGCTGACATTTTTTTTCCTCATCCGGCACAACCCTTTAGCCTAACCTCCTTTGTACCCTGCACTTCCTGGCCTCCTCTATGCTTTCTTCCTCCCTTCCTTCACCAAGGAACCTACGCCATGCCCTTCTAGGGCGACCCCGCCTCCTCTCCACAGGGACCCCTGCATCCACCCTCCCTCTCCCTTTTGCCTGCCCTACCTCCTCCTTTAGCCTGCACTCCCTCAGTCCCACTTCTCTGCTATGTTCCACAGCAACTGTACAAGGAGATTACCCCACTATCCCGTTTAAGTGCCGAAAGCAGGACTCGAACCCAGGCCCCCCAGCGCTGTAACTCAAGCACTTAACCTCTAGGCCACTGCAGTTAGCTGGTATTTGGTGGAGCTGGGGGGCCAGATGTTCTATCCCCATTTTCTTCAGTGAACATGTTTCACAATGCAAATGGATATGCTCACAGGGGCATGCAGAAGAAAGATATATTCGCCCAAAAGCAACTTTCAGAAGCACAGCCGTTCGAATCCAATGTCTGGAATCTGCAGGGTGTTTTTTTTATTTTGTTTTAAAAGGGCATGTTTTTATTTTTTTAAAACCTTTATTTATTTATTTTTAAATGGCTATGAATTGCCCTGTGCAATCAGCCAACAGCTAATGCCCCTTCAATACCTGCATTCATACTAACAATTGTGCCTTTGTTTTCTGCACTCTGGCCTTGGTAACGGCCATAGAAAAGCTTGTTTCTCTGGCCCCAACTGACTGGAAAAAACGAGGGGAAAAGTGTAACCTCAGCAGCGCTGTGTGGGTATTTACAGATAATTTTCTCAGTGCAGTGGGCCCAACTACATTAGCATCAGGCCCCATTTGCTAGACAATCCTGGCTACACCTCTGGTGCTTCCTGACTCAACAACCCAATCACCCCTTCAGCCCTTCATGCTCTGCTCGTCTCACAGCACCTCCCATAAGTGAGGAATGCATCTTTTGTTGGTAGATTTCCTTCATGAGGCTTAGCTAGGCCTGCATTCCTTTTCAAAGGGCCATAGAAGAGAGCAAAAAAGGAGAAGGCATAATAGAGCGGGAAGTAGGTGGAAGACGAGGGGTTAGGAGGGTTGGCAGTAAAGGAAACAGGGCCTGGCCTGGCAGAGAGTAAGACGTTAGGGAACACAATGAGCGAAGGAGGAAGAAAGATGCCTCAGGCATGTAGCTCTCTGACTCTTCCCCACCGAGCCTGCAGAAAGAGCCTTCCTATTCCTAGCTCTCTCCCGAATGGATACATTTGCATGGAAAGCCCAGAACTCATTTCAGTTAGCCAGAGGGTAAACAGAGGCCAGTGAGAGGGGCACACCCCTTCATTTCACTAGGCTTCTGGGGCTTCTGGGAGGAAAAAAGGCATCAGTATTCCAGCAAGATCATCGTCACCAAGGCCACCAACACTAGGGGATTACAGAGCATGCTGTGACACTCTCCAGGGCCTGGTTGGCCAGGCTTATGTTGAAGAGCCCATATCCTAACCCTAAGCTACCTGGGTGGCTGCACAATAGAGGCTGCACCGGACATAGGGCTGTGCCCGTAAGGGCTGTGGTCGCGTTTGGGAGCATTCGCAGGGCGCAGACCTCTGCCCGTTTCCGACCAGGATGAGGCCCTCATTCTCAGTGGTGGAGCCAGCCACTCCAAAATTGAGGGTGTTAAAGGCAGAAAGCAGCCCTCTCACCCCCAGGACAAAGAGTGGGAAATGCTTGTTGCATCAAGAGTCTTTCAAATCTTTCACTTTTGAGAGCAGAGTGTTTACATTTAGGAATCATGAACAAGCAGCAATAAGAATGCATACAGTAGCACGGGCCAGAAGACTGCCCAGCGCATATCAGTACACCCCAATGACAAAGTCAAAGATTTAACTGACCTGCTTAGCTATTAGTGGCTGACACCTCACTATGATTATCATCTCTCCGTGAGGCAAAACATCCTCTGAATTGGGTTGAAAGATAGATATAATATGCCAAAGGAAGGCAACATGGAAATTCAGTTTCCTGCTCTCAGAGGAAGGAGGGTCGACAGCCCAATGTGTTAATGCACCTACTGCACCCTCCTATGTGTAGCCTGCAGGCGACACATTCAGTTGCTGGTGAGGTGCTGATACAGGTTTGCTCGCTATGCAGGGGCTGGTGGTCACCCCGCAGCACCTCGAGAAAGTGTCCTGTTTGAGTCCCAGGGCAATTATTGTATCAACCATGACCCGTAGAAAACACCTTTTCCCCTCGTTTTTTTCCAGTCAATTGGGGCCAGAGAGACAAACTTTTGTATGGGCGTTACCTAGGCCAGAGTGCAGAAAACAAAGGCACAACTGCTAGTAGGGATGCAGGTATTGAAGGGGCATTAGCTGTTGGCTGACCGCTCAGGGCAATGCATACCCATTTTCAATTAAAAAATATATTTTTTTAAATTTAAAGAAACATGCCCAGGAGACTGAGGACATTGGATTAGAACTCAGGTCTCCAGCATGCCAAGACCAAGTACTTACCACTTGAGCCACTGGTGGCTGTGCTCCTGAGGGTAGCTTTTGGGCGTATATATCTTTCTTCTGCATGCCCCCCCTTCCCCCCAGCATACCCATTTCAATTGTGAAACATGTTCACTGGAGCCAAGGAGGATAGAACATCTGGCCCCCTGCTCCACCAAACACCAGCTAACTGCAGTGGCCTAGAGGTTAAGTGCTTGCATTACAGCGCTGGGGGCATGGGTTCGAGTACTGCTTTCGGCACAGAAACGGAGTAGTTGGGGGGGACCTACAGTCCTTCTAAAAGGTTCAGTGGTTATGTAATGAGTTAGGGAGGGTGGAAGAAAGCAGAGAGGCAGGACTGTGGAGGTGGGGGAGAGGAAGTGCAGAGTAAATAAAGGGAAGGTAGGGCTGGATGAAGGGGTCTCTGTGGAGAAGAGGAAGGGGCTGGGGGGGGTAGGAGGAGAGAAGCATGGGGATGCAGGATAAAGTGGGCCCCGGGGTAGTGTGAGGGGGGTAATAGGGCCCTGAATAGTGGAGGGGGGGGGGGAGTGTGTAAAAAGGAGGGTCCTAATGTGGTGAAAGGGGCCATTGAGGAGGGGGAAAAAAGGGTGCGAGGAGGATGGAATGGACCCCACAATGGGCTGACATTTTTTTTCCTCATCCGGCACAACCCTTTAGCCTAACCTCCTTTGTACCCTGCACTTCCTGGCCTCCTCTATGCTTTCTTCCTCCCTTCCTTCACCAAGGAACCTACGCCATGCCCTTCTAGGGCGACCCCGCCTCCTCTCCACAGGGACCCCTGCATCCACCCTCCCTCTCCCTTTTGCCTGCCCTACCTCCTCCTTTAGCCTGCACTCCCTCAGTCCCACTTCTCTGCTATGTTCCACAGCAACTGTACAAGGAGATTACCCCACTATCCCGTTTAAGTGCCGAAAGCAGGACTCGAACCCAGGCCCCCCAGCGCTGTAACGCAAGCACTTAACCTCTAGGCCACTGCAGTTAGCTGGTATTTGGTGGAGCTGGGGGGCCAGATGTTCTATCCCCATTTTCTTCAGTGAACATGTTTCACAATGCAAATGGATATGCTCACAGGGGCATGCAGAAGAAAGATATATTCGCCCAAAAGCAACTTTCAGAAGCACAGCCGTTCGAATCCAATGTCTGGAATCTGCAGGGTGTTTTTTTTATTTTGTTTTAAAAGGGCATGTTTTTATTTTTTTAAAACCTTTATTTATTTATTTTTAAATGGCTATGAATTGCCCTGTGCAATCAGCCAACAGCTAATGCCCCTTCAATACCTGCATTCATACTAACAATTGTGCCTTTGTTTTCTGCACTCTGGCCTTGGTAACGGCCATAGAAAAGCTTGTTTCTCTGGCCCCAACTGACTGGAAAAAACGAGGGGAAAAGTGTAACCTCAGCAGCGCTGTGTGGGTATTTACAGATAATTTTCTCAGTGCAGTGGGCCCAACTACATTAGCATCAGGCCCCATTTGCTAGACAATCCTGGCTACACCTCTGGTGCTTCCTGACTCAACAACCCAATCACCCCTTCAGCCCTTCATGCTCTGCTCGTCTCACAGCACCTCCCATAAGTGAGGAATGCATCTTTTGTTGGTAGATTTCCTTCATGAGGCTTAGCTAGGCCTGCATTCCTTTTCAAAGGGCCATAGAAGAGAGCAAAAAAGGAGAAGGCATAATAGAGCGGGAAGTAGGTGGAAGACGAGGGGTTAGGAGGGTTGGCAGTAAAGGAAACAGGGCCTGGCCTGGCAGAGAGTAAGACGTTAGGGAACACAATGAGCGAAGGAGGAAGAAAGATGCCTCAGGCATGTAGCTCTCTGACTCTTCCCCACCGAGCCTGCAGAAAGAGCCTTCCTATTCCTAGCTCTCTCCCGAATGGATACATTTGCATGGAAAGCCCAGAACTCATTTCAGTTAGCCAGAGGGTAAACAGAGGCCAGTGAGAGGGGCACACCCCTTCATTTCACTAGGCTTCTGGGGCTTCTGGGAGGAAAAAAGGCATCAGTATTCCAGCAAGATCATCGTCACCAAGGCCACCAACACTAGGGGATTACAGAGCATGCTGTGACACTCTCCAGGGCCTGGTTGGCCAGGCTTATGTTGAAGAGCACATATCCTAACCCTAAGCTACCTGGGTGGCTGCACAATAGAGGCTGCACCGGACATAGGGCTGTGCCCGTAAGGGCTGTGGTCGCGTTTGGGAGCATTCGCAGGGCGCAGACCTCTGCCCGTTTCCGACCAGGATGAGGCCCTCATTCTCAGTGGTGGAGCCAGCCACTCCAAAATTGAGGGTGTTAAAGGCAGAAAGCAGCCCTCTCACCCCCAGGACAAAGAGTGGGAAATGCTTGTTGCATCAAGAGTCTTTCAAATCTTTCACTTTTGAGAGCAGAGTGTTTACATTTAGGAATCATGAACAAGCAGCAATAAGAATGCATACAGTAGCACGGGCCAGAAGACTGCCCAGCGCATATCAGTACACCCCAATGACAAAGTCAAAGATTTAACTGACCTGCTTAGCTATTAGTGGCTGACACCTCACTATGATTATCATCTCTCCGTGAGGCAAAACATCCTCTGAATTGGGTTGAAAGATAGATATAATATGCCAAAGGAAGGCAACATGGAAATTCAGTTTCCTGCTCTCAGAGGAAGGAGGGTCGACAGCCCAATGTGTTAATGCACCTACTGCACCCTCCTATGTGTAGCCTGCAGGCGACACATTCAGTTGCTGGTGAGGTGCTGATACAGGTTTGCTCGCTATGCAGGGGCTGGTGGTCACCCCGCAGCACCTCGAGAAAGTGTCCTGTTTGAGTCCCAGGGCAATTATTGTATCAACCATGACCCGTAGAAAACACCTTTTCCCCTCGTTTTTTTCCAGTCAATTGGGGCCAGAGAGACAAACTTTTGTATGGGCGTTACCTAGGCCAGAGTGCAGAAAACAAAGGCACAACTGCTAGTAGGGATGCAGGTATTGAAGGGGCATTAGCTGTTGGCTGACCGCTCAGGGCAATGCATACCCATGTTCAATTAAAAAATATATTTTTTTAAATTTAAAGAAACATGCCCAGGAGACTGAGGACATTGGATTAGAACTCAGGTCTCCAGCATGCCAAGACCAAGTACTTACCACTTGAGCCACTGGTGGCTGTGCTCCTGAGGGTAGCTTTTGGGCGTATATATCTTTCTTCTGCATGCCCCCCCTTCCCCCCAGCATACCCATTTCAATTGTGAAACATGTTCACTGGAGCCAAGGAGGATAGAACATCTGGCCCCCTGCTCCACCAAACACCAGCTAACTGCAGTGGCCTAGAGGTTAAGTGCTTGCATTACAGCGCTGGGGGCATGGGTTCGAGTACTGCTTTCGGCACAGAAACGGAGTAGTTGGGGGGGACCTACAGTCCTTCTAAAAGGTTCAGTGGTTATGTAATGAGTTAGGGAGGGTGGAAGAAAGCAGAGAGGCAGGACTGTGGAGGTGGGGGAGAGGAAGTGCAGAGTAAATAAAGGGAAGGTAGGGCTGGATGAAGGGGTCTCTGTGGAGAAGAGGAAGGGGCTGGGGGGGGTAGGAGGAGAGAAGCATGGGGATGCAGGATAAAGTGGGCCCCGGGGTAGTGTGAGGGGGGTAATAGGGCCCTGAATAGTGGAGGGGGGGGGGAGTGTGTAAAAAGGAGGGTCCTAATGTGGTGAAAGGGGCCATTGAGGAGGGGGAAAAAAGGGTGCGAGGAGGATGGAATGGACCCCACAATGGGCTGACATTTTTTTTCCTCATCCGGCACAACCCTTTAGCCTAACCTCCTTTGTACCCTGCACTTCCTGGCCTCCTCTATGCTTTCTTCCTCCCTTCCTTCACCAAGGAACCTACGCCATGCCCTTCTAGGGCGACCCCGCCTCCTCTCCACAGGGACCCCTGCATCCACCCTCCCTCTCCCTTTTGCCTGCCCTACCTCCTCCTTTAGCCTGCACTCACTCAGTCCCACTTCTCTGCTATGTTCCACAGCAACTGTACAAGGAGATTACCCCACTATCCCGTTTAAGTGCCGAAAGCAGGACTCGAACCCAGGCCCCCCAGCGCTGTAACGCAAGCACTTAACCTCTAGGCCACTGCAGTTAGCTGGTATTTGGTGGAGCTGGGGGGCCAGATGTTCTATCCCCATTTTCTTCAGTGAACATGTTTCACAATGCAAATGGATATGCTCACAGGGGCATGCAGAAGAAAGATATATTCGCCCAAAAGCAACTTTCAGAAGCACAGCCGTTCGAATCCAATGTCTGGAATCTGCAGGGTGTTTTTTTTATTTTGTTTTAAAAGGGCATGTTTTTATTTTTTTAAAACCTTTATTTATTTATTTTTAAATGGCTATGAATTGCCCTGTGCAATCAGCCAACAGCTAATGCCCCTTCAATACCTGCATTCATACTAACAATTGTGCCTTTGTTTTCTGCACTCTGGCCTTGGTAACGGCCATAGAAAAGCTTGTTTCTCTGGCCCCAACTGACTGGAAAAAACGAGGGGAAAAGTGTAACCTCAGCAGCGCTGTGTGGGTATTTACAGATAATTTTCTCAGTGCAGTGGGCCCAACTACATTAGCATCAGGCCCCATTTGCTAGACAATCCTGCCTACACCTCTGGTGCTTCCTGACTCAACAACCCAATCACCCCTTCAGCCCTTCTTGCTCTGCTCGTCTCACAGCACCTCCCATAAGTGAGGAATGCATCTTTTGTTGGTAGATTTCCTTCATGAGGCTTAGCTAGGCCTGCATTCCTTTTCAAAGGGCCATAGAAGAGAGCAAAAAAGGGGAAGGCATAATAGAGCGGTAAGTAGGTGGAAGACGAGGGGTTAGGAGGGTTGGCAGTAAAGGAAACAGGGCCTGGCCTGGCAGAGAGTAAGATGTTAGGGAACACAATGAGCGAAGGAGGAAGAAAGATGCCTCAGGCATGTAGCTCTCTGACTCTTCCCCACCGAGCCTGCAGAAAGAGCCTTCCTATTCCTAGCTCTCTC
Organism: Ambystoma mexicanum; assembly: GCF_040938575.1. Lineage (NCBI taxonomy): Eukaryota > Metazoa > Chordata > Amphibia > Caudata > Ambystomatidae > Ambystoma > Ambystoma mexicanum. Next base: position 689,919,499 of record NC_090924.1, on the reverse strand, counting down.
CCGAATGGATACATTTGCATGGAAAGCCCAGAACTCATTTCAGTTAGCCAGATGGTAAACAGAGGCCAGTGAGAGGGGCACACCCCTTCATTTCACTAGGCTTCTGGGGCTTCTGGGAGGAAAAAAGGCATCAGTATTCCAGCAAGATCATCGTCACCAAGGCCACCAACACTAGGGGATTACAGAGCATGCTGTGACACTCTCCAGGGCCTGGTTGGCCAGGCTTATGTTGAAGAGCACATATCCTAACCCTAAGCTACCTGGGTGGCTGCACAATAGAGGCTGCACCGGACATAGGGCTGTGCCCGTAAGGGCTGTGGTCGCGTTTGGGAGCATTCGCAGGGCGCAGACCTCTGCCCGTTTCCGACCAGGATGAGGCCCTCATTCTCAGTGGTGGAGCCAGCCACTCCAACATTGAGGGTGTTAAAGGCAGAAAGCAGCCCTCTCACCCCCAGGACAAAGAGTGGGAAATGCTTGTTGCATCAAGAGTCTTTCAAATCTTTCACTTTTGAGAGCAGAGTGTTTACATTTAGGAATCATGAACAAGCAGCAATAAGAATGCATACAGTAGCACGGGCCAGAAGACTGCCCAGCGCATATCAGTACACCCCAATGACAAAGTCAAAGATTTAACTGACCTGCTTAGCTATTAGTGGCTGACACCTCACTATGATTATCATCTCTCCGTGAGGCAAAACATCCTCTGAATTGGGTTGAAAGATAGATATAATATGCCAAAGGAAGGCAACATGGAAATTCAGTTTCCTGCTCTCAGAGGAAGGAGGGTCGACAGCCCAATGTGTTAATGCACCTACTGCACCCTCCTATGTGTAGCCTGCAGGCGACACATTCAGTTGCTGGTGAGGTGCTGATACAGGTTTGCTCGCTATGCAGGGGCTGGTGGTCACCCCGCAGCACCTCGAGAAAGTGTCCTGTTTGAGTCCCAGGGCAATTATTGTATCAACCATGACCCGTAGAAAACACCTTTTCCCCTCGTTTTCTTCCAGTCAATTGGGGCCAGAGAGACAAACTTTTGTATGGGCGTTACCTAGGCCAGAGTGCAGAAAACAAAGGCACAACTGCTAGTAGGGATGCAGGTTTTGAAGGGGCATTAGCTGTTGGCTGACCGCTCAGGGCAATGCATACCCATTTTCAATTAAAAAATATATTTTTTTAAATTTAAAGAAACATGCCCAGGAGACTGAGGACATTGGATTAGAACTCAGGTCTCCAGCATGCCAAGACCAAGTACTTACCACTTGAGCCACTGGTGGCTGTGCTCCTGAGGGTAGCTTTTGGGCGTATATATCTTTCTTCTGCATGCCCCCCCTTCCCCCCAGCATACCCATTTCAATTGTGAAACATGTTCACTGGAGCCAAGGAGGATAGAACATCTGGCCCCCTGCTCCACCAAACACCAGCTAACTGCAGTGGCCTAGAGGTTAAGTGCTTGCATTACAGCGCTGGGGGCATGGGTTCGAGTACTGCTTTCGGCACAGAAACGGAGTAGTTGGGGGGGACCTACAGTCCTTCTAAAAGGTTCAGTGGTTATGTAATGAGTTAGGGAGGGTGGAAGAAAGCAGAGAGGCAGGACTGTGGAGGTGGGGGAGAGGAAGTGCAGAGTAAATAAAGGGAAGGTAGGGCTGGATGAAGGGGTCTCTGTGGAGAAGAGGAAGGGGCTGGGGGGGTAGGAGGAGAGAAGCATGGGGATGCAGGATAAAGTGGGCCCCGGGGTAGTGTGAGGGGGGTAATAGGGCCCTGAATAGTGGAGGGGAGGGGGGGGGGAGTGTGTAAAAAGGAGGGTCCTAATGTGGTGAAAGGGGCCATTGAGGAGGGGGAAAAAAGGGTGCGAGGAGGATGGAATGGACCCCACAATGGGCTGACATTTTTTTCCTCATCCGGCACAACCCTTTAGCCTAACCTCCTTTGTACCCTGCACTTCCTGGCCTCCTCTATGCTTTCTTCCTCCCTTCCTTCACCAAGGAACCTACGCCATGCCCTTCTAGGGCGACCCCGCCTCCTCTCCACAGGGACCCCTGCATCCACCCTCCCTCTCCCTTTTGCCTGCCCTACCTCCTCCTTTAGCCTGCACTCCCTCAGTCCCACTTCTCTGCTATGTTCCACAGCAACTGTACAAGGAGATTACCCCACTATCCCGTTTAAGTGCCGAAAGCAGGACTCGAACCCAGGCCCCCCCAGCGCTGTAACGCAAGCACTTAACCTCTAGGCCACTGCAGTTAGCTGGTATTTGGTGGAGCTGGGGGGCCAGATGTTCTATCCCCATTTTCTTCAGTGAACATGTTTCACAATGCAAATGGATATGCTCACAGGGGCATGCAGAAGAAAGATATATTCGCCCAAAAGCAACTTTCAGAAGCACAGCCGTTCGAATCCAATGTCTGGAATCTGCAGGGTGTTTTTTTTATTTTGTTTTAAAAGGGCATGTTTTTATTTTTTTAAAACCTTTATTTATTTATTTTTAAATGGCTATGAATTGCCCTGTGCAATCAGCCAACAGCTAATGCCCCTTCAATACCTGCATTCATACTAACAATTGTGCCTTTGTTTTCTGCACTCTGGCCTTGGTAACGGCCATAGAAAAGCTTGTTTCTCTGGCCCCAACTGACTGGAAAAAACGAGGGGAAAAGTGTAACCTCAGCAGCGCTGTGTGGGTATTTACAGATAATTTTCTCAGTGCAGTGGGCCCAACTACATTAGCATCAGGCCCCATTTGCTAGACAATCCTGGCTACACCTCTGGTGCTTCCTGACTCAACAACCCAATCACCCCTTCAGCCCTTCTTGCTCTGCTCGTCTCACAGCACTTCCCATAAGTGAGGAATGCATCTTTTGTTGGTAGATTTCCTTCATGAGGCTTAGCTAGGCCTGCATTCCTTTTCAAAGGGCCATAGAAGAGAGCAAAAAAGGAGAAGGCATAATAGAGCGGGAAGTAGGTGGAAGACGAGGGGTTAGGAGGGTTGGCAGTAAAGGAAACAGGGCCTGGCCTGGCAGAGAGTAAGACGTTAGGGAACACAATGAGCGAAGGAGGAAGAAAGATGCCTCAGGCATGTAGCTCTCTGACTCTTCCCCACCGAGCCTGCAGAAAGAGCCTTCCTATTCCTAGCTCTCTCCCGAATGGATACATTTGCATGGAAAGCCCAGAACTCATTTCAGTTAGCCAGATGGTAAACAGAGGCCAGTGAGAGGGGCACACCCCTTCATTTCACTAGGCTTCTGGGGCTTCTGGGAGGAAAAAAGGCATCAGTATTCCAGCAAGATCATCGTCACCAAGGCCACCAACACTAGGGGATTACAGAGCATGCTGTGACACTCTCCAGGGCCTGGTTGGCCAGGCTTATGTTGAAGAGCACATATCCTAACCCTAAGCTACCTGGGTGGCTGCACAATAGAGGCTGCACCGGACATAGGGCTGTGCCCGTAAGGGCTGTGGTCGCGTTTGGGAGCGTTAGGGACGCGTGGAGGACGCAGGGCGCAGACCTCTGCCCGTTTCCGACCAGGATGAGGCCCTCATTCTCAGTGGTGGAGCCAGCCACTCCAAAATTGAGGGTGTTAAAGGCAGAAAGCAGCCCTCTCACCCCCAGGACAAAGAGTGGGAAATGCTTGTTGCATCAAGAGTCTTTCAAATCTTTCACTTTTGAGAGCAGAGTGTTTACATTTAGGAATCATGAACAAGCAGCAATAAGAATGCATACAGTAGCACGGGCCAGAAGACTGCCCAGCGCATATCAGTACACCCCAATGACAAAGTCAAAGATTTAACTGACCTGCTTAGCTATTAGTGGCTGACACCTCACTATGATTATCATCTCTCCGTGAGGCAAAACATCCTCTGAATTGGGTTGAAAGATAGATATAATATGCCAAAGGAAGGCAACCTGGAAATTCAGTTTCCTGCTCTCAGAGGAAGGAGGGTCGACAGCCCAATGTGTTAATGCACCTACTGCACCCTCCTATGTGTAGCCTGCAGGCGACACATTCAGTTGCTGGTGAGGTGCTGATACAGGTTTGCTCGCTATGCAGGGGCTGGTGGTCACCCCGCAGCACCTCGAGAAAGTGTCCTGTTTGAGTCCCAGGGCAATTATTGTATCAACCATGACCCGTAGAAAACACCTTTTCCCCTCGTTTTTTTCCAGTCAATTGGGGCCAGAGAGACAAACTTTTGTATGGGCGTTACCTAGGCCAGAGTGCAGAAAACAAAGGCACAACTGCTAGTAGGGATGCAGGTATTGAAGGGGCATTAGCTGTTGGCTGACCGCTCAGGGCAATGCATACCCATTTTCAATTAAAAAATATATTTTTTTAAATTTAAAGAAACATGCCCAGGAGACTGAGGACATTGGATTAGAACTCAGGTCTCCAGCATGCCAAGACCAAGTACTTACCACTTGAGCCACTGGTGGCTGTGCTCCTGAGGGTAGCTTTTGGGCGTATATATCTTTCTTCTGCATGCCCCCCCTTCCCCCCAGCATACCCATTTCAATTGTGAAACATGTTCACTGGAGCCAAGGAGGATAGAACATCTGGCCCCTGCTCCACCAAACACCAGCTAACTGCAGTGGCCTAGAGGTTAAGAGCTTGCATTACAGCGCTGGGGGCATGGGTTTGAGTACTGCTTTCGGCACAGAAACGGAGTAGTTGGGGGGGACCTACAGTCCTTCTAAAAGGTTCAGTGGTTATGTAATGAGTTAGGGAGGGTGGAAGAAAGCAGAGAGGCAGGACTGTGGAGGTGGGGGAGAGGAAGTGCAGAGTAAATAAAGGGAAGGTAGGGCTGGATGAAGGGGTCTCTGTGGAGAAGAGGAAGGGGCTGGGGGGGTAGGAGGAGAGAAGCATGGGGATGCAGGATAAAGTGGGCCCCGGGGTAGTGTGAGGGGGGTAATAGGGCCCTGAATAGTGGAGGGGGGGGGGGGAGTGTGTAAAAAGGAGGGTCCTAATGTGGTGAAAGGGGCCATTGAGGAGGGGGGAAAAAAGGGTGCGAGGAGGATGGAATGGACCCCACAATGGGCTGACATTTTTTTCCTCATCCGGCACAACCCTTTAGCCTAACCTCCTTTGTACCCTGCACTTCCTGGCCTCCTCTATGCTTTCTTCCTCCCTTCCTTCCTTTACCAAGGAACCTACGCCATGCCCTTCTAGGGCGACCCCGCCTCCTCTCCACAGGGACCCCTGCATCCACCCTCCCTCTCCCTTTTGCCTGCCCTACCTCCTCCTTTAGCCTGCACTCCCTCAGTCCCACTTCTCTGCTATGTTCCACAGCAACTGTACAAGGAGATTACCCCACTATCCCGTTTAAGTGCCGAAAGCAGGACTCGAACCCAGGCCCCCCCAGCGCTGTAACGCAAGCACTTAACCTCTAGGCCACTGCAGTTAGCTGGTATTTGGTGGAGCTGGGGGGCCAGATGTTCTATCCCCATTTTCTTCAGTGAACATGTTTCACAATGCAAATGGATATGCTCACAGGGGCATGCAGAAGAAAGATATATTCGCCCAAAAGCAACTTTCAGAAGCACAGCCGTTCGAATCCAATGTCTGGAATCTGCAGGGTGTTTTTTTTATTTTGTTTTAAAAGGGCATGTTTTTATTTTTTTAAAACCTTTATTTATTTATTTTTAAATGGCTATGAATTGCCCTGTGCAATCAGCCAACAGCTAATGCCCCTTCAATACCTGCATTCATACTAACAATTGTGCCTTTGTTTTCTGCACTCTGGCCTTGGTAACGGCCATAGAAAAGCTTGTTTCTCTGGCCCCAACTGACTGGAAAAAACGAGGGGAAAAGTGTAACCTCAGCAGCGCTGTGTGGGTATTTACAGATAATTTTCTCAGTGCAGTGGGCCCAACTACATTAGCATCAGGCCCCATTTGCTAGACAATCCTGGCTACACCTCTGGTGCTTCCTGACTCAACAACCCAATCACCCCTTCAGCCCTTCTTGCTCTGCTCGTCTCACAGCACCTCCCATAAGTGAGGAATGCATCTTTTGTTGGTAGATTTCCTTCATGAGGCTTAGCTAGGCCTGCATTCCTTTTCAAAGGGCCATAGAAGAGAGCAAAAAAGGAGAAGGCATAATAGAGCGGGAAGTAGGTGGAAGACGAGGGGTTAGGAGGGTTGGCAGTAAAGGAAACAGGGCCTGGCCTGGCAGAGAGTAAGACGTTAGGGAACACAATGAGCGAAGGAGGAAGAAAGATGCCTCAGGCATGTAGCTCTCTGACTCTTCCCCACCGAGCCTGCAGAAAGAGCCTTCCTATTCCTAGCTCTCTCCCGAATGGATACATTTGCATGGAAAGCCCAGAACTCATTCCAGTTAGCCAGAGGGTAAACCGAGGCCAGTGAGAGGGGCACACCCCTTCATTTCACTAGGCTTCTGGGGCTTCTGGGAGGAAAAAAGGCATCAGTATTCCAGCAAGATCATCGTCACCAAGGCCACCAACACTAGGGGATTACAGAGCATGCTGTGACACTCTCCAGGGCCTGGTTGGCCAGGCTTATGTTGAAGAGCACATATCCTAACCCTAAGCTACCTGGGTGGCTGCACAATAGAGGCTGCACCGGACATAGGGCTGTGCCCGTAAGGGCTGTGGTCGCGTTTGGGAGCGTTCGCAGGGCGCAGACCTCTGCCCGTTTCCGACCAGGATGAGGCCCTCATTCTCAGTGGTGGAGCCAGCCACTCCAAAATTGAGGGTGTTAAAGGCAGAAAGCAGCCCTCTCACCCCCAGGACAAAGAGTGGGAAATGCTTGTTGCATCAAGAGTCTTTCAAATCTTTCACTTTTGAGAGCAGAGTGTTTACATTTAGGAATCATGAACAAGCAGCAATAAGAATGCATACAGTAGCACGGGCCAGAAGACTGCCCAGCGCATATCAGTACACCCCAATGACAAAGTCAAAGATTTAACTGACCTGCTTAGCTATTAGTGGCTGACACCTCACTATGATTATCATCTCTCCGTGAGGCAAAACATCCTCTGAATTGGGTTGAAAGATAGATATAATATGCCAAAGGAAGGCAACCTGGAAATTCAGTTTCCTGCTCTCAGAGGAAGGAGGGTCGACAGCCCAATGTGTTAATGCACCTACTGCACCCTCCTATGTGTAGCCTGCAGGCGACACATTCAGTTGCTGGTGAGGTGCTGATACAGGTTTGCTCGCTATGCAGGGGCTGGTGGTCACCCCGCAGCACCTCGAGAAAGTGTCCTGTTTGAGTCCCAGGGCAATTATTGTATCAACCATGACCCGTAGAAAACACCTTTTCCCCTCGTTTTTTTCCAGTCAATTGGGGCCAGAGAGACAAACTTTTGTATGGGCGTTACCTAGGCCAGAGTGCAGAAAACAAAGGCACAACTGCTAGTAGGGATGCAGGTATTGAAGGGGCATTAGCTGTTGGCTGACCGCTCAGGGCAATGCATACCCATTTTCAATTAAAAAATATATTTTTTTAAATTTAAAGAAACATGCCCAGGAGACTGAGGACATTGGATTAGAACTCAGGTCTCCAGCATGCCAAGACCAAGTACTTACCACTTGAGCCACTGGTGGCTGTGCTCCTGAGGGTAGCTTTTGGGCGTATATATCTTTCTTCTGCATGCCCCCCCTTCCCCCCAGCATACCCATTTCAATTGTGAAACATGTTCACTGGAGCCAAGGAGGATAGAACATCTGGCCCCTGCTCCACCAAACACCAGCTAACTGCAGTGGCCTAGAGGTTAAGTGCTTGCATTACAGCGCTGGGGGCATGGGTTTGAGTACTGCTTTCGGCACAGAAACGGAGTAGTTGGGGGGGACCTACAGTCCTTCTAAAAGGTTCAGTGGTTATGTAATGAGTTAGGGAGGGTGGAAGAAAGCAGAGAGGCAGGACTGTGGAGGTGGGGGAGAGGAAGTGCAGAGTAAATAAAGGGAAGGTAGGGCTGGATGAAGGGGTCTCTGTGGAGAAGAGGAAGGGGCTGGGGGGGTAGGAGGAGAGAAGCATGGGGATGCAGGATAAAGTGTGCCCCGGGGTAGTGTGAGGGGGGTAATAGGGCCCTGAATAGTGGAGGGGGGGGGGGAGTGTGTAAAAAGGAGGGTCCTAATGTGGTGAAAGGGGCCATTGAGGAGGGGGGAAAAAAGGGTGCGAGGAGGATGGAATGGACCCCACAATGGGCTGACATTTTTTTCCTCATCCGGCACAACCCTTTAGCCTAACCTCCTTTGTACCCTGCACTTCCTGGCCTCCTCTATGCTTTCTTCCTCCCTTCCTTCACCAAGGAACCTACGCCATGCCCTTCTAGGGCGACCCCGCCTCCTCTCCACAGGGACCCCTGCATCCACCCTCCCTCTCCCTTTTGCCTGCCCTACCTCCTCCTTTAGCCTGCACTCCCTCAGTCCCACTTCTCTGCTATGTTCCACAGCAACTGTACAAGGAGATTACCCCACTATCCCGTTTAAGTGCCGAAAGCAGGACTCGAACCCAGGCCCCCCCAGCGCTGTAACGCAAGCACTTAACCTCTAGGCCACTGCAGTTAGCTGGTATTTGGTGGAGCTGGGGGGCCAGATGTTCTATCCCCATTTTCTTCAGTGAACATGTTTCACAATGCAAATGGATATGCTCACAGGGGCATGCAGAAGAAAGATATATTCGCCCAAAAGCAACTTTCAGAAGCACAGCCGTTCGAATCCAATGTCTGGAATCTGCAGGGTGTTTTTTTTATTTTGTTTTAAAAGGGCATGTTTTTATTTTTTTAAAACCTTTATTTATTTATTTTTAAATGGCTATGAATTGCCCTGTGCAATCAGCCAACAGCTAATGCCCCTTCAATACCTGCATTCATACTAACAATTGTGCCTTTGTTTTCTGCACTCTGGCCTTGGTAACGGCCATAGAAAAGCTTGTTTCTCTGGCCCCAACTGACTGGAAAAAACGAGGGGAAAAGTGTAACCTCAGCAGCGCTGTGTGGGTATTTACAGATAATTTTCTCAGTGCAGTGGGCCCAACTACATTAGCATCAGGCCCCATTTGCTAGACAATCCTGGCTACACCTCTGGTGCTTCCTGACTCAACAACCCAATCACCCCTTCAGCCCTTCTTGCTCTGCTCGTCTCACAGCACCTCCCATAAGTGAGGAATGCATCTTTTGTTGGTAGATTTCCTTCATGAGGCTTAGCTAGGCCTGCATTCCTTTTCAAAGGGCCATAGAAGAGAGCAAAAAAGGAGAAGGCATAATAGAGCGGGAAGTAGGTGGAAGACGAGGGGTTAGGAGGGTTGGCAGTAAAGGAAACAGGGCCTGGCCTGGCAGAGAGTAAGACGTTAGGGAACACAATGAGCGAAGGAGGAAGAAAGATGCCTCAGGCATGTAGCTCTCTGACTCTTCCCCACCGAGCCTGCAGAAAGAGCCTTCCTATTCCTAGCTCTCTCCCGAATGGATACATTTGCATGGAAAGCCCAGAACTCATTTCAGTTAGCCAGAGGGTAAACAGAGGCCAGTGAGAGGGGCACACCCCTTCATTTCACTAGGCTTCTGGGGCTTCTGGGAGGAAAAAAGGCATCAGTATTCCAGCAAGATCATCGTCACCAAGGCCACCAACACTAGGGGATTACAGAGCATGCTGTGACACTCTCCAGGGCCTGGTTGGCCAGGCTTATGTTGAAGAGCACATATCCTAACCCTAAGCTACCTGGGTGGCTGCACAATAGAGGCTGCACCGGACATAGGGCTGTGCCCGTAAGGGCTGTGGTCGCGTTTGGGAGCATTCGCAGGGCGCAGACCTCTGCCCGTTTCCGACCAGGATGAGGCCCTCATTCTCAGTGGTGGAGCCAGCCACTCCAAAATTGAGGGTGTTAAAGGCAGAAAGCAGCCCTCTCACCCCCAGGACAAAGAGTGGGAAATGCTTGTTGCATCAAGAGTCTTTCAAATCTTTCACTTTTGAGAGCAGAGTGTTTACATTTAGGAATCATGAACAAGCAGCAATAAGAATGCATACAGTAGCACGGGCCAGAAGACTGCCCAGCGCATATCAGTACACCCCAATGACAAAGTCAAAGATTTAACTGACCTGCTTAGCTATTAGTGGCTGACACCTCACTATGATTATCATCTCTCCGTGAGGCAAAACATCCTCTGAATTGGGTTGAAAGATAGATATAATATGCCAAAGGAAGGCAACATGGAAATTCAGTTTCCTGCTCTCAGAGGAAGGAGGGTCGACAGCCCAATGTGTTAATGCACCTACTGCACCCTCCTATGTGTAGCCTGCAGGCGACACATTCAGTTGCTGGTGAGGTGCTGATACAGGTTTGCTCGCTATGCAGGGGCTGGTGGTCACCCCGCAGCACCTCGAGAAAGTGTCCTGTTTGAGTCCCAGGGCAATTATTGTATCAACCATGACCCGTAGAAAACACCTTTTCCCCTCGTTTTTTTCCAGTCAATTGGGGCCAGAGAGACAAACTTTTGTATGGGCGTTACCTAGGCCAGAGTGCAGAAAACAAAGGCACAACTGCTAGTAGGGATGCAGGTATTGAAGGGGCATTAGCTGTTGGCTGACCGCTCAGGGCAATGCATACCCATTTTCAATTAAAAAATATATTTTTTTAAATTTAAAGAAACATGCCCAGGAGACTGAGGACATTGGATTAGAACTCAGGTCTCCAGCATGCCAAGACCAAGTACTTACCACTTGAGCCACTGGTGGCTGTGCTCCTGAGGGTAGCTTTTGGGCGTATATATCTTTCTTCTGCATGCCCCCCCCTCCCCCCAGCATACCCATTTCAATTGTGAAACATGTTCACTGGAGCCAAGGAGGATAGAACATCTGGCCCCCTGCTCCACCAAACACCAGCTAACTGCAGTGGCCTAGAGGTTAAGTGCTTGCATTACAGCGCTGGGGGCATGGGTTCGAGTACTGCTTTCGGCACAGAAACGGAGTAGTTGGGGGGGACCTACAGTCCTTCTAAAAGGTTCAGTGGTTATGTAATGAGTTAGGGAGGGTGGAAGAAAGCAGAGAGGCAGGACTGTGGAGGTGGGGGAGAGGAAGTGCAGAGTAAATAAAGGGAAGGTAGGGCTGGATGAAGGGGTCTCTGTGGAGAAGAGGAAGGGGCTGGGGGGGTAGGAGGAGAGAAGCATGGGGATGCAGGATAAAGTGGGCCCCGGGGTAGTGTGAGGGGGGTAATAGGGCCCTGAATAGTGGAGGGGGGGGGGGAGTGTGTAAAAAGGAGGGTCCTAATGTGGTGAAAGGGGCCATTGAGAAGGGGGAAAAAAGGGTGCGAGGAGGATGGAATGGACCCCACAATGGGCTGACATTTTTTTCCTCATCCGGCACAACCCTTTAGCCTAACCTCCTTTGTACCCTGCACTTCCTGGCCTCCTCTATGCTTTCTTCCTCCCTTCCTTCACCAAGGAACCTACGCCATGCCCTTCTGGGGCGACCCCGCCTCCTCTCCACGGACCCCTGCATCCACCCTCCCTCTCCCTTTTGCCTGCCCTACCTCCTCCTTTAGCCTGCACTCCCTCAGTCCCACTTCTCTGCTATGTTCCACAGCAACTGTACAAGGAGATTACCCCACTATCCCGTTTAAGTGCCGAAAGCAGGACTCGAACCCAGGCCCCCCAGCGCTGTAACGCAAGCACTTAACCTCTAGGCCACTGCAGTTAGCTGGTATTTGGTGGAGCTGGGGGGCCAGATGTTCTATCCCCATTTTCTTCAGTGAACATGTTTCACAATGCAAATGGATATGCTCACAGGGGCATGCAGAAGAAAGATATATTCGCCCAAAAGCAACTTTCAGAAGCACAGCCGTTCGAATCCAATGTCTGGAATCTGCAGGGTGTTTTTTTTATTTTGTTTTAAAAGGGCATGTTTTTATTTTTTTAAAACCTTTATTTATTTATTTTTAAATGGCTATGAATTGCCCTGTGCAATCAGCCAACAGCTAATGCCCCTTCAATACCTGCATTCATACTAACAATTGTGCCTTTGTTTTCTGCACTCTGGCCTTGGTAACGGCCATAGAAAAGCTTGTTTCTCTGGCCCCAACTGACTGGAAAAAACGAGGGGAAAAGTGTAACCTCAGCAGCGCTGTGTGGGTATTTACAGATAATTTTCTCAGTGCAGTGGGCCCAACTACATTAGCATCAGGCCCCATTTGCTAGACAATCCTGCCTACACCTCTGGTGCTTCCTGACTCAACAACCCAATCACCCCTTCAGCCCTTCTTGCTCTGCTCGTCTCACAGCACCTCCCATAAGTGAGGAATGCATCTTTTGTTGGTAGATTTCCTTCATGAGGCTTAGCTAGGCCTGCATTCCTTTTCAAAGGGCCATAGAAGAGAGCAAAAAAGGGGAAGGCATAATAGAGCGGGAAGTAGGTGGAAGACGAGGGGTTAGGAGGGTTGGCAGTAAAGGAAACAGGGCCTGGCCTGGCAGAGAGTAAGATGTTAGGGAACACAATGAGCGAAGGAGGAAGAAAGATGCCTCAGGCATGTAGCTCTCTGACTCTTCCCCACCGAGCCTGCAGAAAGAGCCTTCCTATTCCTAGCTCTCTCCCGAATGGATACATTTGCATGGAAAGCCCAGAACTCATTTCAGTTAGCCAGATGGTAAACAGAGGCCAGTGAGAGGGGCACACCCCTTCATTTCACTAGGCTTCTGGGGCTTCTGGGAGGAAAAAAGGCATCAGTATTCCAGCAAGATCATCGTCACCAAGGCCACCAACACTAGGGGATTACAGAGCATGCTGTGACACTCTCCAGGGCCTGGTTGGCCAGGCTTATGTTGAAGAGCACATATCCTAACCCTAAGCTACCTGGGTGGCTGCACAATAGAGGCTGCACCGGACATAGGGCTGTGCCCGTAAGGGCTGTGGTCGCGTTTGGGAGCATTCGCAGGGCGCAGACCTCTGCCCGTTTCCGACCAGGATGAGGCCCTCATTCTCAGTGGTGGAGCCAGCCACTCCAAAATTGAGGGTGTTAAAGGCAGAAAGCAGCCCTCTCACCCCCAGGACAAAGAGTGGGAAATGCTTGTTGCATCAAGAGTCTTTCAAATCTTTCACTTTTGAGAGCAGAGTGTTTACATTTAGGAATCATGAACAAGCAGCAATAAGAATGCATACAGTAGCACGGGCCAGAAGACTGCCCAGCGCATATCAGTACACCCCAATGACAAAGTCAAAGATTTAACTGACCTGCTTAGCTATTAGTGGCTGACACCTCACTATGATTATCATCTCTCCGTGAGGCAAAACATCCTCTGAATTGGGTTGAAAGATAGATATAATATGCCAAAGGAAGGCAACATGGAAATTCAGTTTCCTGCTCTCAGAGGAAGGAGGGTCGACAGCCCAATGTGTTAATGCACCTACTGCACCCTCCTATGTGTAGCCTGCAGGCGACACATTCAGTTGCTGGTGAGGTGCTGATACAGGTTTGCTCGCTATGCAGGGGCTGGTGGTCACCCCGCAGCACCTCGAGAAAGTGTCCTGTTTGAGTCCCAGGGCAATTATTGTATCAACCATGACCCGTAGAAAACACCTTTTCCCCTCGTTTTCTTCCAGTCAATTGGGGCCAGAGAGACAAACTTTTGTATGGGCGTTACCTAGGCCAGAGTGCAGAAAACAAAGGCACAACTGCTAGTAGGGATGCAGGTTTTGAAGGGGAATTAGCTGTTGGCTGACCGCTCAGGGCAATGCATACCCATTTTCAATTAAAAAATATATTTTTTTAAATTTAAAGAAACATGCCCAGGAGACTGAGGACATTGGATTAGAACTCAGGTCTCCAGCATGCCAAGACCAAGTACTTACCACTTGAGCCACTGGTGGCTGTGCTCCTGAGGGTAGCTTTTGGGCGTATATATCTTTCTTCTGCATGCCCCCCCTTCCCCCCAGCATACCCATTTCAATTGTGAAACATGTTCACTGGAGCCAAGGAGGATAGAACATCTGGCTCCCTGCTCCACCAAACACCAGCTAACTGCAGTGGCCTAGAGGTTAAGTGCTTGCATTACAGCGCTGGGGGCATGGGTTCGAGTACTGCTTTCGGCACAGAAACGGAGTAGTTGGGGGGGACCTACAGTCCTTCTAAAAGGTTCAGTGGTTATGTAATGAGTTAGGGAGGGTGGAAGAAAGCAGAGAGGCAGGACTGTGGAGGTGGGGGAGAGGAAGTGCAGAGTAAATAAAGGGAAGGTAGGGCTGGATGAAGGGGTCTCTGTGGAGAAGAGGAAGGGGCTGGGGGGGTAGGAGGAGAGAAGCATGGGGATGCAGGATAAAGTGGGCCCCGGGGTAGTGTGAGGGGGGGTAATAGGGCCCTGAATAGTGGAGGGGAGGGGGGGGGGGAGTGTGTAAAAAGGAGGGTCCTAATGTGGTGAAAGGGGCCATTGAGGAGGGGGAAAAAAGGGTGCGAGGAGGATGGAATGGACCCCACAATGGGCTGACATTTTTTTCCTCATCCGGCACAACCCTTTAGCCTAACCTCCTTTGTACCCTGCACTTCCTGGCCTCCTCTATGCTTTCTTCCTCCCTTCCTTCACCAAGGAACCTACGCCATGCCCTTCTAGGGCGACCCCGCCTCCTCTCCACAGGGACCCCTGCATCCACCCTCCCTCTCCCTTTTGCCTGCCCTACCTCCTCCTTTAGCCTGCACTCCCTCAGTCCCACTTCTCTGCTATGTTCCACAGCAACTGTACAAGGAGATTACCCCACTATCCCGTTTAAGTGCCGAAAGCAGGACTCGAACCCAGGCCCCCCCAGCGCTGTAACGCAAGCACTTAACCTCTAGGCCACTGCAGTTAGCTGGTATTTGGTGGAGCTGGGGGGCCAGATGTTCTATCCCCATTTTCTTCAGTGAACATGTTTCACAATGCAAATGGATATGCTCACAGGGGCATGCAGAAGAAAGATATATTCGCCCAAAAGCAACTTTCAGAAGCACAGCCGTTCGAATCCAATGTCTGGAATCTGCAGGGTGTTTTTTTTATTTTGTTTTAAAAGGGCATGTTTTTATTTTTTTAAAACCTTTATTTATTTATTTTTAAATGGCTATGAATTGCCCTGTGCAATCAGCCAACAGCTAATGCCCCTTCAATACCTGCATTCATACTAACAATTGTGCCTTTGTTTTCTGCACTCTGGCCTTGGTAACGGCCATAGAAAAGCTTGTTTCTCTGGCCCCAACTGACTGGAAAAAACGAGGGGAAAAGTGTAACCTCAGCAGCGCTGTGTGGGTATTTACAGATAATTTTCTCAGTGCAGTGGGCCCAACTACATTAGCATCAGGCCCCATTTGCTAGACAATCCTGGCTACACCTCTGGTGCTTCCTGACTCAACAACCCAATCACCCCTTCAGCCCTTCTTGCTCTGCTCGTCTCACAGCACCTCCCATAAGTGAGGAATGCATCTTTTGTTGGTAGATTTCCTTCATGAGGCTTAGCTAGGCCTGCATTCCTTTTCAAAGGGCCATAGAAGAGAGCAAAAAAGGAGAAGGCATAATAGAGCGGGAAGTAGGTGGAAGACGAGGGGTTAGGAGGGTTGGCAGTAAAGGAAACAGGGCCTGGCCTGGCAGAGAGTAAGACGTTAGGGAACACAATGAGCGAAGGAGGAAGAAAGATGCCTCAGGCATGTAGCTCTCTGACTCTTCCCCACCGAGCCTGCAGAAAGAGCCTTCCTATTCCTAGCTCTCTCCCGAATGGATACATTTGCATGGAAAGCCCAGAACTCATTTCAGTTAGCCAGAGGGTAAACAGAGGCCAGTGAGAGGGGCACACCCCTTCATTTCACTAGGCTTCTGGGGCTTCTGGGAGGAAAAAAGGCATCAGTATTCCAGCAAGATCATCGTCACCAAGGCCACCAACACTAGGGGATTACAGAGCATGCTGTGACACTCTCCAGGGCCTGGTTGGCCAGGCTTATGTTGAAGAGCACATATCCTAACCGGTTTATAGTAATAAAACCGAAAACAAAAATCCCGAATACAATAATCTCGAATCCAAAATCTCGAAAAAAAAAAAGTCGAATTTTTTTTTAATGACGTTTTTTGTTCGAAATGGGGGGGTTCCCCCCCCAACCCCCCTTTTTTCTATTTTTTTTTTATTTTAACCCATTTTTTTTACTTACCTGACCCCAAAAAAGCATATAATTAAATAAATAAAAAATTCGACTTTTTTTTTTTCGGGATTTAGGATTCGAGATTATTGTATTTCGAGATTTTTTTTTCGGTCTTTTGACCGACCACCATCCTAACCCTAAGCTACCTGGGTGGCTGCACAATAGAGGCTGCACCGGACATAGGGCTGTGCCCGTAAGGGCTGTGGTCGCGTTTGGGAGCGTTCGCAAGGCGCAGACCTCTGCCCGTTTCCGACCAGGATGAGGCCCTCATTCTCAGTGGTGGAGCCAGCCACTCCAAAATTGAGGGTGTTAAAGGCAGAAAGCAGCCCTCTCACCCCCAGGACAAAGAGTGGGAAATGCTTGTTGCATCAAGAGTCTTTCAAATCTTTCACTTTTGAGAGCAGAGTGTTTACATTTAGGAATCATGAACAAGCAGCAATAAGAATGCATACAGTAGCACGGGCCAGAAGACTGCCCAGCGCATATCAGTACACCCCAATGACAAAGTCAAAGATTTAACTGACCTGCTTAGCTATTAGTGGCTGACACCTCACTATGATTATCATCTCTCCGTGAGGCAAAACATCCTCTGAATTGGGTTGAAAGATAGATATAATATGCCAAAGGAAGGCAACATGGAAATTCAGTTTCCTGCTCTCAGAGGAAGGAGGGTCGACAGCCCAATGTGTTAATGCACCTACTGCACCCTCCTATGTGTAGCCTGCAGGCGACACATTCAGTTGCTGGTGAGGTGCTGATACAGGTTTGCTCGCTATGCAGGGGCTGGTGGTCACCCCGCAGCACCTCGAGAAAGTGTCCTGTTTGAGTCCCAGGGCAATTATTGTATCAACCATGACCCGTAGAAAACACCTTTTCCCCTCGTTTTTTTCCAGTCAATTGGGGCCAGAGAGACAAACTTTTGTATGGGCGTTACCTAGGCCAGAGTGCAGAAAACAAAGGCACAACTGCTAGTAGGGATGCAGGTATTGAAGGGGCATTAGCTGTTGGCTGACCGCTCAGGGCAATGCATACCCATTTTCAATTAAAAAATATATTTTTTTAAATTTAAAGAAACATGCCCAGGAGACTGAGGACATTGGATTAGAACTCAGGTCTCCAGCATGCCAAGACCAAGTACTTACCACTTGAGCCACTGGTGGCTGTGCTCCTGAGGGTAGCTTTTGGGCGTATATATCTTTCTTCTGCATGCCCCCCCTTCCCCCCAGCATACCCATTTCAATTGTGAAACATGTTCACTGGAGCCAAGGAGGATAGAACATCTGGCCCCTGCTCCACCAAACACCAGCTAACTGCAGTGGCCTAGAGGTTAAGTGCTTGCATTACAGCGCTGGGGGCATGGGTTTGAGTACTGCTTTCGGCACAGAAACGGAGTAGTTGGGGGGGACCTACAGTCCTTCTAAAAGGTTCAGTGGTTATGTAATGAGTTAGGGAGGGTGGAAGAAAGCAGAGAGGCAGGACTGTGGAGGTGGGGGAGAGGAAGTGCAGAGTAAATAAAGGGAAGGTAGGGCTGGATGAAGGGGTCTCTGTGGAGAAGAGGAAGGGGCTGGGGGGGTAGGAGGAGAGAAGCATGGGGATGCAGGATAAAGTGGGCCCCGGGGTAGTGTGAGGGGGGTAATAGGGCCCTGAATAGTGGAGGGGGGGGGGAGTGTGTAAAAAGGAGGGTCCTAATGTGGTGAAAGGGGCCATTGAGGAGGGGGGAAAAAAGGGTGCGAGGAGGATGGAATGGACCCCACAATGGGCTGACATTTTTTTCCTCATCCGGCACAACCCTTTAGCCTAACCTCCTTTGTACCCTGCACTTCCTGGCCTCCTCTATGCTTTCTTCCTCCCTTCCTTCACCAAGGAACCTACGCCATGCCCTTCTAGGGCGACCCCGCCTCCTCTCCACAGGGACCCCTGCATCCACCCTCCCTCTCCCTTTTGCCTGCCCTACCTCCTCCTTTAGCCTGCACTCCCTCAGTCCCACTTCTCTGCTATGTTCCACAGCAACTGTACAAGGAGATTACCCCACTATCCCGTTTAAGTGCCGAAAGCAGGACTCGAACCCAGGCCCCCCCAGCGCTGTAACGCAAGCACTTAACCTCTAGGCCACTGCAGTTAGCTGGTATTTGGTGGAGCTGGGGGGCCAGATGTTCTATCCCCATTTTCTTCAGTGAACATGTTTCACAATGCAAATGGATATGCTCACAGGGGCATGCAGAAGAAAGATATATTCGCCCAAAAGCAACTTTCAGAAGCACAGCCGTTCGAATCCAATGTCTGGAATCTGCAGGGTGTTTTTTTTATTTTGTTTTAAAAGGGCATGTTTTTATTTTTTTAAAACCTTTATTTATTTATTTTTAAATGGCTATGAATTGCCCTGTGCAATCAGCCAACAGCTAATGCCCCTTCAATACCTGCATTCATACTAACAATTGTGCCTTTGTTTTCTGCACTCTGGCCTTGGTAACGGCCATAGAAAAGCTTGTTTCTCTGGCCCCAACTGACTGGAAAAAACGAGGGGAAAAGTGTAACCTCAGCAGCGCTGTGTGGGTATTTACAGATAATTTTCTCAGTGCAGTGGGCCCAACTACATTAGCATCAGGCCCCATTTGCTAGACAATCCTGGCTACACCTCTGGTGCTTCCTGACTCAACAACCCAATCACCCCTTCAGCCCTTCTTGCTCTGCTCGTCTCACAGCACCTCCCATAAGTGAGGAATGCATCTTTTGTTGGTAGATTTCCTTCATGAGGCTTAGCTAGGCCTGCATTCCTTTTCAAAGGGCCATAGAAGAGAGCAAAAAAGGAGAAGGCATAATAGAGCGGGAAGTAGGTGGAAGACGAGGGGTTAGGAGGGTTGGCAGTAAAGGAAACAGGGCCTGGCCTGGCAGAGAGTAAGACGTTAGGGAACACAATGAGCGAAGGAGGAAGAAAGATGCCTCAGGCATGTAGCTCTCTGACTCTTCCCCACCGAGCCTGCAGAAAGAGCCTTCCTATTCCTAGCTCTCTCCCGAATGGATACATTTGCATGGAAAGCCCAGAACTCATTTCAGTTAGCCAGAGGGTAAACAGAGGCCAGTGAGAGGGGCACACCCCTTCATTTCACTAGGCTTCTGGGGCTTCTGGGAGGAAAAAAGGCATCAGTATTCCAGCAAGATCATCGTCACCAAGGCCACCAACACTAGGGGATTACAGAGCATGCTGTGACACTCTCCAGGGCCTGGTTGGCCAGGCTTATGTTGAAGAGCACATATCCTAACCCTAAGCTACCTGGGTGGCTGCACAATAGAGGCTGCACCGGACATAGGGCTGTGCCCGTAAGGGCTGTGGTCGCGTTTGGGAGCATTCGCAGGGCGCAGACCTCTGCCCGTTTCCGACCAGGATGAGGCCCTCATTCTCAGTGGTGGAGCCAGCCACTCCAAAATTGAGGGTGTTAAAGGCAGAAAGCAGCCCTCTCACCCCCAGGACAAAGAGTGGGAAATGCTTGTTGCATCAAGAGTCTTTCAAATCTTTCACTTTTGAGAGCAGAGTGTTTACATTTAGGAATCATGAACAAGCAGCAATAAGAATGCATACAGTAGCACGGGCCAGAAGACTGCCCAGCGCATATCAGTACACCCCAATGACAAAGTCAAAGATTTAACTGACCTGCTTAGCTATTAGTGGCTGACACCTCACTATGATTATCATCTCTCCGTGAGGCAAAACATCCTCTGAATTGGGTTGAAAGATAGATATAATATGCCAAAGGAAGGCAACCTGGAAATTCAGTTTCCTGCTCTCAGAGGAAGGAGGGTCGACAGCCCAATGTGTTAATGCACCTATTGCACCCTCCTATGTGTAGCCTGCAGGCGACACATTCAGTTGCTGGTGAGGTGCTGATACAGGTTTGCTCGCTATGCAGGGGCTGGTGGTCACCCCGCAGCACCTCGAGAAAGTGTCCTGTTTGAGTCCCAGGGCAATTATTGTATCAACCATGACCCGTAGAAAACACCTTTTCCCCTCGTTTTTTTCCAGTCAATTGGGGCCAGAGAGACAAACTTTTGTATGGGCGTTACCTAGGCCAGAGTGCAGAAAACAAAGGCACAACTGCTAGTAGGGATGCAGGTATTGAAGGGGCATTAGCTGTTGGCTGACCGCTCAGGGCAATGCATACCCATTTTCAATTAAAAAATATATTTTTTTAAATTTAAAGAAACATGCCCAGGAGACTGAGGACATTGGATTAGAACTCAGGTCTCCAGCATGCCAAGACCAAGTACTTACCACTTGAGCCACTGGTGGCTGTGCTCCTGAGGGTAGCTTTTGGGCGTATATATCTTTCTTCTGCATGCCCCCCCTTCCCCCCAGCATACCCATTTCAATTGTGAAACATGTTCACTGGAGCCAAGGAGGATAGAACATCTGGCCCCCTGCTCCACCAAACACCAGCTAACTGCAGTGGCCTAGAGGTTAAGTGTTTGCATTACAGCGCTGGGGGCATGGGTTCGAGTACTGCTTTCGGCACAGAAACGGAGTAGTTGGGGGGGACCTACAGTCCTTCTAAAAGGTTCAGTGGTTATGTAATGAGTTAGGGAGGGTGGAAGAAAGCAGAGAGGCAGGACTGTGGAGGTGGGGGAGAGGAAGTGCAGAGTAAATAAAGGGAAGGTAGGGCTGGATGAAGGGGTCTCTGTGGAGAAGAGGAAGGGGCTGGGGGGGTAGGAGGAGAGAAGCATGGGGATGCAGGATAAAGTGGGCCCCGGGGTAGTGTGAGGGGGGTAATAGGGCCCTGAATAGTGGAGGGGGGAGGTGGTGTGTAAAAAGGAGGGTCCTAATGTGGTGAAAGGGGCCATTGAGGAGGGGGAAAAAAGGGTGCGAGGAGGATGGAATGGACCCCACAATGGGCTGACATTTTTTTCCTCATCCGGCACAACCCTTTAGCCTAACCTCCTTTGTACCCTGCACTTCCTGGCCTCCTCTATGCTTTCTTCCTCCCTTCCTTCACCAAGGAACCTACGCCATGCCCTTCTAGGGCGACCCCGCCTCCTCTCCACAGGGACCCCTGCATCCACCCTCCCTCTCCCTTTTGCCTGCCCTACCTCCTCCTTTAGCCTGCACTCCCTCAGTCCCACTTCTCTGCTATGTTCCACAGCAACTGTACAAGGAGATTACCCCACTATCCCGTTTAAGTGCCGAAAGCAGGACTCGAACCCAGGCCCCACCAGCGCTGTAACGCAAGCACTTAACCTCTAGGCCACTAGCTGGGGGGCCAGATGTTCTATCCCCATTTTCTTCAGTGAACATGTTTCACAATGCAAATGGATATGCTCACAGGGGCATGCAGAAGAAAGATATATTCGCCCAAAAGCAACTTTCAGAAGCACAGCCGTTCGAATCCAATGTCTGGAATCTGCAGGGTGTTTTTTTTATTTTGTTTTAAAAGGGCATGTTTTTATTTTTTTAAAACCTTTATTTATTTATTTTTAAATGGCTATGAATTGCCCTGTGCAATCAGCCAACAGCTAATGCCCCTTCAATACCTGCATTCATACTAACAATTGTGCCTTTGTTTTCTGCACTCTGGCCTTGGTAACGGCCATAGAAAAGCTTGTTTCTCTGGCCCCAACTGACTGGAAAAAACGAGGGGAAAAGTGTAACCTCAGCAGCGCTGTGTGGGTATTTACAGATAATTTTCTCAGTGCAGTGGGCCCAACTACATTAGCATCAGGCCCCATTTGCTAGACAATCCTGGCTACACCTCTGGTGCTTCCTGACTCAACAACCCAATCACCCCTTCAGCCCTTCTTGCTCTGCTCGTCTCACAGCACCTCCCATAAGTGAGGAATGCATCTTTTGTTGGTAGATTTCCTTCATGAGGCTTAGCTAGGCCTGCATTCCTTTTCAAAGGGCCATAGAAGAGAGCAAAAAAGGAGAAGGCATAATAGAGCGGGAAGTAGGTGGAAGACGAGGGGTTAGGAGGGTTGGCAGTAAAGGAAACAGGGCCTGGCCTGGCAGAGAGTAAGACGTTAGGGAACACAATGAGCGAAGGAGGACGAAAGATGCCTCAGGCATGTAGCTCTCTGACTCTTCCCCACCGAGCCTGCAGAAAGAGCCTTCCTATTCCTAGCTCTCTCCCGAATGGATACATTTGCATGGAAAGCCCAGAACTCATTTCAGTTAGCCAGAGGGTAAACAGAGGCCAGTGAGAGGGGCACACCCCTTCATTTCACTAGGCTTCTGGGGCTTCTGGGAGGAAAAAAGGCATCAGTATTCCAGCAAGATCATCGTCACCAAGGCCACCAACACTAGGGGATTACAGAGCATGCTGTGACACTCTCCAGGGCCTGGTTGGCCAGGCTTATGTTGAAGAGCACATATCCTAACCCTAAGCTACCTGGGTGGCTGCACAATAGAGGCTGCACCGGACATAGGGCTGTGCCCGTAAGGGCTGTGGTCGCGTTTGGGAGCATTCGCAGGGCGCAGACCTCTGCCCGTTTCCGACCAGGATGAGGCCCTCATTCTCAGTGGTGGAGCCAGCCACTCCAAAATTGAGGGTGTTAAAGGCAGAAAGCAGCCCTCTCACCCCCAGGACAAAGAGTGGGAAATGCTTGTTGCATCAAGAGTCTTTCAAATCTTTCACTTTTGAGAGCAGAGTGTTTACATTTAGGAATCATGAACAAGCAGCAATAAGAATGCATACAGTAGCACGGGCCAGAAGACTGCCCAGCGCATATCAGTACACCCCAATGACAAAGTCAAAGATTTAACTGACCTGCTTAGCTATTAGTGGCTGACACCTCACTATGATTATCATCTCTCCGTGAGGCAAAACATCCTCTGAATTGGGTTGAAAGATAGATATAATATGCCAAAGGAAGGCAACATGGAAATTCAGTTTCCTGCTCTCAGAGGAAGGAGGGTCGACAGCCCAATGTGTTAATGCACCTACTGCACCCTCCTATGTGTAGCCTGCAGGCGACACATTCAGTTGCTGGTGAGGTGCTGATACAGGTTTGCTCGCTATGCAGGGGCTGGTGGTCACCCCGCAGCACCTCGAGAAAGTGTCCTGTTTGAGTCCCAGGGCAATTATTGTATCAACCATGACCCGTAGAAAACACCTTTTCCCCTCGTTTTTTTCCAGTCAATTGGGGCCAGAGAGACAAACTTTTGTATGGGCGTTACCTAGGCCAGAGTGCAGAAAACAAAGGCACAACTGCTAGTAGGGATGCAGGTATTGAAGGGGCATTAGCTGTTGGCTGACCGCTCAGGGCAATGCATACCCATTTTCAATTAAAAAATATATTTTTTTAAATTTAAAGAAACATGCCCAGGAGACTGAGGACATTGGATTAGAACTCAGGTCTCCAGCATGCCAAGACCAAGTACTTACCACTTGAGCCACTGGTGGCTGTGCTCCTGAGGGTAGCTTTTGGGCGTATATATCTTTCTTCTGCATGCCCCCCCTTCCCCCCAGCATACCCATTTCAATTGTGAAACATGTTCACTGGAGCCAAGGAGGATAGAACATCTGGCCCCCTGCTCCACCAAACACCAGCTAACTGCAGTGGCCTAGAGGTTAAGTGCTTGCATTACAGCGCTGGGGGCATGGGTTCGAGTACTGCTTTCGGCACAGAAACGGAGTAGTTGGGGGGGACCTACAGTCCTTCTAAAAGGTTCAGTGGTTATGTAATGAGTTAGGGAGGGTGGAAGAAAGCAGAGAGGCAGGACTGTGGAGGTGGGGGAGAGGAAGTGCAGAGTAAATAAAGGGAAGGTAGGGCTGGATGAAGGGGTCTCTGTGGAGAAGAGGAAGGGGCTGGGGGGGTAGGAGGAGAGAAGCATGGGGATGCAGGATAAAGTGGGCCCCGGGGTAGTGTGAGGGGGGTAATAGGGCCCTGAATAGTGGAGGGGGGGGGGGGGGAGTGTGTAAAAAGGAGGGTCCTAATGTGGTGAAAGGGGCCATTGAGGAGGGGGAAAAAAGGGTGCGAGGAGGATGGAATGGACCCCACAATGGGCTGACATTTTTTTCCTCATCCGGCACAACCCTTTAGCCTAACCTCCTTTGTACCCTGCACTTCCTGGCCTCCTCTATGCTTTCTTCCTCCCTTCCTTCACCAAGGAACCTACGCCATGCCCTTCTAGGGCGACCCCGCCTCCTCTCCA
Organism: Ambystoma mexicanum; assembly: GCF_040938575.1. Lineage (NCBI taxonomy): Eukaryota > Metazoa > Chordata > Amphibia > Caudata > Ambystomatidae > Ambystoma > Ambystoma mexicanum. The sequence goes on along the minus strand of NC_090924.1, from coordinate 689,895,278 downwards.
CAGGGACCCCTGCATCCACCCTCCCTCTCCCTTTTGCCTGCCCTACCTCCTCCTTTAGCCTGCACTCCCTCAGTCCCACTTCTCTGCTATGTTCCACAGCAACTGTACAAGGAGATTACCCCACTATCCCGTTTAAGTGCCGAAAGCAGGACTCGAACCCAGGCCCCCCAGCGCTGTAACGCAAGCACTTAACCTCTAGGCCACTGCAGTTAGCTGGTATTTGGTGGAGCTGGGGGGCCAGATGTTCTATCCCCATTTTCTTCAGTGAACATGTTTCACAATGCAAATGGATATGCTCACAGGGGCATGCAGAAGAAAGATATATTCGCCCAAAAGCAACTTTCAGAAGCACAGCCGTTCGAATCCAATGTCTGGAATCTGCAGGGTGTTTTTTTTATTTTGTTTTAAAAGGGCATGTTTTTATTTTTTTAAAACCTTTATTTATTTATTTTTAAATGGCTATGAATTGCCCTGTGCAATCAGCCAACAGCTAATGCCCCTTCAATATCTGCATTCATACTAACAATTGTGCCTTTGTTTTCTGCACTCTGGCCTTGGTAACGGCCATAGAAAAGCTTGTTTCTCTGGCCCCAACTGACTGGAAAAAACGAGGGGAAAAGTGTAACCTCAGCAGCGCTGTGTGGGTATTTACAGATAATTTTCTCAGTGCAGTGGGCCCAACTACATTAGCATCAGGCCCCATTTGCTAGACAATCCTGGCTACACCTCTGGTGCTTCCTGACTCAACAACCCAATCACCCCTTCAGCCCTTCTTGCTCTGCTCGTCTCACAGCACCTCCCATAAGTGAGGAATGCATCTTTTGTTGGTAGATTTCCTTCATGAGGCTTAGCTAGGCCTGCATTCCTTTTCAAAGGGCCATAGAAGAGAGCAAAAAAGGAGAAGGCATAATAGAGCGGGAAGTAGGTGGAAGACGAGGGGTTAGGAGGGTTGGCAGTAAAGGAAACAGGGCCTGGCCTGGCAGAGAGTAAGACGTTAGGGAACACAATGAGCGAAGGAGGAAGAAAGATGCCTCAGGCATGTAGCTCTCTGACTCTTCCCCACCGAGCCTGCAGAAAGAGCCTTCCTATTCCTAGCTCTCTCCCGAATGGATACATTTGCATGGAAAGCCCAGAACTCATTTCAGTTAGCCAGAGGGTAAACAGAGGCCAGTGAGAGGGGCACACCCCTTCATTTCACTAGGCTTCTGGGGCTTCTGGGAGGAAAAAAGGCATCAGTATTCCAGCAAGATCATCGTCACCAAGGCCACCAACACTAGGGGATTACAGAGCATGCTGTGACACTCTCCAGGGTCTGGTTGGCCAGGCTTATGTTGAAGAGCACATATCCTAACCCTAAGCTACCTGGGTGGCTGCACAATAGAGGCTGCACCTCACATAGGGCTGTGCCCGTAAGGGCTGTGGTCGCGTTTGGGAGCATTCGCAGGGCGCAGACCTCTGCCCGTTTCCGACCAGGATGAGGCCCTCATTCTCAGTGGTGGAGCCAGCCACTCCAAAATTGAGGGTGTTAAAGGCAGAAAGCAGCCCTCTCACCCCCAGGACAAAGAGTGGGAAATGCTTGTTGCATCAAGAGTCTTTCAAATCTTTCACTTTTGAGAGCAGAGTGTTTACATTTAGGAATCATGAACAAGCAGCAATAAGAATGCATACAGTAGCACGGGCCAGAAGACTGCCCAGCGCATATCAGTACACCCCAATGACAAAGTCAAAGATTTAACTGACCTGCTTAGCTATTAGTGGCTGACACCTCACTATGATTATCATCTCTCCGTGAGGCAAAACATCCTCTGAATTGGGTTGAAAGATAGATATAATATGCCAAAGGAAGGCAACCTGGAAATTCAGTTTCCTGCTCTCAGAGGAAGGAGGGTCGACAGCCCAATGTGTTAATGCACCTATTGCACCCTCCTATGTGTAGCCTGCAGGCGACACATTCAGTTGCTGGTGAGGTGCTGATACAGGTTTGCTCGCTATGCAGGGGCTGGTGGTCACCCCGCAGCACCTCGAGAAAGTGTCCTGTTTGAGTCCCAGGGCAATTATTGTATCAACCATGACCCGTAGAAAACACCTTTTCCCCTCGTTTTTTTCCAGTCAATTGGGGCCAGAGAGACAAACTTTTGTATGGGCGTTACCTAGGCCAGAGTGCAGAAAACAAAGGCACAACTGCTAGTAGGGATGCAGGTATTGAAGGGGCATTAGCTGTTGGCTGACCGCTCAGGGCAATGCATACCCATTTTCAATTAAAAAATATATTTTTTTAAATTTAAAGAAACATGCCCAGGAGACTGAGGACATTGGATTAGAACTCAGGTCTCCAGCATGCCAAGACCAAGTACTTACCACTTGAGCCACTGGTGGCTGTGCTCCTGAGGGTAGCTTTTGGGCGTATATATCTTTCTTCTGCATGCCCCCCCTTCCCCCCAGCATACCCATTTCAATTGTGAAACATGTTCACTGGAGCCAAGGAGGATAGAACATCTGGCCCCCTGCTCCACCAAACACCAGCTAACTGCAGTGGCCTAGAGGTTAAGTGTTTGCATTACAGCGCTGGGGGCATGGGTTCGAGTACTGCTTTCGGCACAGAAACGGAGTAGTTGGGGGGGACCTACAGTCCTTCTAAAAGGTTCAGTGGTTATGTAATGAGTTAGGGAGGGTGGAAGAAAGCAGAGAGGCAGGACTGTGGAGGTGGGGGAGAGGAAGTGCAGAGTAAATAAAGGGAAGGTAGGGCTGGATGAAGGGGTCTCTGTGGAGAAGAGGAAGGGGCTGGGGGGGTAGGAGGAGAGAAGCATGGGGATGCAGGATAAAGTGGGCCCCGGGGTAGTGTGAGGGGGGTAATAGGGCCCTGAATAGTGGAGGGGGGAGGTGGTGTGTAAAAAGGAGGGTCCTAATGTGGTGAAAGGGGCCATTGAGGAGGGGGAAAAAAGGGTGCGAGGAGGATGGAATGGACCCCACAATGGGCTGACATTTTTTTCCTCATCCGGCACAACCCTTTAGCCTAACCTCCTTTGTACCCTGCACTTCCTGGCCTCCTCTATGCTTTCTTCCTCCCTTCCTTCACCAAGGAACCTACGCCATGCCCTTCTAGGGCGACCCCGCCTCCTCTCCACAGGGACCCCTGCATCCACCCTCCCTCTCCCTTTTGCCTGCCCTACCTCCTCCTTTAGCCTGCACTCCCTCAGTCCCACTTCTCTGCTATGTTCCACAGCAACTGTACAAGGAGATTACCCCACTATCCCGTTTAAGTGCCGAAAGCAGGACTCGAACCCAGGCCCCACCAGCGCTGTAACGCAAGCACTTAACCTCTAGGCCACTAGCTGGGGGGCCAGATGTTCTATCCCCATTTTCTTCAGTGAACATGTTTCACAATGCAAATGGATATGCTCACAGGGGCATGCAGAAGAAAGATATATTCGCCCAAAAGCAACTTTCAGAAGCACAGCCGTTCGAATCCAATGTCTGGAATCTGCAGGGTGTTTTTTTTATTTTGTTTTAAAAGGGCATGTTTTTATTTTTTTAAAACCTTTATTTATTTATTTTTAAATGGCTATGAATTGCCCTGTGCAATCAGCCAACAGCTAATGCCCCTTCAATACCTGCATTCATACTAACAATTGTGCCTTTGTTTTCTGCACTCTGGCCTTGGTAACGGCCATAGAAAAGCTTGTTTCTCTGGCCCCAACTGACTGGAAAAAACGAGGGGAAAAGTGTAACCTCAGCAGCGCTGTGTGGGTATTTACAGATAATTTTCTCAGTGCAGTGGGCCCAACTACATTAGCATCAGGCCCCATTTGCTAGACAATCCTGGCTACACCTCTGGTGCTTCCTGACTCAACAACCCAATCACCCCTTCAGCCCTTCTTGCTCTGCTCGTCTCACAGCACCTCCCATAAGTGAGGAATGCATCTTTTGTTGGTAGATTTCCTTCATGAGGCTTAGCTAGGCCTGCATTCCTTTTCAAAGGGCCATAGAAGAGAGCAAAAAAGGAGAAGGCATAATAGAGCGGGAAGTAGGTGGAAGACGAGGGGTTAGGAGGGTTGGCAGTAAAGGAAACAGGGCCTGGCCTGGCAGAGAGTAAGACGTTAGGGAACACAATGAGCGAAGGAGGACGAAAGATGCCTCAGGCATGTAGCTCTCTGACTCTTCCCCACCGAGCCTGCAGAAAGAGCCTTCCTATTCCTAGCTCTCTCCCGAATGGATACATTTGCATGGAAAGCCCAGAACTCATTTCAGTTAGCCAGAGGGTAAACAGAGGCCAGTGAGAGGGGCACACCCCTTCATTTCACTAGGCTTCTGGGGCTTCTGGGAGGAAAAAAGGCATCAGTATTCCAGCAAGATCATCGTCACCAAGGCCACCAACACTAGGGGATTACAGAGCATGCTGTGACACTCTCCAGGGCCTGGTTGGCCAGGCTTATGTTGAAGAGCACATATCCTAACCCTAAGCTACCTGGGTGGCTGCACAATAGAGGCTGCACCGGACATAGGGCTGTGCCCGTAAGGGCTGTGGTCGCGTTTGGGAGCATTCGCAGGGCGCAGACCTCTGCCCGTTTCCGACCAGGATGAGGCCCTCATTCTCAGTGGTGGAGCCAGCCACTCCAAAATTGAGGGTGTTAAAGGCAGAAAGCAGCCCTCTCACCCCCAGGACAAAGAGTGGGAAATGCTTGTTGCATCAAGAGTCTTTCAAATCTTTCACTTTTGAGAGCAGAGTGTTTACATTTAGGAATCATGAACAAGCAGCAATAAGAATGCATACAGTAGCACGGGCCAGAAGACTGCCCAGCGCATATCAGTACACCCCAATGACAAAGTCAAAGATTTAACTGACCTGCTTAGCTATTAGTGGCTGACACCTCACTATGATTATCATCTCTCCGTGAGGCAAAACATCCTCTGAATTGGGTTGAAAGATAGATATAATATGCCAAAGGAAGGCAACATGGAAATTCAGTTTCCTGCTCTCAGAGGAAGGAGGGTCGACAGCCCAATGTGTTAATGCACCTACTGCACCCTCCTATGTGTAGCCTGCAGGCGACACATTCAGTTGCTGGTGAGGTGCTGATACAGGTTTGCTCGCTATGCAGGGGCTGGTGGTCACCCCGCAGCACCTCGAGAAAGTGTCCTGTTTGAGTCCCAGGGCAATTATTGTATCAACCATGACCCGTAGAAAACACCTTTTCCCCTCGTTTTTTTCCAGTCAATTGGGGCCAGAGAGACAAACTTTTGTATGGGCGTTACCTAGGCCAGAGTGCAGAAAACAAAGGCACAACTGCTAGTAGGGATGCAGGTATTGAAGGGGCATTAGCTGTTGGCTGACCGCTCAGGGCAATGCATACCCATTTTCAATTAAAAAATATATTTTTTTAAATTTAAAGAAACATGCCCAGGAGACTGAGGACATTGGATTAGAACTCAGGTCTCCAGCATGCCAAGACCAAGTACTTACCACTTGAGCCACTGGTGGCTGTGCTCCTGAGGGTAGCTTTTGGGCGTATATATCTTTCTTCTGCATGCCCCCCCTTCCCCCCAGCATACCCATTTCAATTGTGAAACATGTTCACTGGAGCCAAGGAGGATAGAACATCTGGCCCCCTGCTCCACCAAACACCAGCTAACTGCAGTGGCCTAGAGGTTAAGTGCTTGCATTACAGCGCTGGGGGCATGGGTTCGAGTACTGCTTTTGGCACAGAAACGGAGTAGTTGGGGGGGACCTACAGTCCTTCTAAAAGGTTCAGTGGTTATGTAATGAGTTAGGGAGGGTGGAAGAAAGCAGAGAGGCAGGACTGTGGAGGTGGGGGAGAGGAAGTGCAGAGTAAATAAAGGGAAGGTAGGGCTGGATGAAGGGGTCTCTGTGGAGAAGAGGAAGGGGCTGGGGGGGTAGGAGGAGAGAAGCATGGGGATGCAGGATAAAGTGGGCCCCGGGGTAGTGTGAGGGGGGTAATAGGGCCCTGAATAGTGGAGGGGGGGGGGGAGTGTGTAAAAAGGAGGGTCCTAATGTGGTGAAAGGGGCCATTGAGGAGGGGGAAAAAAGGGTGCGAGGAGGATGGAATGGACCCCACAATGGGCTGACATTTTTTTCCTCATCCGGCACAACCCTTTAGCCTAACCTCCTTTGTACCCTGCACTTCCTGGCCTCCTCTATGCTTTCTTCCTCCCTTCCTTCACCAAGGAACCTACGCCATGCCCTTCTAGGGCGACCCCGCCTCCTCTCCACAGGGACCCCTGCATCCACCCTCCCTCTCCCTTTTGCCTGCCCTACCTCCTCCTTTAGCCTGCACTCCCTCAGTCCCACTTCTCTGCTATGTTCCACAGCAACTGTACAAGGAGATTACCCCACTATCCCGTTTAAGTGCCGAAAGCAGGACTCGAACCCAGGCCCCACCAGCGCTGTAACGCAAGCACTTAACCTCTAGGCCACTAGCTGGGGGGCCAGATGTTCTATCCCCATTTTCTTCAGTGAACATGTTTCACAATGCAAATGGATATGCTCACAGGGGCATGCAGAAGAAAGATATATTCGCCCAAAAGCAACTTTCAGAAGCACAGCCGTTCGAATCCAATGTCTGGAATCTGCAGGGTGTTTTTTTTATTTTGTTTTAAAAGGGCATGTTTTTATTTTTTTAAAACCTTTATTTATTTATTTTTAAATGGCTATGAATTGCCCTGTGCAATCAGCCAACAGCTAATGCCCCTTCAATACCTGCATTCATACTAACAATTGTGCCTTTGTTTTCTGCACTCTGGCCTTGGTAACGGCCATAGAAAAGCTTGTTTCTCTGGCCCCAACTGACTGGAAAAAACGAGGGGAAAAGTGTAACCTCAGCAGCGCTGTGTGGGTATTTACAGATAATTTTCTCAGTGCAGTGGGCCCAACTACATTAGCATCAGGCCCCATTTGCTAGACAATCCTGGCTACACCTCTGGTGCTTCCTGACTCAACAACCCAATCACCCCTTCAGCCCTTCTTGCTCTGCTCGTCTCACAGCACCTCCCATAAGTGAGGAATGCATCTTTTGTTGGTAGATTTCCTTCATGAGGCTTAGCTAGGCCTGCATTCCTTTTCAAAGGGCCATAGAAGAGAGCAAAAAAGGAGAAGGCATAATAGAGCGGGAAGTAGGTGGAAGACGAGGGGTTAGGAGGGTTGGCAGTAAAGGAAACAGGGCCTGGCCTGGCAGAGAGTAAGACGTTAGGGAACACAATGAGCGAAGGAGGAAGAAAGATGCCTCAGGCATGTAGCTCTCTGACTCTTCCCCACCGAGCCTGCAGAAAGAGCCTTCCTATTCCTAGCTCTCTCCCGAATGGATACATTTGCATGGAAAGCCCAGAACTCATTTCAGTTAGCCAGAGGGTAAACAGAGGCCAGTGAGAGGGGCACACCCCTTCATTTCACTAGGCTTCTGGGGCTTCTGGGAGGAAAAAAGGCATCAGTATTCCAGCAAGATCATCGTCACCAAGGCGACCAACACTAGGTTATTACAGAGCATGCTGTGACACTCTCCAGGGCCTGGTTGGCCAGGCTTATGTTGAAGAGCACATATCCTAACCGGTTTATAGTAATAAAACCGAAAACAAAAATCCCGAATACAATAATCTCGAATCCAAAATCTCGAAAAAAAAAAAGTCGAATTTTTTTTTAATGACGTTTTTTGTTCGAAATGGGGGGGTTCCCCCCCCAACCCCCCTTTTTTCTATTTTTTTTTTATTTTAACCCATTTTTTTTACTTACCTGACCCCAAAAAAGCATATAATTAAATAAATAAAAAATTCGACTTTTTTTTTTTCGGGATTTAGGATTCGAGATTATTGTATTTCGAGATTTTTTTTTCGGTCTTTTGACCGACCACCATCCTAACCCTAAGCTACCTGGGTGGCTGCACAATAGAGGCTGCACCGGACATAGGGCTGTGCCCGTAAGGGCTGTGGTCGCGTTTGGGAGCGTTCGCAGGGCGCAGACCTCTGCCCGTTTCCGACCAGGATGAGGCCCTCATTCTCAGTGGTGGAGCCAGCCACTCCAAAATTGAGGGTGTTAAAGGCAGAAAGCAGCCCTCTCACCCCCAGGACAAAGAGTGGGAAATGCTTGTTGCATCAAGAGTCTTTCAAATCTTTCACTTTTGAGAGCAGAGTGTTTACATTTAGGAATCATGAACAAGCAGCAATAAGAATGCATACAGTAGCACGGGCCAGAAGACTGCCCAGCGCATATCAGTACACCCCAATGACAAAGTCAAAGATTTAACTGACCTGCTTAGCTATTAGTGGCTGACACCTCACTATGATTATCATCTCTCCGTGAGGCAAAACATCCTCTGAATTGGGTTGAAAGATAGATATAATATGCCAAAGGAAGGCAACCTGGAAATTCAGTTTCCTGCTCTCAGAGGAAGGAGGGTCGACAGCCCAATGTGTTAATGCACCTACTGCACCCTCCTATGTGTAGCCTGCAGGCGACACATTCAGTTGCTGGTGAGGTGCTGATACAGGTTTGCTCGCTATGCAGGGGCTGGTGGTCACCCCGCAGCACCTCGAGAAAGCGTCCTCAGGGCAATGCATACCCATTTTCAATTAAAAAATATATTTTTTTAAATTTAAAGAAACATGCCCAGGAGACTGAGGACATTGGATTAGAACTCAGGTCTCCAGCATGCCAAGACCAAGTACTTACCACTTGAGCCACTGGTGGCTGTGCTCCTGAGGGTAGCTTTTGGGCGTATATATCTTTCTTCTGCATGCCCCCCCTTCCCCCCAGCATACCCATTTCAATTGTGAAACATGTTCACTGGAGCCAAGGAGGATAGAACATCTGGCCCCCTGCTCCACCAAACACCAGCTAACTGCAGTGGCCTAGAGGTTAAGTGCTTGCATTACAGCGCTGGGGGCATGGGTTTGAGTACTGCTTTCGGCACAGAAACGGAGTAGTTGGGGGGGACCTACAGTCCTTCTAAAAGGTTCAGTGGTTATGTAATGAGTTAGGGAGGGTGGAAGAAAGCAGAGAGGCAGGACTGTGGAGGTGGGGGAGAGGAAGTGCAGAGTAAATAAAGGGAAGGTAGGGCTGGATGAAGGGGTCTCTGTGGAGAAGAGGAAGGGGCTGGGGGGGTAGGAGGAGAGAAGCATGGGGATGCAGGATAAAGTGGGCCCCGGGGTAGTGTGAGGGGGGTAATAGGGCCCTGAATAGTGGAGGGGGGGGAGTGTGTAAAAAGGAGGGTCCTAATGTGGTGAAAGGGGCCATTGAGGAGGGGGAAAAAAGGGTGCGAGGAGGATGGAATGGACCCCACAATGGGCTGACATTTTTTTCCTCATCCGGCACAACCCTTTAGCCTAACCTCCTTTGTACCCTGCACTTCCTGGCCTCGTCTATGCTTTCTTCCTCCCTTCCTTCACCAAGGAACCTACGCCATGCCCTTCTAGGGCGACCCCGCCTCCTCTCCACAGGGACCCCTGCATCCACCCTCCCTCTCCCTTTTGCCTGCCCTACCTCCTCCTTTAGCCTGCACTCCCTCAGTCCCACTTCTCTGCTATGTTCCACAGCAACTGTACAAGGAGATTACCCCACTATCCCGTTTAAGTGCTGAAAGCAGGACTCGAACCCAGGCCCCCCCAGCGCTGTAACGCAAGCACTTAACCTCTAGGCCACTGCAGTTAGCTGGTATTTGGTGGAGCTGGGGGGCCAGATGTTCTATCCCCATTTTCTTCAGTGAACATGTTTCACAATGCAAATGGATATGCTCACAGGGGCATGCAGAAGAAAGATATATTCGCCCAAAAGCAACTTTCAGAAGCACAGCAGTTCGAATCCAATGTCTGGAATCTGCAGGGTGTTTTTTTTATTTTGTTTTAAAAGGGCATGTTTTTATTTTTTTAAAACCTTTATTTATTTATTTTTAAATGGCTATGAATTGCCCTGTGCAATCAGCCAACAGCTAATGCCCCTTCAATACCTGCATTCATACTAACAATTGTGCCTTTGTTTTCTGCACTCTGGCCTTGGTAACGGCCATAGAAAAGCTTGTTTCTCTGGCCCCAACTGACTGGAAAAAACGAGGGGAAAAGTGTAACCTCAGCAGCGCTGTGTGGGTATTTACAGATAATTTTCTCAGTGCAGTGGGCCCAACTACATTAGCATCAGGCCCCATTTGCTAGACAATCCTGGCTACACCTCTGGTGCTTCCTGACTCAACAACCCAATCACCCCTTCAGCCCTTCTTGCTCTGCTCGTCTCACAGCACCTCCCATAAGTGAGGAATGCATCTTTTGTTGGTAGATTTCCTTCATGAGGCTTAGCTAGGCCTGCATTCCTTTTCAAAGGGCCATAGAAGAGAGCAAAAAAGGAGAAGGCATAATAGAGCGGGAAGTAGGTGGAAGACGAGGGGTTAGGAGGGTTGGCAGTAAAGGAAACAGGGCCTGGCCTGGCAGAGAGTAAGACGTTAGGGAACACAATGAGCGAAGGAGGAAGAAAGATGCCTCAGGCATGTAGCTCTCTGACTCTTCCCCACCGAGCCTGCAGAAAGAGCCTTCCTATTCCTAGCTCTCTCCCGAATGGATACATTTGCATGGAAAGCCCAGAACTCATTTCAGTTAGCCAGAGGGTAAACCGAGGCCAGTGAGAGGGGCACACCCCTTCATTTCACTAGGCTTCTGGGGCTTCTGGGAGGAAAAAAGGCATCAGTATTCCAGCAAGATCATCGTCACCAAGGCCACCAACACTAGGGGATTACAGAGCATGCTGTGACACTCTCCAGGGCCTGGTTGGCCAGGCTTATGTTGAAGAGCACATATCCTAACCCTAAGCTACCTGGGTGGCTGCACAATAGAGGCTGCACCGGACATAGGGCTGTGCCCGTAAGGGCTGTGGTCGCGTTTGGGAGCGTTCGCAGGGCGCAGACCTCTGCCCGTTTCCGACCAGGATGAGGCCCTCATTCTCAGTGGTGGAGCCAGCCACTCCAAAATTGAGGGTGTTAAAGGCAGAAAGCAGCCCTCTCACCCCCAGGACAAAGAGTGGGAAATGCTTGTTGCATCAAGAGTCTTTCAAATCTTTCACTTTTGAGAGCAGAGTGTTTACATTTAGGAATCATGAACAAGCAGCAATAAGAATGCATACAGTAGCACGTGCCAGAAGACTGCCCAGCGCATATCAGTACACCCCAATGACAAAGTCAAAGATTTAACTGACCTGCTTAGCTATTAGTGGCTGACACCTCACTATGATTATCATCTCTCCGTGAGGCAAAACATCCTCTGAATTGGGTTGAAAGATAGATATAATATGCCAAAGGAAGGCAACCTGGAAATTCAGTTTCCTGCTCTCAGAGGAAGGAGGGTCGACAGCCCAATGTGTTAATGCACCTACTGCACCCTCCTATGTGTAGCCTGCAGGCGACACATTCAGTTGCTGGTGAGGTGCTGATACAGGTTTGCTCGCTATGCAGGGGCTGGTGGTCACCCCGCAGCACCTCGAGAAAGTGTCCTGTTTGAGTCCCAGGGCAATTATTGTATCAACCATGACCCGTAGAAAACACCTTTTCCCCTCGTTTTTTTCCAGTCAATTGGGGCCAGAGAGACAAACTTTTGTATGGGCGTTACCTAGGCCAGAGTGCAGAAAACAAAGGCACAACTGCTAGTAGGGATGCAGGTATTGAAGGGGCATTAGCTGTTGGCTGACCGCTCAGGGCAATGCATACCCATTTTCAATTAAAAAATATATTTTTTTAAATTTAAAGAAACATGCCCAGGAGACTGAGGACATTGGATTAGAACTCAGGTCTCCAGCATGCCAAGACCAAGTACTTACCACTTGAGCCACTGGTGGCTGTGCTCCTGAGGGTAGCTTTTGGGCGTATATATCTTTCTTCTGCATGCCCCCCCTTCCCCCCAGCATACCCATTTCAATTGTGAAACATGTTCACTGGAGCCAAGGAGGATAGAACATCTGGCCCCTGCTCCACCAAACACCAGCTAACTGCAGTGGCCTAGAGGTTAAGTGCTTGCATTACAGCGCTGGGGGCATGGGTTTGAGTACTGCTTTCGGCACAGAAACGGAGTAGTTGGGGGGGACCTACAGTCCTTCTAAAAGGTTCAGTGGTTATGTAATGAGTTAGGGAGGGTGGAAGAAAGCAGAGAGGCAGGACTGTGTAGGTGGGGGAGAGGAAGTGCAGAGTAAATAAAGGGAAGGTAGGGCTGGATGAAGGGGTCTCTGTGGAGAAGAGGAAGGGGCTGGGGGGGTAGGAGGAGAGAAGCATGGGGATGCAGGATAAAGTGGGCCCCGGGGTAGTGTGAGGGGGGTAATAGGGCCCTGAATAGTGGAGGGGGGGGGGGAGTGTGTAAAAAGGAGGGTCCTAATGTGGTGAAAGGGGCCATTGAGGAGGGGGGAAAAAAGGGTGCAAGGAGGATGGAATGGACCCCACAATGGGCTGACATTTTTTTCCTCATCCGGCACAACCCTTTAGCCTAATCTCCTTTGTACCCTGCACTTCCTGGCCTCCTCTATGCTTTCTTCCTCCCTTCCTTCACCAAGGAACCTACGCCATGCCCTTCTAGGGCGACCCCGCCTCCTCTCCACAGGGACCCCTGCATCCACCCTCCCTCTCCCTTTTGCCTGCCCTACCTCCTCCTTTAGCCTGCACTCCCTCAGTCCCACTTCTCTGCTATGTTCCACAGCAACTGTACAAGGAGATTACCCCACTATCCCGTTTAAGTGCCGAAAGCAGGACTCGAACCCAGGCCCCCCCAGCGCTGTAACGCAAGCACTTAACCTCTAGGCCACTGCAGTTAGCTGGTATTTGGTGGAGCTGGGGGGCCAGATGTTCTATCCCCATTTTCTTCAGTGAACATGTTTCACAATGCAAATGGATATGCTCACAGGGGCATGCAGAAGAAAGATATATTCGCCCAAAAGCAACTTTCAGAAGCACAGCCATTCGAATCCAATGTCTGGAATCTGCAGGGTGTTTTTTTTATTTTGTTTTAAAAGGGCATGTTTTAATTTTTTTAAAACCTTTATTTATTTATTTTTAAATGGCTATGAATTGCCCGGTGCAATCAGCCAACAGCTAATGCCCCTTCAATACCTGCATTCATACTAACAATTGTGCCTTTGTTTTCTGCACTCTGGCCTTGGTAACGGCCATAGAAAAGCTTGTTTCTCTGGCCCCAACTGACTGGAAAAAACGAGGGGAAAAGTGTAACCTCAGCAGCGCTGTGTGGGTATTTACAGATAATTTTCTCAGTGCAGTGGGCCCAACTACATTAGCATCAGGCCCCATTTGCTAGACAATCCTGGCTACACCTCTGGTGCTTCCTGACTCAACAACCCAATCACCCCTTCAGCCCTTCTTGCTCTGCTCGTCTCACAGCACCTCCCATAAGTGAGGAATGCATCTTTTGTTGGTAGATTTCCTTCATGAGGCTTAGCTAGGCCTGCATTCCTTTTCAAAGGGCCATAGAAGAGAGCAAAAAAGGAGAAGGCATAATAGAGCGGGAAGTAGGTGGAAGACGAGGGGTTAGGAGGGTTGGCAGTAAAGGAAACAGGGCCTGGCCTGGCAGAGAGTAAGACGTTAGGGAACACAATGAGCGAAGGAGGAAGAAAGATGCCTCAGGCATGTAGCTCTCTGACTCTTCCCCACCGAGCCTGCAGAAAGAGCCTTCCTATTCCTAGCTCTCTCCCGAATGGATACATTTGCATGGAAAGCCCAGAACTCATTTCAGTTAGCCAGAGGGTAAACAGAGGCCAGTGAGAGGGGCACACCCCTTCATTTCACTAGGCTTCTGGGGCTTCTGGGAGGAAAAAAGGCATCAGTATTCCAGCAAGATCATCGTCACCAAGGCCACCAACACTAGGGGATTACAGAGCATGCTGTGACACTCTCCAGGGCCTGGTTGGCCAGGCTTATGTTGAAGAGCACATATCCTAACCCTAAGCTACCTGGGTGGCTGCACAATAGAGGCTGCACCGGACATAGGGCTGTGCCCGTAAGGGCTGTGGTCGCGTTTGGGAGCATTCGCAGGGCGCAGACCTCTGCCCGTTTCCGACCAGGATGAGGCCCTCATTCTCAGTGGTGGAGCCAGCCACTCCAAAATTGAGGGTGTTAAAGGCAGAAAGCAGCCCTCTCACCCCCAGGACAAAGAGTGGGAAATGCTTGTTGCATCAAGAGTCTTTCAAATCTTTCACTTTTGAGAGCAGAGTGTTTACATTTAGGAATCATGAACAAGCAGCAATAAGAATGCATACAGTAGCACGGGCCAGAAGACTGCCCAGCGCATATCAGTACACCCCAATGACAAAGTCAAAGATTTAACTGACCTGCTTAGCTATTAGTGGCTGACACCTCACTATGATTATCATCTCTCCGTGAGGCAAAACATCCTCTGAATTGGGTTGAAAGATAGATATAATATGCCAAAGGAAGGCAACCTGGAAATTCAGTTTCCTGCTCTCAGAGGAAGGAGGGTCGACAGCCCAATGTGTTAATGCACCTACTGCACCCTCCTATGTGTAGCCTGCAGGCGACACATTCAGTTGCTGGTGAGGTGCTGATACAGGTTTGCTCGCTATGCAGGGGCTGGTGGTCACCCCGCAGCACCTCGAGAAAGTGTCCTGTTTGAGTCCCAGGGCAATTATTGTATCAACCATGACCCGTAGAAAACACCTTTTCCCCTCGTTTTTTTCCAGTCAATTGGGGCCAGAGAGACAAACTTTTGTATGGGCGTTACCTAGGCCAGAGTGCAGAAAACAAAGGCACAACTGCTAGTAGGGATGCAGGTATTGAAGGGGCATTAGCTGTTGGCTGACCGCTCAGGGCAATGCATACCCATTTTCAATTAAAAAATATATTTTTTTAAATTTAAAGAAACATGCCCAGGAGACTGAGGACATTGGATTAGAACTCAGGTCTCCAGCATGCCAAGACCAAGTACTTACCACTTGAGCCACTGGTGGCTGTGCTCCTGAGGGTAGCTTTTGGGCGTATATATCTTTCTTCTGCATGCCCCCCCTTCCCCCCAGCATACCCATTTCAATTGTGAAACATGTTCACTGGAGCCAAGGAGGATAGAACATCTGGCCCCTGCTCCACCAAACACCAGCTAACTGCAGTGGCCTAGAGGTTAAGTGCTTGCATTACAGCGCTGGGGGCATGGGTTTGAGTACTGCTTTCGGCACAGAAACGGAGTAGTTGGGGGGGACCTACAGTCCTTCTAAAAGGTTCAGTGGTTATGTAATGAGTTAGGGAGGGTGGAAGAAAGCAGAGAGGCAGGACTGTGGAGGTGGGGGAGAGGAAGTGCAGAGTAAATAAAGGGAAGGTAGGGCTGGATGAAGGGGTCTCTGTGGAGAAGAGGAAGGGGCTGGGGGGGTAGGAGGAGAGAAGCATGGGGATGCAGGATAAAGTGGGCCCCGGGGTAGTGTGAGGGGGGTAATAGGGCCCTGAATAGTGGAGGGGGGGGGGAGTGTGTAAAAAGGAGGGTCCTAATGTGGTGAAAGGGGCCATTGAGGAGGGGGGAAAAAAGGGTGCGAGGAGGATGGAATGGACCCCACAATGGGCTGACATTTTTTTCCTCATCCGGCACAACCCTTTAGCCTAACCTCCTTTGTACCCTGCACTTCCTGGCCTCCTCTATGCTTTCTTCCTCCCTTCCTTCACCAAGGAACCTACGCCATGCCCTTCTAGGGCGACCCCGCCTCCTCTCCACAGGGACCCCTGCATCCACCCTCCCTCTCCCTTTTGCCTGCCCTACCTCCTCCTTTAGCCTGCACTCCCTCAGTCCCACTTCTCTGCTATGTTCCACAGCAACTGTACAAGGAGATTACCCCACTATCCCGTTTAAGTGCCGAAAGCAGGACTCGAACCCAGGCCCCCCCAGCGCTGTAACGCAAGCACTTAACCTCTAGGCCACTGCAGTTAGCTGGTATTTGGTGGAGCTGGGGGGCCAGATGTTCTATCCCCATTTTCTTCAGTGAACATGTTTCACAATGCAAATGGATATGCTCACAGGGGCATGCAGAAGAAAGATATATTCGCCCAAAAGCAACTTTCAGAAGCACAGCCGTTCGAATCCAATGTCTGGAATCTGCAGGGTGTTTTTTTTATTTTGTTTTAAAAGGGCATGTTTTAATTTTTTTAAAACCTTTATTTATTTATTTTTAAATGGCTATGAATTGCCCTGTGCAATCAGCCAACAGCTAATGCCCCTTCAATACCTGCATTCATACTAACAATTGTGCCTTTGTTTTCTGCACTCTGGCCTTGGTAACGGCCATAGAAAAGCTTGTTTCTCTGGCCCCAACTGACTGGAAAAAACGAGGGGAAAAGTGTAACCTCAGCAGCGCTGTGTGGGTATTTACAGATAATTTTCTCAGTGCAGTGGGCCCAACTACATTAGCATCAGGCCCCATTTGCTAGACAATCCTGGCTACACCTCTGGTGCTTCCTGACTCAACAACCCAATCACCCCTTCAGCCCTTCTTGCTCTGCTCGTCTCACAGCACCTCCCATAAGTGAGGAATGCATCTTTTGTTGGTAGATTTCCTTCATGAGGCTTAGCTAGGCCTGCATTCCTTTTCAAAGGGCCATAGAAGAGAGCAAAAAAGGAGAAGGCATAATAGAGCGGGAAGTAGGTGGAAGACGAGGGGTTAGGAGGGTTGGCAGTAAAGGAAACAGGGCCTGGCCTGGCAGAGAGTAAGACGTTAGGGAACACAATGAGCGAAGGAGGAAGAAAGATGCCTCAGGCATGTAGCTCTCTGACTCTTCCCCACCGAGCCTGCAGAAAGAGCCTTCCTATTCCTAGCTCTCTCCCGAATGGATACATTTGCATGGAAAGCCCAGAACTCATTTCAGTTAGCCAGAGGGTAAACAGAGGCCAGTGAGAGGGGCACACCCCTTCATTTCACTAGGCTTCTGGGGCTTCTGGGAGGAAAAAAGGCATCAGTATTCCAGCAAGATCATCGTCACCAAGGCCACCAACACTAGGGGATTACAGAGCATGCTGTGACACTCTCCAGGGCCTGGTTGGCCAGGCTTATGTTGAAGAGCACATATCCTAACCCTAAGCTACCTGGGTGGCTGCACAATAGAGGCTGCACCGGACATAGGGCTGTGCCCGTAAGGGCTGTGGTCGCGTTTGGGAGCATTCGCAGGGCGCAGACCTCTGCCCGTTTCCGACCAGGATGAGGCCCTCATTCTCAGTGGTGGAGCCAGCCACTCCAAAATTGAGGGTGTTAAAGGCAGAAAGCAGCCCTCTCACCCCCAGGACAAAGAGTGGGAAATGCTTGTTGCATCAAGAGTCTTTCAAATCTTTCACTTTTGAGAGCAGAGTGTTTACATTTAGGAATCATGAACAAGCAGCAATAAGAATGCATACAGTAGCACGGGCCAGAAGACTGCCCAGCGCATATCAGTACACCCCAATGACAAAGTCAAAGATTTAACTGACCTGCTTAGCTATTAGTGGCTGACACCTCACTATGATTATCATCTCTCCGTGAGGCAAAACATCCTCTGAATTGGGTTGAAAGATAGATATAATATGCCAAAGGAAGGCAACCTGGAAATTCAGTTTCCTGCTCTCAGAGGAAGGAGGGTCGACAGCCCAATGTGTTAATGCACCTACTGCACCCTCCTATGTGTAGCCTGCAGGCGACACATTCAGTTGCTGGTGAGGTGCTGATACAGGTTTGCTCGCTATGCAGGGGCTGGTGGTCACCCCGCAGCACCTCGAGAAAGTGTCCTGTTTGAGTCCCAGGGCAATTATTGTATCAACCATGACCCGTAGAAAACACCTTTTCCCCTCGTTTTTTTCCAGTCAATTGGGGCCAGAGAGACAAACTTTTGTATGGGCGTTACCTAGGCCAGAGTGCAGAAAACAAAGGCACAACTGCTAGTAGGGATGCAGGTATTGAAGGGGCATTAGCTGTTGGCTGACCGCTCAGGGCAATGCATACCCATTTTCAATTAAAAAATATATTTTTTTAAATTTAAAGAAACATGCCCAGGAGACTGAGGACATTGGATTAGAACTCAGGTCTCCAGCATGCCAAGACCAAGTACTTACCACTTGAGCCACTGGTGGCTGTGCTCCTGAGGGTAGCTTTTGGGCGTATATATCTTTCTTCTGCATGCCCCCCCTTCCCCCCAGCATACCCATTTCAATTGTGAAACATGTTCACTGGAGCCAAGGAGGATAGAACATCTGGCCCCTGCTCCACCAAACACCAGCTAACTGCAGTGGCCTAGAGGTTAAGTGCTTGCATTACAGCGCTGGGGGCATGGGTTTGAGTACTGCTTTCGGCACAGAAACGGAGTAGTTGGGGGGGACCTACAGTCCTTCTAAAAGGTTCAGTGGTTATGTAATGAGTTAGGGAGGGTGGAAGAAAGCAGAGAGGCAGGACTGTGGAGGTGGGGGAGAGGAAGTGCAGAGTAAATAAAGGGAAGGTAGGGCTGGATGAAGGGGTCTCTGTGGAGAAGAGGAAGGGGCTGGGGGGGTAGGAGGAGAGAAGCATGGGGATGCAGGATAAAGTGGGCCCCGGGGTAGTGTGAGGGGGGTAATAGGGCCCTGAATAGTGGAGGGGGGGGGGAGTGTGTAAAAAGGAGGGTCCTAATGTGGTGAAAGGGGCCATTGAGGAGGGGGGAAAAAAGGGTGCGAGGAGGATGGAATGGACCCCACAATGGGCTGACATTTTTTTCCTCATCCGGCACAACCCTTTAGCCTAACCTCCTTTGTACCCTGCACTTCCTGGCCTCCTCTATGCTTTCTTCCTCCCTTCCTTCACCAAGGAACCTACGCCATGCCCTTCTAGGGCGACCCCGCCTCCTCTCCACAGGGACCCCTGCATCCACCCTCCCTCTCCCTTTTGCCTGCCCTACCTCCTCCTTTAGCCTGCACTCCCTCAGTCCCACTTCTCTGCTATGTTCCACAGCAACTGTACAAGGAGATTACCCCACTATCCCGTTTAAGTGCCGAAAGCAGGACTCGAACCCAGGCCCCCCCAGCGCTGTAACGCAAGCACTTAACCTCTAGGCCACTGCAGTTAGCTGGTATTTGGTGGAGCTGGGGGGCCAGATGTTCTATCCCCATTTTCTTCAGTGAACATGTTTCACAATGCAAATGGATATGCTCACAGGGGCATGCAGAAGAAAGATATATTCGCCCAAAAGCAACTTTCAGAAGCACAGCCGTTCGAATCCAATGTCTGGAATCTGCAGGGTGTTTTTTTTATTTTGTTTTAAAAGGGCATGTTTTAATTTTTTTAAAACCTTTATTTATTTATTTTTAAATGGCTATGAATTGCCCTGTGCAATCAGCCAACAGCTAATGCCCCTTCAATACCTGCATTCATACTAACAATTGTGCCTTTGTTTTCTGCACTCTGGCCTTGGTAACGGCCATAGAAAAGCTTGTTTCTCTGGCCCCAACTGACTGGAAAAAACGAGGGGAAAAGTGTAACCTCAGCAGCGCTGTGTGGGTATTTACAGATAATTTTCTCAGTGCAGTGGGCCCAACTACATTAGCATCAGGCCCCATTTGCTAGACAATCCTGGCTACACCTCTGGTGCTTCCTGACTCAACAACCCAATCACCCCTTCAGCCCTTCTTGCTCTGCTCGTCTCACAGCACCTCCCATAAGTGAGGAATGCATCTTTTGTTGGTAGATTTCCTTCATGAGGCTTAGCTAGGCCTGCATTCCTTTTCAAAGGGCCATAGAAGAGAGCAAAAAAGGAGAAGGCATAATAGAGCGGGAAGTAGGTGGAAGACGAGGGGTTAGGAGGGTTGGCAGTAAAGGAAACAGGGCCTGGCCTGGCAGAGAGTAAGACGTTAGGGAACACAATGAGCGAAGGAGGAAGAAAGATGCCTCAGGCATGTAGCTCTCTGACTCTTCCCCACCGAGCCTGCAGAAAGAGCCTTCCTATTCCTAGCTCTCTCCCGAATGGATACATTTGCATGGAAAGCCCAGAACTCATTTCAGTTAGCCAGAGGGTAAACAGAGGCCAGTGAGAGGGGCACACCCCTTCATTTCACTAGGCTTCTGGGGCTTCTGGGAGGAAAAAAGGCATCAGTATTCCAGCAAGATCATCGTCACCAAGGCCACCAACACTAGGGGATTACAGAGCATGCTGGGACACTCTCCAGGGCCTGGTTGGCCAGGCTTATGTTGAAGAGCACATATCCTAACCCTAAGCTACCTGGGTGGCTGCACAATAGAGGCTGCACCGGACATAGGGCTGTGCCCGTAAGGGCTGTGGTCGCGTTTGGGAGCGTTAGGGACGCGTGGAGGACGCAGGGCGCAGACCTCTGCCCGTTTCCGACCAGGATGAGGCCCTCATTCTCAGTGGTGGAGCCAGCCACTCCAAAATTGAGGGTGTTAAAGGCAGAAAGCAGCCCTCTCACCCCCAGGACAAAGAGTGGAAAATGCTTGTTGCATCAAGAGTCTTTCAAATCTTTCACTTTTGAGAGCAGAGTGTTTACATTTAGGAATCATGAACAAGCAGCAATAAGAATGCATACAGTAGCACGGGCCAGAAGACTGCCCAGCGCATATCAGTACACCCCAATGACAAAGTCAAAGATTTAACTGACCTGCTTAGCTATTAGTGGCTGACACCTCACTATGATTATCATCTCTCCGTGAGGCAAAACATCCTCTGAATTGGGTTGAAAGATAGATATAATATGCCAAAGGAAGGCAACATGGAAATTCAGTTTCCTGCTCTCAGAGGAAGGAGGGTCGACAGCCCAATGTGTTAATGCACCTACTGCACCCTCCTATGTGTAGCCTGCAGGCGACACATTCAGTTGCTGGTGAGGTGCTGATACAGGTTTGCTCGCTATGCAGGGGCTGGTGGTCACCCCGCAGCACCTCGAGAAAGTGTCCTGTTTGAGTCCCAGGGCAATTATTGTATCAACCATGACCCGTAGAAAACACCTTTTCCCCTCGTTTTTTTCCAGTCAATTGGGGCCAGAGAGACAAACTTTTGTATGGGCGTTACCTAGGCCAGAGTGCAGAAAACAAAGGCACAACTGCTAGTAGGGATGCAGGTATTGAAGGGGCATTAGCTGTTGGCTGACCGCTCAGGGCAATGCATACCCATTTTCAATTAAAAAATATATTTTTTTAAATTTAAAGAAACATGCCCAGGAGACTGAGGACATTGGATTAGAACTCAGGTCTCCAGCATGCCAAGACCAAGTACTTACCACTTGAGCCACTGGTGGCTGTGCTCCTGAGGGTAGCTTTTGGGCGTATATATCTTTCTTCTGCATGCCCCCCCTTCCCCCCAGCATACCCATTTCAATTGTGAAACATGTTCACTGGAGCCAAGGAGGATAGAACATCTGGCCCCCTGCTCCACCAAACACCAGCTAACTGCAGTGGCCTAGAGGTTAAGTGCTTGCATTACAGCGCTGGGGGCATGGGTTCGAGTACTGCTTTCGGCACAGAAACGGAGTAGTTGGGGGGGACCTACAGTCCTTCTAAAAGGTTCAGTGGTTATGTAATGAGTTAGGGAGGGTGGAAGAAAGCAGAGAGGCAGGACTGTGGAGGTGGGGAGAGGAAATGCAGAGTAAATAAAGGGAAGGTAGGGCTGGATGAAGGGGTCTCTGTGGAGAAGAGGAAGGGGCTGGGGGGGTAGGAGGAGAGAAGCATGGGGATGCAGGATAAAGTGGGCCCCGGGGTAGTGTGAGGGGGGTAATAGGGCCCTGAATAGTGGAGGGGGGGGGGGGAGTGTGTAAAAAGGAGGGTCCTAATGTGGTGAAAGGGGCCATTGAGGAGGGGGAAAAAAGGGTGCGAGGAGGATGGAATGGACCCCACAATGGGCTGACATTTTTTTCCTCATCCGGCACAACCCTTTAGCCTAACCTCCTTTGTACCCTGCACTTCCTGGCCTCCTCTATGCTTTCTTCCTCCCTTCCTTCACCAAGGAACCTACGCCATGCCCTTCTAGGGCGACCCCGCCTCCTCTCCACAGGGACCCCTGCATCCACCCTCCCTCTCCCTTTTGCCTGCCCTACCTCCTCCTTTAGCCTGCACTCCCTCAGTCCCACTTCTCTGCTATGTTCCACAGCAACTGTACAAGGAGATTACCCCACTACATACATGCCAACATTCTGTGACCAAAAATCTGTAGGAATCTTAAAGTTTCAAAAATAGTCAGTCGAGGAGGTAATGATAGGAATAGGGCGCGTCAGCAGCCCATTGTCATTGAAAGAGCCCGCCGTCGCGGGTGCATTCAATGACAATGAGGCGCCTGCCACGCCTTCTGCCATCACGCCAGCTCGGGGGAGCCCTTGAAAGACTCACCAGAGTTGACGTGGTGGGGGGGCTAATGGCGCCTTTTGTGAAAGGCACTCGCGGCGGAGGGGCGCCTTTAGCCCACCGCAGTGGACGCCTTTTACATCAAAGGCCTGCATGCTGCGCCTTCTCCCGCTACGGCAGCTCGGGGAAGTCCTTGAAAGACTCCCCCGAGCTGGCGTGGTGGGGGGCTAATGGCGCCTTTGACCAAAAGGCACCCGCGGTGGAGGGGCGCTTTTAGCCCACCGCCGTGGGTGCCTTTGACATTAAAAGCCTGCATGCTGCGCCTTCTCCCGCTACGCCAGCTCGGGGGAAGTCCTTGAAAGACTCCCCGAGCTGGCGTGGTGGGGGGCTAATGGCGCCTTTTGCCAAAGGCACCCGCGGGGGAAGGGCGCTTTTAGCCCACCGCCGTGGGTGCCTTTGACATTAACAGCCTGCATGCCGTGCCTTCTCCCGCTACACCAGCTCGGGGAAGTCCTTGAAAGACTCCCCGAGTTGGCGTGGTGGGGGGCTAATGGCGCCTTTTGCCAAAGGCACCCGCGGCGGAAGGGCGCTTTTAGCCCACCGCCGTGGGTGCCTTTGACATTAAAAGCCTGCATGCCGCGCCTTCTCCCGCTACGCCAGCTCGGGTAAGTCCTTGAAAGACTCCCCGAGTTGGCGTGGTGGGGGGCTAATGGCGCCTTTTGCCAAAGGCACCCGCGGCGGAAGGGCGCTTTTAGCCCACCGCCGTGGGTGCCTTTGACATTAAAAGCCTGCATGCCTGGCATTCTCCCGGTACGCCAGCTCGGGGGAGCCCTTGAAAGACTCCCCGAGCTGGTATGGGCAAAAAAAAAAAATGTAAAAAAAAAAAAAATTTTTTTTTTTTTTTTTTTTTTACAAAAAAAAATCGGTATTTGATGTCAAAAAATCGGTAGGCGGTAGGACTGCTTAAAAAGCGGTATCCTACCGCCTAAATCGGTAGGGTTGGCAAGTATGTCGTTTAAGTGCCGAAAGCAGGACTCGAACCCAGGCCCCACCAGCGCTGTAACGCAAGCACTTAACCTCTAGGCCACTAGCTGGGGGGCCAGATGTTCTATCCCCATTTTCTTCAGTGAACATGTTTCACAATGCAAATGGATATGCTCACAGGGGCATGCAGAAGAAAGATATATTCGCCCAAAAGCAACTTTCAGAAGCACAGCCGTTCGAATCCAATGTCTGGAATCTGCAGGGTGTTTTTTTTATTTTGTTTTAAAAGGGCATGTTTTTATTTTTTTAAAACCTTTATTTATTTATTTTTAAATGGCTATGAATTGCCCTGTGCAATCAGCCAACAGCTAATGCCCCTTCAATACCTGCATTCATACTAACAATTGTGCCTTTGTTTTCTGCACTCTGGCCTTGGTAACGGCCATAGAAAAGCTTGTTTCTCTGGCCCCAACTGACTGGAAAAAACGAGGGGAAAAGTGTAACCTCAGCAGCGCTGTGTGGGTATTTACAGATAATTTTCTCAGTGCAGTGGGCCCAACTACATTAGCATCAGGCCCCATTTGCTAGACAATCCTGGCTACACCTCTGGTGCTTCCTGACTCAACAACCCAATCACCCCTTCAGCCCTTCTTGCTCTGCTCGTCTCACAGCACCTCCCATAAGTGAGGAATGCATCTTTTGTTGGTAGATTTCCTTCATGAGGCTTAGCTAGGCCTGCATTCCTTTTCAAAGGGCCATAGAAGAGAGCAAAAAAGGAGAAGGCATAATAGAGCGGGAAGTAGGTGGAAGACGAGGGGTTAGGAGGGTTGGCAGTAAAGGAAACAGGGCCTGGCCTGGCAGAGAGTAAGACGTTAGGGAACACAATGAGCGAAGGAGGAAGAAAGATGCCTCAGGCATGTAGCTCTCTGACTCTTCCCCACCGAGCCTGCAGAAAGAGCCTTCCTATTCCTAGCTCTCTCCCGAATGGATACATTTGCATGGAAAGCCCAGAACTCATTTCAGTTAGCCAGAGGGTAAACAGAGGCCAGTGAGAGGGGCACACCCCTTCATTTCACTAGGCTTCTGGGGCTTCTGGGAGGAAAAAAGGCATCAGTATTCCAGCAAGATCATCGTCACCAAGGCCACCAACACTAGGGGATTACAGAGCATGCTGTGACACTCTCCAGGGCCTGGTTGGCCAGGCTTATGTTGAAGAGCACATATCCTAACCCTAAGCTACCTGGGTGGCTGCACAATAGAGGCTGCACCGGACATAGGGCTGTGCCCGTAAGGGCTGTGGTCGCGTTTGGGAGCATTCGCAGGGCGCAGACCTCTGCCCGTTTCCGACCAGGATGAGGCCCTCATTCTCAGTGGTGGAGCCAGCCACTCCAAAATTGAGGGTGTTAAAGGCAGAAAGCAGCCCTCTCACCCCCAGGACAAAGAGTGGGAAATGCTTGTTGCATCAAGAGTCTTTCAAATCTTTCACTTTTGAGAGCAGAGTGTTTACATTTAGGAATCATGAACAAGCAGCAATAAGAATGCATACAGTAGCACGGGCCAGAAGACTGCCCAGCGCATATCAGTACACCCCAATGACAAAGTCAAAGATTTAACTGACCTGCTTAGCTATTAGTGGCTGACACCTCACTATGATTATCATCTCTCCGTGAGGCAAAACATCCTCTGAATTGGGTTGAAAGATAGATATAATATGCCAAAGGAAGGCAACATGGAAATTCAGTTTCCTGCTCTCAGAGGAAGGAGGGTCGACAGCCCAATGTGTTAATGCACCTACTGCACCCTCCTATGTGTAGCCTGCAGGCGACACATTCAGTTGCTGGTGAGGTGCTGATACAGGTTTGCTCGCTATGCAGGGGCTGGTGGTCACCCCGCAGCACCTCGAGAAAGTGTCCTGTTTGAGTCCCAGGGCAATTATTGTATCAACCATGACCCGTAGAAAACACCTTTTCCCCTCGTTTTTTTCCAGTCAATTGGGGCCAGAGAGACAAACTTTTGTATGGGCGTTACCTAGGCCAGAGTGCAGAAAACAAAGGCACAACTGCTAGTAGGGATGCAGGTATTGAAGGGGCATTAGCTGTTGGCTGACCGCTCAGGGCAATGCATACCCATTTTCAATTAAAAAATATATTTTTTTAAATTTAAAGAAACATGCCCAGGAGACTGAGGACATTGGATTAGAACTCAGGTCTCCAGCATGCCAAGACCAAGTACTTACCACTTGAGCCACTGGTGGCTGTGCTCCTGAGGGTAGCTTTTGGGCGTATATATCTTTCTTCTGCATGCCCCCCCTTCCCCCCAGCATACCCATTTCAATTGTGAAACATGTTCACTGGAGCCAAGGAGGATAGAACATCTGGCCCCCTGCTCCACCAAACACCAGCTAACTGCAGTGGCCTAGAGGTTAAGTGTTTGCATTACAGCGCTGGGGGCATGGGTTCGAGTACTGCTTTCGGCACAGAAACGGAGTAGTTGGGGGGGACCTACAGTCCTTCTAAAAGGTTCAGTGGTTATGTAATGAGTTAGGGAGGGTGGAAGAAAGCAGAGAGGCAGGACTGTGGAGGTGGGGGAGAGGAAGTGCAGAGTAAATAAAGGGAAGGTAGGGCTGGATGAAGGGGTCTCTGTGGAGAAGAGGAAGGGGCTGGGGGGGTAGGAGGAGAGAAGCATGGGGATGCAGGATAAAGTGGGCCCCGGGGTAGTGTGAGGGGGGTAATAGGGCCCTGAATAGTGGAGGGGGGGGGAGTGTGTAAAAAGGAGGGTCCTAATGTGGTGAAAGGGGCCATTGAGGAGGGGGAAAAAAGGGTGCGAGGAGGATGGAATGGACCCCACAATGGGCTGACATTTTTTTCCTCATCCGGCACAACCCTTTAGCCTAACCTCCTTTGTACCCTGCACTTTTCCTGGCCTCCTCTATGCTTTCTTCCTCCCTTCCTTCACCAAGGAACCTACGCCATGCCCTTCTAGGGCGACCCCGCCTCCTCTCCACAGGGACCCCTGCATCCACCCTCCCTCTCCCTTTTGCCTGCCCTACCTCCTCCTTTAGCCTGCACTCCCTCAGTCCCACTTCTCTGCTATGTTCCACAGCAACTGTACAAGGAGATTACCCCACTATCCCGTTTAAGTGCCGAAAGCAGGACTCGAACCCAGTAACGCAAGCACTTAACCTCTAGGCCACTGCAGTTAGCTGGTATTTGGTGGAGCTGGGGGGCCAGATGTTCTATCCCCATTTTCTTCAGTGAACATGTTTCACAATGCAAATGGATATGCTCACAGGGGCATGCAGAAGAAAGATATATTCGCCCAAAAGCAACTTTCAGAAGCACAGCCGTTCGAATCCAATGTCTGGAATCTGCAGGGTGTTTTTTTTATTTTGTTTTAAAAGGGCATGTTTTTATTTTTTTAAAACCTTTATTTATTTATTTTTAAATGGCTATGAATTGCCCTGTGCAATCAGCCAACAGCTAATTCCCCTTCAATACCTGCATTCATACTAACAATTGTGCCTTTGTTTTCTGCACTCTGGCCTTGGTAACGGCCATAGAAAAGCTTGTTTCTCTGGCCCCAACTGACTGGAAAAAACGAGGGGAAAAGTGTAACCTCAGCAGCGCTGTGTGGGTATTTACAGATAATTTTCTCAGTGCAGTGGGCCCAACTACATTAGCATCAGGCCCCATTTGCTAGACAATCCTGGCTACACCTCTGGTGCTTCCTGACTCAACAACCCAATCACCCCTTCAGCCCTTCTTGCTCTGCTCGTCTCACAGCACCTCCCATAAGTGAGGAATGCATCTTTTGTTGGTAGATTTCCTTCATGAGGCTTAGCTAGGCCTGCATTCCTTTTCAAAGGGCCATAGAAGAGAGCAAAAAAGGAGAAGGCATAATAGAGCGGGAAGTAGGTGGAAGACGAGGGGTTAGGAGGGTTGGCAGTAAAGGAAACAGGGCCTGGCCTGGCAGAGAGTAAGACGTTAGGGAACACAATGAGCGAAGGAGGAAGAAAGATGCCTCAGGCATGTAGCTCTCTGACTCTTCCCCACCGAGCCTGCAGAAAGAGCCTTCCTATTCCTAGCTCTCTCCCGAATGGATACATTTGCATGGAAAGCCCAGAACTCATTTCAGTTAGCCAGAGGGTAAACAGAGGCCAGTGAGAGAGGCACACCCCTTCATTTCACTAGGCTTCTGGGGCTTCTGGGAGGAAAAAAGGCATCAGTATTCCAGCAAGATCATCGTCACCAAGGCCACCAACACTAGGGGATTACAGAGCATGCTGTGACACTCTCCAGGGCCTGGTTGGCCAGGCTTATGTTGAAGAGCACATATCCTAACCCTAAGCTACCTGGGTGGCTGCACAATAGAGGCTGCACCGGACATAGGGCTGTGCCCGTAAGGGCTGTGGTCGCGTTTGGGAGCATTCGCAGGGCGCAGACCTCTGCCCGTTTCCGACCAGGATGAGGCCCTCATTCTCAGTGGTGGAGCCAGCCACTCCAAAATTGAGGGTGTTAAAGGCAGAAAGCAGCCCTCTCACCCCCAGGACAAAGAGTGGGAAATGCTTGTTGCATCAAGAGTCTTTCAAATCTTTCACTTTTGAGAGCAGAGTGTTTACATTTAGGAATCATGAACAAGCAGCAATAAGAATGCATACAGTAGCACGGGCCAGAAGACTGCCCAGCGCATATCAGTACACCCCAATGACAAAGTCAAAGATTTAACTGACCTGCTTAGCTATTAGTGGCTGACACCTCACTATGATTATCATCTCTCCGTGAGGCAAAACATCCTCTGAATTGGGTTGAAAGATAGATATAATATGCCAAAGGAAGGCAACATGGAAATTCAGTTTCCTGCTCTCAGAGGAAGGAGGGTCGACAGCCCAATGTGTTAATGCACCTACTGCACCCTCCTATGTGTAGCCTGCAGGCGACACATTCAGTTGCTGGTGAGGTGCTGATACAGGTTTGCTCGCTATGCAGGGGCTGGTGGTCACCCCGCAGCACCTCGAGAAAGTGTCCTGTTTGAGTCCCAGGGCAATTATTGTATCAACCATGACCCGTAGAAAACACCTTTTCCCCTCGTTTTTTTCCAGTCAATTGGGGCCAGAGAGACAAACTTTTGTATGGGCGTTACCTAGGCCAGAGTGCAGAAAACAAAGGCACAACTGCTAGTAGGGATGCAGGTATTGAAGGGGCATTAGCTGTTGGCTGACCGCTCAGGGCAATGCATACCCATTTTCAATTAAAAAATATATTTTTTTAAATTTAAAGAAACATGCCCAGGAGACTGAGGACATTGGATTAGAACTCAGGTCTCCAGCATGCCAAGACCAAGTACTTACCACTTGAGCCACTGGTGGCTGTGCTCCTGAGGGTAGCTTTTGGGCGTATATATCTTTCTTCTGCATGCCCCCCCTTCCCCCCAGCATACCCATTTCAATTGTGAAACATGTTCACTGGAGCCAAGGAGGATAGAACATCTGGCCCCCTGCTCCACCAAACACCAGCTAACTGCAGTGGCCTAGAGGTTAAGTGCTTGCATTACAGCGCTGGGGGCATGGGTTCGAGTACTGCTTTCGGCACAGAAACGGAGTAGTTGGGGGGGACCTACAGTCCTTCTAAAAGGTTCAGTGGTTATGTAATGAGTTAGGGAGGGTGGAAGAAAGCAGAGAGGCAGGACTGTGGAGGTGGGGAGAGGAAATGCAGAGTAAATAAAGGGAAGGTAGGGCTGGATGAAGGGGTCTCTGTGGAGAAGAGGAAGGGGCTGGGGGGGTAGGAGGAGAGAAGCATGGGGATGCAGGATAAAGTGGGCCCCGGGGTAGTGTGAGGGGGGTAATAGGGCCCTGAATAGTGGAGGGGGGGGGGGGGAGTGTGTAAAAAGGAGGGTCCTAATGTGGTGAAAGGGGCCATTGAGGAGGGGGAAAAAAGGGTGCGAGGAGGATGGAATGGACCCCACAATGGGCTGACATTTTTTTCCTCATCCGGCACAACCCTTTAGCCTAACCTCCTTTGTACCCTGCACTTCCTGGCCTCCTCTATGCTTTCTTCCTCCCTTCCTTCACCAAGGAACCTACGCCATGCCCTTCTAGGGCGACCCCGCCTCCTCTCCACAGGGACCCCTGCATCCACCCTCCCTCTCCCTTTTGCCTGCCCTACCTCCTCCTTTAGCCTGCACTCCCTCAGTCCCACTTCTCTGCTATGTTCCACAGCAACTGTACAAGGAGATTACCCCACTACATACATGCCAACATTCTGTGACCAAAAATCTGTAGGAATCTTAAAGTTTCAAAAATAGTCAGTCGAGGAGGTAATGATAGGAATAGGGCGCGTCAGCAGCCCATTGTCATTGAATGAGCCCGCCGTCGCGGGTGCATTCAATGACAATGAGGCGCCTGCCACGCCTTCTGCCATCACGCCAGCTCGGGGGAGCCCTTGAAAGACTCACCAGAGTTGACGTGGTGGGGGGGCTAATGGCGCCTTTTGTGAAAGGCACTCGCGGCGGAGGGGCGCCTTTAGCCCACCGCAGTGGACGCCTTTTACATCAAAGGCCTGCATGCTGCGCCTTCTCCCGCTACGGCAGCTCGGGGAAGTCCTTGAAAGACTCCCCCGAGCTGGCGTGGTGGGGGGCTAATGGCGCCTTTGACCAAAAGGCACCCGCGGTGGAGGGGCGCTTTTAGCCCACCGCCGTGGGTGCCTTTGACATTAAAAGCCTGCATGCTGCGCCTTCTCCCGCTACGCCAGCTCGGGGGAAGTCCTTGAAAGACTCCCCGAGCTGGCGTGGTGGGGGGCTAATGGCGCCTTTTGCCAAAGGCACCCGCGGGGGAAGGGCGCTTTTAGCCCACCGCCGTGGGTGCCTTTGACATTAACAGCCTGCATGCCGTGCCTTCTCCCGCTACACCAGCTCGGGGAAGTCCTTGAAAGACTCCCCGAGTTGGCGTGGTGGGGGGCTAATGGCGCCTTTTGCCAAAGGCACCCGCGGCGGAAGGGCGCTTTTAGCCCACCGCCGTGGGTGCCTTTGACATTAAAAGCCTGCATGCCGCGCCTTCTCCCGCTACGCCAGCTCGGGTAAGTCCTTGAAAGACTCCCCGAGTTGGCGTGGTGGGGGGCTAATGGCGCCTTTTGCCAAAGGCACCCGCGGCGGAAGGGCGCTTTTAGCCCACCGCCGTGGGTGCCTTTGACATTAAAAGCCTGCATGCCTGGCATTCTCCCGGTACGCCAGCTCGGGGGAGCCCTTGAAAGACTCCCCGAGCTGGTATGGGCAAAAAAAAAAAATGTAAAAAAAAAAAAATTTTTTTTTTTTTTTTTTTTTTTACAAAAAAAAATCGGTATTTGATGTCAAAAAATCGGTAGGCGGTAGGACTGCTTAAAAAGCGGTATCCTACCGCCTAAATCGGTAGGGTTGGCAAGTATGTCGTTTAAGTGCCGAAAGCAGGACTCAAACCCAGGCCCCACCAGCGCTGTAACGCAAGCACTTAACCTCTAGGCCACTAGCTGGGGGGCCAGATGTTCTATCCCCATTTTCTTCAGTGAACATGTTTCACAATGCAAATGGATATGCTCACAGGGGCATGCAGAAGAAAGATATATTCGCCCAAAAGCAACTTTCAGAAGCACAGCCGTTCGAATCCAATGTCTGGAATCTGCAGGGTGTTTTTTTTATTTTGTTTTAAAAGGGCATGTTTTTATTTTTTTAAAACCTTTATTTATTTATTTTTAAATGGCTATGAATTGCCCTGTGCAATCAGCCAACAGCTAATGCCCCTTCAATACCTGCATTCATACTAACAATTGTGCCTTTGTTTTCTGCACTCTGGCCTTGGTAACGGCCATAGAAAAGCTTGTTTCTCTGGCCCCAACTGACTGGAAAAAACGAGGGGAAAAGTGTAACCTCAGCAGCGCTGTGTGGGTATTTACAGATAATTTTCTCAGTGCAGTGGGCCCAACTACATTAGCATCAGGCCCCATTTGCTAGACAATCCTGGCTACACCTCTGGTGCTTCCTGACTCAACAACCCAATCACCCCTTCAGCCCTTCTTGCTCTGCTCGTCTCACAGCACCTCCCATAAGTGAGGAATGCATCTTTTGTTGGTAGATTTCCTTCATGAGGCTTAGCTAGGCCTGCATTCCTTTTCAAAGGGCCATAGAAGAGAGCAAAAAAGGAGAAGGCATAATAGAGCGGGAAGTAGGTGGAAGACGAGGGGTTAGGAGGGTTGGCAGTAAAGGAAACAGGGCCTGGCCTGGCAGAGAGTAAGACGTTAGGGAACACAATGAGCGAAGGAGGAAGAAAGATGCCTCAGGCATGTAGCTCTCTGACTCTTCCCCACCGAGCCTGCAGAAAGAGCCTTCCTATTCCTAGCTCTCTCCCGAATGGATACATTTGCATGGAAAGCCCAGAACTCATTTCAGTTAGCCAGAGGGTAAACAGAGGCCAGTGAGAGGGGCACACCCCTTCATTTCACTAGGCTTCTGGGGCTTCTGGGAGGAAAAAAGGCATCAGTATTCCAGCAAGATCATCGTCACCAAGGCCACCAACACTAGGGGATTACAGAGCATGCTGTGACACTCTCCAGGGCCTGGTTGGCCAGGCTTATGTTGAAGAGCACATATCCTAACCCTAAGCTACCTGGGTGGCTGCACAATAGAGGCTGCACCGGACATAGGGCTGTGCCCGTAAGGGCTGTGGTCGCGTTTGGGAGCATTCGCAGGGCGCAGACCTCTGCCCGTTTCCGACCAGGATGAGGCCCTCATTCTCAGTGGTGGAGCCAGCCACTCCAAAATTGAGGGTGTTAAAGGCAGAAAGCAGCCCTCTCACCCCCAGGACAAAGAGTGGGAAATGCTTGTTGCATCAAGAGTCTTTCAAATCTTTCACTTTTGAGAGCAGAGTGTTTACATTTAGGAATCATGAACAAGCAGCAATAAGAATGCATACAGTAGCACGGGCCAGAAGACTGCCCAGCGCATATCAGTACACCCCAATGACAAAGTCAAAGATTTAACTGACCTGCTTAGCTATTAGTGGCTGACACCTCACTATGATTATCATCTCTCCGTGAGGCAAAACATCCTCTGAATTGGGTTGAAAGATAGATATAATATGCCAAAGGAAGGCAACATGGAAATTCAGTTTCCTGCTCTCAGAGGAAGGAGGGTCGACAGCCCAATGTGTTAATGCACCTACTGCACCCTCCTATGTGTAGCCTGCAGGCGACACATTCAGTTGCTGGTGAGGTGCTGATACAGGTTTGCTCGCTATGAAGGGGCTGGTGGTCACCCCGCAGCACCTCGAGAAAGTGTCCTGTTTGAGTCCCAGGGCAATTATTGTATCAACCATGACCCGTAGAAAACACCTTTTCCCCTCGTTTTTTTCCAGTCAATTGGGGCCAGAGAGACAAACTTTTGTATGGGCGTTACCTAGGCCAGAGTGCAGAAAACAAAGGCACAACTGCTAGTAGGGATGCAGGTATTGAAGGGGCATTAGCTGTTGGCTGACCGCTCAGGGCAATGCATACCCATTTTCAATTAAAAAATATATTTTTTTAAATTTAAAGAAACATGCCCAGGAGACTGAGGACATTGGATTAGAACTCAGGTCTCCAGCATGCCAAGACCAAGTACTTACCACTTGAGCCACTGGTGGCTGTGCTCCTGAGGGTAGCTT
Organism: Ambystoma mexicanum; assembly: GCF_040938575.1. NCBI lineage: Eukaryota > Metazoa > Chordata > Amphibia > Caudata > Ambystomatidae > Ambystoma > Ambystoma mexicanum. The sequence continues at coordinate 689,862,381 of NC_090924.1, read as the reverse complement.
TTGGGCGTATATATCTTTCTTCTGCATGCCCCCCCTTCCCCCCAGCATACCCATTTCAATTGTGAAACATGTTCACTGGAGCCAAGGAGGATAGAACATCTGGCCCCCTGCTCCACCAAACACCAGCTAACTGCAGTGGCCTAGAGGTTAAGTGCTTGCATTACAGCGCTGGGGGCATGGGTTCGAGTACTGCTTTCGGCACAGAAACGGAGTAGTTGGGGGGGACCTACAGTCCTTCTAAAAGGTTCAGTGGTTATGTAATGAGTTAGGGAGGGTGGAAGAAAGCAGAGAGGCAGGACTGTGGAGGTGGGGGAGAGGAAGTGCAGAGTAAATAAAGGGAAGGTAGGGCTGGATGAAGGGGTCTCTGTGGAGAAGAGGAAGGGGCTGGGGGGGTAGGAGGAGAGAAGCATGGGGATGCAGGATAAAGTGGGCCCCGGGGTAGTGTGAGGGGGGTAATAGGGCCCTGAATAGTGGAGGGGGGGGGAGTGTGTAAAAAGGAGGGTCCTAATGTGGTGAAAGGGGCCATTGAGGAGGGGGAAAAAAGGGTGCGAGGAGGATGGAATGGACCCCACAATGGGCTGACATTTTTTTCCTCATCCGGCACAACCCTTTAGCCTAACCTCCTTTGTACCCTGCACTTTTCCTGGCCTCCTCTATGCTTTCTTCCTCCCTTCCTTCACCAAGGAACCTACGCCATGCCCTTCTAGGGCGACCCCGCCTCCTCTCCACAGGGACCCCTGCATCCACCCTCCCTCTCCCTTTTGCCTGCCCTACCTCCTCCTTTAGCCTGCACTCCCTCAGTCCCACTTCTCTGCTATGTTCCACAGCAACTGTACAAGGAGATTACCCCACTATCCCGTTTAAGTGCCGAAAGCAGGACTCGAACCCAGTAACGCAAGCACTTAACCTCTAGGCCACTGCAGTTAGCTGGTATTTGGTGGAGCTGGGGGGCCAGATGTTCTATCCCCATTTTCTTCAGTGAACATGTTTCACAATGCAAATGGATATGCTCACAGGGGCATGCAGAAGAAAGATATATTCGCCCAAAAGCAACTTTCAGAAGCACAGCCGTTCGAATCCAATGTCTGGAATCTGCAGGGTGTTTTTTTTATTTTGTTTTAAAAGGGCATGTTTTTATTTTTTTAAAACCTTTATTTATTTATTTTTAAATGGCTATGAATTGCCCTGTGCAATCAGCCAACAGCTAATTCCCCTTCAATACCTGCATTCATACTAACAATTGTGCCTTTGTTTTCTGCACTCTGGCCTTGGTAACGGCCATAGAAAAGCTTGTTTCTCTGGCCCCAACTGACTGGAAAAAACGAGGGGAAAAGTGTAACCTCAGCAGCGCTGTGTGGGTATTTACAGATAATTTTCTCAGTGCAGTGGGCCCAACTACATTAGCATCAGGCCCCATTTGCTAGACAATCCTGGCTACACCTCTGGTGCTTCCTGACTCAACAACCCAATCACCCCTTCAGCCCTTCTTGCTCTGCTCGTCTCACAGCACCTCCCATAAGTGAGGAATGCATCTTTTGTTGGTAGATTTCCTTCATGAGGCTTAGCTAGGCCTGCATTCCTTTTCAAAGGGCCATAGAAGAGAGCAAAAAAGGAGAAGGCATAATAGAGCGGGAAGTAGGTGGAAGACGAGGGGTTAGGAGGGTTGGCAGTAAAGGAAACAGGGCCTGGCCTGGCAGAGAGTAAGACGTTAGGGAACACAATGAGCGAAGGAGGAAGAAAGATGCCTCAGGCATGTAGCTCTCTGACTCTTCCCCACCGAGCCTGCAGAAAGAGCCTTCCTATTCCTAGCTCTCTCCCGAATGGATACATTTGCATGGAAAGCCCAGAACTCATTTCAGTTAGCCAGAGGGTAAACAGAGGCCAGTGAGAGAGGCACACCCCTTCATTTCACTAGGCTTCTGGGGCTTCTGGGAGGAAAAAAGGCATCAGTATTCCAGCAAGATCATCGTCACCAAGGCCACCAACACTAGGGGATTACAGAGCATGCTGTGACACTCTCCAGGGCCTGGTTGGCCAGGCTTATGTTGAAGAGCACATATCCTAACCCTAAGCTACCTGGGTGGCTGCACAATAGAGGCTGCACCGGACATAGGGCTGTGCCCGTAAGGGCTGTGGTCGCGTTTGGGAGCATTCGCAGGGCGCAGACCTCTGCCCGTTTCCGACCAGGATGAGGCCCTCATTCTCAGTGGTGGAGCCAGCCACTCCAAAATTGAGGGTGTTAAAGGCAGAAAGCAGCCCTCTCACCCCCAGGACAAAGAGTGGGAAATGCTTGTTGCATCAAGAGTCTTTCAAATCTTTCACTTTTGAGAGCAGAGTGTTTACATTTAGGAATCATGAACAAGCAGCAATAAGAATGCATACAGTAGCACGGGCCAGAAGACTGCCCAGCGCATATCAGTACACCCCAATGACAAAGTCAAAGATTTAACTGACCTGCTTAGCTATTAGTGGCTGACACCTCACTATGATTATCATCTCTCCGTGAGGCAAAACATCCTCTGAATTGGGTTGAAAGATAGATATAATATGCCAAAGGAAGGCAACATGGAAATTCAGTTTCCTGCTCTCAGAGGAAGGAGGGTCGACAGCCCAATGTGTTAATGCACCTACTGCACCCTCCTATGTGTAGCCTGCAGGCGACACATTCAGTTGCTGGTGAGGTGCTGATACAGGTTTGCTCGCTATGCAGGGGCTGGTGGTCACCCCGCAGCACCTCGAGAAAGTGTCCTGTTTGAGTCCCAGGGCAATTATTGTATCAACCATGACCCGTAGAAAACACCTTTTCCCCTCGTTTTTTTCCAGTCAATTGGGGCCAGAGAGACAAACTTTTGTATGGGCGTTACCTAGGCCAGAGTGCAGAAAACAAAGGCACAACTGCTAGTAGGGATGCAGGTATTGAAGGGGCATTAGCTGTTGGCTGACCGCTCAGGGCAATGCATACCCATTTTCAATTAAAAAATATATTTTTTTAAATTTAAAGAAACATGCCCAGGAGACTGAGGACATTGGATTAGAACTCAGGTCTCCAGCATGCCAAGACCAAGTACTTACCACTTGAGCCACTGGTGGCTGTGCTCCTGAGGGTAGCTTTTGGGCGTATATATCTTTCTTCTGCATGCCCCCCCTTCCCCCCAGCATACCCATTTCAATTGTGAAACATGTTCACTGGAGCCAAGGAGGATAGAACATCTGGCCCCTGCTCCACCAAACACCAGCTAACTGCAGTGGCCTAGAGGTTAAGTGCTTGCATTACAGCGCTGGGGGCATGGGTTTGAGTACTGCTTTCGGCACAGAAACGGAGTAGTTGGGGGGGACCTACAGTCCTTCTAAAAGGTTCAGTGGTTATGTAATGAGTTAGGGAGGGTGGAAGAAAGCAGAGAGGCAGGACTGTGGAGGTGGGGGAGAGGAAGTGCAGAGTAAATAAAGGGAAGGTAGGGCTGGATGAAGGGGTCTCTGTGGAGAAGAGGAAGGGGCTGGGGGGGTAGGAGGAGAGAAGCATGGGGATGCAGGATAAAGTGGGCCCCGGGGTAGTGTGAGGGGGGTAATAGGGCCCTGAATAGTGGAGGGGGGGGGGGGAGTGTGTAAAAAGGAGGGTCCTAATGTGGTGAAAGGGGCCATTGAGGAGGGGGGAAAAAAGGGTGCGAGGAGGATGGAATGGACCCCACAATGGGCTGACATTTTTTTCCTCATCCGGCACAACCCTTTAGCCTAACCTCCTTTGTACCCTGCACTTCCTGGCCTCCTCTATGCTTTCTTCCTCCCTTCCTTCACCAAGGAACCTACGCCATGCCCTTCTAGGGCGACCCCGCCTCCTCTCCACAGGGAGCCCTGCATCCACCCTCCCTCTCCCTTTTGCCTGCCCTACCTCCTCCTTTAGCCTGCACTCCCTCAGTCCCACTTCTCTGCTATGTTCCACAGCAACTGTACAAGGAGATTACCCCACTATCCCGTTTAAGTGCCGAAAGCAGGACTCGAACCCAGGCCCCCCCAGCGCTGTAACGCAAGCACTTAACCTCTAGGCCACTGCAGTTAGCTGGTATTTGGTGGAGCTGGGGGGCCAGATGTTCTATCCCCATTTTCTTCAGTGAACATGTTTCACAATGCAAATGGATATGCTCACAGGGGCATGCAGAAGAAAGATATATTCGCCCAAAAGCAACTTTCAGAAGCACAGCCGTTCGAATCCAATGTCTGGAATCTGCAGGGTGTTTTTTTTATTTTGTTTTAAAAGGGCATGTTTTAATTTTTTTAAAACCTTTATTTATTTATTTTTAAATGGCTATGAATTGCCCTGTGCAATCAGCCAACAGCTAATGCCCCTTCAATACCTGCATTCATACTAACAATTGTGCCTTTGTTTTCTGCACTCTGGCCTTGGTAACGGCCATAGAAAAGCTTGTTTCTCTGGCCCCAACTGACTGGAAAAAACGAGGGGAAAAGTGTAACCTCAGCAGCGCTGTGTGGGTATTTACAGATAATTTTCTCAGTGCAGTGGGCCCAACTACATTAGCATCAGGCCCCATTTGCTAGACAATCCTGGCTACACCTCTGGTGCTTCCTGACTCAACAACCCAATCACCCCTTCAGCCCTTCTTGCTCTGCTCGTCTCACAGCACCTCCCATAAGTGAGGAATGCATCTTTTGTTGGTAGATTTCCTTCATGAGGCTTAGCTAGGCCTGCATTCCTTTTCAAAGGGCCATAGAAGAGAGCAAAAAAGGAGAAGGCATAATAGAGCGGGAAGTAGGTGGAAGACGAGGGGTTAGGAGGGTTGGCAGTAAAGGAAACAGGGCCTGGCCTGGCAGAGAGTAAGACGTTAGGGAACACAATGAGCGAAGGAGGTAGAAAGATGCCTCAGGCATGTAGCTCTCTGACTCTTCCCCACCGAGCCTGCAGAAAGAGCCTTCCTATTCCTAGCTCTCTCCCGAATGGATACATTTGCATGGAAAGCCCAGAACTCATTTCAGTTAGCCAGAGGGTAAACAGAGGCCAGTGAGAGGGGCACACCCCTTCATTTCACTAGGCTTCTGGGGCTTCTGGGAGGAAAAAAGGCATCAGTATTCCAGCAAGATCATCGTCACCAAGGCCACCAACACTAGGGGATTACAGAGCATGCTGTGACACTCTCCAGGGCCTGGTTGGCCAGGCTTATGTTGAAGAGCACATATCCTAACCCTAAGCTACCTGGGTGGCTGCACAATAGAGGCTGCACCGGACATAGGGCTGTGCCCGTAAGGGCTGTGGTCGCGTTTGGGAGCGTTAGGGACGCGTGGAGGACGCAGGGCGCAGACCTCTGCCCGTTTCCGACCAGGATGAGGCCCTCATTCTCAGTGGTGGAGCCAGCCACTCCAAAATTGAGGGTGTTAAAGGCAGAAAGCAGCCCTCTCACCCCCAGGACAAAGAGTGGGAAATGCTTGTTGCATCAAGAGTCTTTCAAATCTTTCACTTTTGAGAGCAGAGTGTTTACATTTAGGAATCATGAACAAGCAGCAATAAGAATGCATACAGTAGCACGGGCCAGAAGACTGCCCAGCGCATATCAGTACACCCCAATGACAAAGTCAAAGATTTAACTGACCTGCTTAGCTATTAGTGGCTGACACCTCACTATGATTATCATCTCTCCGTGAGGCAAAACATCCTCTGAATTGGGTTGAAAGATAGATATAATATGCCAAAGGAAGGCAACATGGAAATTCAGTTTCCTGCTCTCAGAGGAAGGAGGGTCGACAGCCCAATGTGTTAATGCACCTACTGCACCCTCCTATGTGTAGCCTGCAGGCGACACATTCAGTTGCTGGTGAGGTGCTGATACAGGTTTGCTCGCTATGCAGGGGCTGGTGGTCACCCCGCAGCACCTCGAGAAAGTGTCCTGTTTGAGTCCCAGGGCAATTATTGTATCAACCATGACCCGTAGAAAACACCTTTTCCCCTCGTTTTTTTCCAGTCAATTGGGGCCAGAGAGACAAACTTTTGTATGGGCGTTACCTAGGCCAGAGTGCAGAAAACAAAGGCACAACTGCTAGTAGGGATGCAGGTATTGAAGGGGCATTAGCTGTTGGCTGACCGCTCAGGGCAATGCATACCCATTTTCAATTAAAAAATATATTTTTTTAAATTTAAAGAAACATGCCCAGGAGACTGAGGACATTGGATTAGAACTCAGGTCTCCAGCATGCCAAGACCAAGTACTTACCACTTGAGCCACTGGTGGCTGTGCTCCTGAGGGTAGCTTTTGGGCGTATATATCTTTCTTCTGCATGCCCCCCCTTCCCCCCAGCATACCCATTTCAATTGTGAAACATGTTCACTGGAGCCAAGGAGGATAGAACATCTGGCCCCCTGCTCCACCAAACACCAGCTAACTGCAGTGGCCTAGAGGTTAAGTGCTTGCATTACAGCGCTGGGGGCATGGGTTCGAGTACTGCTTTCGGCACAGAAACGGAGTAGTTGGGGGGGACCTACAGTCCTTCTAAAAGGTTCAGTGGTTATGTAATGAGTTAGGGAGGGTGGAAGAAAGCAGAGAGGCAGGACTGTGGAGGTGGGGAGAGGAAATGCAGAGTAAATAAAGGGAAGGTAGGGCTGGATGAAGGGGTCTCTGTGGAGAAGAGGAAGGGGCTGGGGGGGTAGGAGGAGAGAAGCATGGGGATGCAGGATAAAGTGGGCCCCGGGGTAGTGTGAGGGGGGTAATAGGGCCCTGAATAGTGGAGGGGGGGGGGGGGAGTGTGTAAAAAGGAGGGTCCTAATGTGGTGAAAGGGGCCATTGAGGAGGGGGAAAAAAGGGTGCGAGGAGGATGGAATGGACCCCACAATGGGCTGACATTTTTTTCCTCATCCGGCACAACCCTTTAGCCTAACCTCCTTTGTACCCTGCACTTCCTGGCCTCCTCTATGCTTTCTTCCTCCCTTCCTTCACCAAGGAACCTACGCCATGCCCTTCTAGGGCGACCCCGCCTCCTCTCCACAGGGACCCCTGCATCCACCCTCCCTCTCCCTTTTGCCTGCCCTACCTCCTCCTTTAGCCTGCACTCCCTCAGTCCCACTTCTCTGCTATGTTCCACAGCAACTGTACAAGGAGATTACCCCACTACATACATGCCAACATTCTGTGACCAAAAATCTGTAGGAATCTTAAAGTTTCAAAAATAGTCAGTCGAGGAGGTAATGATAGGAATAGGGCGCGTCAGCAGCCCATTGTCATTGAAAGAGCCCGCCGTCGCGGGTGCATTCAATGACAATGAGGCGCCTGCCACGCCTTCTGCCATCACGCCAGCTCGGGGGAGCCCTTGAAAGACTCACCAGAGTTGACGTGGTGGGGGGGCTAATGGCGCCTTTTGTGAAAGGCACTCGCGGCGGAGGGGCGCCTTTAGCCCACCGCAGTGGACGCCTTTTACATCAAAGGCCTGCATGCTGCGCCTTCTCCCGCTACGGCAGCTCGGGGAAGTCCTTGAAAGACTCCCCCGAGCTGGCGTGGTGGGGGGCTAATGGCGCCTTTGACCAAAAGGCACCCGCGGTGGAGGGGCGCTTTTAGCCCACCGCCGTGGGTGCCTTTGACATTAAAAGCCTGCATGCTGCGCCTTCTCCCGCTACGCCAGCTCGGGGGAAGTCCTTGAAAGACTCCCCGAGCTGGCGTGGTGGGGGGCTAATGGCGCCTTTTGCCAAAGGCACCCGCGGGGGAAGGGCGCTTTTAGCCCACCGCCGTGGGTGCCTTTGACATTAACAGCCTGCATGCCGTGCCTTCTCCCGCTACACCAGCTCGGGGAAGTCCTTGAAAGACTCCCCGAGTTGGCGTGGTGGGGGGCTAATGGCGCCTTTTGCCAAAGGCACCCGCGGCGGAAGGGCGCTTTTAGCCCACCGCCGTGGGTGCCTTTGACATTAAAAGCCTGCATGCCGCGCCTTCTCCCGCTACGCCAGCTCGGGTAAGTCCTTGAAAGACTCCCCGAGTTGGCGTGGTGGGGGGCTAATGGCGCCTTTTGCCAAAGGCACCCGCGGCGGAAGGGCGCTTTTAGCCCACCGCCGTGGGTGCCTTTGACATTAAAAGCCTGCATGCCTGGCATTCTCCCGGTACGCCAGCTCGGGGGAGCCCTTGAAAGACTCCCCGAGCTGGTATGGGCAAAAAAAAAAAATGTAAAAAAAAAAAAAATTTTTTTTTTTTTTTTTTTTTTACAAAAAAAAATCGGTATTTGATGTCAAAAAATCGGTAGGCGGTAGGACTGCTTAAAAAGCGGTATCCTACCGCCTAAATCGGTAGGGTTGGCAAGTATGTCGTTTAAGTGCCGAAAGCAGGACTCGAACCCAGGCCCCACCAGCGCTGTAACGCAAGCACTTAACCTCTAGGCCACTAGCTGGGGGGCCAGATGTTCTATCCCCATTTTCTTCAGTGAACATGTTTCACAATGCAAATGGATATGCTCACAGGGGCATGCAGAAGAAAGATATATTCGCCCAAAAGCAACTTTCAGAAGCACAGCCGTTCGAATCCAATGTCTGGAATCTGCAGGGTGTTTTTTTTATTTTGTTTTAAAAGGGCATGTTTTTATTTTTTTAAAACCTTTATTTATTTATTTTTAAATGGCTATGAATTGCCCTGTGCAATCAGCCAACAGCTAATGCCCCTTCAATACCTGCATTCATACTAACAATTGTGCCTTTGTTTTCTGCACTCTGGCCTTGGTAACGGCCATAGAAAAGCTTGTTTCTCTGGCCCCAACTGACTGGAAAAAACGAGGGGAAAAGTGTAACCTCAGCAGCGCTGTGTGGGTATTTACAGATAATTTTCTCAGTGCAGTGGGCCCAACTACATTAGCATCAGGCCCCATTTGCTAGACAATCCTGGCTACACCTCTGGTGCTTCCTGACTCAACAACCCAATCACCCCTTCAGCCCTTCTTGCTCTGCTCGTCTCACAGCACCTCCCATAAGTGAGGAATGCATCTTTTGTTGGTAGATTTCCTTCATGAGGCTTAGCTAGGCCTGCATTCCTTTTCAAAGGGCCATAGAAGAGAGCAAAAAAGGAGAAGGCATAATAGAGCGGGAAGTAGGTGGAAGACGAGGGGTTAGGAGGGTTGGCAGTAAAGGAAACAGGGCCTGGCCTGGCAGAGAGTAAGACGTTAGGGAACACAATGAGCGAAGGAGGAAGAAAGATGCCTCAGGCATGTAGCTCTCTGACTCTTCCCCACCGAGCCTGCAGAAAGAGCCTTCCTATTCCTAGCTCTCTCCCGAATGGATACATTTGCATGGAAAGCCCAGAACTCATTTCAGTTAGCCAGAGGGTAAACAGAGGCCAGTGAGAGGGGCACACCCCTTCATTTCACTAGGCTTCTGGGGCTTCTGGGAGGAAAAAAGGCATCAGTATTCCAGCAAGATCATCGTCACCAAGGCCACCAACACTAGGGGATTACAGAGCATGCTGTGACACTCTCCAGGGCCTGGTTGGCCAGGCTTATGTTGAAGAGCACATATCCTAACCCTAAGCTACCTGGGTGGCTGCACAATAGAGGCTGCACCGGACATAGGGCTGTGCCCGTAAGGGCTGTGGTCGCGTTTGGGAGCATTCGCAGGGCGCAGACCTCTGCCCGTTTCCGACCAGGATGAGGCCCTCATTCTCAGTGGTGGAGCCAGCCACTCCAAAATTGAGGGTGTTAAAGGCAGAAAGCAGCCCTCTCACCCCCAGGACAAAGAGTGGGAAATGCTTGTTGCATCAAGAGTCTTTCAAATCTTTCACTTTTGAGAGCAGAGTGTTTACATTTAGGAATCATGAACAAGCAGCAATAAGAATGCATACAGTAGCACGGGCCAGAAGACTGCCCAGCGCATATCAGTACACCCCAATGACAAAGTCAAAGATTTAACTGACCTGCTTAGCTATTAGTGGCTGACACCTCACTATGATTATCATCTCTCCGTGAGGCAAAACATCCTCTGAATTGGGTTGAAAGATAGATATAATATGCCAAAGGAAGGCAACATGGAAATTCAGTTTCCTGCTCTCAGAGGAAGGAGGGTCGACAGCCCAATGTGTTAATGCACCTACTGCACCCTCCTATGTGTAGCCTGCAGGCGACACATTCAGTTGCTGGTGAGGTGCTGATACAGGTTTGCTCGCTATGCAGGGGCTGGTGGTCACCCCGCAGCACCTCGAGAAAGTGTCCTGTTTGAGTCCCAGGGCAATTATTGTATCAACCATGACCCGTAGAAAACACCTTTTCCCCTCGTTTTTTTCCAGTCAATTGGGGCCAGAGAGACAAACTTTTGTATGGGCGTTACCTAGGCCAGAGTGCAGAAAACAAAGGCACAACTGCTAGTAGGGATGCAGGTATTGAAGGGGCATTAGCTGTTGGCTGACCGCTCAGGGCAATGCATACCCATTTTCAATTAAAAAATATATTTTTTTAAATTTAAAGAAACATGCCCAGGAGACTGAGGACATTGGATTAGAACTCAGGTCTCCAGCATGCCAAGACCAAGTACTTACCACTTGAGCCACTGGTGGCTGTGCTCCTGAGGGTAGCTTTTGGGCGTATATATCTTTCTTCTGCATGCCCCCCCTTCCCCCCAGCATACCCATTTCAATTGTGAAACATGTTCACTGGAGCCAAGGAGGATAGAACATCTGGCCCCCTGCTCCACCAAACACCAGCTAACTGCAGTGGCCTAGAGGTTAAGTGTTTGCATTACAGCGCTGGGGGCATGGGTTCGAGTACTGCTTTCGGCACAGAAACGGAGTAGTTGGGGGGGACCTACAGTCCTTCTAAAAGGTTCAGTGGTTATGTAATGAGTTAGGGAGGGTGGAAGAAAGCAGAGAGGCAGGACTGTGGAGGTGGGGGAGAGGAAGTGCAGAGTAAATAAAGGGAAGGTAGGGCTGGATGAAGGGGTCTCTGTGGAGAAGAGGAAGGGGCTGGGGGGGTAGGAGGAGAGAAGCATGGGGATGCAGGATAAAGTGGGCCCCGGGGTAGTGTGAGGGGGGTAATAGGGCCCTGAATAGTGGAGGGGGGGGGAGTGTGTAAAAAGGAGGGTCCTAATGTGGTGAAAGGGGCCATTGAGGAGGGGGAAAAAAGGGTGCGAGGAGGATGGAATGGACCCCACAATGGGCTGACATTTTTTTCCTCATCCGGCACAACCCTTTAGCCTAACCTCCTTTGTACCCTGCACTTTTCCTGGCCTCCTCTATGCTTTCTTCCTCCCTTCCTTCACCAAGGAACCTACGCCATGCCCTTCTAGGGCGACCCCGCCTCCTCTCCACAGGGACCCCTGCATCCACCCTCCCTCTCCCTTTTGCCTGCCCTACCTCCTCCTTTAGCCTGCACTCCCTCAGTCCCACTTCTCTGCTATGTTCCACAGCAACTGTACAAGGAGATTACCCCACTATCCCGTTTAAGTGCCGAAAGCAGGACTCGAACCCAGTAACGCAAGCACTTAACCTCTAGGCCACTGCAGTTAGCTGGTATTTGGTGGAGCTGGGGGGCCAGATGTTCTATCCCCATTTTCTTCAGTGAACATGTTTCACAATGCAAATGGATATGCTCACAGGGGCATGCAGAAGAAAGATATATTCGCCCAAAAGCAACTTTCAGAAGCACAGCCGTTCGAATCCAATGTCTGGAATCTGCAGGGTGTTTTTTTTATTTTGTTTTAAAAGGGCATGTTTTTATTTTTTTAAAACCTTTATTTATTTATTTTTAAATGGCTATGAATTGCCCTGTGCAATCAGCCAACAGCTAATTCCCCTTCAATACCTGCATTCATACTAACAATTGTGCCTTTGTTTTCTGCACTCTGGCCTTGGTAACGGCCATAGAAAAGCTTGTTTCTCTGGCCCCAACTGACTGGAAAAAACGAGGGGAAAAGTGTAACCTCAGCAGCGCTGTGTGGGTATTTACAGATAATTTTCTCAGTGCAGTGGGCCCAACTACATTAGCATCAGGCCCCATTTGCTAGACAATCCTGGCTACACCTCTGGTGCTTCCTGACTCAACAACCCAATCACCCCTTCAGCCCTTCTTGCTCTGCTCGTCTCACAGCACCTCCCATAAGTGAGGAATGCATCTTTTGTTGGTAGATTTCCTTCATGAGGCTTAGCTAGGCCTGCATTCCTTTTCAAAGGGCCATAGAAGAGAGCAAAAAAGGAGAAGGCATAATAGAGCGGGAAGTAGGTGGAAGACGAGGGGTTAGGAGGGTTGGCAGTAAAGGAAACAGGGCCTGGCCTGGCAGAGAGTAAGACGTTAGGGAACACAATGAGCGAAGGAGGAAGAAAGATGCCTCAGGCATGTAGCTCTCTGACTCTTCCCCACCGAGCCTGCAGAAAGAGCCTTCCTATTCCTAGCTCTCTCCCGAATGGATACATTTGCATGGAAAGCCCAGAACTCATTTCAGTTAGCCAGAGGGTAAACAGAGGCCAGTGAGAGAGGCACACCCCTTCATTTCACTAGGCTTCTGGGGCTTCTGGGAGGAAAAAAGGCATCAGTATTCCAGCAAGATCATCGTCACCAAGGCCACCAACACTAGGGGATTACAGAGCATGCTGTGACACTCTCCAGGGCCTGGTTGGCCAGGCTTATGTTGAAGAGCACATATCCTAACCCTAAGCTACCTGGGTGGCTGCACAATAGAGGCTGCACCGGACATAGGGCTGTGCCCGTAAGGGCTGTGGTCGCGTTTGGGAGCATTCGCAGGGCGCAGACCTCTGCCCGTTTCCGACCAGGATGAGGCCCTCATTCTCAGTGGTGGAGCCAGCCACTCCAAAATTGAGGGTGTTAAAGGCAGAAAGCAGCCCTCTCACCCCCAGGACAAAGAGTGGGAAATGCTTGTTGCATCAAGAGTCTTTCAAATCTTTCACTTTTGAGAGCAGAGTGTTTACATTTAGGAATCATGAACAAGCAGCAATAAGAATGCATACAGTAGCACGGGCCAGAAGACTGCCCAGCGCATATCAGTACACCCCAATGACAAAGTCAAAGATTTAACTGACCTGCTTAGCTATTAGTGGCTGACACCTCACTATGATTATCATCTCTCCGTGAGGCAAAACATCCTCTGAATTGGGTTGAAAGATAGATATAATATGCCAAAGGAAGGCAACATGGAAATTCAGTTTCCTGCTCTCAGAGGAAGGAGGGTCGACAGCCCAATGTGTTAATGCACCTACTGCACCCTCCTATGTGTAGCCTGCAGGCGACACATTCAGTTGCTGGTGAGGTGCTGATACAGGTTTGCTCGCTATGCAGGGGCTGGTGGTCACCCCGCAGCACCTCGAGAAAGTGTCCTGTTTGAGTCCCAGGGCAATTATTGTATCAACCATGACCCGTAGAAAACACCTTTTCCCCTCGTTTTTTTCCAGTCAATTGGGGCCAGAGAGACAAACTTTTGTATGGGCGTTACCTAGGCCAGAGTGCAGAAAACAAAGGCACAACTGCTAGTAGGGATGCAGGTATTGAAGGGGCATTAGCTGTTGGCTGACCGCTCAGGGCAATGCATACCCATTTTCAATTAAAAAATATATTTTTTTAAATTTAAAGAAACATGCCCAGGAGACTGAGGACATTGGATTAGAACTCAGGTCTCCAGCATGCCAAGACCAAGTACTTACCACTTGAGCCACTGGTGGCTGTGCTCCTGAGGGTAGCTTTTGGGCGTATATATCTTTCTTCTGCATGCCCCCCCTTCCCCCCAGCATACCCATTTCAATTGTGAAACATGTTCACTGGAGCCAAGGAGGATAGAACATCTGGCCCCCTGCTCCACCAAACACCAGCTAACTGCAGTGGCCTAGAGGTTAAGTGCTTGCATTACAGCGCTGGGGGCATGGGTTCGAGTACTGCTTTCGGCACAGAAACGGAGTAGTTGGGGGGGACCTACAGTCCTTCTAAAAGGTTCAGTGGTTATGTAATGAGTTAGGGAGGGTGGAAGAAAGCAGAGAGGCAGGACTGTGGAGGTGGGGAGAGGAAATGCAGAGTAAATAAAGGGAAGGTAGGGCTGGATGAAGGGGTCTCTGTGGAGAAGAGGAAGGGGCTGGGGGGGTAGGAGGAGAGAAGCATGGGGATGCAGGATAAAGTGGGCCCCGGGGTAGTGTGAGGGGGGTAATAGGGCCCTGAATAGTGGAGGGGGGGGGGGGGGAGTGTGTAAAAAGGAGGGTCCTAATGTGGTGAAAGGGGCCATTGAGGAGGGGGAAAAAAGGGTGCGAGGAGGATGGAATGGACCCCACAATGGGCTGACATTTTTTTCCTCATCCGGCACAACCCTTTAGCCTAACCTCCTTTGTACCCTGCACTTCCTGGCCTCCTCTATGCTTTCTTCCTCCCTTCCTTCACCAAGGAACCTACGCCATGCCCTTCTAGGGCGACCCCGCCTCCTCTCCACAGGGACCCCTGCATCCACCCTCCCTCTCCCTTTTGCCTGCCCTACCTCCTCCTTTAGCCTGCACTCCCTCAGTCCCACTTCTCTGCTATGTTCCACAGCAACTGTACAAGGAGATTACCCCACTACATACATGCCAACATTCTGTGACCAAAAATCTGTAGGAATCTTAAAGTTTCAAAAATAGTCAGTCGAGGAGGTAATGATAGGAATAGGGCGCGTCAGCAGCCCATTGTCATTGAATGAGCCCGCCGTCGCGGGTGCATTCAATGACAATGAGGCGCCTGCCACGCCTTCTGCCATCACGCCAGCTCGGGGGAGCCCTTGAAAGACTCACCAGAGTTGACGTGGTGGGGGGGCTAATGGCGCCTTTTGTGAAAGGCACTCGCGGCGGAGGGGCGCCTTTAGCCCACCGCAGTGGACGCCTTTTACATCAAAGGCCTGCATGCTGCGCCTTCTCCCGCTACGGCAGCTCGGGGAAGTCCTTGAAAGACTCCCCCGAGCTGGCGTGGTGGGGGGCTAATGGCGCCTTTGACCAAAAGGCACCCGCGGTGGAGGGGCGCTTTTAGCCCACCGCCGTGGGTGCCTTTGACATTAAAAGCCTGCATGCTGCGCCTTCTCCCGCTACGCCAGCTCGGGGGAAGTCCTTGAAAGACTCCCCGAGCTGGCGTGGTGGGGGGCTAATGGCGCCTTTTGCCAAAGGCACCCGCGGGGGAAGGGCGCTTTTAGCCCACCGCCGTGGGTGCCTTTGACATTAACAGCCTGCATGCCGTGCCTTCTCCCGCTACACCAGCTCGGGGAAGTCCTTGAAAGACTCCCCGAGTTGGCGTGGTGGGGGGCTAATGGCGCCTTTTGCCAAAGGCACCCGCGGCGGAAGGGCGCTTTTAGCCCACCGCCGTGGGTGCCTTTGACATTAAAAGCCTGCATGCCGCGCCTTCTCCCGCTACGCCAGCTCGGGTAAGTCCTTGAAAGACTCCCCGAGTTGGCGTGGTGGGGGGCTAATGGCGCCTTTTGCCAAAGGCACCCGCGGCGGAAGGGCGCTTTTAGCCCACCGCCGTGGGTGCCTTTGACATTAAAAGCCTGCATGCCTGGCATTCTCCCGGTACGCCAGCTCGGGGGAGCCCTTGAAAGACTCCCCGAGCTGGTATGGGCAAAAAAAAAAAATGTAAAAAAAAAAAAAATTTTTTTTTTTTTTTTTTTTTTACAAAAAAAAATCGGTATTTGATGTCAAAAAATCGGTAGGCGGTAGGACTGCTTAAAAAGCGGTATCCTACCGCCTAAATCGGTAGGGTTGGCAAGTATGTCGTTTAAGTGCCGAAAGCAGGACTCAAACCCAGGCCCCACCAGCGCTGTAACGCAAGCACTTAACCTCTAGGCCACTAGCTGGGGGGCCAGATGTTCTATCCCCATTTTCTTCAGTGAACATGTTTCACAATGCAAATGGATATGCTCACAGGGGCATGCAGAAGAAAGATATATTCGCCCAAAAGCAACTTTCAGAAGCACAGCCGTTCGAATCCAATGTCTGGAATCTGCAGGGTGTTTTTTTTATTTTGTTTTAAAAGGGCATGTTTTTATTTTTTTAAAACCTTTATTTATTTATTTTTAAATGGCTATGAATTGCCCTGTGCAATCAGCCAACAGCTAATGCCCCTTCAATACCTGCATTCATACTAACAATTGTGCCTTTGTTTTCTGCACTCTGGCCTTGGTAACGGCCATAGAAAAGCTTGTTTCTCTGGCCCCAACTGACTGGAAAAAACGAGGGGAAAAGTGTAACCTCAGCAGCGCTGTGTGGGTATTTACAGATAATTTTCTCAGTGCAGTGGGCCCAACTACATTAGCATCAGGCCCCATTTGCTAGACAATCCTGGCTACACCTCTGGTGCTTCCTGACTCAACAACCCAATCACCCCTTCAGCCCTTCTTGCTCTGCTCGTCTCACAGCACCTCCCATAAGTGAGGAATGCATCTTTTGTTGGTAGATTTCCTTCATGAGGCTTAGCTAGGCCTGCATTCCTTTTCAAAGGGCCATAGAAGAGAGCAAAAAAGGAGAAGGCATAATAGAGCGGGAAGTAGGTGGAAGACGAGGGGTTAGGAGGGTTGGCAGTAAAGGAAACAGGGCCTGGCCTGGCAGAGAGTAAGACGTTAGGGAACACAATGAGCGAAGGAGGAAGAAAGATGCCTCAGGCATGTAGCTCTCTGACTCTTCCCCACCGAGCCTGCAGAAAGAGCCTTCCTATTCCTAGCTCTCTCCCGAATGGATACATTTGCATGGAAAGCCCAGAACTCATTTCAGTTAGCCAGAGGGTAAACAGAGGCCAGTGAGAGGGGCACACCCCTTCATTTCACTAGGCTTCTGGGGCTTCTGGGAGGAAAAAAGGCATCAGTATTCCAGCAAGATCATCGTCACCAAGGCCACCAACACTAGGGGATTACAGAGCATGCTGTGACACTCTCCAGGGCCTGGTTGGCCAGGCTTATGTTGAAGAGCACATATCCTAACCCTAAGCTACCTGGGTGGCTGCACAATAGAGGCTGCACCGGACATAGGGCTGTGCCCGTAAGGGCTGTGGTCGCGTTTGGGAGCATTCGCAGGGCGCAGACCTCTGCCCGTTTCCGACCAGGATGAGGCCCTCATTCTCAGTGGTGGAGCCAGCCACTCCAAAATTGAGGGTGTTAAAGGCAGAAAGCAGCCCTCTCACCCCCAGGACAAAGAGTGGGAAATGCTTGTTGCATCAAGAGTCTTTCAAATCTTTCACTTTTGAGAGCAGAGTGTTTACATTTAGGAATCATGAACAAGCAGCAATAAGAATGCATACAGTAGCACGGGCCAGAAGACTGCCCAGCGCATATCAGTACACCCCAATGACAAAGTCAAAGATTTAACTGACCTGCTTAGCTATTAGTGGCTGACACCTCACTATGATTATCATCTCTCCGTGAGGCAAAACATCCTCTGAATTGGGTTGAAAGATAGATATAATATGCCAAAGGAAGGCAACATGGAAATTCAGTTTCCTGCTCTCAGAGGAAGGAGGGTCGACAGCCCAATGTGTTAATGCACCTACTGCACCCTCCTATGTGTAGCCTGCAGGCGACACATTCAGTTGCTGGTGAGGTGCTGATACAGGTTTGCTCGCTATGAAGGGGCTGGTGGTCACCCCGCAGCACCTCGAGAAAGTGTCCTGTTTGAGTCCCAGGGCAATTATTGTATCAACCATGACCCGTAGAAAACACCTTTTCCCCTCGTTTTTTTCCAGTCAATTGGGGCCAGAGAGACAAACTTTTGTATGGGCGTTACCTAGGCCAGAGTGCAGAAAACAAAGGCACAACTGCTAGTAGGGATGCAGGTATTGAAGGGGCATTAGCTGTTGGCTGACCGCTCAGGGCAATGCATACCCATTTTCAATTAAAAAATATATTTTTTTAAATTTAAAGAAACATGCCCAGGAGACTGAGGACATTGGATTAGAACTCAGGTCTCCAGCATGCCAAGACCAAGTACTTACCACTTGAGCCACTGGTGGCTGTGCTCCTGAGGGTAGCTTTTGGGCGTATATATCTTTCTTCTGCATGCCCCCCCTTCCCCCCAGCATACCCATTTCAATTGTGAAACATGTTCACTGGAGCCAAGGAGGATAGAACATCTGGCCCCCTGCTCCACCAAACACCAGCTAACTGCAGTGGCCTAGAGGTTAAGTGCTTGCATTACAGCGCTGGGGGCATGGGTTCGAGTACTGCTTTCGGCACAGAAACGGAGTAGTTGGGGGGGACCTACAGTCCTTCTAAAAGGTTCAGTGGTTATGTAATGAGTTAGGGAGGGTGGAAGAAAGCAGAGAGGCAGGACTGTGGAGGTGGGGGAGAGGAAGTGCAGAGTAAATAAAGGGAAGGTAGGGCTGGATGAAGGGGTCTCTGTGGAGAAGAGGAAGGGGCTGGGGGGGTAGGAGGAGAGAAGCATGGGGATGCAGGATAAAGTGGGCCCCGGGGTAGTGTGAGGGGGGTAATAGGGCCCTGAATAGTGGAGGGGGGGGGAGTGTGTAAAAAGGAGGGTCCTAATGTGGTGAAAGGGGCCATTGAGGAGGGGGAAAAAAGGGTGCGAGGAGGATGGAATGGACCCCACAATGGGCTGACATTTTTTTCCTCATCCGGCACAACCCTTTAGCCTAACCTCCTTTGTACCCTGCACTTTTCCTGGCCTCCTCTATGCTTTCTTCCTCCCTTCCTTCACCAAGGAACCTACGCCATGCCCTTCTAGGGCGACCCCGCCTCCTCTCCACAGGGACCCCTGCATCCACCCTCCCTCTCCCTTTTGCCTGCCCTACCTCCTCCTTTAGCCTGCACTCCCTCAGTCCCACTTCTCTGCTATGTTCCACAGCAACTGTACAAGGAGATTACCCCACTATCCCGTTTAAGTGCCGAAAGCAGGACTCGAACCCAGTAACGCAAGCACTTAACCTCTAGGCCACTGCAGTTAGCTGGTATTTGGTGGAGCTGGGGGGCCAGATGTTCTATCCCCATTTTCTTCAGTGAACATGTTTCACAATGCAAATGGATATGCTCACAGGGGCATGCAGAAGAAAGATATATTCGCCCAAAAGCAACTTTCAGAAGCACAGCCGTTCGAATCCAATGTCTGGAATCTGCAGGGTGTTTTTTTTATTTTGTTTTAAAAGGGCATGTTTTTATTTTTTTAAAACCTTTATTTATTTATTTTTAAATGGCTATGAATTGCCCTGTGCAATCAGCCAACAGCTAATTCCCCTTCAATACCTGCATTCATACTAACAATTGTGCCTTTGTTTTCTGCACTCTGGCCTTGGTAACGGCCATAGAAAAGCTTGTTTCTCTGGCCCCAACTGACTGGAAAAAACGAGGGGAAAAGTGTAACCTCAGCAGCGCTGTGTGGGTATTTACAGATAATTTTCTCAGTGCAGTGGGCCCAACTACATTAGCATCAGGCCCCATTTGCTAGACAATCCTGGCTACACCTCTGGTGCTTCCTGACTCAACAACCCAATCACCCCTTCAGCCCTTCTTGCTCTGCTCGTCTCACAGCACCTCCCATAAGTGAGGAATGCATCTTTTGTTGGTAGATTTCCTTCATGAGGCTTAGCTAGGCCTGCATTCCTTTTCAAAGGGCCATAGAAGAGAGCAAAAAAGGAGAAGGCATAATAGAGCGGGAAGTAGGTGGAAGACGAGGGGTTAGGAGGGTTGGCAGTAAAGGAAACAGGGCCTGGCCTGGCAGAGAGTAAGACGTTAGGGAACACAATGAGCGAAGGAGGAAGAAAGATGCCTCAGGCATGTAGCTCTCTGACTCTTCCCCACCGAGCCTGCAGAAAGAGCCTTCCTATTCCTAGCTCTCTCCCGAATGGATACATTTGCATGGAAAGCCCAGAACTCATTTCAGTTAGCCAGAGGGTAAACAGAGGCCAGTGAGAGAGGCACACCCCTTCATTTCACTAGGCTTCTGGGGCTTCTGGGAGGAAAAAAGGCATCAGTATTCCAGCAAGATCATCGTCACCAAGGCCACCAACACTAGGGGATTACAGAGCATGCTGTGACACTCTCCAGGGCCTGGTTGGCCAGGCTTATGTTGAAGAGCACATATCCTAACCCTAAGCTACCTGGGTGGCTGCACAATAGAGGCTGCACCGGACATAGGGCTGTGCCCGTAAGGGCTGTGGTCGCGTTTGGGAGCATTCGCAGGGCGCAGACCTCTGCCCGTTTCCGACCAGGATGAGGCCCTCATTCTCAGTGGTGGAGCCAGCCACTCCAAAATTGAGGGTGTTAAAGGCAGAAAGCAGCCCTCTCACCCCCAGGACAAAGAGTGGGAAATGCTTGTTGCATCAAGAGTCTTTCAAATCTTTCACTTTTGAGAGCAGAGTGTTTACATTTAGGAATCATGAACAAGCAGCAATAAGAATGCATACAGTAGCACGGGCCAGAAGACTGCCCAGCGCATATCAGTACACCCCAATGACAAAGTCAAAGATTTAACTGACCTGCTTAGCTATTAGTGGCTGACACCTCACTATGATTATCATCTCTCCGTGAGGCAAAACATCCTCTGAATTGGGTTGAAAGATAGATATAATATGCCAAAGGAAGGCAACATGGAAATTCAGTTTCCTGCTCTCAGAGGAAGGAGGGTCGACAGCCCAATGTGTTAATGCACCTACTGCACCCTCCTATGTGTAGCCTGCAGGCGACACATTCAGTTGCTGGTGAGGTGCTGATACAGGTTTGCTCGCTATGCAGGGGCTGGTGGTCACCCCGCAGCACCTCGAGAAAGTGTCCTGTTTGAGTCCCAGGGCAATTATTGTATCAACCATGACCCGTAGAAAACACCTTTTCCCCTCGTTTTTTTCCAGTCAATTGGGGCCAGAGAGACAAACTTTTGTATGGGCGTTACCTAGGCCAGAGTGCAGAAAACAAAGGCACAACTGCTAGTAGGGATGCAGGTATTGAAGGGGCATTAGCTGTTGGCTGACCGCTCAGGGCAATGCATACCCATTTTCAATTAAAAAATATATTTTTTTAAATTTAAAGAAACATGCCCAGGAGACTGAGGACATTGGATTAGAACTCAGGTCTCCAGCATGCCAAGACCAAGTACTTACCACTTGAGCCACTGGTGGCTGTGCTCCTGAGGGTAGCTTTTGGGCGTATATATCTTTCTTCTGCATGCCCCCCCTTCCCCCCAGCATACCCATTTCAATTGTGAAACATGTTCACTGGAGCCAAGGAGGATAGAACATCTGGCCCCTGCTCCACCAAACACCAGCTAACTGCAGTGGCCTAGAGGTTAAGTGCTTGCATTACAGCGCTGGGGGCATGGGTTTGAGTACTGCTTTCGGCACAGAAACGGAGTAGTTGGGGGGGACCTACAGTCCTTCTAAAAGGTTCAGTGGTTATGTAATGAGTTAGGGAGGGTGGAAGAAAGCAGAGAGGCAGGACTGTGGAGGTGGGGGAGAGGAAGTGCAGAGTAAATAAAGGGAAGGTAGGGCTGGATGAAGGGGTCTCTGTGGAGAAGAGGAAGGGGCTGGGGGGGTAGGAGGAGAGAAGCATGGGGATGCAGGATAAAGTGGGCCCCGGGGTAGTGTGAGGGGGGTAATAGGGCCCTGAATAGTGGAGGGGGGGGGGGGAGTGTGTAAAAAGGAGGGTCCTAATGTGGTGAAAGGGGCCATTGAGGAGGGGGGAAAAAAGGGTGCGAGGAGGATGGAATGGACCCCACAATGGGCTGACATTTTTTTCCTCATCCGGCACAACCCTTTAGCCTAACCTCCTTTGTACCCTGCACTTCCTGGCCTCCTCTATGCTTTCTTCCTCCCTTCCTTCACCAAGGAACCTACGCCATGCCCTTCTAGGGCGACCCCGCCTCCTCTCCACAGGGAGCCCTGCATCCACCCTCCCTCTCCCTTTTGCCTGCCCTACCTCCTCCTTTAGCCTGCACTCCCTCAGTCCCACTTCTCTGCTATGTTCCACAGCAACTGTACAAGGAGATTACCCCACTATCCCGTTTAAGTGCCGAAAGCAGGACTCGAACCCAGGCCCCCCCAGCGCTGTAACGCAAGCACTTAACCTCTAGGCCACTGCAGTTAGCTGGTATTTGGTGGAGCTGGGGGGCCAGATGTTCTATCCCCATTTTCTTCAGTGAACATGTTTCACAATGCAAATGGATATGCTCACAGGGGCATGCAGAAGAAAGATATATTCGCCCAAAAGCAACTTTCAGAAGCACAGCCGTTCGAATCCAATGTCTGGAATCTGCAGGGTGTTTTTTTTATTTTGTTTTAAAAGGGCATGTTTTAATTTTTTTAAAACCTTTATTTATTTATTTTTAAATGGCTATGAATTGCCCTGTGCAATCAGCCAACAGCTAATGCCCCTTCAATACCTGCATTCATACTAACAATTGTGCCTTTGTTTTCTGCACTCTGGCCTTGGTAACGGCCATAGAAAAGCTTGTTTCTCTGGCCCCAACTGACTGGAAAAAACGAGGGGAAAAGTGTAACCTCAGCAGCGCTGTGTGGGTATTTACAGATAATTTTCTCAGTGCAGTGGGCCCAACTACATTAGCATCAGGCCCCATTTGCTAGACAATCCTGGCTACACCTCTGGTGCTTCCTGACTCAACAACCCAATCACCCCTTCAGCCCTTCTTGCTCTGCTCGTCTCACAGCACCTCCCATAAGTGAGGAATGCATCTTTTGTTGGTAGATTTCCTTCATGAGGCTTAGCTAGGCCTGCATTCCTTTTCAAAGGGCCATAGAAGAGAGCAAAAAAGGAGAAGGCATAATAGAGCGGGAAGTAGGTGGAAGACGAGGGGTTAGGAGGGTTGGCAGTAAAGGAAACAGGGCCTGGCCTGGCAGAGAGTAAGACGTTAGGGAACACAATGAGCGAAGGAGGTAGAAAGATGCCTCAGGCATGTAGCTCTCTGACTCTTCCCCACCGAGCCTGCAGAAAGAGCCTTCCTATTCCTAGCTCTCTCCCGAATGGATACATTTGCATGGAAAGCCCAGAACTCATTTCAGTTAGCCAGAGGGTAAACAGAGGCCAGTGAGAGGGGCACACCCCTTCATTTCACTAGGCTTCTGGGGCTTCTGGGAGGAAAAAAGGCATCAGTATTCCAGCAAGATCATCGTCACCAAGGCCACCAACACTAGGGGATTACAGAGCATGCTGTGACACTCTCCAGGGCCTGGTTGGCCAGGCTTATGTTGAAGAGCACATATCCTAACCCTAAGCTACCTGGGTGGCTGCACAATAGAGGCTGCACCGGACATAGGGCTGTGCCCGTAAGGGCTGTGGTCGCGTTTGGGAGCGTTAGGGACGCGTGGAGGACGCAGGGCGCAGACCTCTGCCCGTTTCCGACCAGGATGAGGCCCTCATTCTCAGTGGTGGAGCCAGCCACTCCAAAATTGAGGGTGTTAAAGGCAGAAAGCAGCCCTCTCACCCCCAGGACAAAGAGTGGGAAATGCTTGTTGCATCAAGAGTCTTTCAAATCTTTCACTTTTGAGAGCAGAGTGTTTACATTTAGGAATCATGAACAAGCAGCAATAAGAATGCATACAGTAGCACGGGCCAGAAGACTGCCCAGCGCATATCAGTACACCCCAATGACAAAGTCAAAGATTTAACTGACCTGCTTAGCTATTAGTGGCTGACACCTCACTATGATTATCATCTCTCCGTGAGGCAAAACATCCTCTGAATTGGGTTGAAAGATAGATATAATATGCCAAAGGAAGGCAACATGGAAATTCAGTTTCCTGCTCTCAGAGGAAGGAGGGTCGACAGCCCAATGTGTTAATGCACCTACTGCACCCTCCTATGTGTAGCCTGCAGGCGACACATTCAGTTGCTGGTGAGGTGCTGATACAGGTTTGCTCGCTATGCAGGGGCTGGTGGTCACCCCGCAGCACCTCGAGAAAGTGTCCTGTTTGAGTCCCAGGGCAATTATTGTATCAACCATGACCCGTAGAAAACACCTTTTCCCCTCGTTTTTTTCCAGTCAATTGGGGCCAGAGAGACAAACTTTTGTATGGGCGTTACCTAGGCCAGAGTGCAGAAAACAAAGGCACAACTGCTAGTAGGGATGCAGGTATTGAAGGGGCATTAGCTGTTGGCTGACCGCTCAGGGCAATGCATACCCATTTTCAATTAAAAAATATATTTTTTTAAATTTAAAGAAACATGCCCAGGAGACTGAGGACATTGGATTAGAACTCAGGTCTCCAGCATGCCAAGACCAAGTACTTACCACTTGAGCCACTGGTGGCTGTGCTCCTGAGGGTAGCTTTTGGGCGTATATATCTTTCTTCTGCATGCCCCCCCTTCCCCCCAGCATACCCATTTCAATTGTGAAACATGTTCACTGGAGCCAAGGAGGATAGAACATCTGGCCCCCTGCTCCACCAAACACCAGCTAACTGCAGTGGCCTAGAGGTTAAGTGCTTGCATTACAGCGCTGGGGGCATGGGTTCGAGTACTGCTTTCGGCACAGAAACGGAGTAGTTGGGGGGGACCTACAGTCCTTCTAAAAGGTTCAGTGGTTATGTAATGAGTTAGGGAGGGTGGAAGAAAGCAGAGAGGCAGGACTGTGGAGGTGGGGAGAGGAAATGCAGAGTAAATAAAGGGAAGGTAGGGCTGGATGAAGGGGTCTCTGTGGAGAAGAGGAAGGGGCTGGGGGGGTAGGAGGAGAGAAGCATGGGGATGCAGGATAAAGTGGGCCCCGGGGTAGTGTGAGGGGGGTAATAGGGCCCTGAATAGTGGAGGGGGGGGGGGGGAGTGTGTAAAAAGGAGGGTCCTAATGTGGTGAAAGGGGCCATTGAGGAGGGGGAAAAAAGGGTGCGAGGAGGATGGAATGGACCCCACAATGGGCTGACATTTTTTTCCTCATCCGGCACAACCCTTTAGCCTAACCTCCTTTGTACCCTGCACTTCCTGGCCTCCTCTATGCTTTCTTCCTCCCTTCCTTCACCAAGGAACCTACGCCATGCCCTTCTAGGGCGACCCCGCCTCCTCTCCACAGGGACCCCTGCATCCACCCTCCCTCTCCCTTTTGCCTGCCCTACCTCCTCCTTTAGCCTGCACTCCCTCAGTCCCACTTCTCTGCTATGTTCCACAGCAACTGTACAAGGAGATTACCCCACTACATACATGCCAACATTCTGTGACCAAAAATCTGTAGGAATCTTAAAGTTTCAAAAATAGTCAGTCGAGGAGGTAATGATAGGAATAGGGCGCGTCAGCAGCCCATTGTCATTGAATGAGCCCGCCGTCGCGGGTGCATTCAATGACAATGAGGCGCCTGCCACGCCTTCTGCCATCACGCCAGCTCGGGGGAGCCCTTGAAAGACTCACCAGAGTTGACGTGGTGGGGGGGCTAATGGCGCCTTTTGTGAAAGGCACTCGCGGCGGAGGGGCGCCTTTAGCCCACCGCAGTGGACGCCTTTTACATCAAAGGCCTGCATGCTGCGCCTTCTCCCGCTACGGCAGCTCGGGGAAGTCCTTGAAAGACTCCCCCGAGCTGGCGTGGTGGGGGGCTAATGGCGCCTTTGACCAAAAGGCACCCGCGGTGGAGGGGCGCTTTTAGCCCACCGCCGTGGGTGCCTTTGACATTAAAAGCCTGCATGCTGCGCCTTCTCCCGCTACGCCAGCTCGGGGGAAGTCCTTGAAAGACTCCCCGAGCTGGCGTGGTGGGGGGCTAATGGCGCCTTTTGCCAAAGGCACCCGCGGGGGAAGGGCGCTTTTAGCCCACCGCCGTGGGTGCCTTTGACATTAACAGCCTGCATGCCGTGCCTTCTCCCGCTACACCAGCTCGGGGAAGTCCTTGAAAGACTCCCCGAGTTGGCGTGGTGGGGGGCTAATGGCGCCTTTTGCCAAAGGCACCCGCGGCGGAAGGGCGCTTTTAGCCCACCGCCGTGGGTGCCTTTGACATTAAAAGCCTGCATGCCGCGCCTTCTCCCGCTACGCCAGCTCGGGTAAGTCCTTGAAAGACTCCCCGAGTTGGCGTGGTGGGGGGCTAATGGCGCCTTTTGCCAAAGGCACCCGCGGCGGAAGGGCGCTTTTAGCCCACCGCCGTGGGTGCCTTTGACATTAAAAGCCTGCATGCCTGGCATTCTCCCGGTACGCCAGCTCGGGGGAGCCCTTGAAAGACTCCCCGAGCTGGTATGGGCAAAAAAAAAAAATGTAAAAAAAAAAAAAATTTTTTTTTTTTTTTTTTTTTTACAAAAAAAAATCGGTATTTGATGTCAAAAAATCGGTAGGCGGTAGGACTGCTTAAAAAGCGGTATCCTACCGCCTAAATCGGTAGGGTTGGCAAGTATGTCGTTTAAGTGCCGAAAGCAGGACTCGAACCCAGGCCCCACCAGCGCTGTAACGCAAGCACTTAACCTCTAGGCCACTAGCTGGGGGGCCAGATGTTCTATCCCCATTTTCTTCAGTGAACATGTTTCACAATGCAAATGGATATGCTCACAGGGGCATGCAGAAGAAAGATATATTCGCCCAAAAGCAACTTTCAGAAGCACAGCCGTTCGAATCCAATGTCTGGAATCTGCAGGGTGTTTTTTTTATTTTGTTTTAAAAGGGCATGTTTTTATTTTTTTAAAACCTTTATTTATTTATTTTTAAATGGCTATGAATTGCCCTGTGCAATCAGCCAACAGCTAATGCCCCTTCAATACCTGCATTCATACTAACAATTGTGCCTTTGTTTTCTGCACTCTGGCCTTGGTAACGGCCATAGAAAAGCTTGTTTCTCTGGCCCCAACTGACTGGAAAAAACGAGGGGAAAAGTGTAACCTCAGCAGCGCTGTGTGGGTATTTACAGATAATTTTCTCAGTGCAGTGGGCCCAACTACATTAGCATCAGGCCCCATTTGCTAGACAATCCTGGCTACACCTCTGGTGCTTCCTGACTCAACAACCCAATCACCCCTTCAGCCCTTCTTGCTCTGCTCGTCTCACAGCACCTCCCATAAGTGAGGAATGCATCTTTTGTTGGTAGATTTCCTTCATGAGGCTTAGCTAGGCCTGCATTCCTTTTCAAAGGGCCATAGAAGAGAGCAAAAAAGGAGAAGGCATAATAGAGCGGGAAGTAGGTGGAAGACGAGGGGTTAGGAGGGTTGGCAGTAAAGGAAACAGGGCCTGGCCTGGCAGAGAGTAAGACGTTAGGGAACACAATGAGCGAAGGAGGAAGAAAGATGCCTCAGGCATGTAGCTCTCTGACTCTTCCCCACCGAGCCTGCAGAAAGAGCCTTCCTATTCCTAGCTCTCTCCCGAATGGATACATTTGCATGGAAAGCCCAGAACTCATTTCAGTTAGCCAGAGGGTAAACAGAGGCCAGTGAGAGGGGCACACCCCTTCATTTCACTAGGCTTCTGGGGCTTCTGGGAGGAAAAAAGGCATCAGTATTCCAGCAAGATCATCGTCACCAAGGCCACCAACACTAGGGGATTACAGAGCATGCTGTGACACTCTCCAGGGCCTGGTTGGCCAGGCTTATGTTGAAGAGCACATATCCTAACCCTAAGCTACCTGGGTGGCTGCACAATAGAGGCTGCACCGGACATAGGGCTGTGCCCGTAAGGGCTGTGGTCGCGTTTGGGAGCATTCGCAGGGCGCAGACCTCTGCCCGTTTCCGACCAGGATGAGGCCCTCATTCTCAGTGGTGGAGCCAGCCACTCCAAAATTGAGGGTGTTAAAGGCAGAAAGCAGCCCTCTCACCCCCAGGACAAAGAGTGGGAAATGCTTGTTGCATCAAGAGTCTTTCAAATCTTTCACTTTTGAGAGCAGAGTGTTTACATTTAGGAATCATGAACAAGCAGCAATAAGAATGCATACAGTAGCACGGGCCAGAAGACTGCCCAGCGCATATCAGTACACCCCAATGACAAAGTCAAAGATTTAACTGACCTGCTTAGCTATTAGTGGCTGACACCTCACTATGATTATCATCTCTCCGTGAGGCAAAACATCCTCTGAATTGGGTTGAAAGATAGATATAATATGCCAAAGGAAGGCAACATGGAAATTCAGTTTCCTGCTCTCAGAGGAAGGAGGGTCGACAGCCCAATGTGTTAATGCACCTACTGCACCCTCCTATGTGTAGCCTGCAGGCGACACATTCAGTTGCTGGTGAGGTGCTGATACAGGTTTGCTCGCTATGCAGGGGCTGGTGGTCACCCCGCAGCACCTCGAGAAAGTGTCCTGTTTGAGTCCCAGGGCAATTATTGTATCAACCATGACCCGTAGAAAACACCTTTTCCCCTCGTTTTTTTCCAGTCAATTGGGGCCAGAGAGACAAACTTTTGTATGGGCGTTACCTAGGCC
Organism: Ambystoma mexicanum; assembly: GCF_040938575.1. Classification (NCBI taxonomy): domain Eukaryota; kingdom Metazoa; phylum Chordata; class Amphibia; order Caudata; family Ambystomatidae; genus Ambystoma; species Ambystoma mexicanum. Next base: position 689,834,167 of record NC_090924.1, on the reverse strand, counting down.
AGAGTGCAGAAAACAAAGGCACAACTGCTAGTAGGGATGCAGGTATTGAAGGGGCATTAGCTGTTGGCTGACCGCTCAGGGCAATGCATACCCATTTTCAATTAAAAAATATATTTTTTTAAATTTAAAGAAACATGCCCAGGAGACTGAGGACATTGGATTAGAACTCAGGTCTCCAGCATGCCAAGACCAAGTACTTACCACTTGAGCCACTGGTGGCTGTGCTCCTGAGGGTAGCTTTTGGGCGTATATATCTTTCTTCTGCATGCCCCCCCTTCCCCCCAGCATACCCATTTCAATTGTGAAACATGTTCACTGGAGCCAAGGAGGATAGAACATCTGGCCCCCTGCTCCACCAAACACCAGCTAACTGCAGTGGCCTAGAGGTTAAGTGCTTGCATTACAGCGCTGGGGGCATGGGTTCGAGTACTGCTTTCGGCACAGAAACGGAGTAGTTGGGGGGGACCTACAGTCCTTCTAAAAGGTTCAGTGGTTATGTAATGAGTTAGGGAGGGTGGAAGAAAGCAGAGAGGCAGGACTGTGGAGGTGGGGGAGAGGAAGTGCAGAGTAAATAAAGGGAAGGTAGGGCTGGATGAAGGGGTCTCTGTGGAGAAGAGGAAGGGGCTGGGGGGGTAGGAGGAGAGAAGCATGGGGATGCAGGATAAAGTGGGCCCCGGGGTAGTGTGAGGGGGGTAATAGGGCCCTGAATAGTGGAGGGGGGGGGAGTGTGTAAAAAGGAGGGTCCTAATGTGGTGAAAGGGGCCATTGAGGAGGGGGAAAAAAGGGTGCGAGGAGGATGGAATGGACCCCACAATGGGCTGACATTTTTTTCCTCATCCGGCACAACCCTTTAGCCTAACCTCCTTTGTACCCTGCACTTTTCCTGGCCTCCTCTATGCTTTCTTCCTCCCTTCCTTCACCAAGGAACCTACGCCATGCCCTTCTAGGGCGACCCCGCCTCCTCTCCACAGGGACCCCTGCATCCACCCTCCCTCTCCCTTTTGCCTGCCCTACCTCCTCCTTTAGCCTGCACTCCCTCAGTCCCACTTCTCTGCTATGTTCCACAGCAACTGTACAAGGAGATTACCCCACTATCCCGTTTAAGTGCCGAAAGCAGGACTCGAACCCAGTAACGCAAGCACTTAACCTCTAGGCCACTGCAGTTAGCTGGTATTTGGTGGAGCTGGGGGGCCAGATGTTCTATCCCCATTTTCTTCAGTGAACATGTTTCACAATGCAAATGGATATGCTCACAGGGGCATGCAGAAGAAAGATATATTCGCCCAAAAGCAACTTTCAGAAGCACAGCCGTTCGAATCCAATGTCTGGAATCTGCAGGGTGTTTTTTTTATTTTGTTTTAAAAGGGCATGTTTTTATTTTTTTAAAACCTTTATTTATTTATTTTTAAATGGCTATGAATTGCCCTGTGCAATCAGCCAACAGCTAATTCCCCTTCAATACCTGCATTCATACTAACAATTGTGCCTTTGTTTTCTGCACTCTGGCCTTGGTAACGGCCATAGAAAAGCTTGTTTCTCTGGCCCCAACTGACTGGAAAAAACGAGGGGAAAAGTGTAACCTCAGCAGCGCTGTGTGGGTATTTACAGATAATTTTCTCAGTGCAGTGGGCCCAACTACATTAGCATCAGGCCCCATTTGCTAGACAATCCTGGCTACACCTCTGGTGCTTCCTGACTCAACAACCCAATCACCCCTTCAGCCCTTCTTGCTCTGCTCGTCTCACAGCACCTCCCATAAGTGAGGAATGCATCTTTTGTTGGTAGATTTCCTTCATGAGGCTTAGCTAGGCCTGCATTCCTTTTCAAAGGGCCATAGAAGAGAGCAAAAAAGGAGAAGGCATAATAGAGCGGGAAGTAGGTGGAAGACGAGGGGTTAGGAGGGTTGGCAGTAAAGGAAACAGGGCCTGGCCTGGCAGAGAGTAAGACGTTAGGGAACACAATGAGCGAAGGAGGAAGAAAGATGCCTCAGGCATGTAGCTCTCTGACTCTTCCCCACCGAGCCTGCAGAAAGAGCCTTCCTATTCCTAGCTCTCTCCCGAATGGATACATTTGCATGGAAAGCCCAGAACTCATTTCAGTTAGCCAGAGGGTAAACAGAGGCCAGTGAGAGAGGCACACCCCTTCATTTCACTAGGCTTCTGGGGCTTCTGGGAGGAAAAAAGGCATCAGTATTCCAGCAAGATCATCGTCACCAAGGCCACCAACACTAGGGGATTACAGAGCATGCTGTGACACTCTCCAGGGCCTGGTTGGCCAGGCTTATGTTGAAGAGCACATATCCTAACCCTAAGCTACCTGGGTGGCTGCACAATAGAGGCTGCACCGGACATAGGGCTGTGCCCGTAAGGGCTGTGGTCGCGTTTGGGAGCATTCGCAGGGCGCAGACCTCTGCCCGTTTCCGACCAGGATGAGGCCCTCATTCTCAGTGGTGGAGCCAGCCACTCCAAAATTGAGGGTGTTAAAGGCAGAAAGCAGCCCTCTCACCCCCAGGACAAAGAGTGGGAAATGCTTGTTGCATCAAGAGTCTTTCAAATCTTTCACTTTTGAGAGCAGAGTGTTTACATTTAGGAATCATGAACAAGCAGCAATAAGAATGCATACAGTAGCACGGGCCAGAAGACTGCCCAGCGCATATCAGTACACCCCAATGACAAAGTCAAAGATTTAACTGACCTGCTTAGCTATTAGTGGCTGACACCTCACTATGATTATCATCTCTCCGTGAGGCAAAACATCCTCTGAATTGGGTTGAAAGATAGATATAATATGCCAAAGGAAGGCAACATGGAAATTCAGTTTCCTGCTCTCAGAGGAAGGAGGGTCGACAGCCCAATGTGTTAATGCACCTACTGCACCCTCCTATGTGTAGCCTGCAGGCGACACATTCAGTTGCTGGTGAGGTGCTGATACAGGTTTGCTCGCTATGCAGGGGCTGGTGGTCACCCCGCAGCACCTCGAGAAAGTGTCCTGTTTGAGTCCCAGGGCAATTATTGTATCAACCATGACCCGTAGAAAACACCTTTTCCCCTCGTTTTTTTCCAGTCAATTGGGGCCAGAGAGACAAACTTTTGTATGGGCGTTACCTAGGCCAGAGTGCAGAAAACAAAGGCACAACTGCTAGTAGGGATGCAGGTATTGAAGGGGCATTAGCTGTTGGCTGACCGCTCAGGGCAATGCATACCCATTTTCAATTAAAAAATATATTTTTTTAAATTTAAAGAAACATGCCCAGGAGACTGAGGACATTGGATTAGAACTCAGGTCTCCAGCATGCCAAGACCAAGTACTTACCACTTGAGCCACTGGTGGCTGTGCTCCTGAGGGTAGCTTTTGGGCGTATATATCTTTCTTCTGCATGCCCCCCCTTCCCCCCAGCATACCCATTTCAATTGTGAAACATGTTCACTGGAGCCAAGGAGGATAGAACATCTGGCCCCCTGCTCCACCAAACACCAGCTAACTGCAGTGGCCTAGAGGTTAAGTGCTTGCATTACAGCGCTGGGGGCATGGGTTCGAGTACTGCTTTCGGCACAGAAACGGAGTAGTTGGGGGGGACCTACAGTCCTTCTAAAAGGTTCAGTGGTTATGTAATGAGTTAGGGAGGGTGGAAGAAAGCAGAGAGGCAGGACTGTGGAGGTGGGGGAGAGGAAGTGCAGAGTAAATAAAGGGAAGGTAGGGCTGGATGAAGGGGTCTCTGTGGAGAAGAGGAAGGGGCTGGGGGGGTAGGAGGAGAGAAGCATGGGGATGCAGGATAAAGTGGGCCCCGGGGTAGTGTGAGGGGGGTAATAGGGCCCTGAATAGTGGAGGGGGGGAGTGTGTAAAAAGGAGGGTCCTAATGTGGTGAAAGGGGCCATTGAGGAGGGGGAAAAAAGGGTGCGAGGAGGATGGAATGGACCCCACAATGGGCTGACATTTTTTTCCTCATCCGGCACAACCCTTTAGCCTAACCTCCTTTGTACCCTGCACTTCCTGGCCTCCTCTATGCTTTCTTCCTCCCTTCCTTCACCAAGGAACCTACGCCATGCCCTTCTAGGGCGACCCCGCCTCCTCTCCACAGGGACCCCTGCATCCACCCTCCCTCTCCCTTTTGCCTGCCCTACCTCCTCCTTTAGCCTGCACTCCCTCAGTCCCACTTCTCTGCTATGTTCCACAGCAACTGTACAAGGAGATTACCCCACTATCCCGTTTAAGTGCCGAAAGCAGGACTCGAACCCAGGCCCCACCAGCGCTGTAACGCAAGCACTTAACCTCTAGGCCACTAGCTGGGGGGCCAGATGTTCTATCCCCATTTTCTTCAGTGAACATGTTTCACAATGCAAATGGATATGCTCACAGGGGCATGCAGAAGAAAGATATATTCGCCCAAAAGCAACTTTCAGAAGCACAGCCGTTCGAATCCAATGTCTGGAATCTGCAGGGTGTTTTTTTTATTTTGTTTTAAAAGGGCATGTTTTTATTTTTTTAAAACCTTTATTTATTTATTTTTAAATGGCTATGAATTGCCCTGTGCAATCAGCCAACAGCTAATGCCCCTTCAATACCTGCATTCATACTAACAATTGTGCCTTTGTTTTCTGCACTCTGGCCTTGGTAACGGCCATAGAAAAGCTTGTTTCTCTGGCCCCAACTGACTGGAAAAAACGAGGGGAAAAGTGTAACCTCAGCAGCGCTGTGTGGGTATTTACAGATAATTTTCTCAGTGCAGTGGGCCCAACTACATTAGCATCAGGCCCCATTTGCTAGACAATCCTGGCTACACCTCTGGTGCTTCCTGACTCAACAACCCAATCACCCCTTCAGCCCTTCTTGCTCTGCTCGTCTCACAGCACCTCCCATAAGTGAGGAATGCATCTTTTGTTGGTAGATTTCCTTCATGAGGCTTAGCTAGGCCTGCATTCCTTTTCAAAGGGCCATAGAAGAGAGCAAAAAAGGAGAAGGCATAATAGAGCGGGAAGTAGGTGGAAGACGAGGGGTTAGGAGGGTTGGCAGTAAAGGAAACAGGGCCTGGCCTGGCAGAGAGTAAGACGTTAGGGAACACAATGAGCGAAGGAGGACGAAAGATGCCTCAGGCATGTAGCTCTCTGACTCTTCCCCACCGAGCCTGCAGAAAGAGCCTTCCTATTCCTAGCTCTCTCCCGAATGGATACATTTGCATGGAAAGCCCAGAACTCATTTCAGTTAGCCAGAGGGTAAACAGAGGCCAGTGAGAGGGGCACACCCCTTCATTTCACTAGGCTTCTGGGGCTTCTGGGAGGAAAAAAGGCATCAGTATTCCAGCAAGATCATCGTCACCAAGGCCACCAACACTAGGGGATTACAGAGCATGCTGTGACACTCTCCAGGGCCTGGTTGGCCAGGCTTATGTTGAAGAGCACATATCCTAACCCTAAGCTACCTGGGTGGCTGCACAATAGAGGCTGCACCGGACATAGGGCTGTGCCCGTAAGGGCTGTGGTCGCGTTTGGGAGCATTCGCAGGGCGCAGACCTCTGCCCGTTTCCGACCAGGATGAGGCCCTCATTCTCAGTGGTGGAGCCAGCCACTCCAAAATTGAGGGTGTTAAAGGCAGAAAGCAGCCCTCTCACCCCCAGGACAAAGAGTGGGAAATGCTTGTTGCATCAAGAGTCTTTCAAATCTTTCACTTTTGAGAGCAGAGTGTTTACATTTAGGAATCATGAACAAGCAGCAATAAGAATGCATACAGTAGCACGGGCCAGAAGACTGCCCAGCGCATATCAGTACACCCCAATGACAAAGTCAAAGATTTAACTGACCTGCTTAGCTATTAGTGGCTGACACCTCACTATGATTATCATCTCTCCGTGAGGCAAAACATCCTCTGAATTGGGTTGAAAGATAGATATAATATGCCAAAGGAAGGCAACATGGAAATTCAGTTTCCTGCTCTCAGAGGAAGGAGGGTCGACAGCCCAATGTGTTAATGCACCTACTGCACCCTCCTATGTGTAGCCTGCAGGCGACACATTCAGTTGCTGGTGAGGTGCTGATACAGGTTTGCTCGCTATGCAGGGGCTGGTGGTCACCCCGCAGCACCTCGAGAAAGTGTCCTGTTTGAGTCCCAGGGCAATTATTGTATCAACCATGACCCGTAGAAAACACCTTTTCCCCTCGTTTTTTTCCAGTCAATTGGGGCCAGAGAGACAAACTTTTGTATGGGCGTTACCTAGGCCAGAGTGCAGAAAACAAAGGCACAACTGCTAGTAGGGATGCAGGTATTGAAGGGGCATTAGCTGTTGGCTGACCGCTCAGGGCAATGCATACCCATTTTCAATTAAAAAATATATTTTTTTAAATTTAAAGAAACATGCCCAGGAGACTGAGGACATTGGATTAGAACTCAGGTCTCCAGCATGCCAAGACCAAGTACTTACCACTTGAGCCACTGGTGGCTGTGCTCCTGAGGGTAGCTTTTGGGCGTATATATCTTTCTTCTGCATGCCCCCCCTTCCCCCCAGCATACCCATTTCAATTGTGAAACATGTTCACTGGAGCCAAGGAGGATAGAACATCTGGCCCCCTGCTCCACCAAACACCAGCTAACTGCAGTGGCCTAGAGGTTAAGTGCTTGCATTACAGCGCTGGGGGCATGGGTTCGAGTACTGCTTTCGGCACAGAAACGGAGTAGTTGGGGGGGACCTACAGTCCTTCTAAAAGGTTCAGTGGTTATGTAATGAGTTAGGGAGGGTGGAAGAAAGCAGAGAGGCAGGACTGTGGAGGTGGGGGAGAGGAAGTGCAGAGTAAATAAAGGGAAGGTAGGGCTGGATGAAGGGGTCTCTGTGGAGAAGAGGAAGGGGCTGGGGGGGTAGGAGGAGAGAAGCATGGGGATGCAGGATAAAGTGGGCCCCGGGGTAGTGTGAGGGGGGTAATAGGGCCCTGAATAGTGGAGGGGGGGGGGAGTGTGTAAAAAGGAGGGTCCTAATGTGGTGAAAGGGGCCATTGAGGAGGGGGAAAAAAGGGTGCGAGGAGGATGGAATGGACCCCACAATGGGCTGACATTTTTTTCCTCATCCGGCACAACCCTTTAGCCTAACCTCCTTTGTACCCTGCACTTCCTGGCCTCCTCTATGCTTTCTTCCTCCCTTCCTTCACCAAGGAACCTACGCCATGCCCTTCTAGGGCGACCCCGCCTCCTCTCCACAGGGACCCCTGCATCCACCCTCCCTCTCCCTTTTGCCTGCCCTACCTCCTCCCCCTCAGTCCCACTTCTCTGCTATGTTCCACAGCAACTGTACAAGGACTACCCCACTATCCCGTTTAAGTGCCGAAAGCAGGACTCGAACCCAGGCCCCCCAGCGCTGTAACGCAAGCACTTAACCTCTAGGCCACTGCAGTTAGCTGGTATTTGGTGGAGCTGGGGGGCCAGATGTTCTATCCCCATTTTCTTCAGTGAACATGTTTCACAATGCAAATGGATATGCTCACAGGGGCATGCAGAAGAAAGATATATTCGCCCAAAAGCAACTTTCAGAAGCACAGCCGTTCGAATCCAATGTCTGGAATCTGCAGGGTGTTTTTTTTATTTTGTTTTAAAAGGGCATGTTTTTATTTTTTTAAAACCTTTATTTATTTATTTTTAAATGGCTATGAATTGCCCTGTGCAATCAGCCAACAGCTAATGCCCCTTCAATATCTGCATTCATACTAACAATTGTGCCTTTGTTTTCTGCACTCTGGCCTTGGTAACGGCCATAGAAAAGCTTGTTTCTCTGGCCCCAACTGACTGGAAAAAACGAGGGGAAAAGTGTAACCTCAGCAGCGCTGTGTGGGTATTTACAGATAATTTTCTCAGTGCAGTGGGCCCAACTACATTAGCATCAGGCCCCATTTGCTAGACAATCCTGGCTACACCTCTGGTGCTTCCTGACTCAACAACCCAATCACCCCTTCAGCCCTTCTTACTCTGCTCGTCTCACAGCACCTCCCATAAGTGAGGAATGCATCTTTTGTTGGTAGATTTCCTTCATGAGGCTTAGCTAGGCCTGCATTCCTTTTCAAAGGGCCATAGAAGAGAGCAAAAAAGGAGAAGGCATAATAGAGCGGGAAGTAGGTGGAAGACGAGGGGTTAGGAGGGTTGGCAGTAAAGGAAACAGGGCCTGGCCTGGCAGAGAGTAAGACGTTAGGGAACACAATGAGCGAAGGAGGAAGAAAGATGCCTCAGGCATGTAGCTCTCTGACTCTTCCCCACCGAGCCTGCAGAAAGAGCCTTCCTATTCCTAGCTCTCTCCCGAATGGATACATTTGCATGGAAAGCCCAGAACTCATTTCAGTTAGCCAGAGGGTAAACAGAGGCCAGTGAGAGGGGCACACCCCTTCATTTCACTAGGCTTCTGGGGCTTCTGGGAGGAAAAAAGGCATCAGTATTCCAGCAAGATCATCGTCACCAAGGCCACCAACACTAGGGGATTACAGAGCATGCTGTGACACTCTCCAGGGCCTGGTTGGCCAGGCTTCTGTTGAAGAGCACATATCCTAACCCTAAGCTACCTGGGTGGCTGCACAATAGAGGCTGCACCGGACATAGGGCTGTGCCCGTAAGGGCTGTGGTCGCGTTTGGGAGCGTTAGGGACGCGTGGAGGACGCAGGGCGCAGACCTCTGCCCGTTTCCGACCAGGATGAGGCCCTCATTCTCAGTGGTGGAGCCAGCCACTCCAAAATTGAGGGTGTTAAAGGCAGAAAGCAGCCCTCTCACCCCCAGGACAAAGAGTGGGAAATGCTTGTTGCATCAAGAGTCTTTCAAATCTTTCACTTTTGAGAGCAGAGTGTTTACATTTAGGAATCATGAACAAGCAGCAATAAGAATGCATACAGTAGCACGGGCCAGAAGACTGCCCAGCGCATATCAGTACACCCCAATGACAAAGTCAAAGATTTAACTGACCTGCTTAGCTATTAGTGGCTGACACCTCACTATGATTATCATCTCTCCGTGAGGCAAAACATCCTCTGAATTGGGTTGAAAGATAGATATAATATGCCAAAGGAAGGCAACATGGAAATTCAGTTTCCTGCTCTCAGAGGAAGGAGGGTCGACAGCCCAATGTGTTAATGCACCTACTGCACCCTCCTATGTGTAGCCTGCAGGCGACACATTCAGTTGCTGGTGAGGTGCTGATACAGGTTTGCTCGCTATGCAGGGGCTGGTGGTCATCCCGCAGCACCTCGAGAAAGTGTCCTGTTTGAGTCCCAGGGCAATTATTGTATCAACCATGACCCGTAGAAAACACCTTTTCCCCTCGTTTTTTTCCAGTCAATTGGGGCCAGAGAGACAAACTTTTGTATGGGCGTTACCTAGGCCAGAGTGCAGAAAACAAAGGCACAACTGCTAGTAGGGATGCAGGTATTGAAGGGGCATTAGCTGTTGGCTGACCGCTCAGGGCAATGCATACCCATTTTCAATTAAAAAATATATTTTTTTAAATTTAAAGAAACATGCCCAGGAGACTGAGGACATTGGATTAGAACTCAGGTCTCCAGCATGCCAAGACCAAGTACTTACCACTTGAGCCACTGGTGGCTGTGCTCCTGAGGGTAGCTTTTGGGCGTATATATCTTTCTTCTGCATGCCCCCCCTTCCCCCCAGCATACCCATTTCAATTGTGAAACATGTTCACTGGAGCCAAGGAGGATAGAACATCTGGCCCCCTGCTCCACCAAACACCAGCTAACTGCAGTGGCCTAGAGGTTAAGTGCTTGCATTACAGCGCTGGGGGCATGGGTTCGAGTACTGCTTTCGGCACAGAAACGGAGTAGTTGGGGGGGACCTACAGTCCTTCTAAAAGGTTCAGTGGTTATGTAATGAGTTAGGGAGGGTGGAAGAAAGCAGAGAGGCAGGACTGTGGAGGTGGGGAGAGGAAATGCAGAGTAAATAAAGGGAAGGTAGGGCTGGATGAAGGGGTCTCTGTGGAGAAGAGGAAGGGGCTGGGGGGGTAGGAGGAGAGAAGCATGGGGATGCAGGATAAAGTGGGCCCCGGGGTAGTGTGAGGGGGGTAATAGGGCCCTGAATAGTGGAGGGGGGGGGGGGAGTGTGTAAAAAGGAGGGTCCTAATGTGGTGAAAGGGGCCATTGAGGAGGGGGAAAAAAGGGTGCGAGGAGGATGGAATGGACCCCACAATGGGCTGACATTTTTTTCCTCATCCGGCACAACCCTTTAGCCTAACCTCCTTTGTACCCTGCACTTCCTGGCCTCCTCTATGCTTTCTTCCTCCCTTCCTTCACCAAGGAACCTACGCCATGCCCTTCTAGGGCGACCCCGCCTCCTCTCCACAGGGACCCCTGCATCCACCCTCCCTCTCCCTTTTGCCTGCCCTACCTCCTCCTTTAGCCTGCACTCCCTCAGTCCCACTTCTCTGCTATGTTCCACAGCAACTGTACAAGGAGATTACCCCACTACATACATGCCAACATTCTGTGACCAAAAATCTGTAGGAATCTTAAAGTTTCAAAAATAGTCAGTCGAGGAGGTAATGATAGGAATAGGGCGCGTCAGCAGCCCATTGTCATTGAATGAGCCCGCCGTCGCGGGTGCATTCAATGACAATGAGGCGCCTGCCACGCCTTCTGCCATCACGCCAGCTCGGGGGAGCCCTTGAAAGACTCACCAGAGTTGACGTGGTGGGGGGGCTAATGGCGCCTTTTGTGAAAGGCACTCGCGGCGGAGGGGCGCCTTTAGCCCACCGCAGTGGACGCCTTTTACATCAAAGGCCTGCATGCTGCGCCTTCTCCCGCTACGGCAGCTCGGGGAAGTCCTTGAAAGACTCCCCCGAGCTGGCGTGGTGGGGGGCTAATGGCGCCTTTGACCAAAAGGCACCCGCGGTGGAGGGGCGCTTTTAGCCCACCGCCGTGGGTGCCTTTGACATTAAAAGCCTGCATGCTGCGCCTTCTCCCGCTACGCCAGCTCGGGGGAAGTCCTTGAAAGACTCCCCGAGCTGGCGTGGTGGGGGGCTAATGGCGCCTTTTGCCAAAGGCACCCGCGGGGGAAGGGCGCTTTTAGCCCACCGCCGTGGGTGCCTTTGACATTAACAGCCTGCATGCCGTGCCTTCTCCCGCTACACCAGCTCGGGGAAGTCCTTGAAAGACTCCCCGAGTTGGCGTGGTGGGGGGCTAATGGCGCCTTTTGCCAAAGGCACCCGCGGCGGAAGGGCGCTTTTAGCCCACCGCCGTGGGTGCCTTTGACATTAAAAGCCTGCATGCCGCGCCTTCTCCCGCTACGCCAGCTCGGGTAAGTCCTTGAAAGACTCCCCGAGTTGGCGTGGTGGGGGGCTAATGGCGCCTTTTGCCAAAGGCACCCGCGGCGGAAGGGCGCTTTTAGCCCACCGCCGTGGGTGCCTTTGACATTAAAAGCCTGCATGCCTGGCATTCTCCCGGTACGCCAGCTCGGGGGAGCCCTTGAAAGACTCCCCGAGCTGGTATGGGCAAAAAAAAAAAATGTAAAAAAAAAAAAATTTTTTTTTTTTTTTTTTTTTTACAAAAAAAAATCGGTATTTGATGTCAAAAAATCGGTAGGCGGTAGGACTGCTTAAAAAGCGGTATCCTACCGCCTAAATCGGTAGGGTTGGCAAGTATGTCGTTTAAGTGCCGAAAGCAGGACTCGAACCCAGGCCCCACCAGCGCTGTAACGCAAGCACTTAACCTCTAGGCCACTAGCTGGGGGGCCAGATGTTCTATCCCCATTTTCTTCAGTGAACATGTTTCACAATGCAAATGGATATGCTCACAGGGGCATGCAGAAGAAAGATATATTCGCCCAAAAGCAACTTTCAGAAGCACAGCCGTTCGAATCCAATGTCTGGAATCTGCAGGGTGTTTTTTTTATTTTGTTTTAAAAGGGCATGTTTTTATTTTTTTAAAACCTTTATTTATTTATTTTTAAATGGCTATGAATTGCCCTGTGCAATCAGCCAACAGCTAATGCCCCTTCAATACCTGCATTCATACTAACAATTGTGCCTTTGTTTTCTGCACTCTGGCCTTGGTAACGGCCATAGAAAAGCTTGTTTCTCTGGCCCCAACTGACTGGAAAAAACGAGGGGAAAAGTGTAACCTCAGCAGCGCTGTGTGGGTATTTACAGATAATTTTCTCAGTGCAGTGGGCCCAACTACATTAGCATCAGGCCCCATTTGCTAGACAATCCTGGCTACACCTCTGGTGCTTCCTGACTCAACAACCCAATCACCCCTTCAGCCCTTCTTGCTCTGCTCGTCTCACAGCACCTCCCATAAGTGAGGAATGCATCTTTTGTTGGTAGATTTCCTTCATGAGGCTTAGCTAGGCCTGCATTCCTTTTCAAAGGGCCATAGAAGAGAGCAAAAAAGGAGAAGGCATAATAGAGCGGGAAGTAGGTGGAAGACGAGGGGTTAGGAGGGTTGGCAGTAAAGGAAACAGGGCCTGGCCTGGCAGAGAGTAAGACGTTAGGGAACACAATGAGCGAAGGAGGAAGAAAGATGCCTCAGGCATGTAGCTCTCTGACTCTTCCCCACCGAGCCTGCAGAAAGAGCCTTCCTATTCCTAGCTCTCTCCCGAATGGATACATTTGCATGGAAAGCCCAGAACTCATTTCAGTTAGCCAGAGGGTAAACAGAGGCCAGTGAGAGGGGCACACCCCTTCATTTCACTAGGCTTCTGGGGCTTCTGGGAGGAAAAAAGGCATCAGTATTCCAGCAAGATCATCGTCACCAAGGCCACCAACACTAGGGGATTACAGAGCATGCTGTGACACTCTCCAGGGCCTGGTTGGCCAGGCTTATGTTGAAGAGCACATATCCTAACCCTAAGCTACCTGGGTGGCTGCACAATAGAGGCTGCACCGGACATAGGGCTGTGCCCGTAAGGGCTGTGGTCGCGTTTGGGAGCATTCGCAGGGCGCAGACCTCTGCCCGTTTCCGACCAGGATGAGGCCCTCATTCTCAGTGGTGGAGCCAGCCACTCCAAAATTGAGGGTGTTAAAGGCAGAAAGCAGCCCTCTCACCCCCAGGACAAAGAGTGGGAAATGCTTGTTGCATCAAGAGTCTTTCAAATCTTTCACTTTTGAGAGCAGAGTGTTTACATTTAGGAATCATGAACAAGCAGCAATAAGAATGCATACAGTAGCACGGGCCAGAAGACTGCCCAGCGCATATCAGTACACCCCAATGACAAAGTCAAAGATTTAACTGACCTGCTTAGCTATTAGTGGCTGACACCTCACTATGATTATCATCTCTCCGTGAGGCAAAACATCCTCTGAATTGGGTTGAAAGATAGATATAATATGCCAAAGGAAGGCAACATGGAAATTCAGTTTCCTGCTCTCAGAGGAAGGAGGGTCGACAGCCCAATGTGTTAATGCACCTACTGCACCCTCCTATGTGTAGCCTGCAGGCGACACATTCAGTTGCTGGTGAGGTGCTGATACAGGTTTGCTCGCTATGCAGGGGCTGGTGGTCACCCCGCAGCACCTCGAGAAAGTGTCCTGTTTGAGTCCCAGGGCAATTATTGTATCAACCATGACCCGTAGAAAACACCTTTTCCCCTCGTTTTTTTCCAGTCAATTGGGGCCAGAGAGACAAACTTTTGTATGGGCGTTACCTAGGCCAGAGTGCAGAAAACAAAGGCACAACTGCTAGTAGGGATGCAGGTATTGAAGGGGCATTAGCTGTTGGCTGACCGCTCAGGGCAATGCATACCCATTTTCAATTAAAAAATATATTTTTTTAAATTTAAAGAAACATGCCCAGGAGACTGAGGACATTGGATTAGAACTCAGGTCTCCAGCATGCCAAGACCAAGTACTTACCACTTGAGCCACTGGTGGCTGTGCTCCTGAGGGTAGCTTTTGGGCGTATATATCTTTCTTCTGCATGCCCCCCCTTCCCCCCAGCATACCCATTTCAATTGTGAAACATGTTCACTGGAGCCAAGGAGGATAGAACATCTGGCCCCCTGCTCCACCAAACACCAGCTAACTGCAGTGGCCTAGAGGTTAAGTGCTTGCATTACAGCGCTGGGGGCATGGGTTCGAGTACTGCTTTCGGCACAGAAACGGAGTAGTTGGGGGGGGACCTACAGTCCTTCTAAAAGGTTCAGTGGTTATGTAATGAGTTAGGGAGGGTGGAAGAAAGCAGAGAGGCAGGACTGTGGAGGTGGGGGAGAGGAAGTGCAGAGTAAATAAAGGGAAGGTAGGGCTGGATGAAGGGGTCTCTGTGGAGAAGAGGAAGGGGCTGGGGGGGTAGGAGGAGAGAAGCATGGGGATGCAGGATAAAGTGGGCCCCGGGGTAGTGTGAGGGGGGTAATAGGGCCCTGAATAGTGGAGGGGGGGGGGAGTGTGTAAAAAGGAGGGTCCTAATGTGGTGAAAGGGGCCATTGAGGAGGGGGAAAAAAGGGTGCGAGGAGGATGGAATGGACCCCACAATGGGCTGACATTTTTTTCCTCATCCGGCACAACCCTTTAGCCTAACCTCCTTTGTACCCTGCACTTTTCCTGGCCTCCTCTATGCTTTCTTCCTCCCTTCCTTCACCAAGGAACCTACGCCATGCCCTTCTAGGGCGACCCCGCCTCCTCTCCACAGGGACCCCTGCATCCACCCTCCCTCTCCCTTTTGCCTGCCCTACCTCCTCCTTTAGCCTGCACTCCCTCAGTCCCACTTCTCTGCTATGTTCCACAGCAACTGTACAAGGAGATTACCCCACTATCCCGTTTAAGTGCCGAAAGCAGGACTCGAACCCAGTAACGCAAGCACTTAACCTCTAGGCCACTGCAGTTAGCTGGTATTTGGTGGAGCTGGGGGGCCAGATGTTCTATCCCCATTTTCTTCAGTGAACATGTTTCACAATGCAAATGGATATGCTCACAGGGGCATGCAGAAGAAAGATATATTCGCCCAAAAGCAACTTTCAGAAGCACAGCCGTTCGAATCCAATGTCTGGAATCTGCAGGGTGTTTTTTTTATTTTGTTTTAAAAGGGCATGTTTTTATTTTTTTAAAACCTTTATTTATTTATTTTTAAATGGCTATGAATTGCCCTGTGCAATCAGCCAACAGCTAATTCCCCTTCAATACCTGCATTCATACTAACAATTGTGCCTTTGTTTTCTGCACTCTGGCCTTGGTAACGGCCATAGAAAAGCTTGTTTCTCTGGCCCCAACTGACTGGAAAAAACGAGGGGAAAAGTGTAACCTCAGCAGCGCTGTGTGGGTATTTACAGATAATTTTCTCAGTGCAGTGGGCCCAACTACATTAGCATCAGGCCCCATTTGCTAGACAATCCTGGCTACACCTCTGGTGCTTCCTGACTCAACAACCCAATCACCCCTTCAGCCCTTCTTGCTCTGCTCGTCTCACAGCACCTCCCATAAGTGAGGAATGCATCTTTTGTTGGTAGATTTCCTTCATGAGGCTTAGCTAGGCCTGCATTCCTTTTCAAAGGGCCATAGAAGAGAGCAAAAAAGGAGAAGGCATAATAGAGCGGGAAGTAGGTGGAAGACGAGGGGTTAGGAGGGTTGGCAGTAAAGGAAACAGGGCCTGGCCTGGCAGAGAGTAAGACGTTAGGGAACACAATGAGCGAAGGAGGAAGAAAGATGCCTCAGGCATGTAGCTCTCTGACTCTTCCCCACCGAGCCTGCAGAAAGAGCCTTCCTATTCCTAGCTCTCTCCCGAATGGATACATTTGCATGGAAAGCCCAGAACTCATTTCAGTTAGCCAGAGGGTAAACAGAGGCCAGTGAGAGAGGCACACCCCTTCATTTCACTAGGCTTCTGGGGCTTCTGGGAGGAAAAAAGGCATCAGTATTCCAGCAAGATCATCGTCACCAAGGCCACCAACACTAGGGGATTACAGAGCATGCTGTGACACTCTCCAGGGCCTGGTTGGCCAGGCTTATGTTGAAGAGCACATATCCTAACCCTAAGCTACCTGGGTGGCTGCACAATAGAGGCTGCACCGGACATAGGGCTGTGCCCGTAAGGGCTGTGGTCGCGTTTGGGAGCATTCGCAGGGCGCAGACCTCTGCCCGTTTCCGACCAGGATGAGGCCCTCATTCTCAGTGGTGGAGCCAGCCACTCCAAAATTGAGGGTGTTAAAGGCAGAAAGCAGCCCTCTCACCCCCAGGACAAAGAGTGGGAAATGCTTGTTGCATCAAGAGTCTTTCAAATCTTTCACTTTTGAGAGCAGAGTGTTTACATTTAGGAATCATGAACAAGCAGCAATAAGAATGCATACAGTAGCACGGGCCAGAAGACTGCCCAGCGCATATCAGTACACCCCAATGACAAAGTCAAAGATTTAACTGACCTGCTTAGCTATTAGTGGCTGACACCTCACTATGATTATCATCTCTCCGTGAGGCAAAACATCCTCTGAATTGGGTTGAAAGATAGATATAATATGCCAAAGGAAGGCAACATGGAAATTCAGTTTCCTGCTCTCAGAGGAAGGAGGGTCGACAGCCCAATGTGTTAATGCACCTACTGCACCCTCCTATGTGTAGCCTGCAGGCGACACATTCAGTTGCTGGTGAGGTGCTGATACAGGTTTGCTCGCTATGCAGGGGCTGGTGGTCACCCCGCAGCACCTCGAGAAAGTGTCCTGTTTGAGTCCCAGGGCAATTATTGTATCAACCATGACCCGTAGAAAACACCTTTTCCCCTCGTTTTTTTCCAGTCAATTGGGGCCAGAGAGACAAACTTTTGTATGGGCGTTACCTAGGCCAGAGTGCAGAAAACAAAGGCACAACTGCTAGTAGGGATGCAGGTATTGAAGGGGCATTAGCTGTTGGCTGACCGCTCAGGGCAATGCATACCCATTTTCAATTAAAAAATATATTTTTTTAAATTTAAAGAAACATGCCCAGGAGACTGAGGACATTGGATTAGAACTCAGGTCTCCAGCATGCCAAGACCAAGTACTTACCACTTGAGCCACTGGTGGCTGTGCTCCTGAGGGTAGCTTTTGGGCGTATATATCTTTCTTCTGCATGCCCCCCCTTCCCCCCAGCATACCCATTTCAATTGTGAAACATGTTCACTGGAGCCAAGGAGGATAGAACATCTGGCCCCCTGCTCCACCAAACACCAGCTAACTGCAGTGGCCTAGAGGTTAAGTGCTTGCATTACAGCGCTGGGGGCATGGGTTCGAGTACTGCTTTCGGCACAGAAACGGAGTAGTTGGGGGGGACCTACAGTCCTTCTAAAAGGTTCAGTGGTTATGTAATGAGTTAGGGAGGGTGGAAGAAAGCAGAGAGGCAGGACTGTGGAGGTGGGGGAGAGGAAGTGCAGAGTAAATAAAGGGAAGGTAGGGCTGGATGAAGGGGTCTCTGTGGAGAAGAGGAAGGGGCTGGGGGGGTAGGAGGAGAGAAGCATGGGGATGCAGGATAAAGTGGGCCCCGGGGTAGTGTGAGGGGGGTAATAGGGCCCTGAATAGTGGAGGGGGGGAGTGTGTAAAAAGGAGGGTCCTAATGTGGTGAAAGGGGCCATTGAGGAGGGGGAAAAAAGGGTGCGAGGAGGATGGAATGGACCCCACAATGGGCTGACATTTTTTTCCTCATCCGGCACAACCCTTTAGCCTAACCTCCTTTGTACCCTGCACTTCCTGGCCTCCTCTATGCTTTCTTCCTCCCTTCCTTCACCAAGGAACCTACGCCATGCCCTTCTAGGGCGACCCCGCCTCCTCTCCACAGGGACCCCTGCATCCACCCTCCCTCTCCCTTTTGCCTGCCCTACCTCCTCCTTTAGCCTGCACTCCCTCAGTCCCACTTCTCTGCTATGTTCCACAGCAACTGTACAAGGAGATTACCCCACTATCCCGTTTAAGTGCCGAAAGCAGGACTCGAACCCAGGCCCCACCAGCGCTGTAACGCAAGCACTTAACCTCTAGGCCACTAGCTGGGGGGCCAGATGTTCTATCCCCATTTTCTTCAGTGAACATGTTTCACAATGCAAATGGATATGCTCACAGGGGCATGCAGAAGAAAGATATATTCGCCCAAAAGCAACTTTCAGAAGCACAGCCGTTCGAATCCAATGTCTGGAATCTGCAGGGTGTTTTTTTTATTTTGTTTTAAAAGGGCATGTTTTTATTTTTTTAAAACCTTTATTTATTTATTTTTAAATGGCTATGAATTGCCCTGTGCAATCAGCCAACAGCTAATGCCCCTTCAATACCTGCATTCATACTAACAATTGTGCCTTTGTTTTCTGCACTCTGGCCTTGGTAACGGCCATAGAAAAGCTTGTTTCTCTGGCCCCAACTGACTGGAAAAAACGAGGGGAAAAGTGTAACCTCAGCAGCGCTGTGTGGGTATTTACAGATAATTTTCTCAGTGCAGTGGGCCCAACTACATTAGCATCAGGCCCCATTTGCTAGACAATCCTGGCTACACCTCTGGTGCTTCCTGACTCAACAACCCAATCACCCCTTCAGCCCTTCTTGCTCTGCTCGTCTCACAGCACCTCCCATAAGTGAGGAATGCATCTTTTGTTGGTAGATTTCCTTCATGAGGCTTAGCTAGGCCTGCATTCCTTTTCAAAGGGCCATAGAAGAGAGCAAAAAAGGAGAAGGCATAATAGAGCGGGAAGTAGGTGGAAGACGAGGGGTTAGGAGGGTTGGCAGTAAAGGAAACAGGGCCTGGCCTGGCAGAGAGTAAGACGTTAGGGAACACAATGAGCGAAGGAGGACGAAAGATGCCTCAGGCATGTAGCTCTCTGACTCTTCCCCACCGAGCCTGCAGAAAGAGCCTTCCTATTCCTAGCTCTCTCCCGAATGGATACATTTGCATGGAAAGCCCAGAACTCATTTCAGTTAGCCAGAGGGTAAACAGAGGCCAGTGAGAGGGGCACACCCCTTCATTTCACTAGGCTTCTGGGGCTTCTGGGAGGAAAAAAGGCATCAGTATTCCAGCAAGATCATCGTCACCAAGGCCACCAACACTAGGGGATTACAGAGCATGCTGTGACACTCTCCAGGGCCTGGTTGGCCAGGCTTATGTTGAAGAGCACATATCCTAACCCTAAGCTACCTGGGTGGCTGCACAATAGAGGCTGCACCGGACATAGGGCTGTGCCCGTAAGGGCTGTGGTCGCGTTTGGGAGCATTCGCAGGGCGCAGACCTCTGCCCGTTTCCGACCAGGATGAGGCCCTCATTCTCAGTGGTGGAGCCAGCCACTCCAAAATTGAGGGTGTTAAAGGCAGAAAGCAGCCCTCTCACCCCCAGGACAAAGAGTGGGAAATGCTTGTTGCATCAAGAGTCTTTCAAATCTTTCACTTTTGAGAGCAGAGTGTTTACATTTAGGAATCATGAACAAGCAGCAATAAGAATGCATACAGTAGCACGGGCCAGAAGACTGCCCAGCGCATATCAGTACACCCCAATGACAAAGTCAAAGATTTAACTGACCTGCTTAGCTATTAGTGGCTGACACCTCACTATGATTATCATCTCTCCGTGAGGCAAAACATCCTCTGAATTGGGTTGAAAGATAGATATAATATGCCAAAGGAAGGCAACATGGAAATTCAGTTTCCTGCTCTCAGAGGAAGGAGGGTCGACAGCCCAATGTGTTAATGCACCTACTGCACCCTCCTATGTGTAGCCTGCAGGCGACACATTCAGTTGCTGGTGAGGTGCTGATACAGGTTTGCTCGCTATGCAGGGGCTGGTGGTCACCCCGCAGCACCTCGAGAAAGTGTCCTGTTTGAGTCCCAGGGCAATTATTGTATCAACCATGACCCGTAGAAAACACCTTTTCCCCTCGTTTTTTTCCAGTCAATTGGGGCCAGAGAGACAAACTTTTGTATGGGCGTTACCTAGGCCAGAGTGCAGAAAACAAAGGCACAACTGCTAGTAGGGATGCAGGTATTGAAGGGGCATTAGCTGTTGGCTGACCGCTCAGGGCAATGCATACCCATTTTCAATTAAAAAATATATTTTTTTAAATTTAAAGAAACATGCCCAGGAGACTGAGGACATTGGATTAGAACTCAGGTCTCCAGCATGCCAAGACCAAGTACTTACCACTTGAGCCACTGGTGGCTGTGCTCCTGAGGGTAGCTTTTGGGCGTATATATCTTTCTTCTGCATGCCCCCCCTTCCCCCCAGCATACCCATTTCAATTGTGAAACATGTTCACTGGAGCCAAGGAGGATAGAACATCTGGCCCCCTGCTCCACCAAACACCAGCTAACTGCAGTGGCCTAGAGGTTAAGTGCTTGCATTACAGCGCTGGGGGCATGGGTTCGAGTACTGCTTTCGGCACAGAAACGGAGTAGTTGGGGGGGACCTACAGTCCTTCTAAAAGGTTCAGTGGTTATGTAATGAGTTAGGGAGGGTGGAAGAAAGCAGAGAGGCAGGACTGTGGAGGTGGGGGAGAGGAAGTGCAGAGTAAATAAAGGGAAGGTAGGGCTGGATGAAGGGGTCTCTGTGGAGAAGAGGAAGGGGCTGGGGGGGTAGGAGGAGAGAAGCATGGGGATGCAGGATAAAGTGGGCCCCGGGGTAGTGTGAGGGGGGTAATAGGGCCCTGAATAGTGGAGGGGGGGGGGAGTGTGTAAAAAGGAGGGTCCTAATGTGGTGAAAGGGGCCATTGAGGAGGGGGAAAAAAGGGTGCGAGGAGGATGGAATGGACCCCACAATGGGCTGACAT
The DNA here is from genome assembly GCF_040938575.1 of Ambystoma mexicanum. Classification (NCBI taxonomy): domain Eukaryota; kingdom Metazoa; phylum Chordata; class Amphibia; order Caudata; family Ambystomatidae; genus Ambystoma; species Ambystoma mexicanum. The sequence continues at coordinate 689,813,516 of NC_090924.1, read as the reverse complement.
TTTTTTCCTCATCCGGCACAACCCTTTAGCCTAACCTCCTTTGTACCCTGCACTTCCTGGCCTCCTCTATGCTTTCTTCCTCCCTTCCTTCACCAAGGAACCTACGCCATGCCCTTCTAGGGCGACCCCGCCTCCTCTCCACAGGGACCCCTGCATCCACCCTCCCTCTCCCTTTTGCCTGCCCTACCTCCTCCCCCTCAGTCCCACTTCTCTGCTATGTTCCACAGCAACTGTACAAGGACTACCCCACTATCCCGTTTAAGTGCCGAAAGCAGGACTCGAACCCAGGCCCCCCAGCGCTGTAACGCAAGCACTTAACCTCTAGGCCACTGCAGTTAGCTGGTATTTGGTGGAGCTGGGGGGCCAGATGTTCTATCCCCATTTTCTTCAGTGAACATGTTTCACAATGCAAATGGATATGCTCACAGGGGCATGCAGAAGAAAGATATATTCGCCCAAAAGCAACTTTCAGAAGCACAGCCGTTCGAATCCAATGTCTGGAATCTGCAGGGTGTTTTTTTTATTTTGTTTTAAAAGGGCATGTTTTTATTTTTTTAAAACCTTTATTTATTTATTTTTAAATGGCTATGAATTGCCCTGTGCAATCAGCCAACAGCTAATGCCCCTTCAATATCTGCATTCATACTAACAATTGTGCCTTTGTTTTCTGCACTCTGGCCTTGGTAACGGCCATAGAAAAGCTTGTTTCTCTGGCCCCAACTGACTGGAAAAAACGAGGGGAAAAGTGTAACCTCAGCAGCGCTGTGTGGGTATTTACAGATAATTTTCTCAGTGCAGTGGGCCCAACTACATTAGCATCAGGCCCCATTTGCTAGACAATCCTGGCTACACCTCTGGTGCTTCCTGACTCAACAACCCAATCACCCCTTCAGCCCTTCTTACTCTGCTCGTCTCACAGCACCTCCCATAAGTGAGGAATGCATCTTTTGTTGGTAGATTTCCTTCATGAGGCTTAGCTAGGCCTGCATTCCTTTTCAAAGGGCCATAGAAGAGAGCAAAAAAGGAGAAGGCATAATAGAGCGGGAAGTAGGTGGAAGACGAGGGGTTAGGAGGGTTGGCAGTAAAGGAAACAGGGCCTGGCCTGGCAGAGAGTAAGACGTTAGGGAACACAATGAGCGAAGGAGGAAGAAAGATGCCTCAGGCATGTAGCTCTCTGACTCTTCCCCACCGAGCCTGCAGAAAGAGCCTTCCTATTCCTAGCTCTCTCCCGAATGGATACATTTGCATGGAAAGCCCAGAACTCATTTCAGTTAGCCAGAGGGTAAACAGAGGCCAGTGAGAGGGGCACACCCCTTCATTTCACTAGGCTTCTGGGGCTTCTGGGAGGAAAAAAGGCATCAGTATTCCAGCAAGATCATCGTCACCAAGGCCACCAACACTAGGGGATTACAGAGCATGCTGTGACACTCTCCAGGGCCTGGTTGGCCAGGCTTCTGTTGAAGAGCACATATCCTAACCCTAAGCTACCTGGGTGGCTGCACAATAGAGGCTGCACCGGACATAGGGCTGTGCCCGTAAGGGCTGTGGTCGCGTTTGGGAGCGTTAGGGACGCGTGGAGGACGCAGGGCGCAGACCTCTGCCCGTTTCCGACCAGGATGAGGCCCTCATTCTCAGTGGTGGAGCCAGCCACTCCAAAATTGAGGGTGTTAAAGGCAGAAAGCAGCCCTCTCACCCCCAGGACAAAGAGTGGGAAATGCTTGTTGCATCAAGAGTCTTTCAAATCTTTCACTTTTGAGAGCAGAGTGTTTACATTTAGGAATCATGAACAAGCAGCAATAAGAATGCATACAGTAGCACGGGCCAGAAGACTGCCCAGCGCATATCAGTACACCCCAATGACAAAGTCAAAGATTTAACTGACCTGCTTAGCTATTAGTGGCTGACACCTCACTATGATTATCATCTCTCCGTGAGGCAAAACATCCTCTGAATTGGGTTGAAAGATAGATATAATATGCCAAAGGAAGGCAACATGGAAATTCAGTTTCCTGCTCTCAGAGGAAGGAGGGTCGACAGCCCAATGTGTTAATGCACCTACTGCACCCTCCTATGTGTAGCCTGCAGGCGACACATTCAGTTGCTGGTGAGGTGCTGATACAGGTTTGCTCGCTATGCAGGGGCTGGTGGTCATCCCGCAGCACCTCGAGAAAGTGTCCTGTTTGAGTCCCAGGGCAATTATTGTATCAACCATGACCCGTAGAAAACACCTTTTCCCCTCGTTTTTTTCCAGTCAATTGGGGCCAGAGAGACAAACTTTTGTATGGGCGTTACCTAGGCCAGAGTGCAGAAAACAAAGGCACAACTGCTAGTAGGGATGCAGGTATTGAAGGGGCATTAGCTGTTGGCTGACCGCTCAGGGCAATGCATACCCATTTTCAATTAAAAAATATATTTTTTTAAATTTAAAGAAACATGCCCAGGAGACTGAGGACATTGGATTAGAACTCAGGTCTCCAGCATGCCAAGACCAAGTACTTACCACTTGAGCCACTGGTGGCTGTGCTCCTGAGGGTAGCTTTTGGGCGTATATATCTTTCTTCTGCATGCCCCCCCTTCCCCCCAGCATACCCATTTCAATTGTGAAACATGTTCACTGGAGCCAAGGAGGATAGAACATCTGGCCCCCTGCTCCACCAAACACCAGCTAACTGCAGTGGCCTAGAGGTTAAGTGCTTGCATTACAGCGCTGGGGGCATGGGTTCGAGTACTGCTTTCGGCACAGAAACGGAGTAGTTGGGGGGGACCTACAGTCCTTCTAAAAGGTTCAGTGGTTATGTAATGAGTTAGGGAGGGTGGAAGAAAGCAGAGAGGCAGGACTGTGGAGGTGGGGGAGAGGAAGTGCAGAGTAAATAAAGGGAAGGTAGGGCTGGATGAAGGGGTCTCTGTGGAGAAGAGGAAGGGGCTGGGGGGGTAGGAGGAGAGAAGCATGGGGATGCAGGATAAAGTGGGCCCCGGGGTAGTGTGAGGGGGGTAATAGGGCCCTGAATAGTGGAGGGGGGGGGGGAGTGTGTAAAAAGGAGGGTCCTAATGTGGTGAAAGGGGCCATTGAGGAGGGGGAAAAAAGGGTGCGAGGAGGATGGAATGGACCCCACAATGGGCTGACATTTTTTTCCTCATCCGGCACAACCCTTTAGCCTAACCTCCTTTGTACCCTGCACTTCCTGGCCTCCTCTATGCTTTCTTCCTCCCTTCCTTCACCAAGGAACCTACGCCATGCCCTTCTAGGGCGACCCCGCCTCCTCTCCACAGGGACCCCTGCATCCACCCTCCCTCTCCCTTTTGCCTGCCCTACCTCCTCCTTTAGCCTGCACTCCCTCAGTCCCACTTCTCTGCTATGTTCCACAGCAACTGTACAAGGAGATTACCCCACTACATACATGCCAACATTCTGTGACCAAAAATCTGTAGGAATCTTAAAGTTTCAAAAATAGTCAGTCGAGGAGGTAATGATAGGAATAGGGCGCGTCAGCAGCCCATTGTCATTGAATGAGCCCGCCGCCGCGGGTGCATTCAATGACAATGAGGCGCCTGCCACGCCTTCTGCCATCACGCCAGCTCGGGGGAGCCCTTGAAAGACTCACCAGAGTTGACGTGGTGGGGGGGCTAATGGCGCCTTTTGTGAAAGGCACTCGCGGCGGAGGGGCGCCTTTAGCCCACCGCAGTGGACGCCTTTTACATCAAAGGCCTGCATGCTGCGCCTTCTCCCGCTACGGCAGCTCGGGGAAGTCCTTGAAAGACTCCCCCGAGCTGGCGTGGTGGGGGGCTAATGGCGCCTTTGACCAAAAGGCACCCGCGGTGGAGGGGCGCTTTTAGCCCACCGCCGTGGGTGCCTTTGACATTAAAAGCCTGCATGCTGCGCCTTCTCCCGCTACGCCAGCTCGGGGGAAGTCCTTGAAAGACTCCCCGAGCTGGCGTGGTGGGGGGCTAATGGCGCCTTTTGCCAAAGGCACCCGCGGGGGAAGGGCGCTTTTAGCCCACAGCCGTGGGTGCCTTTGACATTAACAGCCTGCATGCCGTGCCTTCTCCCGCTACACCAGCTCGGGGAAGTCCTTGAAAGACTCCCCGAGTTGGCGTGGTGGGGGGCTAATGGCGCCTTTTGCCAAAGGCACCCGCGGCGGAAGGGCGCTTTTAGCCCACCGCCGTGGGTGCCTTTGACATTAAAAGCCTGCATGCCGCGCCTTCTCCCGCTACGCCAGCTCGGGGAAGTCCTTGAAAGACTCCCCGAGTTGGCGTGGTGGGGGGCTAATGGCGCCTTTTGCCAAAGGCACCCGCGGCGGAAGGGCGCTTTTAGCCCACCGCCGTGGGTGCCTTTGACATTAAAAGCCTGCATGCCTGGCATTCTCCCGGTACGCCAGCTCGGGGGAGCCCTTGAAAGACTCCCCGAGCTGGTATGGGCAAAAAAAAAAAATGTAAAAAAAAAAAAAATTTTTTTTTTTTTTTTTTTACAAAAAAAAATCGGTATTTGATGTCAAAAAATCGGTAGGCGGTAGGACTGCTTAAAAAGCGGTATCCTACCGCCTAAATCGGTAGGGTTGGCAAGTATGTCGTTTAAGTGCCGAAAGCAGGACTCGAACCCAGGCCCCACCAGCGCTGTAACGCAAGCACTTAACCTCTAGGCCACTAGCTGGGGGGCCAGATGTTCTATCCCCATTTTCTTCAGTGAACATGTTTCACAATGCAAATGGATATGCTCACAGGGGCATGCAGAAGAAAGATATATTCGCCCAAAAGCAACTTTCAGAAGCACAGCCGTTCGAATCCAATGTCTGGAATCTGCAGGGTGTTTTTTTTATTTTGTTTTAAAAGGGCATGTTTTTATTTTTTTAAAACCTTTATTTATTTATTTTTAAATGGCTATGAATTGCCCTGTGCAATCAGCCAACAGCTAATGCCCCTTCAATACCTGCATTCATACTAACAATTGTGCCTTTGTTTTCTGCACTCTGGCCTTGGTAACGGCCATAGAAAAGCTTGTTTCTCTGGCCCCAACTGACTGGAAAAAACGAGGGGAAAAGTGTAACCTCAGCAGCGCTGTGTGGGTATTTACAGATAATTTTCTCAGTGCAGTGGGCCCAACTACATTAGCATCAGGCCCCATTTGCTAGACAATCCTGGCTACACCTCTGGTGCTTCCTGACTCAACAACCCAATCACCCCTTCAGCCCTTCTTGCTCTGCTCGTCTCACAGCACCTCCCATAAGTGAGGAATGCATCTTTTGTTGGTAGATTTCCTTCATGAGGCTTAGCTAGGCCTGCATTCCTTTTCAAAGGGCCATAGAAGAGAGCAAAAAAGGAGAAGGCATAATAGAGCGGGAAGTAGGTGGAAGACGAGGGGTTAGGAGGGTTGGCAGTAAAGGAAACAGGGCCTGGCCTGGCAGAGAGTAAGACGTTAGGGAACACAATGAGCGAAGGAGGAAGAAAGATGCCTCAGGCATGTAGCTCTCTGACTCTTCCCCACCGAGCCTGCAGAAAGAGCCTTCCTATTCCTAGCTCTCTCCCGAATGGATACATTTGCATGGAAAGCCCAGAACTCATTTCAGTTAGCCAGAGGGTAAACAGAGGCCAGTGAGAGGGGCACACCCCTTCATTTCACTAGGCTTCTGGGGCTTCTGGGAGGAAAAAAGGCATCAGTATTCCAGCAAGATCATCGTCACCAAGGCCACCAACACTAGGGGATTACAGAGCATGCTGTGACACTCTCCAGGGCCTGGTTGGCCAGGCTTATGTTGAAGAGCACATATCCTAACCCTAAGCTACCTGGGTGGCTGCACAATAGAGGCTGCACCGGACATAGGGCTGTGCCCGTAAGGGCTGTGGTCGCGTTTGGGAGCATTCGCAGGGCGCAGACCTCTGCCCGTTTCCGACCAGGATGAGGCCCTCATTCTCAGTGGTGGAGCCAGCCACTCCAAAATTGAGGGTGTTAAAGGCAGAAAGCAGCCCTCTCACCCCCAGGACAAAGAGTGGGAAATGCTTGTTGCATCAAGAGTCTTTCAAATCTTTCACTTTTGAGAGCAGAGTGTTTACATTTAGGAATCATGAACAAGCAGCAATAAGAATGCATACAGTAGCACGGGCCAGAAGACTGCCCAGCGCATATCAGTACACCCCAATGACAAAGTCAAAGATTTAACTGACCTGCTTAGCTATTAGTGGCTGACACCTCACTATGATTATCATCTCTCCGTGAGGCAAAACATCCTCTGAATTGGGTTGAAAGATAGATATAATATGCCAAAGGAAGGCAACATGGAAATTCAGTTTCCTGCTCTCAGAGGAAGGAGGGTCGACAGCCCAATGTGTTAATGCACCTACTGCACCCTCCTATGTGTAGCCTGCAGGCGACACATTCAGTTGCTGGTGAGGTGCTGATACAGGTTTGCTCGCTATGCAGGGGCTGGTGGTCACCCCGCAGCACCTCGAGAAAGTGTCCTGTTTGAGTCCCAGGGCAATTATTGTATCAACCATGACCCGTAGAAAACACCTTTTCCCCTCGTTTTTTTCCAGTCAATTGGGGCCAGAGAGACAAACTTTTGTATGGGCGTTACCTAGGCCAGAGTGCAGAAAACAAAGGCACAACTGCTAGTAGGGATGCAGGTATTGAAGGGGCATTAGCTGTTGGCTGACCGCTCAGGGCAATGCATACCCATTTTCAATTAAAAAATATATTTTTTTAAATTTAAAGAAACATGCCCAGGAGACTGAGGACATTGGATTAGAACTCAGGTCTCCAGCATGCCAAGACCAAGTACTTACCACTTGAGCCACTGGTGGCTGTGCTCCTGAGGGTAGCTTTTGGGCGTATATATCTTTCTTCTGCATGCCCCCCCTTCCCCCCAGCATACCCATTTCAATTGTGAAACATGTTCACTGGAGCCAAGGAGGATAGAACATCTGGCCCCCTGCTCCACCAAACACCAGCTAACTGCAGTGGCCTAGAGGTTAAGTGCTTGCATTACAGCGCTGGGGGCATGGGTTCGAGTACTGCTTTCGGCACAGAAACGGAGTAGTTGGGGGGGACCTACAGTCCTTCTAAAAGGTTCAGTGGTTATGTAATGAGTTAGGGAGGGTGGAAGAAAGCAGAGAGGCAGGACTGTGGAGGTGGGGGAGAGGAAGTGCAGAGTAAATAAAGGGAAGGTAGGGCTGGATGAAGGGGTCTCTGTGGAGAAGAGGAAGGGGCTGGGGGGGTAGGAGGAGAGAAGCATGGGGATGCAGGATAAAGTGGGCCCCGGGGTAGTGTGAGGGGGGTAATAGGGCCCTGAATAGGGGAGTGTGTAAAAAGGAGGGTCCTAATGTGGTGAAAGGGGCCATTGAGGAGGGGGAAAAAAGGGTGCGAGGAGGATGGAATGGACCCCACAATGGGCTGACATTTTTTTCCTCATCCGGCACAACCCTTTAGCCTAACCTCCTTTGTACCCTGCACTTCCTGGCCTCCTCTATGCTTTCTTCCTCCCTTCCTTCACCAAGGAACCTACGCCATGCCCTTCTAGGGCGACCCCGCCTCCTCTCCACAGGGACCCCTGCATCCACCCTCCCTCTCCCTTTTGCCTGCCCTACCTCCTCCTTTAGCCTGCACTCCCTCAGTCCCACTTCTCTGCTATGTTCCACAGCAACTGTACAAGGAGATTACCCCACTACATACATGCCAACATTCTGTGACCAAAAATCTGTAGGAATCTTAAAGTTTCAAAAATAGTCAGTCGAGGAGGTAATGATAGGAATAGGGCGCGTCAGCAGCCCATTGTCATTGAATGAGCCCGCCGCCGCGGGTGCATTCAATGACAATGAGGCGCCTGCCACGCCTTCTGCCATCACGCCAGCTCGGGGGAGCCCTTGAAAGACTCACCAGAGTTGACGTGGTGGGGGGGCTAATGGCGCCTTTTGTGAAAGGCACTCGCGGCGGAGGGGCGCCTTTAGCCCACCGCAGTGGACGCCTTTTACATCAAAGGCCTGCATGCTGCGCCTTCTCCCGCTACGGCAGCTCGGGGAAGTCCTTGAAAGACTCCCCCGAGCTGGCGTGGTGGGGGGCTAATGGCGCCTTTGACCAAAAGGCACCCGCGGTGGAGGGGCGCTTTTAGCCCACCGCCGTGGGTGCCTTTGACATTAAAAGCCTGCATGCTGCGCCTTCTCCCGCTACGCCAGCTCGGGGGAAGTCCTTGCAAGACTCCCCGAGCTGGCGTGGTGGGGGGCTAATGGCGCCTTTTGCCAAAGGCACCCCCGGGGGAAGGGCGCTTTTAGCCCACCGCCGTGGGTGCCTTTGACATTAACAGCCTGCATGCCGTGCCTTCTCCCGCTACACCAGCTCGGGGAAGTCCTTGAAAGACTCCCCGAGTTGGCGTGGTGGGGGGCTAATGGCGCCTTTTGCCAAAGGCACCCGCGGCGGAAGGGCGCTTTTAGCCCACCGCCGTGGGTGCCTTTGACATTAAAAGCCTGCATGCCGCGCCTTCTCCCGCTACGCCAGCTCGGGGAAGTCCTTGAAAGACTCCCCGAGTTGGCGTGGTGGGGGGCTAATGGCGCCTTTTGCCAAAGGCACTCGCGGCGGAAGGGCGCTTTTAGCCCACCGCCGTGGGTGCCTTTGACATTAAAAGCCTGCATGCCTGGCATTCTCCCGGTACGCCAGCTCGGGGGAGCCCTTGAAAGACTCCCCGAGCTGGTATGGGCAAAAAAAAAAAATGTAAAAAAAAAAAAAATTTTTTTTTTTTTTTTTTTTTTACAAAAAAAAAATCGGTATTTGATGTCAAAAAATCGGTAGGCGGTAGGACTGCTTAAAAAGCGGTATCCTACCGCCTAAATCGGTAGGGTTGGCAAGTATGTCGTTTAAGTGCCGAAAGCAGGACTCGAACCCAGGCCCCACCAGCGCTGTAACGCAAGCACTTAACCTCTAGGCCACTAGCTGGGGGGCCAGATGTTCTATCCCCATTTTCTTCAGTGAACATGTTTCACAATGCAAATGGATATGCTCACAGGGGCATGCAGAAGAAAGATATATTCGCCCAAAAGCAACTTTCAGAAGCACAGCCGTTCGAATCCAATGTCTGGAATCTGCAGGGTGTTTTTTTTATTTTGTTTTAAAAGGGCATGTTTTTATTTTTTTAAAACCTTTATTTATTTATTTTTAAATGGCTATGAATTGCCCTGTGCAATCAGCCAACAGCTAATGCCCCTTCAATACCTGCATTCATACTAACAATTGTGCCTTTGTTTTCTGCACTCTGGCCTTGGTAACGGCCATAGAAAAGCTTGTTTCTCTGGCCCCAACTGACTGGAAAAAACGAGGGGAAAAGTGTAACCTCAGCAGCGCTGTGTGGGTATTTACAGATAATTTTCTCAGTGCAGTGGGCCCAACTACATTAGCATCAGGCCCCATTTGCTAGACAATCCTGGCTACACCTCTGGTGCTTCCTGACTCAACAACCCAATCACCCCTTCAGCCCTTCTTGCTCTGCTCGTCTCACAGCACCTCCCATAAGTGAGGAATGCATCTTTTGTTGGTAGATTTCCTTCATGAGGCTTAGCTAGGCCTGCATTCCTTTTCAAAGGGCCATAGAAGAGAGCAAAAAAGGAGAAGGCATAATAGAGCGGGAAGTAGGTGGAAGACGAGGGGTTAGGAGGGTTGGCAGTAAAGGAAACAGGGCCTGGCCTGGCAGAGAGTAAGACGTTAGGGAACACAATGAGCGAAGGAGGAAGAAAGATGCCTCAGGCATGTAGCTCTCTGACTCTTCCCCACCGAGCCTGCAGAAAGAGCCTTCCTATTCCTAGCTCTCTCCCGAATGGATACATTTGCATGGAAAGCCCAGAACTCATTTCAGTTAGCCAGAGGGTAAACAGAGGCCAGTGAGAGGGGCACACCCCTTCATTTCACTAGGCTTCTGGGGCTTCTGGGAGGAAAAAAGGCATCAGTATTCCAGCAAGATCATCGTCACCAAGGCCACCAACACTAGGGGATTACAGAGCATGCTGTGACACTCTCCAGGGCCTGGTTGGCCAGGCTTATGTTGAAGAGCACATATCCTAACCCTAAGCTACCTGGGTGGCTGCACAATAGAGGCTGCACCGGACATAGGGCTGTGCCCGTAAGGGCTGTGGTCGCGTTTGGGAGCATTCGCAGGGCGCAGACCTCTGCCCGTTTCCGACCAGGATGAGGCCCTCATTCTCAGTGGTGTAGCCAGCCACTCCAAAATTGAGGGTGTTAAAGGCAGAAAGCAGCCCTCTCACCCCCAGGACAAAGAGTGGGAAATGCTTGTTGCATCAAGAGTCTTTCAAATCTTTCACTTTTGAGAGCAGAGTGTTTACATTTAGGAATCATGAACAAGCAGCAATAAGAATGCATACAGTAGCACGGGCCAGAAGACTGCCCAGCGCATATCAGTACACCCCAATGACAAAGTCAAAGATTTAACTGACCTGCTTAGCTATTAGTGGCTGACACCTCACTATGATTATCATCTCTCCGTGAGGCAAAACATCCTCTGAATTGGGTTGAAAGATAGATATAATATGCCAAAGGAAGGCAACATGGAAATTCAGTTTCCTGCTCTCAGAGGAAGGAGGGTCGACAGCCCAATGTGTTAATGCACCTACTGCACCCTCCTATGTGTAGCCTGCAGGCGACACATTCAGTTGCTGGTGAGGTGCTGATACAGGTTTGCTCGCTATGCAGGGGCTGGTGGTCACCCCGCAGCACCTCGAGAAAGTGTCCTGTTTGAGTCCCAGGGCAATTATTGTATCAACCATGACCCGTAGAAAACACCTTTTCCCCTCGTTTTTTTCCAGTCAATTGGGGCCAGAGAGACAAACTTTTGTATGGGCGTTACCTAGGCCAGAGTGCAGAAAACAAAGGCACAACTGCTAGTAGGGATGCAGGTATTGAAGGGGCATTAGCTGTTGGCTGACCGCTCAGGGCAATGCATACCCATTTTCAATTAAAAAATATATTTTTTTAAATTTAAAGAAACATGCCCAGGAGACTGAGGACATTGGATTAGAACTCAGGTCTCCAGCATGCCAAGACCAAGTACTTACCACTTGAGCCACTGGTGGCTGTGCTCCTGAGGGTAGCTTTTGGGCGTATATATCTTTCTTCTGCATGCCCCCCCTTCCCCCCAGCATACCCATTTCAATTGTGAAACATGTTCACTGGAGCCAAGGAGGATAGAACATCTGGCCCCCTGCTCCACCAAACACCAGCTAACTGCAGTGGCCTAGAGGTTAAGTGCTTGCATTACAGCGCTGGGGGCATGGGTTCGAGTACTGCTTTCGGCACAGAAACGGAGTAGTTGGGGGGGACCTACAGTCCTTCTAAAAGGTTCAGTGGTTATGTAATGAGTTAGGGAGGGTGGAAGAAAGCAGAGAGGCAGGACTGTGGAGGTGGGGGAGAGGAAGTGCAGAGTAAATAAAGGGAAGGTAGGGCTGGATGAAGGGGTCTCTGTGGAGAAGAGGAAGGGGCTGGGGGGGTAGGAGGAGAGAAGCATGGGGATGCAGGATAAAGTGGGCCCCGGGGTAGTGTGAGGGGGGTAATAGGGCCCTGAATAGGGGAGTGTGTAAAAAGGAGGGTCCTAATGTGGTGAAAGGGGCCATTGAGGAGGGGGAAAAAAGGGTGCGAGGAGGATGGAATGGACCCCACAATGGGCTGACATTTTTTTTCTCATCCGGCACAACCCTTTAGCCTAACCTCCTTTGTACCCTGCACTTCCTGGCCTCCTCTATGCTTTCTTCCTCCCTTCCTTCACCAAGGAACCTACGCCATGCCCTTCTAGGGCGACCCCGCCTCCTCTCCACAGGGACCCCTGCATCCACCCTCCCTCTCCCTTTTGCCTGCCCTACCTCCTCCTTTAGCCTGCACTCCCTCAGTCCCACTTCTCTGCTATGTTCCACAGCAACTGTACAAGGAGATTACCCCACTATCCCGTTTAAGTGCCGAAAGCAGGACTCGAACCCAGGCCCCACCAGCGCTGTAACGCAAGCACTTAACCTCTAGGCCACTAGCTGGGGGGCCAGATGTTCTATCCCCATTTTCTTCAGTGAACATGTTTCACAATGCAAATGGATATGCTCACAGGGGCATGCAGAAGAAAGATATATTCGCCCAAAAGCAACTTTCAGAAGCACAGCCGTTCGAATCCAATGTCTGGAATCTGCAGGGTGTTTTTTTTATTTTGTTTTAAAAGGGCATGTTTTTATTTTTTTAAAACCTTTATTTATTTATTTTTAAATGGCTATGAATTGCCCTGTGCAATCAGCCAACAGCTAATGCCCCTTCAATACCTGCATTCATACTAACAATTGTGCCTTTGTTTTCTGCACTCTGGCCTTGGTAACGGCCATAGAAAAGCTTGTTTCTCTGGCCCCAACTGACTGGAAAAAACGAGGGGAAAAGTGTAACCTCAGCAGCGCTTTGTGGGTATTTACAGATAATTTTCTCAGTGCAGTGGGCCCAACTACATTAGCATCAGGCCCCATTTGCTAGACAATCCTGGCTACACCTCTGGTGCTTCCTGACTCAACAACCCAATCACCCCTTCAGCCCTTCTTGCTCTGCTCGTCTCACAGCACCTCCCATAAGTGAGGAATGCATCTTTTGTTGGTAGATTTCCTTCATGAGGCTTAGCTAGGCCTGCATTCCTTTTCAAAGGGCCATAGAAGAGAGCAAAAAAGGAGAAGGCATAATAGAGCGGGAAGTAGGTGGAAGACGAGGGGTTAGGAGGGTTGGCAGTAAAGGAAACAGGGCCTGGCCTGGCAGAGAGTAAGACGTTAGGGAACACAATGAGCGAAGGAGGAAGAAAGATGCCTCAGGCATGTAGCTCTCTGACTCTTCCCCACCGAGCCTGCAGAAAGAGCCTTCCTATTCCTAGCTCTCTCCCGAATGGATACATTTGCATGGAAAGCCCAGAACTCATTTCAGTTAGCCAGAGGGTAAACAGAGGCCAGTGAGAGAGGCACACCCCTTCATTTCACTAGGCTTCTGGGGCTTCTGGGAGGAAAAAAGGCATCAGTATTCCAGCAAGATCATCGTCACCAAGGCCACCAACACTAGGGGATTACAGAGCATGCTGTGACACTCTCCAGGGCCTGGTTGGCCAGGCTTATGTTGAAGAGCACATATCCTAACCCTAAGCTACCTGGGTGGCTGCACAATAGAGGCTGCACCGGACATAGGGCTGTGCCCGTAAGGGCTGTGGTCGCGTTTGGGAGCATTCGCAGGGCGCAGACCTCTGCCCGTTTCCGACCAGGATGAGGCCCTCATTCTCAGTGGTGGAGCCAGCCACTCCAAAATTGAGGGTGTTAAAGGCAGAAAGCAGCCCTCTCACCCCCAGGACAAAGAGTGGGAAATGCTTGTTGCATCAAGAGTCTTTCAAATCTTTCACTTTTGAGAGCAGAGTGTTTACATTTAGGAATCATGAACAAGCAGCAATAAGAATGCATACAGTAGCACGGGCCAGAAGACTGCCCAGCGCATATCAGTACACCCCAATGACAAAGTCAAAGATTTAACTGACCTGCTTAGCTATTAGTGGCTGACACCTCACTATGATTATCATCTCTCCGTGAGGCAAAACATCCTCTGAATTGGGTTGAAAGATAGATATAATATGCCAAAGGAAGGCAACATGGAAATTCAGTTTCCTGCTCTCAGAGGAAGGAGGGTCGACAGCCCAATGTGTTAATGCACCTACTGCACCCTCCTATGTGTAGCCTGCAGGCGACACATTCAGTTGCTGGTGAGGTGCTGATACAGGTTTGCTCGCTATGCAGGGGCTGGTGGTCACCCCGCAGCACCTCGAGAAAGTGTCCTGTTTGAGTCCCAGGGCAATTATTGTATCAACCATGACCCGTAGAAAACACCTTTTCCCCTCGTTTTTTTCCAGTCAATTGGGGCCAGAGAGACAAACTTTTGTATGGGCGTTACCTAGGCCAGAGTGCAGAAAACAAAGGCACAACTGCTAGTAGGGATGCAGGTATTGAAGGGGCATTAGCTGTTGGCTGACCGCTCAGGGCAATGCATACCCATTTTCAATTAAAAAATATATTTTTTTAAATTTAAAGAAACATGCCCAGGAGACTGAGGACATTGGATTAGAACTCAGGTCTCCAGCATGCCAAAACCAAGTACTTACCACTTGAGCCACTGGTGGCTGTGCTCCTGAGGGTAGCTTTTGGGCGTATATATCTTTCTTCTGCATGCCCCCCCTTCCCCCCAGCATACCCATTTCAATTGTGAAACATGTTCACTGGAGCCAAGGAGGATAGAACATCTGGCCCCCTGCTCCACCAAACACCAGCTAACTGCAGTGGCCTAGAGGTTAAGTGCTTGCATTACAGCGCTGGGGGCATGGGTTCGAGTACTGCTTTCGGCACAGAAACGGAGTAGTTGGGGGGGACCTACAGTCCTTCTAAAAGGTTCAGTGGTTATGTAATGAGTTAGGGAGGGTGGAAGAAAGCAGAGAGGCAGGACTGTGGAGGTGGGGGAGAGGAAGTGCAGAGTAAATAAAGGGAAGGTAGGGCTGGATGAAGGGGTCTCTGTGGAGAAGAGGAAGGGGCTGGGGGGGTAGGAGGAGAGAAGCATGGGGATGCAGGATAAAGTGGGCCCCGGGGTAGTGTGAGGGGGGTAATAGGGCCCTGAATAGTGGAGGGGGGGGGGGGAGTGTGTAAAAAGGAGGGTCCTAATGTGGTGAAAGGGGCCATTGAGGAGGGGGAAAAAAGGGTGCGAGGAGGATGGAATGGACCCCACAATGGGCTGACATTTTTTTCCTCATCCGGCACAACCCTTTAGCCTAACCTCCTTTGTACCCTGCACTTTTCCTGGCCTCCTCTATGCTTTCTTCCTCCCTTCCTTCACCAAGGAACCTACGCCATGCCCTTCTAGGGCGACCCCGCCTCCTCTCCACAGGGACCCCTGCATCCACCCTCCCTCTCCCTTTTGCCTGCCCTACCTCCTCCTTTAGCCTGCACTCCCTCAGTCCCACTTCTCTGCTATGTTCCACAGCAACTGTACAAGGAGATTACCCCACTATCCCGTTTAAGTGCCGAAAGCAGGACTCGAACCCAGGCCCCCCAGCGCTGTAACGCAAGCACTTAACCTCTAGGCCACTGCAGTTAGCTGGTATTTGGTGGAGCTGGGGGGCCAGATGTTCTATCCCCATTTTCTTCAGTGAACATGTTTCACAATGCAAATGGATATGCTCACAGGGGCATGCAGAAGAAAGATATATTCGCCCAAAAGCAACTTTCAGAAGCACAGCCGTTCGAATCCAATGTCTGGAATCTGCAGGGTGTTTTTTTTATTTTGTTTTAAAAGGGCATGTTTTTATTTTTTTAAAACCTTTATTTATTTATTTTTAAATGGCTATGAATTGCCCTGTGCAATCAGCCAACAGCTAATGCCCCTTCAATACCTGCATTCATACTAACAATTGTGCCTTTGTTTTCTGCACTCTGGCCTTGGTAACGGCCATAGAAAAGCTTGTTTCTCTGGCCCCAACTGACTGGAAAAAACGAGGGGAAAAGTGTAACCTCAGCAGCGCTTTGTGGGTATTTACAGATAATTTTCTCAGTGCAGTGGGCCCAACTACATTAGCATCAGGCCCCATTTGCTAGACAATCCTGGCTACACCTCTGGTGCTTCCTGACTCAACAACCCAATCACCCCTTCAGCCCTTCTTGCTCTGCTCGTCTCACAGCACCTCCCATAAGTGAGGAATGCATCTTTTGTTGGTAGATTTCCTTCATGAGGCTTAGCTAGGCCTGCATTCCTTTTCAAAGGGCCATAGAAGAGAGCAAAAAAGGAGAAGGCATAATAGAGCGGGAAGTAGGTGGAAGACGAGGGGTTAGGAGGGTTGGCAGTAAAGGAAACAGGGCCTGGCCTGGCAGAGAGTAAGACGTTAGGGAACACAATGAGCGAAGGAGGAAGAAAGATGCCTCAGGCATGTAGCTCTCTGACTCTTCCCCACCGAGCCTGCAGAAAGAGCCTTCCTATTCCTAGCTCTCTCCCGAATGGATACATTTGCATGGAAAGCCCAGAACTCATTTCAGTTAGCCAGAGGGTAAACAGAGGCCAGTGAGAGAGGCACACCCCTTCATTTCACTAGGCTTCTGGGGCTTCTGGGAGGAAAAAAGGCATCAGTATTCCAGCAAGATCATCGTCACCAAGGCCACCAACACTAGGGGATTACAGAGCATGCTGTGACACTCTCCAGGGCCTGGTTGGCCAGGCTTATGTTGAAGAGCACATATCCTAACCCTAAGCTACCTGGGTGGCTGCACAATAGAGGCTGCACCGGACATAGGGCTGTGCCCGTAAGGGCTGTGGTCGCGTTTGGGAGCATTCGCAGGGCGCAGACCTCTGCCCGTTTCCGACCAGGATGAGGCCCTCATTCTCAGTGGTGGAGCCAGCCACTCCAAAATTGAGGGTGTTAAAGGCAGAAAGCAGCCCTCTCACCCCCAGGACAAAGAGTGGGAAATGCTTGTTGCATCAAGAGTCTTTCAAATCTTTCACTTTTGAGAGCAGAGTGTTTACATTTAGGAATCATGAACAAGCAGCAATAAGAATGCATACAGTAGCACGGGCCAGAAGACTGCCCAGCGCATATCAGTACACCCCAATGACAAAGTCAAAGATTTAACTGACCTGCTTAGCTATTAGTGGCTGACACCTCACTATGATTATCATCTCTCCGTGAGGCAAAACATCCTCTGAATTGGGTTGAAAGATAGATATAATATGCCAAAGGAAGGCAACATGGAAATTCAGTTTCCTGCTCTCAGAGGAAGGAGGGTCGACAGCCCAATGTGTTAATGCACCTACTGCACCCTCCTATGTGTAGCCTGCAGGCGACACATTCAGTTGCTGGTGAGGTGCTGATACAGGTTTGCTCGCTATGCAGGGGCTGGTGGTCACCCCGCAGCACCTCGAGAAAGTGTCCTGTTTGAGTCCCAGGGCAATTATTGTATCAACCATGACCCGTAGAAAACACCTTTTCCCCTCGTTTTTTTCCAGTCAATTGGGGCCAGAGAGACAAACTTTTGTATGGGCGTTACCTAGGCCAGAGTGCAGAAAACAAAGGCACAACTGCTAGTAGGGATGCAGGTATTGAAGGGGCATTAGCTGTTGGCTGACCGCTCAGGGCAATGCATACCCATTTTCAATTAAAAAATATATTTTTTTAAATTTAAAGAAACATGCCCAGGAGACTGAGGACATTGGATTAGAACTCAGGTCTCCAGCATGCCAAAACCAAGTACTTACCACTTGAGCCACTGGTGGCTGTGCTCCTGAGGGTAGCTTTTGGGCGTATATATCTTTCTTCTGCATGCCCCCCCTTCCCCCCAGCATACCCATTTCAATTGTGAAACATGTTCACTGGAGCCAAGGAGGATAGAACATCTGGCCCCCTGCTCCACCAAACACCAGCTAACTGCAGTGGCCTAGAGGTTAAGTGCTTGCATTACAGCGCTGGGGGCATGGGTTCGAGTACTGCTTTCGGCACAGAAACGGAGTAGTTGGGGGGGACCTACAGTCCTTCTAAAAGGTTCAGTGGTTATGTAATGAGTTAGGGAGGGTGGAAGAAAGCAGAGAGGCAGGACTGTGGAGGTGGGGGAGAGGAAGTGCAGAGTAAATAAAGGGAAGGTAGGGCTGGATGAAGGGGTCTCTGTGGAGAAGAGGAAGGGGCTGGGGGGGTAGGAGGAGAGAAGCATGGGGATGCAGGATAAAGTGGGCCCCGGGGTAGTGTGAGGGGGGTAATAGGGCCCTGAATAGTGGAGGGGGGGGGAGTGTGTAAAAAGGAGGGTCCTAATGTGGTGAAAGGGGCCATTGAGGAGGGGGAAAAAAGGGTGCGAGGAGGATGGAATGGACCCCACAATGGGCTGACATTTTTTTCCTCATCCGGCACAACCCTTTAGCCTAACCTCCTTTGTACCCTGCACTTTTCCTGGCCTCCTCTATGCTTTCTTCCTCCCTTCCTTCACCAAGGAACCTACGCCATGCCCTTCTAGGGCAACCCCGCCTCCTCTCCACAGGGACCCCTGCATCCACCCTCCCTCTCCCTTTTGCCTGCCCTACCTCCTCCTTTAGCCTGCACTCCCTCAGTCCCACTCTCTGCTATGTTCCACAGCAACTGTACAAGGAGATTACCCCACTATCCCGTTTGAGTGCCGAAAGCAGGACTCGAACCCAGGCCCCCCAGCGCTGTAACGCAAGCACTTAACCTCTAGGCCACTGCAGTTAGCTGGTATTTGGTGGAGCTGGGGGGCCAGATGTTCTATCCCCATTTTCTTCAGTGAACATGTTTCACAATGCAAATGGATATGCTCACAGGGGCATGCAGAAGAAAGATATATTCGCCCAAAAGCAACTTTCAGAAGCACAGCCGTTCGAATCCAATGTCTGGAATCTGCAGGGTGTTTTTTTTATTTTGTTTTAAAAGGGCATGTTTTTATTTTTTTAAAACCTTTATTTATTTATTTTTAAATGGCTATGAATTGCCCTGTGCAATCAGCCAACAGCTAATGCCCCTTCAATACCTGCATTCATACTAACAATTGTGCCTTTGTTTTCTGCACTCTGGCCTTGGTAACGGCCATAGAAAAGCTTGTTTCTCTGGCCCCAACTGACTGGAAAAAACGAGGGGAAAAGTGTAACCTCAGCAGCGCTGTGTGGGTATTTACAGATAATTTTCTCAGTGCAGTGGGCCCAACTACATTAGCATCAGGCCCCATTTGCTAGACAATCCTGGCTACACCTCTGGTGCTTCCTGACTCAACAACCCAATCACCCCTTCAGCCCTTCATGCTCTGCTCGTCTCACAGCACCTCCCATAAGTGAGGAATGCATCTTTTGTTGGTAGATTTCCTTCATGAGGCTTAGCTAGGCCTGCATTCCTTTTCAAAGGGCCATAGAAGAGAGCAAAAAAGGAGAAGGCATAATAGAGCGGGAAGTAGGTGGAAGACGAGGGGTTAGGAGGGTTGGCAGTAAAGGAAACAGGGCCTGGCCTGGCAGAGAGTAAGACGTTAGGGAACACAATGAGCGAAGGAGGAAGAAAGATGCCTCAGGCATGTAGCTCTCTGACTCTTCCCCACCGAGCCTGCAGAAAGAGCCTTCCTCTTCCTAGCTCTCTCCTGAATGGATACATTTGCATGGAAAGCCCAGAACTCATTTCAGTTAGCCAGAGGGTAAACAGAGGCCAGTGAGAGGGGCACACCCCTTCATTTCACTAGGCTTCTGGGGCTTCTGGGAGGAAAAAAGGCATCAGTATTCCAGCAAGATCATCGTCACCAAGGCCACCAACACTAGGGGATTACAGAGCATGCTGTGACACTCTCCAGGGCCTGGTTGGCCAGGCTTATGTTGAAGAGCACATATCCTAACCCTAAGCTACCTGGGTGGCTGCACAATAGAGGCTGCACCGGACATAGGGCTGTGGTCGCGTTTGGGAGCATTCGCAGGGCGCAGACCTCTGCCCGTTTCCGACCAGGATGAGGCCCTCATTCTCAGTGGTGGAGCCAGCCACTCCAAAATTGAGGGTGTTAAAGGCAGAAAGCAGCCCTCTCACCCCCAGGACAAAGAGTGGGAAATGCTTGTTGCATCAAGAGTCTTTCAAATCTTTCACTTTTGAGAGCAGAGTGTTTACATTTAGGAATCATGAACAAGCAGCAATAAGAATGCATACAGTAGCACGGGCCAGAAGACTGCCCAGCGCATATCAGTACACCCCAATGACAAAGTCAAAGATTTAACTGACCTGCTTAGCTATTAGTGGCTGACACCTCACTATGATTATCATCTCTCCGTGAGGCAAAACATCCTCTGAATTGGGTTGAAAGATAGATATAATATGCCAAAGGAAGGCAACATGGAAATTCAGTTTCCTGCTCTCAGAGGAAGGAGGGTCGACAGCCCAATGTGTTAATGCACCTACTGCACCCTCCTATGTGTAGCCTGCAGGCGACACATTCAGTTGCTGGTGAGGTGCTGATACAGGTTTGCTCGCTATGCAGGGGCTGGTGGTCACCCCGCAGCACCTCGAGAAAGTGTCCTGTTTGAGTCCCAGGGCAATTATTGTATCAACCATGACCCGTAGAAAACACCTTTTCCCCTCGTTTTTTTCCAGTCAATTGGGGCCAGAGAGACAAACTTTTGTATGGGCGTTACCTAGGCCAGAGTGCAGAAAACAAAGGCACAACTGCTAGTAGGGATGCAGGTATTGAAGGGGCATTAGCTGTTGGCTGACCGCTCAGGGCAATGCATACCCATTTTCAATTAAAAAATATATTTTTTTAAATTTAAAGAAACATGCCCAGGAGACTGAGGACATTGGATTAGAACTCAGGTCTCCAGCATGCCAAGACCAAGTACTTACCACTTGAGCCACTGGTGGCTGTGCTCCTGAGGGTAGCTTTTGGGCGTATATATCTTTCTTCTGCATGCCCCCCCTTCCCCCCAGCATACCCATTTCAATTGTGAAACATGTTCACTGGAGCCAAGGAGGATAGAACATCTGGCCCCCTGCTCCACCAAACACCAGCTAACTGCAGTGGCCTAGAGGTTAAGTGCTTGCATTACAGCGCTGGGGGCATGGGTTCGAGTACTGCTTTCGGCACAGAAACGGAGTAGTTGGGGGGGACCTACAGTCCTTCTAAAAGGTTCAGTGGTTATGTAATGAGTTAGGGAGGGTGGAAGAAAGCAGAGAGGCAGGACTGTGGAGGTGGGGGAGAGGAAGTGCAGAGTAAATAAAGGGAAGGTAGGGCTGGATGAAGGGGTCTCTGTGGAGAAGAGGAAGGGGCTGGGGGGGTAGGAGGAGAGAAGCATGGGGATGCAGGATAAAGTGGGCCCCGGGGTAGTGTGAGGGGGGGTAATAGGGCCCTGAATAGTGGAGGGGGGGAGTGTGTAAAAAGGAGGGTCCTAATGTGGTGAAAGGGGCCATTGAGGAGGGGGAAAAAAGGGTGCGAGGAGGATGGAATGGACCCCACAATGGGCTGACATTTTTTTCCTCATCCGGCACATCCCTTTAGCCTAACCTCCTTTGTACCCTGCACTTCCTGGCCTCCTCTATGCTTTCTTCCTCCCTTCCTTCACCAAGGAACCTACGCCATGCCCTTCTAGGGCGACCCCGCCTCCTCTCCACAGGGACCCCTGCATCCACCCTCCCTCTCCCTTTTGCCTGCCCTACCTCCTCCTTTAGCCTGCACTCCCTCAGTCCCACTTCTCTGCTATGTTCCACAGCAACTGTACAAGGAGATTACCCCACTATCCCGTTTAAGTGCCGAAAGCAGGACTCGAACCCAGGCCCCCCAGCGCTGTAACGCAAGCACTTAACCTCTAGGCCACTGCAGTTAGCTGGTATTTGGTGGAGCTGGGGGGCCAGATGTTCTATCCCCATTTTCTTCAGTGAACATGTTTCACAATGCAAATGGATATGCTCACAGGGGCATGCAGAAGAAAGATATATTCGCCCAAAAGCAACTTTCAGAAGCACAGCCGTTCGAATCCAATGTCTGGAATCTGCAGGGTGTTTTTTTTATTTTGTTTTAAAAGGGCATGTTTTTATTTTTTTAAAACCTTTATTTATTTATTTTTAAATGGCTATGAATTGCCCTGTGCAATCAGCCAACAGCTAATGCCCCTTCAATACCTGCATTCATACTAACAATTGTGCCTTTGTTTTCTGCACTCTGGCCTTGGTAACGGCCATAGAAAAGCTTGTTTCTCTGGCCCCAACTGACTGGAAAAAACGAGGGGAAAAGTGTAACCTCAGCAGCGCTGTGTGGGTATTTACAGATAATTTTCTCAGTGCAGTGGGCCCAACTACATTAGCATCAGGCCCCATTTGCTAGACAATCCTGGCTACACCTCTGGTGCTTCCTGACTCAACAACCCAATCACCCCTTCAGCCCTTCTTGCTCTGCTCGTCTCACAGCACCTCCCATAAGTGAGGAATGCATCTTTTGTTGGTAGATTTCCTTCATGAGGCTTAGCTAGGCCTGCATTCCTTTTCAAAGGGCCATAGAAGAGAGCAAAAAAGGAGAAGGCATAATAGAGCGGGAAGTAGGTGGAAGACGAGGGGTTAGGAGGGTTGGCAGTAAAGGAAACAGGGCCTGGCCTGGCAGAGAGTAAGACGTTAGGGAACACAATGAGCGAAGGAGGAAGAAAGATGCCTCAGGCATGTAGCTCTCTGACTCTTCCCCACCGAGCCTGCAGAAAGAGCCTTCCTATTCCTAGCTCTCTCCCGAATGGATACATTTGCATGGAAAGCCCAGAACTCATTTCAGTTAGCCAGAGGGTAAACAGAGGCCAGTGAGAGAGGCACACCCCTTCATTTCACTAGGCTTCTGGGGCTTCTGGGAGGAAAAAAGGCATCAGTATTCCAGCAAGATCATCGTCACCAAGGCCACCAACACTAGGGGATTACAGAGCATGCTGTGACACTCTCCAGGGCCTGGTTGGCCAGGCTTATGTTGAAGAGCACATATCCTAACCCTAAGCTACCTGGGTGGCTGCACAATAGAGGCTGCACCGGACATAGGGCTGTGCCCGTAAGGGCTGTGGTCGCGTTTGGGAGCATTCGCAGGGCGCAGACCTCTGCCCGTTTCCGACCAGGATGAGGCCCTCATTCTCAGTGGTGGAGCCAGCCACTCCAAAATTGAGGGTGTTAAAGGCAGAAAGCAGCCCTCTCACCCCCAGGACAAAGAGTGGGAAATGCTTGTTGCATCAAGAGTCTTTCAAATCTTTCACTTTTGAGAGCAGAGTGTTTACATTTAGGAATCATGAACAAGCAGCAATAAGAATGCATACAGTAGCACGGGCCAGAAGACTGCCCAGCGCATATCAGTACACCCCAATGACAAAGTCAAAGATTTAACTGACCTGCTTAGCTATTAGTGGCTGACACCTCACTATGATTATCATCTCTCCGTGAGGCAAAACATCCTCTGAATTGGGTTGAAAGATAGATATAATATGCCAAAGGAAGGCAACATGGAAATTCAGTTTCCTGCTCTCAGAGGAAGGAGGGTCGACAGCCCAATGTGTTAATGCACCTACTGCACCCTCCTATGTGTAGCCTGCAGGCGACACATTCAGTTGCTGGTGAGGTGCTGATACAGGTTTGCTCGCTATGCAGGGGCTGGTGGTCACCCCGCAGCACCTCGAGAAAGTGTCCTGTTTGAGTCCCAGGGCAATTATTGTATCAACCATGACCCGTAGAAAACACCTTTTCCCCTCGTTTTTTTCCAGTCAATTGGGGCCAGAGAGACAAACTTTTGTATGGGCGTTACCTAGGCCAGAGTGCAGAAAACAAAGGCACAACTGCTAGTAGGGATGCAGGTATTGAAGGGGCATTAGCTGTTGGCTGACCGCTCAGGGCAATGCATACCCATTTTCAATTAAAAAATATATTTTTTTAAATTTAAAGAAACATGCCCAGGAGACTGAGGACATTGGATTAGAACTCAGGTCTCCAGCATGCCAAAACCAAGTACTTACCACTTGAGCCACTGGTGGCTGTGCTCCTGAGGGTAGCTTTTGGGCGTATATATCTTTCTTCTGCATGCCCCCCCTTCCCCCCAGCATACCCATTTCAATTGTGAAACATGTTCACTGGAGCCAAGGAGGATAGAACATCTGGCCCCCTGCTCCACCAAACACCAGCTAACTGCAGTGGCCTAGAGGTTAAGTGCTTGCATTACAGCGCTGGGGGCATGGGTTCGAGTACTGCTTTCGGCACAGAAACGGAGTAGTTGGGGGGGACCTACAGTCCTTCTAAAAGGTTCAGTGGTTATGTAATGAGTTAGGGAGGGTGGAAGAAAGCAGAGAGGCAGGACTGTGGAGGTGGGGGAGAGGAAGTGCAGAGTAAATAAAGGGAAGGTAGGGCTGGATGAAGGGGTCTCTGTGGAGAAGAGGAAGGGGCTGGGGGGGTAGGAGGAGAGAAGCATGGGGATGCAGGATAAAGTGGGCCCCGGGGTAGTGTGAGGGGGGTAATAGGGCCCTGAATAGTGGAGGGGGGGGGGGAGTGTGTAAAAAGGAGGGTCCTAATGTGGTGAAAGGGGCCATTGAGGAGGGGGAAAAAAGGGTGCGAGGAGGATGGAATGGACCCCACAATGGGCTGACATTTTTTTCCTCATCCGGCACAACCCTTTAGCCTAACCTCCTTTGTACCCTGCACTTTTCCTGGCCTCCTCTATGCTTTCTTCCTCCCTTCCTTCACCAAGGAACCTACGCCATGCCCTTCTAGGGCGACCCCGCCTCCTCTCCACAGGGACCCCTGCATCCACCCTCCCTCTCCCTTTTGCCTGCCCTACCTCCTCCTTTAGCCTGCACTCCCTCAGTCCCACTTCTCTGCTATGTTCCACAGCAACTGTACAAGGAGATTACCCCACTATCCCGTTTAAGTGCCGAAAGCAGGACTCGAACCCAGGCCCCCCAGCGCTGTAACGCAAGCACTTAACCTCTAGGCCACTGCAGTTAGCTGGTATTTGGTGGAGCTGGGGGGCCAGATGTTCTATCCCCATTTTCTTCAGTGAACATGTTTCACAATGCAAATGGATATGCTCACAGGGGCATGCAGAAGAAAGATATATTCGCCCAAAAGCAACTTTCAGAAGCACAGCCGTTCGAATCCAATGTCTGGAATCTGCAGGGTGTTTTTTTTATTTTGTTTTAAAAGGGCATGTTTTTATTTTTTTAAAACCTTTATTTATTTATTTTTAAATGGCTATGAATTGCCCTGTGCAATCAGCCAACAGCTAATGCCCCTTCAATACCTGCATTCATACTAACAATTGTGCCTTTGTTTTCTGCACTCTGGCCTTGGTAACGGCCATAGAAAAGCTTGTTTCTCTGGCCCCAACTGACTGGAAAAAACGAGGGGAAAAGTGTAACCTCAGCAGCGCTTTGTGGGTATTTACAGATAATTTTCTCAGTGCAGTGGGCCCAACTACATTAGCATCAGGCCCCATTTGCTAGACAATCCTGGCTACACCTCTGGTGCTTCCTGACTCAACAACCCAATCACCCCTTCAGCCCTTCTTGCTCTGCTCGTCTCACAGCACCTCCCATAAGTGAGGAATGCATCTTTTGTTGGTAGATTTCCTTCATGAGGCTTAGCTAGGCCTGCATTCCTTTTCAAAGGGCCATAGAAGAGAGCAAAAAAGGAGAAGGCATAATAGAGCGGGAAGTAGGTGGAAGACGAGGGGTTAGGAGGGTTGGCAGTAAAGGAAACAGGGCCTGGCCTGGCAGAGAGTAAGACGTTAGGGAACACAATGAGCGAAGGAGGAAGAAAGATGCCTCAGGCATGTAGCTCTCTGACTCTTCCCCACCGAGCCTGCAGAAAGAGCCTTCCTATTCCTAGCTCTCTCCCGAATGGATACATTTGCATGGAAAGCCCAGAACTCATTTCAGTTAGCCAGAGGGTAAACAGAGGCCAGTGAGAGAGGCACACCCCTTCATTTCACTAGGCTTCTGGGGCTTCTGGGAGGAAAAAAGGCATCAGTATTCCAGCAAGATCATCGTCACCAAGGCCACCAACACTAGGGGATTACAGAGCATGCTGTGACACTCTCCAGGGCCTGGTTGGCCAGGCTTATGTTGAAGAGCACATATCCTAACCCTAAGCTACCTGGGTGGCTGCACAATAGAGGCTGCACCGGACATAGGGCTGTGCCCGTAAGGGCTGTGGTCGCGTTTGGGAGCATTCGCAGGGCGCAGACCTCTGCCCGTTTCCGACCAGGATGAGGCCCTCATTCTCAGTGGTGGAGCCAGCCACTCCAAAATTGAGGGTGTTAAAGGCAGAAAGCAGCCCTCTCACCCCCAGGACAAAGAGTGGGAAATGCTTGTTGCATCAAGAGTCTTTCAAATCTTTCACTTTTGAGAGCAGAGTGTTTACATTTAGGAATCATGAACAAGCAGCAATAAGAATGCATACAGTAGCACGGGCCAGAAGACTGCCCAGCGCATATCAGTACACCCCAATGACAAAGTCAAAGATTTAACTGACCTGCTTAGCTATTAGTGGCTGACACCTCACTATGATTATCATCTCTCCGTGAGGCAAAACATCCTCTGAATTGGGTTGAAAGATAGATATAATATGCCAAAGGAAGGCAACATGGAAATTCAGTTTCCTGCTCTCAGAGGAAGGAGGGTCGACAGCCCAATGTGTTAATGCACCTACTGCACCCTCCTATGTGTAGCCTGCAGGCGACACATTCAGTTGCTGGTGAGGTGCTGATACAGGTTTGCTCGCTATGCAGGGGCTGGTGGTCACCCCGCAGCACCTCGAGAAAGTGTCCTGTTTGAGTCCCAGGGCAATTATTGTATCAACCATGACCCGTAGAAAACACCTTTTCCCCTCGTTTTTTTCCAGTCAATTGGGGCCAGAGAGACAAACTTTTGTATGGGCGTTACCTAGGCCAGAGTGCAGAAAACAAAGGCACAACTGCTAGTAGGGATGCAGGTATTGAAGGGGCATTAGCTGTTGGCTGACCGCTCAGGGCAATGCATACCCATTTTCAATTAAAAAATATATTTTTTTAAATTTAAAGAAACATGCCCAGGAGACTGAGGACATTGGATTAGAACTCAGGTCTCCAGCATGCCAAGACCAAGTACTTACCACTTGAGCCACTGGTGGCTGTGCTCCTGAGGGTAGCTTTTGGGCGTATATATCTTTCTTCTGCATGCCCCCCCTTCCCCCCAGCATACCCATTTCAATTGTGAAACATGTTCACTGGAGCCAAGGAGGATAGAACATCTGGCCCCCTGCTCCACCAAACACCAGCTAACTGCAGTGGCCTAGAGGTTAAGTGCTTGCATTACAGCGCTGGGGGCATGGGTTCGAGTACTGCTTTCGGCACAGAAACGGAGTAGTTGGGGGGGACCTACAGTCCTTCTAAAAGGTTCAGTGGTTATGTAATGAGTTAGGGAGGGTGGAAGAAAGCAGAGAGGCAGGACTGTGGAGGTGGGGGAGAGGAAGTGCAGAGTAAATAAAGGGAAGGTAGGGCTGGATGAAGGGGTCTCTGTGGAGAAGAGGAAGGGGCTGGGGGGGTAGGAGGAGAGAAGCATGGGGATGCAGGATAAAGTGGGCCCCGGGGTAGTGTGAGGGGGGTAATAGGGCCCTGAATAGTGGAGGGGGGGGGAGTGTGTAAAAAGGAGGGTCCTAATGTGGTGAAAGGGGCCATTGAGGAGGGGGAAAAAAGGGTGCGAGGAGGATGGAATGGACCCCACAATGGGCTGACATTTTTTTCCTCATCCGGCACAACCCTTTAGCCTAACCTCCTTTGTACCCTGCACTTTTCCTGGCCTCCTCTATGCTTTCTTCCTCCCTTCCTTCACCAAGGAACCTACGCCATGCCCTTCTAGGGCGACCCCGCCTCCTCTCCACAGGGACCCCTGCATCCACCCTCCCTCTCCCTTTTGCCTGCCCTACCTCCTCCTTTAGCCTGCACTCCCTCAGTCCCACTTCTCTGCTATGTTCCACAGCAACTGTACAAGGAGATTACCCCACTATCCCGTTTAAGTGCCGAAAGCAGGACTCGAACCCAGGCCCCCCAGCGCTGTAACGCAAGCACTTAACCTCTAGGCCACTGCAGTTAGCTGGTATTTGGTGGAGCTGGGGGGCCAGATGTTCTATCCCCATTTTCTTCAGTGAACATGTTTCACAATGCAAATGGATATGCTCACAGGGGCATGCAGAAGAAAGATATATTCGCCCAAAAGCAACTTTCAGAAGCACAGCCGTTCGAATCCAATGTCTGGAATCTGCAGGGTGTTTTTTTTATTTTGTTTTAAAAGGGCATGTTTTTATTTTTTTAAAACCTATATTTATTTATTTTTAAATGGCTATGAATTGCCCTGTGCAATCAGCCAACAGCTAATGCCCCTTCAATACCTGCATTCATACTAACAATTGTGCCTTTGTTTTCTGCACTCTGGCCTTGGTAACGGCCATAGAAAAGCTTGTTTCTCTGGCCCCAACTGGCTGGAAAAAACGAGGGGAAAAGTGTAACCTCAGCAGCGCTGTGTGGGTATTTACAGATAATTTTCTCAGTGCAGTGGGCCCAACTACATTAGCATCAGGCCCCATTTGCTAGACAATCCTGGCTACACCTCTGGTGCTTCCTGACTCAACAACCCAATCACCCCTTCAGCCCTTCTTGCTCTGCTCGTCTCACAGCACCTCCCATAAGTGAGGAATGCATCTTTTGTTGGTAGATTTCCTTCATGAGGCTTAGCTAGGCCTGCATTCCTTTTCAAAGGGCCATAGAAGAGAGCAAAAAAGGAGAAGGCATAATAGAGCGGGAAGTAGGTGGAAGACGAGGGGTTAGGAGGGTTGGCAGTAAAGGAAACAGGGCCTGGCCTGGCAGAGAGTAAGACGTTAGGGAACACAATGAGCGAAGGAGGAAGAAAGATGCCTCAGGCATGTAGCTCTCTGACTCTTCCCCACCGAGCCTGCAGAAAGAGCCTTCCTATTCCTAGCTCTCTCCCGAATGGATACATTTGCATGGAAAGCCCAGAACTCATTTCAGTTAGCCAGAGGGTAAACAGAGGCCAGTGAGAGAGGCACACCCCTTCATTTCACTAGGCTTCTGGGGCTTCTGGGAGGAAAAAAGGCATCAGTATTCCAGCAAGATCATCGTCACCAAGGCCACCAACACTAGGGGATTACAGAGCATGCTGTGACACTCTCCAGGGCCTGGTTGGCCAGGCTTATGTTGAAGAGCACATATCCTAACCCTAAGCTACCTGGGTGGCTGCACAATAGAGGCTGCACCGGACATAGGGCTGTGCCCGTAAGGGCTGTGGTCGCGTTTGGGAGCATTCGCAGGGCGCAGACCTCTGCCCGTTTCCGACCAGGATGAGGCCCTCATTCTCAGTGGTGGAGCCAGCCACTCCAAAATTGAGGGTGTTAAAGGCAGAAAGCAGCCCTCTCACCCCCAGGACAAAGAGTGGGAAATGCTTGTTGCATCAAGAGTCTTTCAAATCTTTCACTTTTGAGAGCAGAGTGTTTACATTTAGGAATCATGAACAAGCAGCAATAAGAATGCATACAGTAGCACGGGCCAGAAGACTGCCCAGCGCATATCAGTACACCCCAATGACAAAGTCAAAGATTTAACTGACCTGCTTAGCTATTAGTGGCTGACACCTCACTATGATTATCATCTCTCCGTGAGGCAAAACATCCTCTGAATTGGGTTGAAAGATAGATATAATATGCCAAAGGAAGGCAACATGGAAATTCAGTTTCCTGCTCTCAGAGGAAGGAGGGTCGACAGCCCAATGTGTTAATGCACCTACTGCACCCTCCTATGTGTAGCCTGCAGGCGACACATTCAGTTGCTGGTGAGGTGCTGATACAGGTTTGCTCGCTATGCAGGGGCTGGTGGTCACCCCGCAGCACCTCGAGAAAGTGTCCTGTTTGAGTCCCAGGGCAATTATTGTATCAACCATGACCCGTAGAAAACACCTTTTCCCCTCGTTTTTTTCCAGTCAATTGGGGCCAGAGAGACAAACTTTTGTATGGGCGTTACCTAGGCCAGAGTGCAGAAAACAAAGGCACAACTGCTAGTAGGGATGCAGGTATTGAAGGGGCATTAGCTGTTGGCTGACCGCTCAGGGCAATGCATACCCATTTTCAATTAAAAAATATATTTTTTTAAATTTAAAGAAACATGCCCAGGAGACTGAGGACATTGGATTAGAACTCAGGTCTCCAGCATGCCAAAACCAAGTACTTACCACTTGAGCCACTGGTGGCTGTGCTCCTGAGGGTAGCTTTTGGGCGTATATATCTTTCTTCTGCATGCCCCCCCTTCCCCCCAGCATACCCATTTCAATTGTGAAACATGTTCACTGGAGCCAAGGAGGATAGAACATCTGGCCCCCTGCTCCACCAAACACCAGCTAACTGCAGTGGCCTAGAGGTTAAGTGCTTGCATTACAGCGCTGGGGGCATGGGTTCGAGTACTGCTTTCGGCACAGAAACGGAGTAGTTGGGGGGGACCTACAGTCCTTCTAAAAGGTTCAGTGGTTATGTAATGAGTTAGGGAGGGTGGAAGAAAGCAGAGAGGCAGGACTGTGGAGGTGGGGGAGAGGAAGTGCAGAGTAAATAAAGGGAAGGTAGGGCTGGATGAAGGGGTCTCTGTGGAGAAGAGGAAGGGGCTGGGGGGGTAGGAGGAGAGAAGCATGGGGATGCAGGATAAAGTGGGCCCCGGGGTAGTGTGAGGGGGGTAATAGGGCCCTGAATAGTGGAGGGGGGGGGAGTGTGTAAAAAGGAGGGTCCTAATGTGGTGAAAGGGGCCATTGAGGAGGGGGAAAAAAGGGTGCGAGGAGGATGGAATGGACCCCACAATGGGCTGACATTTTTTTCCTCATCCGGCACAACCCTTTAGCCTAACCTCCTTTGTACCCTGCACTTTTCCTGGCCTCCTCTATGCTTTCTTCCTCCCTTCCTTCACCAAGGAACCTACGCCATGCCCTTCTAGGGCAACCCCGCCTCCTCTCCACAGGGACCCCTGCATCCACCCTCCCTCTCCCTTTTGCCTGCCCTACCTCCTCCTTTAGCCTGCACTCCCTCAGTCCCACTCTCTGCTATGTTCCACAGCAACTGTACAAGGAGATTACCCCACTATCCCGTTTGAGTGCCGAAAGCAGGACTCGAACCCAGGCCCCCCAGCGCTGTAACGCAAGCACTTAACCTCTAGGCCACTGCAGTTAGCTGGTATTTGGTGGAGCTGGGGGGCCAGATGTTCTATCCCCATTTTCTTCAGTGAACATGTTTCACAATGCAAATGGATATGCTCACAGGGGCATGCAGAAGAAAGATATATTCGCCCAAAAGCAACTTTCAGAAGCACAGCCGTTCGAATCCAATGTCTGGAATCTGCAGGGTGTTTTTTTTATTTTGTTTTAAAAGGGCATGTTTTTATTTTTTTAAAACCTTTATTTATTTATTTTTAAATGGCTATGAATTGCCCTGTGCAATCAGCCAACAGCTAATGCCCCTTCAATACCTGCATTCATACTAACAATTGTGCCTTTGTTTTCTGCACTCTGGCCTTGGTAACGGCCATAGAAAAGCTTGTTTCTCTGGCCCCAACTGACTGGAAAAAACGAGGGGAAAAGTGTAACCTCAGCAGCGCTGTGTGGGTATTTACAGATAATTTTCTCAGTGCAGTGGGCCCAACTACATTAGCATCAGGCCCCATTTGCTAGACAATCCTGGCTACACCTCTGGTGCTTCCTGACTCAACAACCCAATCACCCCTTCAGCCCTTCATGCTCTGCTCGTCTCACAGCACCTCCCATAAGTGAGGAATGCATCTTTTGTTGGTAGATTTCCTTCATGAGGCTTAGCTAGGCCTGCATTCCTTTTCAAAGGGCCATAGAAGAGAGCAAAAAAGGAGAAGGCATAATAGAGCGGGAAGTAGGTGGAAGACGAGGGGTTAGGAGGGTTGGCAGTAAAGGAAACAGGGCCTGGCCTGGCAGAGAGTAAGACGTTAGGGAACACAATGAGCGAAGGAGGAAGAAAGATGCCTCAGGCATGTAGCTCTCTGACTCTTCCCCACCGAGCCTGCAGAAAGAGCCTTCCTCTTCCTAGCTCTCTCCTGAATGGATACATTTGCATGGAAAGCCCAGAACTCATTTCAGTTAGCCAGAGGGTAAACAGAGGCCAGTGAGAGGGGCACACCCCTTCATTTCACTAGGCTTCTGGGGCTTCTGGGAGGAAAAAAGGCATCAGTATTCCAGCAAGATCATCGTCACCAAGGCCACCAACACTAGGGGATTACAGAGCATGCTGTGACACTCTCCAGGGCCTGGTTGGCCAGGCTTATGTTGAAGAGCACATATCCTAACCCTAAGCTACCTGGGTGGCTGCACAATAGAGGCTGCACCGGACATAGGGCTGTGGTCGCGTTTGGGAGCATTCGCAGGGCGCAGACCTCTGCCCGTTTCCGACCAGGATGAGGCCCTCATTCTCAGTGGTGGAGCCAGCCACTCCAAAATTGAGGGTGTTAAAGGCAGAAAGCAGCCCTCTCACCCCCAGGACAAAGAGTGGGAAATGCTTGTTGCATCAAGAGTCTTTCAAATCTTTCACTTTTGAGAGCAGAGTGTTTACATTTAGGAATCATGAACAAGCAGCAATAAGAATGCATACAGTAGCACGGGCCAGAAGACTGCCCAGCGCATATCAGTACACCCCAATGACAAAGTCAAAGATTTAACTGACCTGCTTAGCTATTAGTGGCTGACACCTCACTATGATTATCATCTCTCCGTGAGGCAAAACATCCTCTGAATTGGGTTGAAAGATAGATATAATATGCCAAAGGAAGGCAACATGGAAATTCAGTTTCCTGCTCTCAGAGGAAGGAGGGTCGACAGCCCAATGTGTTAATGCACCTACTGCACCCTCCTATGTGTAGCCTGCAGGCGACACATTCAGTTGCTGGTGAGGTGCTGATACAGGTTTGCTCGCTATGCAGGGGCTGGTGGTCACCCCGCAGCACCTCGAGAAAGTGTCCTGTTTGAGTCCCAGGGCAATTATTGTATCAACCATGACCCGTAGAAAACACCTTTTCCCCTCGTTTTTTTCCAGTCAATTGGGGCCAGAGAGACAAACTTTTGTATGGGCGTTACCTAGGCCAGAGTGCAGAAAACAAAGGCACAACTGCTAGTAGGGATGCAGGTATTGAAGGGGCATTAGCTGTTGGCTGACCGCTCAGGGCAATGCATACCCATTTTCAATTAAAAAATATATTTTTTTAAATTTAAAGAAACATGCCCAGGAGACTGAGGACATTGGATTAGAACTCAGGTCTCCAGCATGCCAAGACCAAGTACTTACCACTTGAGCCACTGGTGGCTGTGCTCCTGAGGGTAGCTTTTGGGCGTATATATCTTTCTTCTGCATGCCCCCCCTTCCCCCCAGCATACCCATTTCAATTGTGAAACATGTTCACTGGAGCCAAGGAGGATAGAACATCTGGCCCCCTGCTCCACCAAACACCAGCTAACTGCAGTGGCCTAGAGGTTAAGTGCTTGCATTACAGCGCTGGGGGCATGGGTTCGAGTACTGCTTTCGGCACAGAAACGGAGTAGTTGGGGGGGACCTACAGTCCTTCTAAAAGGTTCAGTGGTTATGTAATGAGTTAGGGAGGGTGGAAGAAAGCAGAGAGGCAGGACTGTGGAGGTGGGGGAGAGGAAGTGCAGAGTAAATAAAGGGAAGGTAGGGCTGGATGAAGGGGTCTCTGTGGAGAAGAGGAAGGGGCTGGGGGGGTAGGAGGAGAGAAGCATGGGGATGCAGGATAAAGTGGGCCCCGGGGTAGTGTGAGGGGGGGTAATAGGGCCCTGAATAGTGGAGGGGGGGAGTGTGTAAAAAGGAGGGTCCTAATGTGGTGAAAGGGGCCATTGAGGAGGGGGAAAAAAGGGTGCGAGGAGGATGGAATGGACCCCACAATGGGCTGACATTTTTTTCCTCATCCGGCACATCCCTTTAGCCTAACCTCCTTTGTACCCTGCACTTCCTGGCCTCCTCTATGCTTTCTTCCTCCCTTCCTTCACCAAGGAACCTACGCCATGCCCTTCTAGGGCGACCCCGCCTCCTCTCCACAGGGACCCCTGCATCCACCCTCCCTCTCCCTTTTGCCTGCCCTACCTCCTCCTTTAGCCTGCACTCCCTCAGTCCCACTTCTCTGCTATGTTCCACAGCAACTGTACAAGGAGATTACCCCACTATCCCGTTTAAGTGCCGAAAGCAGGACTCGAACCCAGGCCCCCCAGCGCTGTAACGCAAGCACTTAACCTCTAGGCCACTGCAGTTAGCTGGTATTTGGTGGAGCTGGGGGGCCAGATGTTCTATCCCCATTTTCTTCAGTGAACATGTTTCACAATGCAAATGGATATGCTCACAGGGGCATGCAGAAGAAAGATATATTCGCCCAAAAGCAACTTTCAGAAGCACAGCCGTTCGAATCCAATGTCTGGAATCTGCAGGGTGTTTTTTTTATTTTGTTTTAAAAGGGCATGTTTTTATTTTTTTAAAACCTTTATTTATTTATTTTTAAATGGCTATGAATTGCCCTGTGCAATCAGCCAACAGCTAATGCCCCTTCAATACCTGCATTCATACTAACAATTGTGCCTTTGTTTTCTGCACTCTGGCCTTGGTAACGGCCATAGAAAAGCTTGTTTCTCTGGCCCCAACTGACTGGAAAAAACGAGGGGAAAAGTGTAACCTCAGCAGCGCTTTGTGGGTATTTACAGATAATTTTCTCAGTGCAGTGGGCCCAACTACATTAGCATCAGGCCCCATTTGCTAGACAATCCTGGCTACACCTCTGGTGCTTCCTGACTCAACAACCCAATCACCCCTTCAGCCCTTCTTGCTCTGCTCGTCTCACAGCACCTCCCATAAGTGAGGAATGCATCTTTTGTTGGTAGATTTCCTTCATGAGGCTTAACTAGGCCTGCATTCCTTTTCAAAGGGCCATAGAAGAGAGCAAAAAAGGAGAAGGCATAATAGAGCGGGAAGTAGGTGGAAGACGAGGGGTTAGGAGGGTTGGCAGTAAAGGAAACAGGGCCTGGCCTGGCAGAGAGTAAGACGTTAGGGAACACAATGAGCGAAGGAGGAAGAAAGATGCCTCAGGCATGTAGCTCTCTGACTCTTCCCCACCGAGCCTGCAGAAAGAGCCTTCCTATTCCTAGCTCTCTCCCGAATGGATACATTTGCATGGAAAGCCCAGAACTCATTTCAGTTAGCCAGAGGGTAAACAGAGGCCAGTGAGAGAGGCACACCCCTTCATTTCACTAGGCTTCTGGGGCTTCTGGGAGGAAAAAAGGCATCAGTATTCCAGCAAGATCATCGTCACCAAGGCCACCAACACTAGGGGATTACAGAGCATGCTGTGACACTCTCCAGGGCCTGGTTGGCCAGGCTTATGTTGAAGAGCACATATCCTAACCCTAAGCTACCTGGGTGGCTGCACAATAGAGGCTGCACCGGACATAGGGCTGTGCCCGTAAGGGCTGTGGTCGCGTTTGGGAGCATTCGCAGGGCGCAGACCTCTGCCCGTTTCCGACCAGGATGAGGCCCTCATTCTCAGTGGTGGAGCCAGCCACTCCAAAATTGAGGGTGTTAAAGGCAGAAAGCAGCCCTCTCACCCCCAGGACAAAGAGTGGGAAATGCTTGTTGCATCAAGAGTCTTTCAAATCTTTCACTTTTGAGAGCAGAGTGTTTACATTTAGGAATCATGAACAAGCAGCAATAAGAATGCATACAGTAGCACGGGCCAGAAGACTGCCCAGCGCATATCAGTACACCCCAATGACAAAGTCAAAGATTTAACTGACCTGCTTAGCTATTAGTGGCTGACACCTCACTATGATTATCATCTCTCCGTGAGGCAAAACATCCTCTGAATTGGGTTGAAAGATAGATATAATATGCCAAAGGAAGGCAACATGGAAATTCAGTTTCCTGCTCTCAGAGGAAGGAGGGTCGACAGCCCAATGTGTTAATGCACCTACTGCACCCTCCTATGTGTAGCCTGCAGGCGACACATTCAGTTGCTGGTGAGGTGCTGATACAGGTTTGCTCGCTATGCAGGGGCTGGTGGTCACCCCGCAGCACCTCGAGAAAGTGTCCTGTTTGAGTCCCAGGGCAATTATTGTATCAACCATGACCCGTAGAAAACACCTTTTCCCCTCGTTTTTTTCCAGTCAATTGGGGCCAGAGAGACAAACTTTTGTATGGGCGTTACCTAGGCCAGAGTGCAGAAAACAAAGGCACAACTGCTAGTAGGGATGCAGGTATTGAAGGGGCATTAGCTGTTGGCTGACCGCTCAGGGCAATGCATACCCATTTTCAATTAAAAAATATATTTTTTTAAATTTAAAGAAACATGCCCAGGAGACTGAGGACATTGGATTAGAACTCAGGTCTCCAGCATGCCAAGACCAAGTACTTACCACTTGAGCCACTGGTGGCTGTGCTCCTGAGGGTAGCTTTTGGGCGTATATATCTTTCTTCTGCATGCCCCCCCTTCCCCCCAGCATACCCATTTCAATTGTGAAACATGTTCACTGGAGCCAAGGAGGATAGAACATCTGGCCCCCTGCTCCACCAAACACCAGCTAACTGCAGTGGCCTAGAGGTTAAGTGCTTGCATTACAGCGCTGGGGGCATGGGTTCGAGTACTGCTTTCGGCACAGAAACGGAGTAGTTGGGGGGGACCTACAGTCCTTCTAAAAGGTTCAGTGGTTATGTAATGAGTTAGGGAGGGTGGAAGAAAGCAGAGAGGCAGGACTGTGGAGGTGGGGGAGAGGAAGTGCAGAGTAAATAAAGGGAAGGTAGGGCTGGATGAAGGGGTCTCTGTGGAGAAGAGGAAGGGGCTGGGGGGGTAGGAGGAGAGAAGCATGGGGATGCAGGATAAAGTGGGCCCCGGGGTAGTGTGAGGGGGGTAATAGGGCCCTGAATAGTGGAGGGGGGGGGGAGTGTGTAAAAAGGAGGGTCCTAATGTGGTGAAAGGGGCCATTGAGGAGGGGGAAAAAAGGGTGCGAGGAGGATGGAATGGACCCCACAATGGGCTGACATTTTTTTCCTCATCCGGCACAACCCTTTAGCCTAACCTCCTTTGTACCCTGCACTTTTCCTGGCCTCCTCTATGCTTTCTTCCTCCCTTCCTTCACCAAGGAACCTACGCCATGCCCTTCTAGGGCGACCCCGCCTCCTCTCCACAGGGACCCCTGCATCCACCCTCCCTCTCCCTTTTGCCTGCCCTACCTCCTCCTTTAGCCTGCACTCCCTCAGTCCCACTTCTCTGCTATGTTCCACAGCAACTGTACAAGGAGATTACCCCACTATCCCGTTTAAGTGCCGAAAGCAGGACTCGAACCCAGGCCCCCCAGCGCTGTAACGCAAGCACTTAACCTCTAGGCCACTGCAGTTAGCTGGTATTTGGTGGAGCTGGGGGGCCAGATGTTCTATCCCCATTTTCTTCAGTGAACATGTTTCACAATGCAAATGGATATGCTCACAGGGGCATGCAGAAGAAAGATATATTCGCCCAAAAGCAACTTTCAGAAGCACAGCCGTTCGAATCCAATGTCTGGAATCTGCAGGGTGTTTTTTTTATTTTGTTTTAAAAGGGCATGTTTTTATTTTTTTAAAACCTTTATTTATTTATTTTTAAATGGCTATGAATTGCCCTGTGCAATCAGCCAACAGCTAATGCCCCTTCAATACCTGCATTCATACTAACAATTGTGCCTTTGTTTTCTGCACTCTGGCCTTGGTAACGGCCATAGAAAAGCTTGTTTCTCTGGCCCCAACTGACTGGAAAAAACGAGGGGAAAAGTGTAACCTCAGCAGCGCTGTGTGGGTATTTACAGATAATTTTCTCAGTGCAGTGGGCCCAACTACATTAGCATCAGGCCCCATTTGCTAGACAATCCTGGCTACACCTCTGGTGCTTCCTGACTCAACAACCCAATCACCCCTTCAGCCCTTCTTGCTCTGCTCGTCTCACAGCACCTCCCATAAGTGAGGAATGCATCTTTTGTTGGTAGATTTCCTTCATGAGGCTTAGCTAGGCCTGCATTCCTTTTCAAAGGGCCATAGAAGAGAGCAAAAAAGGAGAAGGCATAATAGAGCGGGAAGTAGGTGGAAGACGAGGGGTTAGGAGGGTTGGCAGTAAAGGAAACAGGGCCTGGCCTGGCAGAGAGTAAGACGTTAGGGAACACAATGAGCGAAGGAGGAAGAAAGATGCCTCAGGCATGTAGCTCTCTGACTCTTCCCCACCGAGCCTGCAGAAAGAGCCTTCCTATTCCTAGCTCTCTCCCGAATGGATACATTTGCATGGAAAGCCCAGAACTCATTTCAGTTAGCCAGAGGGTAAACAGAGGCCAGTGAGAGAGGCACACCCCTTCATTTCACTAGGCTTCTGGGGCTTCTGGGAGGAAAAAAGGCATCAGTATTCCAGCAAGATCATCGTCACCAAGGCCACCAACACTAGGGGATTACAGAGCATGCTGTGACACTCTCCAGGGCCTGGTTGGCCAGGCTTATGTTGAAGAGCACATATCCTAACCCTAAGCTACCTGGGTGGCTGCACAATAGAGGCTGCACCGGACATAGGGCTGTGCCCGTAAGGGCTGTGGTCGCGTTTGGGAGCATTCGCAGGGCGCAGACCTCTGCCCGTTTCCGACCAGGATGAGGCCCTCATTCTCAGTGGTGGAGCCAGCCACTCCAAAATTGAGGGTGTTAAAGGCAGAAAGCAGCCCTCTCACCCCCAGGACAAAGAGTGGGAAATGCTTGTTGCATCAAGAGTCTTTCAAATCTTTCACTTTTGAGAGCAGAGTGTTTACATTTAGGAATCATGAACAAGCAGCAATAAGAATGCATACAGTAGCACGGGCTAGAAGACTGCCCAGCGCATATCAGTACACCCCAATGACAAAGTCAAAGATTTAACTGACCTGCTTAGCTATTAGTGGCTGACACCTCACTATGATTATCATCTCTCCGTGAGGCAAAACATCCTCTGAATTGGGTTGAAAGATAGATATAATATGCCAAAGGAAGGCAACATGGAAATTCAGTTTCCTGCTCTCAGAGGAAGGAGGGTCGACAGCCCAATGTGTTAATGCACCTACTGCACCCTCCTATGTGTAGCCTGCAGGCGACACATTCAGTTGCTGGTGAGGTGCTGATACAGGTTTGCTCGCTATGCAGGGGCTGGTGGTCACCCCGCAGCACCTCGAGAAAGTGTCCTGTTTGAGTCCCAGGGCAATTATTGTATCAACCATGACCCGTAGAAAACACCTTTTCCCCTCGTTTTTTTCCAGTCAATTGGGGCCAGAGAGACAAACTTTTGTATGGGCGTTACCTAGGCCAGAGTGCAGAAAACAAAGGCACAACTGCTAGTAGGGATGCAGGTATTGAAGGGGCATTAGCTGTTGGCTGACCGCTCAGGGCAATGCATACCCATTTTCAATTAAAAAATATATTTTTTTTAATTTAAAGAAACATGCCCAGGAGACTGAGGACATTGGATTAGAACTCAGGTCTCCAGCATGCCAAGACCAAGTACTTACCACTTGAGCCACTGGTGGCTGTGCTCCTGAGGGTAGCTTTTGGGCGTATATATCTTTCTTCTGCATGCCCCCCCTTCCCCCCAGCATACCCATTTCAATTGTGAAACATGTTCACTGGAGCCAAGGAGGATAGAACATCTGGCCCCCTGCTCCACCAAACACCAGCTAACTGCAGTGGCCTAGAGGTTAAGTGCTTGCATTACAGCGTTCGAGTACTGCTTTCGGCACAGAAACGGAGTAGTTGGGGGGGACCTACAGTCCTTCTAAAAGGTTCAGTGGTTATGTAATGAGTTAGGGAGGGTGGAAGAAAGCAGAGAGGCAGGACTGTGGAGGTGGGGGAGAGGAAGTGCAGAGTAAATAAAGGGAAGGTAGGGCTGGATGAAGGGGTCTCTGTGGAGAAGAGGAAGGGGCTGGGGGGGTAGGAGGAGAGAAGCATGGGGATGCAGGATAAAGTGGGCCCCGGGGTAGTGTGAGGGGGGTAATAGGGCCCTGAATAGTGGAGGGGGGGGGAGTGTGTAAAAAGGAGGGTCCTAATGTGGTGAAAGGGGCCATTGAGGAGGGGGAAAAAAGGGTGCGAGGAGGATGGAATGGACCCCACAATGGGCTGACATTTTTTTCCTCATCCGGCACAACCCTTTAGCCTAACCTCCTTTGTACCCTGCACTTCCTGGCCTCCTCTATGCTTTCTTCCTCCCTTCCTTCACCAAGGAACCTACGCCATGCCCTTCTAGGGCGACCCCGCCTCCTCTCCACAGGGACCCCTGCATCCACCCTCCCTCTCCCTTTTGCCTGCCCTACCTCCTCCTTTAGCCTGCACTCCCTCAGTCCCACTTCTCTGCTATGTTCCACAGCAACTGTACAAGGAGATTACCCCACTATCCCGTTTAAGTGCCGAAAGCAGGACTCGAACCCAGGCCCCCCAGCGCTGTAACGCAAGCACTTAACCTCTAGGCCACTGCAGTTAGCTGGTATTTGGTGGAGCTGGGGGGCCAGATGTTCTATCCCCATTTTCTTCAGTGAACATGTTTCACAATGCAAATGGATATGCTCACAGGGGCATGCAGAAGAAAGATATATTCGCCCAAAAGCAACTTTCAGAAGCACAGCCGTTCGAATCAAATGTCTGGAATCTGCAGGGTGTTTTTTTTATTTTGTTTTAAAAGGGCATGTTTTTATTTTTTTAAAACCTTTATTTATTTATTTTTAAATGGCTATGAATTGCCCTGTGCAATCAGCCAACAGCTAATGCCCCTTCAATACCTGCATTCATACTAACAATTGTGCCTTTGTTTTCTGCACTCTGGCCTTGGTAACGGCCATAGAAAAGCTTGTTTCTCTGGCCCCAACTGACTGGAAAAAACGAGGGGAAAAGTGTAACCTCAGCAGCGCTGTGTGGGTATTTACAGATAATTTTCTCAGTGCAGTGGGCCCAACTACATTAGCATCAGGCCCCATTTGCTAGACAATCCTGGCTACACCTCTGGTGCTTCCTGACTCAACAACCCAATCACCCCTTCAGCCCTTCTTGCTCTGCTCGTCTCACAGCACCTCCCATAAGTGAGGAATGCATCTTTTGTTGGTAGATTTCCTTCATGAGGCTTAGCTAGGCCTGCATTCCTTTTCAAAGGGCCATAGAAGAGAGCAAAAAAGGAGAAGGCATAATAGAGCGGGAAGTAGGTGGAAGACGAGGGGTTAGGAGGGTTGGCAGTAAAGGAAACAGGGCCTGGCCTGGCAGAGAGTAAGACGTTAGGGAACACAATGAGCGAAGGAGGAAGAAAGATGCCTCAGGCATGTAGCTCTCTGACTCTTCCCCACCGAGCCTGCAGAAAGAGCCTTCCTCTTCCTAGCTCTCTCCCGAATGGATACATTTGCATGGAAAGCCCAGAACTCATTTCAGTTAGCCAGAGGGTAAACAGAGGCCAGTGAGAGGGGCACACCCCTTCATTTCACTAGGCTTCTGGGGCTTCTGGGAGGAAAAAAGGCATCAGTATTCCAGCAAGATCATCGTCACCAAGGCCACCAACACTAGGGGATTACAGAGCATGCTGTGACACTCTCCAGGGCCTGGTTGGCCAGGCTTATGTTGAAGAGCACATATCCTAACCCTAAGCTACCTGGGTGGCTGCACAATAGAGGCTGCACCGGACATAGGGCTGTGCCCGTAAGGGCTGTGGTCGCGTTTGGGAGCGTTAGGGACGCGTGGAGGACGCAGGGCGCAGACCTCTGCCCGTTTCCGACCAGGATGAGGCCCTCATTCTCAGTGGTGGAGCCAGCCACTCCAAAATTGAGGGTGTTAAAGGCAGAAAGCAGCCCTCTCACCCCCAGGACAAAGAGTGGGAAATGCTTGTTGCATCAAGAGTCTTTCAAATCTTTCACTTTTGAGAGCAGAGTGTTTACATTTAGGAATCATGAACAAGCAGCAATAAGAATGCATACAGTAGCACGGGCCAGAAGACTGCCCAGCGCATATCAGTACACCCCAATGACAAAGTCAAAGATTTAACTGACCTGCTTAGCTATTAGTGGCTGACACCTCACTATGATTATCATCTCTCCGTGAGGCAAAACATCCTCTGAATTGGGTTGAAAGATAGATATAATATGCCAAAGGAAGGCAACATGGAAATTCAGTTTCCTGCTCTCAGAGGAAGGAGGGTCGACAGCCCAATGTGTTAATGCACCTACTGCACCCTCCTATGTGTAGCCTGCAGGCGACACATTCAGTTGCTGGTGAGGTGCTGATACAGGTTTGCTCGCTATGCAGGGGCTGGTGGTCACCCCGCAGCACCTCGAGAAAGTGTCCTGTTTGAGTCCCAGGGCAATTATTGTATCAACCATGACCCGTAGAAAACACCTTTTCCCCTCGTTTTTTTCCAGTCAATTGGGGCCAGAGAGACAAACTTTTGTATGGGCGTTACCTAGGCCAGAGTGCAGAAAACAAAGGCACAACTGCTAGTAGGGATGCAGGTATTGAAGGGGCATTAGCTGTTGGCTGACCGCTCAGGGCAATGCATACCCATTTTCAATTAAAAAATATATTTTTTTAAATTTAAAGAAACATGCCCAGGAGACTGAGGACATTGGATTAGAACTCAGGTCTCCAGCATGCCAAGACCAAGTACTTACCACTTGAGCCACTGGTGGCTGTGCTCCTGAGGGTAGCTTTTGGGCGTATATATCTTTCTTCTGCATGCCCCCCCTTCCCCCCAGCATACCCATTTCAATTGTGAAACATGTTCACTGGAGCCAAGGAGGATAGAACATCTGGCCCCCTGCTCCACCAAACACCAGCTAA
Organism: Ambystoma mexicanum; assembly: GCF_040938575.1. Lineage (NCBI taxonomy): Eukaryota > Metazoa > Chordata > Amphibia > Caudata > Ambystomatidae > Ambystoma > Ambystoma mexicanum. The sequence goes on along the minus strand of NC_090924.1, from coordinate 689,771,121 downwards.
CTGCAGTGGCCTAGAGGTTAAGTGCTTGCATTACAGCGCTGGGGGCATGGGTTCGAGTACTGCTTTCGGCACAGAAACGGAGTAGTTGGGGGGGACCTACAGTCCTTCTAAAAGGTTCAGTGGTTATGTAATGAGTTAGGGAGGGTGGAAGAAAGCAGAGAGGCAGGACTGTGGAGGTGGGGGAGAGGAAGTGCAGAGTAAATAAAGGGAAGGTAGGGCTGGATGAAGGGGTCTCTGTGGAGAAGAGGAAGGGGCTGGGGGGGTAGGAGGAGAGAAGCATGGGGATGCAGGATAAAGTGGGCCCCGGGGTAGTGTGAGGGGGGTAATAGGGCCCTGAATAGTGGAGGGGGGGGGAGTGTGTAAAAAGGAGGGTCCTAATGTGGTGAAAGGGGCCATTGAGGAGGGGGAAAAAAGGGTGCGAGGAGGATGGAATGGACCCCACAATGGGCTGACATTTTTTTCCTCATCCGGCACAACCCTTTAGCCTAACCTCCTTTGTACCCTGCACTTTTCCTGGCCTCCTCTATGCTTTCTTCCTCCCTTCCTTCACCAAGGAACCTACGCCATGCCCTTCTAGGGCGACCCCGCCTCCTCTCCACAGGGACCCCTGCATCCACCCTCCCTCTCCCTTTTGCCTGCCCTACCTCCTCCTTTAGCCTGCACTCCCTCAGTCCCACTTCTCTGCTATGTTCCACAGCAACTGTACAAGGAGATTACCCCACTATCCCGTTTAAGTGCCGAAAGCAGGACTCGAACCCAGTAACGCAAGCACTTAACCTCTAGGCCACTGCAGTTAGCTGGTATTTGGTGGAGCTGGGGGGCCAGATGTTCTATCCCCATTTTCTTCAGTGAACATGTTTCACAATGCAAATGGATATGCTCACAGGGGCATGCAGAAGAAAGATATATTCGCCCAAAAGCAACTTTCAGAAGCACAGCCGTTCGAATCCAATGTCTGGAATCTGCAGGGTGTTTTTTTTATTTTGTTTTAAAAGGGCATGTTTTTATTTTTTTAAAACCTTTATTTATTTATTTTTAAATGGCTATGAATTGCCCTGTGCAATCAGCCAACAGCTAATTCCCCTTCAATACCTGCATTCATACTAACAATTGTGCCTTTGTTTTCTGCACTCTGGCCTTGGTAACGGCCATAGAAAAGCTTGTTTCTCTGGCCCCAACTGACTGGAAAAAACGAGGGGAAAAGTGTAACCTCAGCAGCGCTGTGTGGGTATTTACAGATAATTTTCTCAGTGCAGTGGGCCCAACTACATTAGCATCAGGCCCCATTTGCTAGACAATCCTGGCTACACCTCTGGTGCTTCCTGACTCAACAACCCAATCACCCCTTCAGCCCTTCTTGCTCTGCTCGTCTCACAGCACCTCCCATAAGTGAGGAATGCATCTTTTGTTGGTAGATTTCCTTCATGAGGCTTAGCTAGGCCTGCATTCCTTTTCAAAGGGCCATAGAAGAGAGCAAAAAAGGAGAAGGCATAATAGAGCGGGAAGTAGGTGGAAGACGAGGGGTTAGGAGGGTTGGCAGTAAAGGAAACAGGGCCTGGCCTGGCAGAGAGTAAGACGTTAGGGAACACAATGAGCGAAGGAGGAAGAAAGATGCCTCAGGCATGTAGCTCTCTGACTCTTCCCCACCGAGCCTGCAGAAAGAGCCTTCCTATTCCTAGCTCTCTCCCGAATGGATACATTTGCATGGAAAGCCCAGAACTCATTTCAGTTAGCCAGAGGGTAAACAGAGGCCAGTGAGAGAGGCACACCCCTTCATTTCACTAGGCTTCTGGGGCTTCTGGGAGGAAAAAAGGCATCAGTATTCCAGCAAGATCATCGTCACCAAGGCCACCAACACTAGGGGATTACAGAGCATGCTGTGACACTCTCCAGGGCCTGGTTGGCCAGGCTTATGTTGAAGAGCACATATCCTAACCCTAAGCTACCTGGGTGGCTGCACAATAGAGGCTGCACCGGACATAGGGCTGTGCCCGTAAGGGCTGTGGTCGCGTTTGGGAGCATTCGCAGGGCGCAGACCTCTGCCCGTTTCCGACCAGGATGAGGCCCTCATTCTCAGTGGTGGAGCCAGCCACTCCAAAATTGAGGGTGTTAAAGGCAGAAAGCAGCCCTCTCACCCCCAGGACAAAGAGTGGGAAATGCTTGTTGCATCAAGAGTCTTTCAAATCTTTCACTTTTGAGAGCAGAGTGTTTACATTTAGGAATCATGAACAAGCAGCAATAAGAATGCATACAGTAGCACGGGCCAGAAGACTGCCCAGCGCATATCAGTACACCCCAATGACAAAGTCAAAGATTTAACTGACCTGCTTAGCTATTAGTGGCTGACACCTCACTATGATTATCATCTCTCCGTGAGGCAAAACATCCTCTGAATTGGGTTGAAAGATAGATATAATATGCCAAAGGAAGGCAACATGGAAATTCAGTTTCCTGCTCTCAGAGGAAGGAGGGTCGACAGCCCAATGTGTTAATGCACCTACTGCACCCTCCTATGTGTAGCCTGCAGGCGACACATTCAGTTGCTGGTGAGGTGCTGATACAGGTTTGCTCGCTATGCAGGGGCTGGTGGTCACCCCGCAGCACCTCGAGAAAGTGTCCTGTTTGAGTCCCAGGGCAATTATTGTATCAACCATGACCCGTAGAAAACACCTTTTCCCCTCGTTTTTTTCCAGTCAATTGGGGCCAGAGAGACAAACTTTTGTATGGGCGTTACCTAGGCCAGAGTGCAGAAAACAAAGGCACAACTGCTAGTAGGGATGCAGGTATTGAAGGGGCATTAGCTGTTGGCTGACCGCTCAGGGCAATGCATACCCATTTTCAATTAAAAAATATATTTTTTTAAATTTAAAGAAACATGCCCAGGAGACTGAGGACATTGGATTAGAACTCAGGTCTCCAGCATGCCAAGACCAAGTACTTACCACTTGAGCCACTGGTGGCTGTGCTCCTGAGGGTAGCTTTTGGGCGTATATATCTTTCTTCTGCATGCCCCCCCTTCCCCCCAGCATACCCATTTCAATTGTGAAACATGTTCACTGGAGCAAAGGAGGATAGAACATCTGGCCCCCTGCTCCACCAAACACCAGCTAACTGCAGTGGCCTAGAGGTTAAGTGCTTGCATTACAGCGCTGGGGGCATGGGTTCGAGTACTGCTTTCGGCACAGAAACGGAGTAGTTGGGGGGGACCTACAGTCCTTCTAAAAGGTTCAGTGGTTATGTAATGAGTTAGGGAGGGTGGAAGAAAGCAGAGAGGCAGGACTGTGGAGGTGGGGGAGAGGAAGTGCAGAGTAAATAAAGGGAAGGTAGGGCTGGATGAAGGGGTCTCTGTGGAGAAGAGGAAGGGGCTGGGGGGGTAGGAGGAGAGAAGCATGGGGATGCAGGATAAAGTGGGCGCCGGGGTAGTGTGAGGGGGGTAATAGGGCCCTGAATAGTGGAGGGGGGGGAGTGTGTAAAAAGGAGGGTCCTAATGTGGTGAAAGGGGCCATTGAGGAGGGGGAAAAAAGGGTGCGAGGAGGATGGAATGGACCCCACAATGGGCTGACATTTTTTTCCTCATCCGGCACAACCCTTTAGCCTAACCTCCTTTGTACCCTGCACTTCCTGGCCTCCTCTATGCTTTCTTCCTCCCTTCCTTCACCAAGGAACCTACGCCATGCCCTTCTAGGGCGACCCCGCCTTCTCTCCACAGGGACCCCTGCATCCACCCTCCCTCTCCCTTTTGCCTGCCCTACCTCCTCCTTTAGCCTGCACTCCCTCAGTCCCACTTCTCTGCTATGTTCCACAGCAACTGTACAAGGAGATTACCCCACTATCCCGTTTAAGTGCCGAAAGCAGGACTCGAACCCAGGCCCCCCAGCGCTGTAACGCAAGCACTTAACCTCTAGGCCACTGCAGTTAGCTGGTATTTGGTGGAGCTGGGGGGCCAGATGTTCTATCCCCATTTTCTTCAGTGAACATGTTTCACAATGCAAATGGATATGCTCACAGGGGCATGCAGAAGAAAGATATATTCGCCCAAAAGCAACTTTCAGAAGCACAGCCGTTCGAATCCAATGTCTGGAATCTGCAGGGTGTTTTTTTTATTTTGTTTTAAAAGGGCATGTTTTTATTTTTTTAAAACCTTTATTTATTTATTTTTAAATGGCTATGAATTGCCCTGTGCAATCAGCCAACAGCTAATGCCCCTTCAATACCTGCATTCATACTAACAATTGTGCCTTTGTTTTCTGCACTCTGGCCTTGGTAACGGCCATAGAAAAGCTTGTTTCTCTGGCCCCAACTGACTGGAAAAAACGAGGGGAAAAGTGTAACCTCAGCAGCGCTGTGTGGGTATTTACAGATAATTTTCTCAGTGCAGTGGGCCCAACTACATTAGCATCAGGCCCCATTTGCTAGACAATCCTGGCTACACCTCTGGTGCTTCCTGACTCAACAACCCAATCACCCCTTCAGCCCTTCTTGCTCTGCTCGTCTCACAGCACCTCCCATAAGTGAGGAATGCATCTTTTGTTGGTAGATTTCCTTCATGAGGCTTAGCTAGGCCTGCATTCCTTTTCAAAGGGCCATAGAAGAGAGCAAAAAAGGAGAAGGCATAATAGAGCGGGAAGTAGGTGGAAGACGAGGGGTTAGGAGGGTTGGCAGTAAAGGAAACAGGGCCTGGCCTGGCAGAGAGTAAGACGTTAGGGAACACAATGAGCGAAGGAGGAAGAAAGATGCCTCAGGCATGTAGCTCTCTGACTCTTCCCCACCGAGCCTGCAGAAAGAGCCTTCCTCTTCCTAGCTCTCTCCCGAATGGATACATTTGCATGGAAAGCCCAGAACTCATTTCAGTTAGCCAGAGGGTAAACAGAGGCCAGTGAGAGGGGCACACCCCTTCATTTCACTAGGCTTCTGGGGCTTCTGGGAGGAAAAAAGGCATCAGTATTCCAGCAAGATCATCGTCACCAAGGCCACCAACACTAGGGGATTACAGAGCATGCTGTGACACTCTCCAGGGCCTGGTTGGCCAGGCTTATGTTGAAGAGCACATATCCTAACCCTAAGCTACCTGGGTGGCTGCACAATAGAGGCTGCACCGGACATAGGGCTGTGCCCGTAAGGGCTGTGGTCGCGTTTGGGAGCGTTAGGGACGCGTGGAGGACGCAGGGCGCAGACCTCTGCCCGTTTCCGACCAGGATGAGGCCCTCATTCTCAGTGGTGGAGCCAGCCACTCCAAAATTGAGGGTGTTAAAGGCAGAAAGCAGCCCTCTCACCCCCAGGACAAAGAGTGGGAAATGCTTGTTGCATCAAGAGTCTTTCAAATCTTTCACTTTTGAGAGCAGAGTGTTTACATTTAGGAATCATGAACAAGCAGCAATAAGAATGCATACAGTAGCACGGGCCAGAAGACTGCCCAGCGCATATCAGTACACCCCAATGACAAAGTCAAAGATTTAACTGACCTGCTTAGCTATTAGTGGCTGACACCTCACTATGATTATCATCTCTCCGTGAGGCAAAACATCCTCTGAATTGGGTTGAAAGATAGATATAATATGCCAAAGGAAGGCAACATGGAAATTCAGTTTCCTGCTCTCAGAGGAAGGAGGGTCGACAGCCCAATGTGTTAATGCACCTACTGCACCCTCCTATGTGTAGCCTGCAGGCGACACATTCAGTTGCTGGTGAGGTGCTGATACAGGTTTGCTCGCTATGCAGGGGCTGGTGGTCACCCCGCAGCACCTCGAGAAAGTGTCCTGTTTGAGTCCCAGGGCAATTATTGTATCAACCATGACCCGTAGAAAACACCTTTTCCCCTCGTTTTTTTCCAGTCAATTGGGGCCAGAGAGACAAACTTTTGTATGGGCGTTACCTAGGCCAGAGTGCAGAAAACAAAGGCACAACTGCTAGTAGGGATGCAGGTATTGAAGGGGCATTAGCTGTTGGCTGACCGCTCAGGGCAATGCATACCCATTTTCAATTAAAAAATATATTTTTTTAAATTTAAAGAAACATGCCCAGGAGACTGAGGACATTGGATTAGAACTCAGGTCTCCAGCATGCCAAGACCAAGTACTTACCACTTGAGCCACTGGTGGCTGTGCTCCTGAGGGTAGCTTTTGGGCGTATATATCTTTCTTCTGCATGCCCCCCCTTCCCCCCAGCATACCCATTTCAATTGTGAAACATGTTCACTGGAGCCAAGGAGGATAGAACATCTGGCCCCCTGCTCCACCAAACACCAGCTAACTGCAGTGGCCTAGAGGTTAAGTGCTTGCATTACAGCGCTGGGGGCATGGGTTCGAGTACTGCTTTCGGCACAGAAACGGAGTAGTTGGGGGGGACCTACAGTCCTTCTAAAAGGTTCAGTGGTTATGTAATGAGTTAGGGAGGGTGGAAGAAAGCAGAGAGGCAGGACTGTGGAGGTGGGGGAGAGGAAGTGCAGAGTAAATAAAGGGAAGGTAGGGCTGGATGAAGGGGTCTCTGTGGAGAAGAGGAAGGGGCTGGGGGGGTAGGAGGAGAGAAGCATGGGGATGCAGGATAAAGTGGGCCCCGGGGTAGTGTGAGGGGGGTAATAGGGCCCTGAATAGTGGAGGGGGGGGGAGTGTGTAAAAAGGAGGGTCCTAATGTGGTGAAAGGGGCCATTGAGGAGGGGGAAAAAAGGGTGCGAGGAGGATGGAATGGACCCCACAATGGGCTGACATTTTTTTCCTCATCCGGCACAACCCTTTAGCCTAACCTCCTTTGTACCCTGCACTTTTCCTGGCCTCCTCTATGCTTTCTTCCTCCCTTCCTTCACCAAGGAACCTACGCCATGCCCTTCTAGGGCGACCCCGCCTCCTCTCCACAGGGACCCCTGCATCCACCCTCCCTCTCCCTTTTGCCTGCCCTACCTCCTCCTTTAGCCTGCACTCCCTCAGTCCCACTTCTCTGCTATGTTCCACAGCAACTGTACAAGGAGATTACCCCACTATCCCGTTTAAGTGCCGAAAGCAGGACTCGAACCCAGTAACGCAAGCACTTAACCTCTAGGCCACTGCAGTTAGCTGGTATTTGGTGGAGCTGGGGGGCCAGATGTTCTATCCCCATTTTCTTCAGTGAACATGTTTCACAATGCAAATGGATATGCTCACAGGGGCATGCAGAAGAAAGATATATTCGCCCAAAAGCAACTTTCAGAAGCACAGCCGTTCGAATCCAATGTCTGGAATCTGCAGGGTGTTTTTTTTATTTTGTTTTAAAAGGGCATGTTTTTATTTTTTTAAAACCTTTATTTATTTATTTTTAAATGGCTATGAATTGCCCTGTGCAATCAGCCAACAGCTAATTCCCCTTCAATACCTGCATTCATACTAACAATTGTGCCTTTGTTTTCTGCACTCTGGCCTTGGTAACGGCCATAGAAAAGCTTGTTTCTCTGGCCCCAACTGACTGGAAAAAACGAGGGGAAAAGTGTAACCTCAGCAGCGCTGTGTGGGTATTTACAGATAATTTTCTCAGTGCAGTGGGCCCAACTACATTAGCATCAGGCCCCATTTGCTAGACAATCCTGGCTACACCTCTGGTGCTTCCTGACTCAACAACCCAATCACCCCTTCAGCCCTTCTTGCTCTGCTCGTCTCACAGCACCTCCCATAAGTGAGGAATGCATCTTTTGTTGGTAGATTTCCTTCATGAGGCTTAGCTAGGCCTGCATTCCTTTTCAAAGGGCCATAGAAGAGAGCAAAAAAGGAGAAGGCATAATAGAGCGGGAAGTAGGTGGAAGACGAGGGGTTAGGAGGGTTGGCAGTAAAGGAAACAGGGCCTGGCCTGGCAGAGAGTAAGACGTTAGGGAACACAATGAGCGAAGGAGGAAGAAAGATGCCTCAGGCATGTAGCTCTCTGACTCTTCCCCACCGAGCCTGCAGAAAGAGCCTTCCTATTCCTAGCTCTCTCCCGAATGGATACATTTGCATGGAAAGCCCAGAACTCATTTCAGTTAGCCAGAGGGTAAACAGAGGCCAGTGAGAGAGGCACACCCCTTCATTTCACTAGGCTTCTGGGGCTTCTGGGAGGAAAAAAGGCATCAGTATTCCAGCAAGATCATCGTCACCAAGGCCACCAACACTAGGGGATTACAGAGCATGCTGTGACACTCTCCAGGGCCTGGTTGGCCAGGCTTATGTTGAAGAGCACATATCCTAACCCTAAGCTACCTGGGTGGCTGCACAATAGAGGCTGCACCGGACATAGGGCTGTGCCCGTAAGGGCTGTGGTCGCGTTTGGGAGCATTCGCAGGGCGCAGACCTCTGCCCGTTTCCGACCAGGATGAGGCCCTCATTCTCAGTGGTGGAGCCAGCCACTCCAAAATTGAGGGTGTTAAAGGCAGAAAGCAGCCCTCTCACCCCCAGGACAAAGAGTGGGAAATGCTTGTTGCATCAAGAGTCTTTCAAATCTTTCACTTTTGAGAGCAGAGTGTTTACATTTAGGAATCATGAACAAGCAGCAATAAGAATGCATACAGTAGCACGGGCCAGAAGACTGCCCAGCGCATATCAGTACACCCCAATGACAAAGTCAAAGATTTAACTGACCTGCTTAGCTATTAGTGGCTGACACCTCACTATGATTATCATCTCTCCGTGAGGCAAAACATCCTCTGAATTGGGTTGAAAGATAGATATAATATGCCAAAGGAAGGCAACATGGAAATTCAGTTTCCTGCTCTCAGAGGAAGGAGGGTCGACAGCCCAATGTGTTAATGCACCTACTGCACCCTCCTATGTGTAGCCTGCAGGCGACACATTCAGTTGCTGGTGAGGTGCTGATACAGGTTTGCTCGCTATGCAGGGGCTGGTGGTCACCCCGCAGCACCTCGAGAAAGTGTCCTGTTTGAGTCCCAGGGCAATTATTGTATCAACCATGACCCGTAGAAAACACCTTTTCCCCTCGTTTTTTTCCAGTCAATTGGGGCCAGAGAGACAAACTTTTGTATGGGCGTTACCTAGGCCAGAGTGCAGAAAACAAAGGCACAACTGCTAGTAGGGATGCAGGTATTGAAGGGGCATTAGCTGTTGGCTGACCGCTCAGGGCAATGCATACCCATTTTCAATTAAAAAATATATTTTTTTAAATTTAAAGAAACATGCCCAGGAGACTGAGGACATTGGATTAGAACTCAGGTCTCCAGCATGCCAAGACCAAGTACTTACCACTTGAGCCACTGGTGGCTGTGCTCCTGAGGGTAGCTTTTGGGCGTATATATCTTTCTTCTGCATGCCCCCCCTTCCCCCCAGCATACCCATTTCAATTGTGAAACATGTTCACTGGAGCCAAGGAGGATAGAACATCTGGCCCCCTGCTCCACCAAACACCAGCTAACTGCAGTGGCCTAGAGGTTAAGTGCTTGCATTACAGCGCTGGGGGCATGGGTTCGAGTACTGCTTTCGGCACAGAAACGGAGTAGTTGGGGGGGACCTACAGTCCTTCTAAAAGGTTCAGTGGTTATGTAATGAGTTAGGGAGGGTGGAAGAAAGCAGAGAGGCAGGACTGTGGAGGTGGGGGAGAGGAAGTGCAGAGTAAATAAAGGGAAGGTAGGGCTGGATGAAGGGGTCTCTGTGGAGAAGAGGAAGGGGCTGGGGGGGTAGGAGGAGAGAAGCATGGGGATGCAGGATAAAGTGGGCCCCGGGGTAGTGTGAGGGGGGTAATAGGGCCCTGAATAGTGGAGGGGGGGGGAGTGTGTAAAAAGGAGGGTCCTAATGTGGTGAAAGGGGCCATTGAGGAGGGGGAAAAAAGGGTGCGAGGAGGATGGAATGGACCCCACAATGGGCTGACATTTTTTTCCTCATCCGGCACAACCCTTTAGCCTAACCTCCTTTGTACCCTGCACTTTTCCTGGCCTCCTCTATGCTTTCTTCCTCCCTTCCTTCACCAAGGAACCTACGCCATGCCCTTCTAGGGCGACCCCGCCTCCTCTCCACAGGGACCCCTGCATCCACCCTCCCTCTCCCTTTTGCCTGCCCTACCTCCTCCTTTAGCCTGCACTCCCTCAGTCCCACTTCTCTGCTATGTTCCACAGCAACTGTACAAGGAGATTACTCCACTATCCCGTTTAAGTGCCGAAAGCAGGACTCGAACCCAGGCCCCCCCAGCGCTGTAACGCAAGCACTTAACCTCTAGGCCACTGCAGTTAGCTGGTATTTGGTGGAGCTGGGGGGCCAGATGTTCTATCCCCATTTTCTTCAGTGAACATGTTTCACAATGCAAATGGATATGCTCACAGGGGCATGCAGAAGAAAGATATATTCGCCCAAAAGCAACTTTCAGAAGCACAGCCGTTCGAATCCAATGTCTGGAATCTGCAGGGTGTTTTTTTTATTTTGTTTTAAAAGGGCATGTTTTTATTTTTTTAAAACCTTTATTTATTTATTTTTAAATGGCTATGAATTGCCCTGTGCAATCAGCCAACAGCTAATGCCCCTTCAATACCTGCATTCATACTAACAATTGTGCCTTTGTTTTCTGCACTCTGGCCTTGGTAACGGCCATAGAAAAGCTTGTTTCTCTGGCCCCAACTGACTGGAAAAAACGAGGGGAAAAGTGTAACCTCAGCAGCGCTGTGTGGGTATTTACAGATAATTTTCTCAGTGCAGTGGGCCCAACTACATTAGCATCAGGCCCCATTTGCTAGACAATCCTGGCTACACCTCTGGTGCTTCCTGACTCAACAACCCAATCACCCCTTCAGCCCTTCTTGCTCTGCTCGTCTCACAGCACCTCCCATAAGTGAGGAATGCATCTTTTGTTGGTAGATTTCCTTCATGAGGCTTAGCTAGGCCTGCATTCCTTTTCAAAGGGCCATAGAAGAGAGCAAAAAAGGAGAAGGCATAATAGAGCGGGAAGTAGGTGGAAGACGAGGGGTTAGGAGGGTTGGCAGTAAAGGAAACAGGGCCTGGCCTGGCAGAGAGTAAGACGTTAGGGAACACAATGAGCGAAGGAGGAAGAAAGATGCCTCAGGCATGTAGCTCTCTGACTCTTCCCCACCGAGCCTGCAGAAAGAGCCTTCCTATTCCTAGCTCTCTCCCGAATGGATACATTTGCATGGAAAGCCCAGAACTCATTTCAGTTAGCCAGAGGGTAAACAGAGGCCAGTGAGAGAGGCACACCCCTTCATTTCACTAGGCTTCTGGGGCTTCTGGGAGGAAAAAAGGCATCAGTATTCCAGCAAGATCATCGTCACCAAGGCCACCAACACTAGGGGATTACAGAGCATGCTGTGACACTCTCCAGGGCCTGGTTGGCCAGGCTTATGTTGAAGAGCACATATCCTAACCCTAAGCTACCTGGGTGGCTGCACAATAGAGGCTGCACCGGACATAGGGCTGTGCCCGTAAGGGCTGTGGTCGCGTTTGGGAGCATTCGCAGGGCGCAGACCTCTGCCCGTTTCCGACCAGGATGAGGCCCTCATTCTCAGTGGTGGAGCCAGCCACTCCAAAATTGAGGGTGTTAAAGGCAGAAAGCAGCCCTCTCACCCCCAGGACAAAGAGTGGGAAATGCTTGTTGCATCAAGAGTCTTTCAAATCTTTCACTTTTGAGAGCAGAGTGTTTACATTTAGGAATCATGAACAAGCAGCAATAAGAATGCATACAGTAGCACGGGCCAGAAGACTGCCCAGCGCATATCAGTACACCCCAATGACAAAGTCAAAGATTTAACTGACCTGCTTAGCTATTAGTGGCTGACACCTCACTATGATTATCATCTCTCCGTGAGGCAAAACATCCTCTGAATTGGGTTGAAAGATAGATATAATATGCCAAAGGAAGGCAACATGGAAATTCAGTTTCCTGCTCTCAGAGGAAGGAGGGTCGACAGCCCAATGTGTTAATGCACCTACTGCACCCTCCTATGTGTAGCCTGCAGGCGACACATTCAGTTGCTGGTGAGGTGCTGATACAGGTTTGCTCGCTATGCAGGGGCTGGTGGTCACCCCGCAGCACCTCGAGAAAGTGTCCTGTTTGAGTCCCAGGGCAATTATTGTATCAACCATGACCCGTAGAAAACACCTTTTCCCCTCGTTTTTTTCCAGTCAATTGGGGCCAGAGAGACAAACTTTTGTATGGGCGTTACCTAGGCCAGAGTGCAGAAAACAAAGGCACAACTGCTAGTAGGGATGCAGGTATTGAAGGGGCATTAGCTGTTGGCTGACCGCTCAGGGCAATGCATACCCATTTTCAATTAAAAAATATATTTTTTTAAATTTAAAGAAACATGCCCAGGAGACTGAGGACATTGGATTAGAACTCAGGTCTCCAGCATGCCAAGACCAAGTACTTACCACTTGAGCCACTGGTGGCTGTGCTCCTGAGGGTAGCTTTTGGGCGTATATATCTTTCTTCTGCATGCCCCCCCTTCCCCCCAGCATACCCATTTCAATTGTGAAACATGTTCACTGGAGCCAAGGAGGATAGAACATCTGGCCCCCTGCTCCACCAAACACCAGCTAACTGCAGTGGCCTAGAGGTTAAGTGCTTGCATTACAGCGCTGGGGGCATGGGTTCGAGTACTGCTTTCGGCACAGAAACGGAGTAGTTGGGGGGGACCTACAGTCCTTCTAAAAGGTTCAGTGGTTATGTAATGAGTTAGGGAGGGTGGAAGAAAGCAGAGAGGCAGGACTGTGGAGGTGGGGGAGAGGAAGTGCAGAGTAAATAAAGGGAAGGTAGGGCTGGATGAAGGGGTCTCTGTGGAGAAGAGGAAGGGGCTGGGGGGGTAGGAGGAGAGAAGCATGGGGATGCAGGATAAAGTGGGCCCCGGGGTAGTGTGAGGGGGGTAATAGGGCCCTGAATAGTGGAGGGGGGGGAGTGTGTAAAAAGGAGGGTCCTAATGTGGTGAAAGGGGCCATTGAGGAGGGGGAAAAAAGGGTGCGAGGAGGATGGAATGGACCCCACAATGGGCTGACATTTTTTTCCTCATCCGGCACAACCCTTTAGCCTAACCTCCTTTGTACCCTGCACTTCCTGGCCTCCTCTATGCTTTCTTCCTCCCTTCCTTCACCAAGGAACCTACGCCATGCCCTTCTAGGGCGACCCCACCTCCTCTCCACAGGGACCCCTGCATCCACCCTCCCTCTCCCTTTTGCCTGCCCTACCTCCTCCTTTAGCCTGCACTCCCTCAGTCCCACTTCTCTGCTATGTTCCACAGCAACTGTACAAGGAGATTACCCCACTATCCCGTTTAAGTGCCGAAAGCAGGACTCGAACCCAGGCCCCCCAGCGCTGTAACGCAAGCACTTAACCTCTAGGCCACTGCAGTTAGCTGGTATTTGGTGGAGCTGGGGGGCCAGATGTTCTATCCCCATTTTCTTCAGTGAACATGTTTCACAATGCAAATGGATATGCTCACAGGGGCATGCAGAAGAAAGATATATTCGCCCAAAAGCAACTTTCAGAAGCACAGCCGTTCGAATCCAATGTCTGGAATCTGCAGGGTGTTTTTTTTATTTTGTTTTAAAAGGGCATGTTTTTATTTTTTTAAAACCTTTATTTATTTATTTTTAAATGGCTATGAATTGCCCTGTGCAATCAGCCAACAGCTAATGCCCCTTCAATACCTGCATTCATACTAACAATTGTGCCTTTGTTTTCTGCACTCTGGCCTTGGTAACGGCCATAGAAAAGCTTGTTTCTCTGGCCCCAACTGACTGGAAAAAACGAGGGGAAAAGTGTAACCTCAGCAGCGCTGTGTGGGTATTTACAGATAATTTTCTCAGTGCAGTGGGCCCAACTACATTAGCATCAGGCCCCATTTGCTAGACAATCCTGGCTACACCTCTGGTGCTTCCTGACTCAACAACCCAATCACCCCTTCAGCCCTTCTTGCTCTGCTCGTCTCACAGCACCTCCCATAAGTGAGGAATGCATCTTTTGTTGGTAGATTTCCTTCATGAGGCTTAGCTAGGCCTGCATTCCTTTTCAAAGGGCCATAGAAGAGAGCAAAAAAGGAGAAGGCATAATAGAGCGGGAAGTAGGTGGAAGACGAGGGGTTAGGAGGGTTGGCAGTAAAGGAAACAGGGCCTGGCCTGGCAGAGAGTAAGACGTTAGGGAACACAATGAGCGAAGGAGGAAGAAAGATGCCTCAGGCATGTAGCTCTCTGACTCTTCCCCACCGAGCCTGCAGAAAGAGCCTTCCTCTTCCTAGCTCTCTCCCGAATGGATACATTTGCATGGAAAGCCCAGAACTCATTTCAGTTAGCCAGAGGGTAAACAGAGGCCAGTGAGAGGGGCACACCCCTTCATTTCACTAGGCTTCTGGGGCTTCTGGGAGGAAAAAAGGCATCAGTATTCCAGCAAGATCATCGTCACCAAGGCCACCAACACTAGGGGATTACAGAGCATGCTGTGACACTCTCCAGGGCCTGGTTGGCCAGGCTTATGTTGAAGAGCACATATCCTAACCCTAAGCTACCTGGGTGGCTGCACAATAGAGGCTGCACCGGACATAGGGCTGTGCCCGTAAGGGCTGTGGTCGCGTTTGGGAGCGTTAGGGACGCGTGGAGGACGCAGGGCGCAGACCTCTGCCCGTTTCCGACCAGGATGAGGCCCTCATTCTCAGTGGTGGAGCCAGCCACTCCAAAATTGAGGGTGTTAAAGGCAGAAAGCAGCCCTCTCACCCCCAGGACAAAGAGTGGGAAATGCTTGTTGCATCAAGAGTCTTTCAAATCTTTCACTTTTGAGAGCAGAGTGTTTACATTTAGGAATCATGAACAAGCAGCAATAAGAATGCATACAGTAGCACGGGCCAGAAGACTGCCCAGCGCATATCAGTACACCCCAATGACAAAGTCAAAGATTTAACTGACCTGCTTAGCTATTAGTGGCTGACACCTCACTATGATTATCATCTCTCCGTGAGGCAAAACATCCTCTGAATTGGGTTGAAAGATAGATATAATATGCCAAAGGAAGGCAACATGGAAATTCAGTTTCCTGCTCTCAGAGGAAGGAGGGTCGACAGCCCAATGTGTTAATGCACCTACTGCACCCTCCTATGTGTAGCCTGCAGGCGACACATTCAGTTGCTGGTGAGGTGCTGATACAGGTTTGCTCGCTATGCAGGGGCTGGTGGTCACCCCGCAGCACCTCGAGAAAGTGTCCTGTTTGAGTCCCAGGGCAATTATTGTATCAACCATGACCCGTAGAAAACACCTTTTCCCCTCGTTTTTTTCCAGTCAATTGGGGCCAGAGAGACAAACTTTTGTATGGGCGTTACCTAGGCCAGAGTGCAGAAAACAAAGGCACAACTGCTAGTAGGGATGCAGGTATTGAAGGGGCATTAGCTGTTGGCTGACCGCTCAGGGCAATGCATACCCATTTTCAATTAAAAAATATATTTTTTTAAATTTAAAGAAACATGCCCAGGAGACTGAGGACATTGGATTAGAACTCAGGTCTCCAGCATGCCAAGACCAAGTACTTACCACTTGAGCCACTGGTGGCTGTGCTCCTGAGGGTAGCTTTTGGGCGTATATATCTTTCTTCTGCATGCCCCCCCTTCCCCCCAGCATACCCATTTCAATTGTGAAACATGTTCACTGGAGCCAAGGAGGATAGAACATCTGGCCCCCTGCTCCACCAAACACCAGCTAACTGCAGTGGCCTAGAGGTTAAGTGCTTGCATTACAGCGCTGGGGGCATGGGTTCGAGTACTGCTTTCGGCACAGAAACGGAGTAGTTGGGGGGGACCTACAGTCCTTCTAAAAGGTTCAGTGGTTATGTAATGAGTTAGGGAGGGTGGAAGAAAGCAGAGAGGCAGGACTGTGGAGGTGGGGGAGAGGAAGTGCAGAGTAAATAAAGGGAAGGTAGGGCTGGATGAAGGGGTCTCTGTGGAGAAGAGGAAGGGGCTGGGGGGGTAGGAGGAGAGAAGCATGGGGATGCAGGATAAAGTGGGCCCCGGGGTAGTGTGAGGGGGGTAATAGGGCCCTGAATAGTGGAGGGGGGGGGAGTGTGTAAAAAGGAGGGTCCTAATGTGGTGAAAGGGGCCATTGAGGAGGGGGAAAAAAGGGTGCGAGGAGGATGGAATGGACCCCACAATGGGCTGACATTTTTTTCCTCATCCGGCACAACCCTTTAGCCTAACCTCCTTTGTACCCTGCACTTTTCCTGGCCTCCTCTATGCTTTCTTCCTCCCTTCCTTCACCAAGGAACCTACGCCATGCCCTTCTAGGGCGACCCCGCCTCCTCTCCACAGGGACCCCTGCATCCACCCTCCCTCTCCCTTTTGCCTGCCCTACCTCCTCCTTTAGCCTGCACTCCCTCAGTCCCACTTCTCTGCTATGTTCCACAGCAACTGTACAAGGAGATTACCCCACTATCCCGTTTAAGTGCCGAAAGCAGGACTCGAACCCAGGCCCCCCCAGCGCTGTAACGCAAGCACTTAACCTCTAGGCCACTGCAGTTAGCTGGTATTTGGTGGAGCTGGGGGGCCAGATGTTCTATCCCCATTTTCTTCAGTGAACATGTTTCACAATGCAAATGGATATGCTCACAGGGGCATGCAGAAGAAAGATATATTCGCCCAAAAGCAACTTTCAGAAGCACAGCCGTTCGAATCCAATGTCTGGAATCTGCAGGGTGTTTTTTTTATTTTGTTTTAAAAGGGCATGTTTTTATTTTTTTAAAACCTTTATTTATTTATTTTTAAATGGCTATGAATTGCCCTGTGCAATCAGCCAACAGCTAATGCCCCTTCAATACCTGCATTCATACTAACAATTGTGCCTTTGTTTTCTGCACTCTGGCCTTGGTAACGGCCATAGAAAAGCTTGTTTCTCTGGCCCCAACTGACTGGAAAAAACGAGGGGAAAAGTGTAACCTCAGCAGCGCTGTGTGGGTATTTACAGATAATTTTCTCAGTGCAGTGGGCCCAACTACATTAGCATCAGGCCCCATTTGCTAGACAATCCTGGCTACACCTCTGGTGCTTCCTGACTCAACAACCCAATCACCCCTTCAGCCCTTCTTGCTCTGCTCGTCTCACAGCACCTCCCATAAGTGAGGAATGCATCTTTTGTTGGTAGATTTCCTTCATGAGGCTTAGCTAGGCCTGCATTCCTTTTCAAAGGGCCATAGAAGAGAGCAAAAAAGGAGAAGGCATAATAGAGCGGGAAGTAGGTGGAAGACGAGGGGTTAGGAGGGTTGGCAGTAAAGGAAACAGGGCCTGGCCTGGCAGAGAGTAAGACGTTAGGGAACACAATGAGCGAAGGAGGAAGAAAGATGCCTCAGGCATGTAGCTCTCTGACTCTTCCCCACCGAGCCTGCAGAAAGAGCCTTCCTATTCCTAGCTCTCTCCCGAATGGATACATTTGCATGGAAAGCCCAGAACTCATTTCAGTTAGCCAGAGGGTAAACAGAGGCCAGTGAGAGAGGCACACCCCTTCATTTCACTAGGCTTCTGGGGCTTCTGGGAGGAAAAAAGGCATCAGTATTCCAGCAAGATCATCGTCACCAAGGCCACCAACACTAGGGGATTACAGAGCATGCTGTGACACTCTCCAGGGCCTGGTTGGCCAGGCTTATGTTGAAGAGCACATATCCTAACCCTAAGCTACCTGGGTGGCTGCACAATAGAGGCTGCACCGGACATAGGGCTGTGCCCGTAAGGGCTGTGGTCGCGTTTGGGAGCATTCGCAGGGCGCAGACCTCTGCCCGTTTCCGACCAGGATGAGGCCCTCATTCTCAGTGGTGGAGCCAGCCACTCCAAAATTGAGGGTGTTAAAGGCAGAAAGCAGCCCTCTCACCCCCAGGACAAAGAGTGGGAAATGCTTGTTGCATCAAGAGTCTTTCAAATCTTTCACTTTTGAGAGCAGAGTGTTTACATTTAGGAATCATGAACAAGCAGCAATAAGAATGCATACAGTAGCACGGGCCAGAAGACTGCCCAGCGCATATCAGTACACCCCAATGACAAAGTCAAAGATTTAACTGACCTGCTTAGCTATTAGTGGCTGACACCTCACTATGATTATCATCTCTCCGTGAGGCAAAACATCCTCTGAATTGGGTTGAAAGATAGATATAATATGCCAAAGGAAGGCAACATGGAAATTCAGTTTCCTGCTCTCAGAGGAAGGAGGGTCGACAGCCCAATGTGTTAATGCACCTACTGCACCCTCCTATGTGTAGCCTGCAGGCGACACATTCAGTTGCTGGTGAGGTGCTGATACAGGTTTGCTCGCTATGCAGGGGCTGGTGGTCACCCCGCAGCACCTCGAGAAAGTGTCCTGTTTGAGTCCCAGGGCAATTATTGTATCAACCATGACCCGTAGAAAACACCTTTTCCCCTCGTTTTTTTCCAGTCAATTGGGGCCAGAGAGACAAACTTTTGTATGGGCGTTACCTAGGCCAGAGTGCAGAAAACAAAGGCACAACTGCTAGTAGGGATGCAGGTATTGAAGGGGCATTAGCTGTTGGCTGACCGCTCAGGGCAATGCATACCCATTTTCAATTAAAAAATATATTTTTTTAAATTTAAAGAAACATGCCCAGGAGACTGAGGACATTGGATTAGAACTCAGGTCTCCAGCATGCCAAGACCAAGTACTTACCACTTGAGCCACTGGTGGCTGTGCTCCTGAGGGTAGCTTTTGGGCGTATATATCTTTCTTCTGCATGCCCCCCCTTCCCCCCAGCATACCCATTTCAATTGTGAAACATGTTCACTGGAGCCAAGGAGGATAGAACATCTGGCCCCCTGCTCCACCAAACACCAGCTAACTGCAGTGGCCTAGAGGTTAAGTGCTTGCATTACAGCGCTGGGGGCATGGGTTCGAGTACTGCTTTCGGCACAGAAACGGAGTAGTTGGGGGGGACCTACAGTCCTTCTAAAAGGTTCAGTGGTTATGTAATGAGTTAGGGAGGGTGGAAGAAAGCAGAGAGGCAGGACTGTGGAGGTGGGGGAGAGGAAGTGCAGAGTAAATAAAGGGAAGGTAGGGCTGGATGAAGGGGTCTCTGTGGAGAAGAGGAAGGGGCTGGGGGGGTAGGAGGAGAGAAGCATGGGGATGCAGGATAAAGTGGGCCCCGGGGTAGTGTGAGGGGGGTAATAGGGCCCTGAATAGTGGAGGGGGGGGGAGTGTGTAAAAAGGAGGGTCCTAATGTGGTGAAAGGGGCCATTGAGGAGGGGGAAAAAAGGGTGCGAGGAGGATGGAATGGACCCCACAATGGGCTGACATTTTTTTCCTCATCCGGCACAACCCTTTAGCCTAACCTCCTTTGTACCCTGCACTTTTCCTGGCCTCCTCTATGCTTTCTTCCTCCCTTCCTTCACCAAGGAACCTACGCCATGCCCTTCTAGGGCGACCCCGCCTCCTCTCCACAGGGACCCCTGCATCCACCCTCCCTCTCCCTTTTGCCTGCCCTACCTCCTCCTTTAGCCTGCACTCCCTCAGTCCCACTTCTCTGCTATGTTCCACAGCAACTGTACAAGGAGATTACCCCACTATCCCGTTTAAGTGCCGAAAGCAGGACTCGAACCCAGGCCCCCCCAGCGCTGTAACGCAAGCACTTAACCTCTAGGCCACTGCAGTTAGCTGGTATTTGGTGGAGCTGGGGGGCCAGATGTTCTATCCCCATTTTCTTCAGTGAACATGTTTCACAATGCAAATGGATATGCTCACAGGGGCATGCAGAAGAAAGATATATTCGCCCAAAAGCAACTTTCAGAAGCACAGCCGTTCGAATCCAATGTCTGGAATCTGCAGGGTGTTTTTTTTATTTTGTTTTAAAAGGGCATGTTTTTATTTTTTTAAAACCTTTATTTATTTATTTTTAAATGGCTATGAATTGCCCTGTGCAATCAGCCAACAGCTAATGCCCCTTCAATACCTGCATTCATACTAACAATTGTGCCTTTGTTTTCTGCACTCTGGCCTTGGTAACGGCCATAGAAAAGCTTGTTTCTCTGGCCCCAACTGACTGGAAAAAACGAGGGGAAAAGTGTAACCTCAGCAGCGCTGTGTGGGTATTTACAGATAATTTTCTCAGTGCAGTGGGCCCAACTACATTAGCATCAGGCCCCATTTGCTAGACAATCCTGGCTACACCTCTGGTGCTTCCTGACTCAACAACCCAATCACCCCTTCAGCCCTTCTTGCTCTGCTCGTCTCACAGCACCTCCCATAAGTGAGGAATGCATCTTTTGTTGGTAGATTTCCTTCATGAGGCTTAGCTAGGCCTGCATTCCTTTTCAAAGGGCCATAGAAGAGAGCAAAAAAGGAGAAGGCATAATAGAGCGGGAAGTAGGTGGAAGACGAGGGGTTAGGAGGGTTGGCAGTAAAGGAAACAGGGCCTGGCCTGGCAGAGAGTAAGACGTTAGGGAACACAATGAGCGAAGGAGGAAGAAAGATGCCTCAGGCATGTAGCTCTCTGACTCTTCCCCACCGAGCCTGCAGAAAGAGCCTTCCTATTCCTAGCTCTCTCCCGAATGGATACATTTGCATGGAAAGCCCAGAACTCATTTCAGTTAGCCAGAGGGTAAACAGAGGCCAGTGAGAGAGGCACACCCCTTCATTTCACTAGGCTTCTGGGGCTTCTGGGAGGAAAAAAGGCATCAGTATTCCAGCAAGATCATCGTCACCAAGGCCACCAACACTAGGGGATTACAGAGCATGCTGTGACACTCTCCAGGGCCTGGTTGGCCAGGCTTATGTTGAAGAGCACATATCCTAACCCTAAGCTACCTGGGTGGCTGCACAATAGAGGCTGCACCGGACATAGGGCTGTGCCCGTAAGGGCTGTGGTCGCGTTTGGGAGCATTCGCAGGGCGCAGACCTCTGCCCGTTTCCGACCAGGATGAGGCCCTCATTCTCAGTGGTGGAGCCAGCCACTCCAAAATTGAGGGTGTTAAAGGCAGAAAGCAGCCCTCTCACCCCCAGGACAAAGAGTGGGAAATGCTTGTTGCATCAAGAGTCTTTCAAATCTTTCACTTTTGAGAGCAGAGTGTTTACATTTAGGAATCATGAACAAGCAGCAATAAGAATGCATACAGTAGCACGGGCCAGAAGACTGCCCAGCGCATATCAGTACACCCCAATGACAAAGTCAAAGATTTAACTGACCTGCTTAGCTATTAGTGGCTGACACCTCACTATGATTATCATCTCTCCGTGAGGCAAAACATCCTCTGAATTGGGTTGAAAGATAGATATAATATGCCAAAGGAAGGCAACATGGAAATTCAGTTTCCTGCTCTCAGAGGAAGGAGGGTCGACAGCCCAATGTGTTAATGCACCTACTGCACCCTCCTATGTGTAGCCTGCAGGCGACACATTCAGTTGCTGGTGAGGTGCTGATACAGGTTTGCTCGCTATGCAGGGGCTGGTGGTCACCCCGCAGCACCTCGAGAAAGTGTCCTGTTTGAGTCCCAGGGCAATTATTGTATCAACCATGACCCGTAGAAAACACCTTTTCCCCTCGTTTTTTTCCAGTCAATTGGGGCCAGAGAGACAAACTTTTGTATGGGCGTTACCTAGGCCAGAGTGCAGAAAACAAAGGCACAACTGCTAGTAGGGATGCAGGTATTGAAGGGGCATTAGCTGTTGGCTGACCGCTCAGGGCAATGCATACCCATTTTCAATTAAAAAATATATTTTTTTAAATTTAAAGAAACATGCCCAGGAGACTGAGGACATTGGATTAGAACTCAGGTCTCCAGCATGCCAAGACCAAGTACTTACCACTTGAGCCACTGGTGGCTGTGCTCCTGAGGGTAGCTTTTGGGCGTATATATCTTTCTTCTGCATGCCCCCCCTTCCCCCCAGCATACCCATTTCAATTGTGAAACATGTTCACTGGAGCCAAGGAGGATAGAACATCTGGCCCCCTGCTCCACCAAACACCAGCTAACTGCAGTGGCCTAGAGGTTAAGTGCTTGCATTACAGCGCTGGGGGCATGGGTTCGAGTACTGCTTTCGGCACAGAAACGGAGTAGTTGGGGGGGACCTACAGTCCTTCTAAAAGGTTCAGTGGTTATGTAATGAGTTAGGGAGGGTGGAAGAAAGCAGAGAGGCAGGACTGTGGAGGTGGGGGAGAGGAAGTGCAGAGTAAATAAAGGGAAGGTAGGGCTGGATGAAGGGGTCTCTGTGGAGAAGAGGAAGGGGCTGGGGGGGTAGGAGGAGAGAAGCATGGGGATGCAGGATAAAGTGGGCCCCGGGGTAGTGTGAGGGGGGTAATAGGGCCCTGAATAGTGGAGGGGGGGGGAGTGTGTAAAAAGGAGGGTCCTAATGTGGTGAAAGGGGCCATTGAGGAGGGGGAAAAAAGGGTGCGAGGAGGATGGAATGGACCCCACAATGGGCTGACATTTTTTTCCTCATCCGGCACAACCCTTTAGCCTAACCTCCTTTGTACCCTGCACTTTTCCTGGCCTCCTCTATGCTTTCTTCCTCCCTTCCTTCACCAAGGAACCTACGCCATGCCCTTCTAGGGCGACCCCGCCTCCTCTCCACAGGGACCCCTGCATCCACCCTCCCTCTCCCTTTTGCCTGCCCTACCTCCTCCTTTAGCCTGCACTCCCTCAGTCCCACTTCTCTGCTATGTTCCACAGCAACTGTACAAGGAGATTACCCCACTATCCCGTTTAAGTGCCGAAAGCAGGACTCGAACCCAGGCCCCCCCAGCGCTGTAACGCAAGCACTTAACCTCTAGGCCACTGCAGTTAGCTGGTATTTGGTGGAGCTGGGGGGCCAGATGTTCTATCCCCATTTTCTTCAGTGAACATGTTTCACAATGCAAATGGATATGCTCACAGGGGCATGCAGAAGAAAGATATATTCGCCCAAAAGCAACTTTCAGAAGCACAGCCGTTCGAATCCAATGTCTGGAATCTGCAGGGTGTTTTTTTTATTTTGTTTTAAAAGGGCATGTTTTTATTTTTTTAAAACCTTTATTTATTTATTTTTAAATGGCTATGAATTGCCCTGTGCAATCAGCCAACAGCTAATGCCCCTTCAATACCTGCATTCATACTAACAATTGTGCCTTTGTTTTCTGCACTCTGGCCTTGGTAACGGCCATAGAAAAGCTTGTTTCTCTGGCCCCAACTGACTGGAAAAAACGAGGGGAAAAGTGTAACCTCAGCAGCGCTGTGTGGGTATTTACAGATAATTTTCTCAGTGCAGTGGGCCCAACTACATTAGCATCAGGCCCCATTTGCTAGACAATCCTGGCTACACCTCTGGTGCTTCCTGACTCAACAACCCAATCACCCCTTCAGCCCTTCTTGCTCTGCTCGTCTCACAGCACCTCCCATAAGTGAGGAATGCATCTTTTGTTGGTAGATTTCCTTCATGAGGCTTAGCTAGGCCTGCATTCCTTTTCAAAGGGCCATAGAAGAGAGCAAAAAAGGAGAAGGCATAATAGAGCGGGAAGTAGGTGGAAGACGAGGGGTTAGGAGGGTTGGCAGTAAAGGAAACAGGGCCTGGCCTGGCAGAGAGTAAGACGTTAGGGAACACAATGAGCGAAGGAGGAAGAAAGATGCCTCAGGCATGTAGCTCTCTGACTCTTCCCCACCGAGCCTGCAGAAAGAGCCTTCCTATTCCTAGCTCTCTCCCGAATGGATACATTTGCATGGAAAGCCCAGAACTCATTTCAGTTAGCCAGAGGGTAAACAGAGGCCAGTGAGAGAGGCACACCCCTTCATTTCACTAGGCTTCTGGGGCTTCTGGGAGGAAAAAAGGCATCAGTATTCCAGCAAGATCATCGTCACCAAGGCCACCAACACTAGGGGATTACAGAGCATGCTGTGACACTCTCCAGGGCCTGGTTGGCCAGGCTTATGTTGAAGAGCACATATCCTAACCCTAAGCTACCTGGGTGGCTGCACAATAGAGGCTGCACCGGACATAGGGCTGTGCCCGTAAGGGCTGTGGTCGCGTTTGGGAGCATTCGCAGGGCGCAGACCTCTGCCCGTTTCCGACCAGGATGAGGCCCTCATTCTCAGTGGTGGAGCCAGCCACTCCAAAATTGAGGGTGTTAAAGGCAGAAAGCAGCCCTCTCACCCCCAGGACAAAGAGTGGGAAATGCTTGTTGCATCAAGAGTCTTTCAAATCTTTCACTTTTGAGAGCAGAGTGTTTACATTTAGGAATCATGAACAAGCAGCAATAAGAATGCATACAGTAGCACGGGCCAGAAGACTGCCCAGCGCATATCAGTACACCCCAATGACAAAGTCAAAGATTTAACTGACCTGCTTAGCTATTAGTGGCTGACACCTCACTATGATTATCATCTCTCCGTGAGGCAAAACATCCTCTGAATTGGGTTGAAAGATAGATATAATATGCCAAAGGAAGGCAACATGGAAATTCAGTTTCCTGCTCTCAGAGGAAGGAGGGTCGACAGCCCAATGTGTTAATGCACCTACTGCACCCTCCTATGTGTAGCCTGCAGGCGACACATTCAGTTGCTGGTGAGGTGCTGATACAGGTTTGCTCGCTATGCAGGGGCTGGTGGTCACCCCGCAGCACCTCGAGAAAGTGTCCTGTTTGAGTCCCAGGGCAATTATTGTATCAACCATGACCCGTAGAAAACACCTTTTCCCCTCGTTTTTTTCCAGTCAATTGGGGCCAGAGAGACAAACTTTTGTATGGGCGTTACCTAGGCCAGAGTGCAGAAAACAAAGGCACAACTGCTAGTAGGGATGCAGGTATTGAAGGGGCATTAGCTGTTGGCTGACCGCTCAGGGCAATGCATACCCATTTTCAATTAAAAAATATATTTTTTTAAATTTAAAGAAACATGCCCAGGAGACTGAGGACATTGGATTAGAACTCAGGTCTCCAGCATGCCAAGACCAAGTACTTACCACTTGAGCCACTGGTGGCTGTGCTCCTGAGGGTAGCTTTTGGGCGTATATATCTTTCTTCTGCATGCCCCCCCTTCCCCCCAGCATACCCATTTCAATTGTGAAACATGTTCACTGGAGCCAAGGAGGATAGAACATCTGGCCCCCTGCTCCACCAAACACCAGCTAACTGCAGTGGCCTAGAGGTTAAGTGCTTGCA
This sequence comes from Ambystoma mexicanum, assembly GCF_040938575.1. NCBI lineage: Eukaryota > Metazoa > Chordata > Amphibia > Caudata > Ambystomatidae > Ambystoma > Ambystoma mexicanum. The sequence continues at coordinate 689,746,089 of NC_090924.1, read as the reverse complement.
TTACAGCGCTGGGGGCATGGGTTCGAGTACTGCTTTCGGCACAGAAACGGAGTAGTTGGGGGGGACCTACAGTCCTTCTAAAAGGTTCAGTGGTTATGTAATGAGTTAGGGAGGGTGGAAGAAAGCAGAGAGGCAGGACTGTGGAGGTGGGGGAGAGGAAGTGCAGAGTAAATAAAGGGAAGGTAGGGCTGGATGAAGGGGTCTCTGTGGAGAAGAGGAAGGGGCTGGGGGGGTAGGAGGAGAGAAGCATGGGGATGCAGGATAAAGTGGGCCCCGGGGTAGTGTGAGGGGGGTAATAGGGCCCTGAATAGTGGAGGGGGGGGGAGTGTGTAAAAAGGAGGGTCCTAATGTGGTGAAAGGGGCCATTGAGGAGGGGGAAAAAAGGGTGCGAGGAGGATGGAATGGACCCCACAATGGGCTGACATTTTTTTCCTCATCCGGCACAACCCTTTAGCCTAACCTCCTTTGTACCCTGCACTTCCTGGCCTCCTCTATGCTTTCTTCCTCCCTTCCTTCACCAAGGAACCTACGCCATGCCCTTCTAGGGCGACCCCGCCTCCTCTCCACAGGGACCCCTGCATCCACCCTCCCTCTCCCTTTTGCCTGCCCTACCTCCTCCTTTAGCCTGCACTCCCTCAGTCCCACTTCTCTGCTATGTTCCACAGCAACTGTACAAGGAGATTACCCCACTATCCCGTTTAAGTGCCGAAAGCAGGACTCGAACCCAGGCCCCCCAGCGCTGTAACGCAAGCACTTAACCTCTAGGCCACTGCAGTTAGCTGGTATTTGGTGGAGCTGGGGGGCCAGATGTTCTATCCCCATTTTCTTCAGTGAACATGTTTCACAATGCAAATGGATATGCTCACAGGGGCATGCAGAAGAAAGATATATTCGCCCAAAAGCAACTTTCAGAAGCACAGCCGTTCGAATCCAATGTCTGGAATCTGCAGGGTGTTTTTTTTATTTTGTTTTAAAAGGGCATGTTTTTATTTTTTTAAAACCTTTATTTATTTATTTTTAAATGGCTATGAATTGCCCTGTGCAATCAGCCAACAGCTAATGCCCCTTCAATACCTGCATTCATACTAACAATTGTGCCTTTGTTTTCTGCACTCTGGCCTTGGTAACGGCCATAGAAAAGCTTGTTTCTCTGGCCCCAACTGACTGGAAAAAACGAGGGGAAAAGTGTAACCTCAGCAGCGCTGTGTGGGTATTTACAGATAATTTTCTCAGTGCAGTGGGCCCAACTACATTAGCATCAGGCCCCATTTGCTAGACAATCCTGGCTACACCTCTGGTGCTTCCTGACTCAACAACCCAATCACCCCTTCAGCCCTTCTTGCTCTGCTCGTCTCACAGCACCTCCCATAAGTGAGGAATGCATCTTTTGTTGGTAGATTTCCTTCATGAGGCTTAGCTAGGCCTGCATTCCTTTTCAAAGGGCCATAGAAGAGAGCAAAAAAGGAGAAGGCATAATAGAGCGGGAAGTAGGTGGAAGACGAGGGGTTAGGAGGGTTGGCAGTAAAGGAAACAGGGCCTGGCCTGGCAGAGAGTAAGACGTTAGGGAACACAATGAGCGAAGGAGGAAGAAAGATGCCTCAGGCATGTAGCTCTCTGACTCTTCCCCACCGAGCCTGCAGAAAGAGCCTTCCTCTTCCTAGCTCTCTCCCGAATGGATACATTTGCATGGAAAGCCCAGAACTCATTTCAGTTAGCCAGAGGGTAAACAGAGGCCAGTGAGAGGGGCACACCCCTTCATTTCACTAGGCTTCTGGGGCTTCTGGGAGGAAAAAAGGCATCAGTATTCCAGCAAGATCATCGTCACCAAGGCCACCAACACTAGGGGATTACAGAGCATGCTGTGACACTCTCCAGGGCCTGGTTGGCCAGGCTTATGTTGAAGAGCACATATCCTAACCCTAAGCTACCTGGGTGGCTGCACAATAGAGGCTGCACCGGACATAGGGCTGTGCCCGTAAGGGCTGTGGTCGCGTTTGGGAGCGTTAGGGACGCGTGGAGGACGCAGGGCGCAGACCTCTGCCCGTTTCCGACCAGGATGAGGCCCTCATTCTCAGTGGTGGAGCCAGCCACTCCAAAATTGAGGGTGTTAAAGGCAGAAAGCAGCCCTCTCACCCCCAGGACAAAGAGTGGGAAATGCTTGTTGCATCAAGAGTCTTTCAAATCTTTCACTTTTGAGAGCAGAGTGTTTACATTTAGGAATCATGAACAAGCAGCAATAAGAATGCATACAGTAGCACGGGCCAGAAGACTGCCCAGCGCATATCAGTACACCCCAATGACAAAGTCAAAGATTTAACTGACCTGCTTAGCTATTAGTGGCTGACACCTCACTATGATTATCATCTCTCCGTGAGGCAAAACATCCTCTGAATTGGGTTGAAAGATAGATATAATATGCCAAAGGAAGGCAACATGGAAATTCAGTTTCCTGCTCTCAGAGGAAGGAGGGTCGACAGCCCAATGTGTTAATGCACCTACTGCACCCTCCTATGTGTAGCCTGCAGGCGACACATTCAGTTGCTGGTGAGGTGCTGATACAGGTTTGCTCGCTATGCAGGGGCTGGTGGTCACCCCGCAGCACCTCGAGAAAGTGTCCTGTTTGAGTCCCAGGGCAATTATTGTATCAACCATGACCCGTAGAAAACACCTTTTCCCCTCGTTTTTTTCCAGTCAATTGGGGCCAGAGAGACAAACTTTTGTATGGGCGTTACCTAGGCCAGAGTGCAGAAAACAAAGGCACAACTGCTAGTAGGGATGCAGGTATTGAAGGGGCATTAGCTGTTGGCTGACCGCTCAGGGCAATGCATACCCATTTTCAATTAAAAAATATATTTTTTTAAATTTAAAGAAACATGCCCAGGAGACTGAGGACATTGGATTAGAACTCAGGTCTCCAGCATGCCAAGACCAAGTACTTACCACTTGAGCCACTGGTGGCTGTGCTCCTGAGGGTAGCTTTTGGGCGTATATATCTTTCTTCTGCATGCCCCCCCTTCCCCCCAGCATACCCATTTCAATTGTGAAACATGTTCACTGGAGCCAAGGAGGATAGAACATCTGGCCCCCTGCTCCACCAAACACCAGCTAACTGCAGTGGCCTAGAGGTTAAGTGCTTGCATTACAGCGCTGGGGGCATGGGTTCGAGTACTGCTTTCGGCACAGAAACGGAGTAGTTGGGGGGGACCTACAGTCCTTCTAAAAGGTTCAGTGGTTATGTAATGAGTTAGGGAGGGTGGAAGAAAGCAGAGAGGCAGGACTGTGGAGGTGGGGGAGAGGAAGTGCAGAGTAAATAAAGGGAAGGTAGGGCTGGATGAAGGGGTCTCTGTGGAGAAGAGGAAGGGGCTGGGGGGGTAGGAGGAGAGAAGCATGGGGATGCAGGATAAAGTGGGCCCCGGGGTAGTGTGAGGGGGGTAATAGGGCCCTGAATAGTGGAGGGGGGGGGGGTGTGTAAAAAGGAGGGTCCTAATGTGGTGAAAGGGGCCATTGAGGAGGGGGAAAAAAGGGTGCGAGGAGGATGGAATGGACCCCACAATGGGCTGACATTTTTTTCCTCATCCGGCACAACCCTTTAGCCTAACCTCCTTTGTACCCTGCACTTTTCCTGGCCTCCTCTATGCTTTCTTCCTCCCTTCCTTCACCAAGGAACCTACGCCATGCCCTTCTAGGGCGACCCCGCCTCCTCTCCACAGGGACCCCTGCATCCACCCTCCCTCTCCCTTTTGCCTGCCCTACCTCCTCCTTTAGCCTGCACTCCCTCAGTCCCACTTCTCTGCTATGTTCCACAGCAACTGTACAAGGAGATTACCCCACTATCCCGTTTAAGTGCCGAAAGCAGGACTCGAACCCAGGCCCCCCCAGCGCTGTAACGCAAGCACTTAACCTCTAGGCCACTGCAGTTAGCTGGTATTTGGTGGAGCTGGGGGGCCAGATGTTCTATCCCCATTTTCTTCAGTGAACATGTTTCACAATGCAAATGGATATGCTCACAGGGGCATGCAGAAGAAAGATATATTCGCCCAAAAGCAACTTTCAGAAGCACAGCCGTTCGAATCCAATGTCTGGAATCTGCAGGGTGTTTTTTTTATTTTGTTTTAAAAGGGCATGTTTTTATTTTTTTAAAACCTTTATTTATTTATTTTTAAATGGCTATGAATTGCCCTGTGCAATCAGCCAACAGCTAATGCCCCTTCAATACCTGCATTCATACTAACAATTGTGCCTTTGTTTTCTGCACTCTGGCCTTGGTAACGGCCATAGAAAAGCTTGTTTCTCTGGCCCCAACTGACTGGAAAAAACGAGGGGAAAAGTGTAACCTCAGCAGCGCTGTGTGGGTATTTACAGATAATTTTCTCAGTGCAGTGGGCCCAACTACATTAGCATCAGGCCCCATTTGCTAGACAATCCTGGCTACACCTCTGGTGCTTCCTGACTCAACAACCCAATCACCCCTTCAGCCCTTCTTGCTCTGCTCGTCTCACAGCACCTCCCATAAGTGAGGAATGCATCTTTTGTTGGTAGATTTCCTTCATGAGGCTTAGCTAGGCCTGCATTCCTTTTCAAAGGGCCATAGAAGAGAGCAAAAAAGGAGAAGGCATAATAGAGCGGGAAGTAGGTGGAAGACGAGGGGTTAGGAGGGTTGGCAGTAAAGGAAACAGGGCCTGGCCTGGCAGAGAGTAAGACGTTAGGGAACACAATGAGCGAAGGAGGAAGAAAGATGCCTCAGGCATGTAGCTCTCTGACTCTTCCCCACCGAGCCTGCAGAAAGAGCCTTCCTATTCCTAGCTCTCTCCCGAATGGATACATTTGCATGGAAAGCCCAGAACTCATTTCAGTTAGCCAGAGGGTAAACAGAGGCCAGTGAGAGAGGCACACCCCTTCATTTCACTAGGCTTCTGGGGCTTCTGGGAGGAAAAAAGGCATCAGTATTCCAGCAAGATCATCGTCACCAAGGCCACCAACACTAGGGGATTACAGAGCATGCTGTGACACTCTCCAGGGCCTGGTTGGCCAGGCTTATGTTGAAGAGCACATATCCTAACCCTAAGCTACCTGGGTGGCTGCACAATAGAGGCTGCACCGGACATAGGGCTGTGCCCGTAAGGGCTGTGGTCGCGTTTGGGAGCATTCGCAGGGCGCAGACCTCTGCCCGTTTCCGACCAGGATGAGGCCCTCATTCTCAGTGGTGGAGCCAGCCACTCCAAAATTGAGGGTGTTAAAGGCAGAAAGCAGCCCTCTCACCCCCAGGACAAAGAGTGGGAAATGCTTGTTGCATCAAGAGTCTTTCAAATCTTTCACTTTTGAGAGCAGAGTGTTTACATTTAGGAATCATGAACAAGCAGCAATAAGAATGCATACAGTAGCACGGGCCAGAAGACTGCCCAGCGCATATCAGTACACCCCAATGACAAAGTCAAAGATTTAACTGACCTGCTTAGCTATTAGTGGCTGACACCTCACTATGATTATCATCTCTCCGTGAGGCAAAACATCCTCTGAATTGGGTTGAAAGATAGATATAATATGCCAAAGGAAGGCAACATGGAAATTCAGTTTCCTGCTCTCAGAGGAAGGAGGGTCGACAGCCCAATGTGTTAATGCACCTACTGCACCCTCCTATGTGTAGCCTGCAGGCGACACATTCAGTTGCTGGTGAGGTGCTGATACAGGTTTGCTCGCTATGCAGGGGCTGGTGGTCACCCCGCAGCACCTCGAGAAAGTGTCCTGTTTGAGTCCCAGGGCAATTATTGTATCAACCATGACCCGTAGAAAACACCTTTTCCCCTCGTTTTTTTCCAGTCAATTGGGGCCAGAGAGACAAACTTTTGTATGGGCGTTACCTAGGCCAGAGTGCAGAAAACAAAGGCACAACTGCTAGCAGGGATGCAGGTATTGAAGGGGCATTAGCTGTTGGCTGACCGCTCAGGGCAATGCATACCCATTTTCAATTAAAAAATATATTTTTTTAAATTTAAAGAAACATGCCCAGGAGACTGAGGACATTGGATTAGAACTCAGGTCTCCAGCATGCCAAGACCAAGTACTTACCACTTGAGCCACTGGTGGCTGTGCTCCTGAGGGTAGCTTTTGGGCGTATATATCTTTCTTCTGCATGCCCCCCCTTCCCCCCAGCATACCCATTTCAATTGTGAAACATGTTCACTGGAGCCAAGGAGGATAGAACATCTGGCCCCCTGCTCCACCAAACACCAGCTAACTGCAGTGGCCTAGAGGTTAAGTGCTTGCATTACAGCGCTGGGGGCATGGGTTCGAGTACTGCTTTCGGCACAGAAACGGAGTAGTTGGGGGGGACCTACAGTCCTTCTAAAAGGTTCAGTGGTTATGTAATGAGTTAGGGAGGGTGGAAGAAAGCAGAGAGGCAGGACTGTGGAGGTGGGGGAGAGGAAGTGCAGAGTAAATAAAGGGAAGGTAGGGCTGGATGAAGGGGTCTCTGTGGAGAAGAGGAAGGGGCTGGGGGGGTAGGAGGAGAGAAGCATGGGGATGCAGGATAAAGTGGGCCCCGGGGTAGTGTGAGGGGGGTAATAGGGCCCTGAATAGTGGAGGGGGGGGGAGTGTGTAAAAAGGAGGGTCCTAATGTGGTGAAAGGGGCCATTGAGGAGGGGGAAAAAAGGGTGCGAGGAGGATGGAATGGACCCCACAATGGGCTGACATTTTTTTCCTCATCCGGCACAACCCTTTAGCCTAACCTCCTTTGTACCCTGCACTTTTCCTGGCCTCCTCTATGCTTTCTTCCTCCCTTCCTTCACCAAGGAACCTACGCCATGCCCTTCTAGGGCGACCCCGCCTCCTCTCCACAGGGACCCCTGCATCCACCCTCCCTCTCCCTTTTGCCTGCCCTACCTCCTCCTTTAGCCTGCACTCCCTCAGTCCCACTTCTCTGCTATGTTCCACAGCAACTGTACAAGGAGATTACCCCACTATCCCGTTTAAGTGCCGAAAGCAGGACTCGAACCCAGGCCCCCCCAGCGCTGTAACGCAAGCACTTAACCTCTAGGCCACTGCAGTTAGCTGGTATTTGGTGGAGCTGGGGGGCCAGATGTTCTATCCCCATTTTCTTCAGTGAACATGTTTCACAATGCAAATGGATATGCTCACAGGGGCATGCAGAAGAAAGATATATTCGCCCAAAAGCAACTTTCAGAAGCACAGCCGTTCGAATCCAATGTCTGGAATCTGCAGGGTGTTTTTTTTATTTTGTTTTAAAAGGGCATGTTTTTATTTTTTTAAAACCTTTATTTATTTATTTTTAAATGGCTATGAATTGCCCTGTGCAATCAGCCAACAGCTAATGCCCCTTCAATACCTGCATTCATACTAACAATTGTGCCTTTGTTTTCTGCACTCTGGCCTTGGTAACGGCCATAGAAAAGCTTGTTTCTCTGGCCCCAACTGACTGGAAAAAACGAGGGGAAAAGTGTAACCTCAGCAGCGCTGTGTGGGTATTTACAGATAATTTTCTCAGTGCAGTGGGCCCAACTACATTAGCATCAGGCCCCATTTGCTAGACAATCCTGGCTACACCTCTGGTGCTTCCTGACTCAACAACCCAATCACCCCTTCAGCCCTTCTTGCTCTGCTCGTCTCACAGCACCTCCCATAAGTGAGGAATGCATCTTTTGTTGGTAGATTTCCTTCATGAGGCTTAGCTAGGCCTGCATTCCTTTTCAAAGGGCCATAGAAGAGAGCAAAAAAGGAGAAGGCATAATAGAGCGGGAAGTAGGTGGAAGACGAGGGGTTAGGAGGGTTGGCAGTAAAGGAAACAGGGCCTGGCCTGGCAGAGAGTAAGACGTTAGGGAACACAATGAGCGAAGGAGGAAGAAAGATGCCTCAGGCATGTAGCTCTCTGACTCTTCCCCACCGAGCCTGCAGAAAGAGCCTTCCTATTCCTAGCTCTCTCCCGAATGGATACATTTGCATGGAAAGCCCAGAACTCATTTCAGTTAGCCAGAGGGTAAACAGAGGCCAGTGAGAGAGGCACACCCCTTCATTTCACTAGGCTTCTGGGGCTTCTGGGAGGAAAAAAGGCATCAGTATTCCAGCAAGATCATCGTCACCAAGGCCACCAACACTAGGGGATTACAGAGCATGCTGTGACACTCTCCAGGGCCTGGTTGGCCAGGCTTATGTTGAAGAGCACATATCCTAACCCTAAGCTACCTGGGTGGCTGCACAATAGAGGCTGCACCGGACATAGGGCTGTGCCCGTAAGGGCTGTGGTCGCGTTTGGGAGCATTCGCAGGGCGCAGACCTCTGCCCGTTTCCGACCAGGATGAGGCCCTCATTCTCAGTGGTGGAGCCAGCCACTCCAAAATTGAGGGTGTTAAAGGCAGAAAGCAGCCCTCTCACCCCCAGGACAAAGAGTGGGAAATGCTTGTTGCATCAAGAGTCTTTCAAATCTTTCACTTTTGAGAGCAGAGTGTTTACATTTAGGAATCATGAACAAGCAGCAATAAGAATGCATACAGTAGCACGGGCCAGAAGACTGCCCAGCGCATATCAGTACACCCCAATGACAAAGTCAAAGATTTAACTGACCTGCTTAGCTATTAGTGGCTGACACCTCACTATGATTATCATCTCTCCGTGAGGCAAAACATCCTCTGAATTGGGTTGAAAGATAGATATAATATGCCAAAGGAAGGCAACATGGAAATTCAGTTTCCTGCTCTCAGAGGAAGGAGGGTCGACAGCCCAATGTGTTAATGCACCTACTGCACCCTCCTATGTGTAGCCTGCAGGCGACACATTCAGTTGCTGGTGAGGTGCTGATACAGGTTTGCTCGCTATGCAGGGGCTGGTGGTCACCCCGCAGCACCTCGAGAAAGTGTCCTGTTTGAGTCCCAGGGCAATTATTGTATCAACCATGACCCGTAGAAAACACCTTTTCCCCTCGTTTTTTTCCAGTCAATTGGGGCCAGAGAGACAAACTTTTGTATGGGCGTTACCTAGGCCAGAGTGCAGAAAACAAAGGCACAACTGCTAGTAGGGATGCAGGTATTGAAGGGGCATTAGCTGTTGGCTGACCGCTCAGGGCAATGCATACCCATTTTCAATTAAAAAATATATTTTTTTAAATTTAAAGAAACATGCCCAGGAGACTGAGGACATTGGATTAGAACTCAGGTCTCCAGCATGCCAAGACCAAGTACTTACCACTTGAGCCACTGGTGGCTGTGCTCCTGAGGGTAGCTTTTGGGCGTATATATCTTTCTTCTGCATGCCCCCCCTTCCCCCCAGCATACCCATTTCAATTGTGAAACATGTTCACTGGAGCCAAGGAGGATAGAACATCTGGCCCCCTGCTCCACCAAACACCAGCTAACTGCAGTGGCCTAGAGGTTAAGTGCTTGCATTACAGCGCTGGGGGCATGGGTTCGAGTACTGCTTTCGGCACAGAAACGGAGTAGTTGGGGGGGACCTACAGTCCTTCTAAAAGGTTCAGTGGTTATGTAATGAGTTAGGGAGGGTGGAAGAAAGCAGAGAGGCAGGACTGTGGAGGTGGGGGAGAGGAAGTGCAGAGTAAATAAAGGGAAGGTAGGGCTGGATGAAGGGGTCTCTGTGGAGAAGAGGAAGGGGCTGGGGGGGTAGGAGGAGAGAAGCATGGGGATGCAGGATAAAGTGGGCCCCGGGGTAGTGTGAGGGGGGTAATAGGGCCCTGAATAGTGGAGGGGGGGGGAGTGTGTAAAAAGGAGGGTCCTAATGTGGTGAAAGGGGCCATTGAGGAGGGGGAAAAAAGGGTGCGAGGAGGATGGAATGGACCCCACAATGGGCTGACATTTTTTTCCTCATCCGGCACAACCCTTTAGCCTAACCTCCTTTGTACCCTGCACTTCCTGGCCTCCTCTATGCTTTCTTCCTCCCTTCCTTCACCAAGGAACCTACGCCATGCCCTTCTAGGGCGACCCCGCCTCCTCTCCACAGGGACCCCTGCATCCACCCTCCCTCTCCCTTTTGCCTGCCCTACCTCCTCCTTTAGCCTGCACTCCCTCAGTCCCACTTCTCTGCTATGTTCCACAGCAACTGTACAAGGAGATTACCCCACTATCCCGTTTAAGTGCCGAAAGCAGGACTCGAACCCAGGCCCCCCAGCGCTGTAACGCAAGCACTTAACCTCTAGGCCACTGCAGTTAGCTGGTATTTGGTGGAGCTGGGGGGCCAGATGTTCTATCCCCATTTTCTTCAGTGAACATGTTTCACAATGCAAATGGATATGCTCACAGGGGCATGCAGAAGAAAGATATATTCGCCCAAAAGCAACTTTCAGAAGCACAGCCGTTCGAATCCAATGTCTGGAATCTGCAGGGTGTTTTTTTTATTTTGTTTTAAAAGGGCATGTTTTTATTTTTTTAAAACCTTTATTTATTTATTTTTAAATGGCTATGAATTGCCCTGTGCAATCAGCCAACAGCTAATGCCCCTTCAATACCTGCATTCATACTAACAATTGTGCCTTTGTTTTCTGCACTCTGGCCTTGGTAACGGCCATAGAAAAGCTTGTTTCTCTGGCCCCAACTGACTGGAAAAAACGAGGGGAAAAGTGTAACCTCAGCAGCGCTGTGTGGGTATTTACAGATAATTTTCTCAGTGCAGTGGGCCCAACTACATTAGCATCAGGCCCCATTTGCTAGACAATCCTGGCTACACCTCTGGTGCTTCCTGACTCAACAACCCAATCACCCCTTCAGCCCTTCTTGCTCTGCTCGTCTCACAGCACCTCCCATAAGTGAGGAATGCATCTTTTGTTGGTAGATTTCCTTCATGAGGCTTAGCTAGGCCTGCATTCCTTTTCAAAGGGCCATAGAAGAGAGCAAAAAAGGAGAAGGCATAATAGAGCGGGAAGTAGGTGGAAGACGAGGGGTTAGGAGGGTTGGCAGTAAAGGAAACAGGGCCTGGCCTGGCAGAGAGTAAGACGTTAGGGAACACAATGAGCGAAGGAGGAAGAAAGATGCCTCAGGCATGTAGCTCTCTGACTCTTCCCCACCGAGCCTGCAGAAAGAGCCTTCCTCTTCCTAGCTCTCTCCCGAATGGATACATTTGCATGGAAAGCCCAGAACTCATTTCAGTTAGCCAGAGGGTAAACAGAGGCCAGTGAGAGGGGCACACCCCTTCATTTCACTAGGCTTCTGGGGCTTCTGGGAGGAAAAAAGGCATCAGTATTCCAGCAAGATCATCGTCACCAAGGCCACCAACACTAGGGGATTACAGAGCATGCTGTGACACTCTCCAGGGCCTGGTTGGCCAGGCTTATGTTGAAGAGCACATATCCTAACCCTAAGCTACCTGGGTGGCTGCACAATAGAGGCTGCACCGGACATAGGGCTGTGCCCGTAAGGGCTGTGGTCGCGTTTGGGAGCGTTAGGGACGCGTGGAGGACGCAGGGCGCAGACCTCTGCCCGTTTCCGACCAGGATGAGGCCCTCATTCTCAGTGGTGGAGCCAGCCACTCCAAAATTGAGGGTGTTAAAGGCAGAAAGCAGCCCTCTCACCCCCAGGACAAAGAGTGGGAAATGCTTGTTGCATCAAGAGTCTTTCAAATCTTTCACTTTTGAGAGCAGAGTGTTTACATTTAGGAATCATGAACAAGCAGCAATAAGAATGCATACAGTAGCACGGGCCAGAAGACTGCCCAGCGCATATCAGTACACCCCAATGACAAAGTCAAAGATTTAACTGACCTGCTTAGCTATTAGTGGCTGACACCTCACTATGATTATCATCTCTCCGTGAGGCAAAACATCCTCTGAATTGGGTTGAAAGATAGATATAATATGCCAAAGGAAGGCAACATGGAAATTCAGTTTCCTGCTCTCAGAGGAAGGAGGGTCGACAGCCCAATGTGTTAATGCACCTACTGCACCCTCCTATGTGTAGCCTGCAGGCGACACATTCAGTTGCTGGTGAGGTGCTGATACAGGTTTGCTCGCTATGCAGGGGCTGGTGGTCACCCCGCAGCACCTCGAGAAAGTGTCCTGTTTGAGTCCCAGGGCAATTATTGTATCAACCATGACCCGTAGAAAACACCTTTTCCCCTCGTTTTTTTCCAGTCAATTGGGGCCAGAGAGACAAACTTTTGTATGGGCGTTACCTAGGCCAGAGTGCAGAAAACAAAGGCACAACTGCTAGTAGGGATGCAGGTATTGAAGGGGCATTAGCTGTTGGCTGACCGCTCAGGGCAATGCATACCCATTTTCAATTAAAAAATATATTTTTTTAAATTTAAAGAAACATGCCCAGGAGACTGAGGACATTGGATTAGAACTCAGGTCTCCAGCATGCCAAGACCAAGTACTTACCACTTGAGCCACTGGTGGCTGTGCTCCTGAGGGTAGCTTTTGGGCGTATATATCTTTCTTCTGCATGCCCCCCCTTCCCCCCAGCATACCCATTTCAATTGTGAAACATGTTCACTGGAGCCAAGGAGGATAGAACATCTGGCCCCCTGCTCCACCAAACACCAGCTAACTGCAGTGGCCTAGAGGTTAAGTGCTTGCATTACAGCGCTGGGGGCATGGGTTCGAGTACTGCTTTCGGCACAGAAACGGAGTAGTTGGGGGGGACCTACAGTCCTTCTAAAAGGTTCAGTGGTTATGTAATGAGTTAGGGAGGGTGGAAGAAAGCAGAGAGGCAGGACTGTGGAGGTGGGGGAGAGGAAGTGCAGAGTAAATAAAGGGAAGGTAGGGCTGGATGAAGGGGTCTCTGTGGAGAAGAGGAAGGGGCTGGGGGGGTAGGAGGAGAGAAGCATGGGGATGCAGGATAAAGTGGGCCCCGGGGTAGTGTGAGGGGGGTAATAGGGCCCTGAATAGTGGAGGGGGGGGGGGTGTGTAAAAAGGAGGGTCCTAATGTGGTGAAAGGGGCCATTGAGGAGGGGGAAAAAAGGGTGCGAGGAGGATGGAATGGACCCCACAATGGGCTGACATTTTTTTCCTCATCCGGCACAACCCTTTAGCCTAACCTCCTTTGTACCCTGCACTTTTCCTGGCCTCCTCTATGCTTTCTTCCTCCCTTCCTTCACCAAGGAACCTACGCCATGCCCTTCTAGGGCGACCCCGCCTCCTCTCCACAGGGACCCCTGCATCCACCCTCCCTCTCCCTTTTGCCTGCCCTACCTCCTCCTTTAGCCTGCACTCCCTCAGTCCCACTTCTCTGCTATGTTCCACAGCAACTGTACAAGGAGATTACCCCACTATCCCGTTTAAGTGCCGAAAGCAGGACTCGAACCCAGGCCCCCCCAGCGCTGTAACGCAAGCACTTAACCTCTAGGCCACTGCAGTTAGCTGGTATTTGGTGGAGCTGGGGGGCCAGATGTTCTATCCCCATTTTCTTCAGTGAACATGTTTCACAATGCAAATGGATATGCTCACAGGGGCATGCAGAAGAAAGATATATTCGCCCAAAAGCAACTTTCAGAAGCACAGCCGTTCGAATCCAATGTCTGGAATCTGCAGGGTGTTTTTTTTATTTTGTTTTAAAAGGGCATGTTTTTATTTTTTTAAAACCTTTATTTATTTATTTTTAAATGGCTATGAATTGCCCTGTGCAATCAGCCAACAGCTAATGCCCCTTCAATACCTGCATTCATACTAACAATTGTGCCTTTGTTTTCTGCACTCTGGCCTTGGTAACGGCCATAGAAAAGCTTGTTTCTCTGGCCCCAACTGACTGGAAAAAACGAGGGGAAAAGTGTAACCTCAGCAGCGCTGTGTGGGTATTTACAGATAATTTTCTCAGTGCAGTGGGCCCAACTACATTAGCATCAGGCCCCATTTGCTAGACAATCCTGGCTACACCTCTGGTGCTTCCTGACTCAACAACCCAATCACCCCTTCAGCCCTTCTTGCTCTGCTCGTCTCACAGCACCTCCCATAAGTGAGGAATGCATCTTTTGTTGGTAGATTTCCTTCATGAGGCTTAGCTAGGCCTGCATTCCTTTTCAAAGGGCCATAGAAGAGAGCAAAAAAGGAGAAGGCATAATAGAGCGGGAAGTAGGTGGAAGACGAGGGGTTAGGAGGGTTGGCAGTAAAGGAAACAGGGCCTGGCCTGGCAGAGAGTAAGACGTTAGGGAACACAATGAGCGAAGGAGGAAGAAAGATGCCTCAGGCATGTAGCTCTCTGACTCTTCCCCACCGAGCCTGCAGAAAGAGCCTTCCTATTCCTAGCTCTCTCCCGAATGGATACATTTGCATGGAAAGCCCAGAACTCATTTCAGTTAGCCAGAGGGTAAACAGAGGCCAGTGAGAGAGGCACACCCCTTCATTTCACTAGGCTTCTGGGGCTTCTGGGAGGAAAAAAGGCATCAGTATTCCAGCAAGATCATCGTCACCAAGGCCACCAACACTAGGGGATTACAGAGCATGCTGTGACACTCTCCAGGGCCTGGTTGGCCAGGCTTATGTTGAAGAGCACATATCCTAACCCTAAGCTACCTGGGTGGCTGCACAATAGAGGCTGCACCGGACATAGGGCTGTGCCCGTAAGGGCTGTGGTCGCGTTTGGGAGCATTCGCAGGGCGCAGACCTCTGCCCGTTTCCGACCAGGATGAGGCCCTCATTCTCAGTGGTGGAGCCAGCCACTCCAAAATTGAGGGTGTTAAAGGCAGAAAGCAGCCCTCTCACCCCCAGGACAAAGAGTGGGAAATGCTTGTTGCATCAAGAGTCTTTCAAATCTTTCACTTTTGAGAGCAGAGTGTTTACATTTAGGAATCATGAACAAGCAGCAATAAGAATGCATACAGTAGCACGGGCCAGAAGACTGCCCAGCGCATATCAGTACACCCCAATGACAAAGTCAAAGATTTAACTGACCTGCTTAGCTATTAGTGGCTGACACCTCACTATGATTATCATCTCTCCGTGAGGCAAAACATCCTCTGAATTGGGTTGAAAGATAGATATAATATGCCAAAGGAAGGCAACATGGAAATTCAGTTTCCTGCTCTCAGAGGAAGGAGGGTCGACAGCCCAATGTGTTAATGCACCTACTGCACCCTCCTATGTGTAGCCTGCAGGCGACACATTCAGTTGCTGGTGAGGTGCTGATACAGGTTTGCTCGCTATGCAGGGGCTGGTGGTCACCCCGCAGCACCTCGAGAAAGTGTCCTGTTTGAGTCCCAGGGCAATTATTGTATCAACCATGACCCGTAGAAAACACCTTTTCCCCTCGTTTTTTTCCAGTCAATTGGGGCCAGAGAGACAAACTTTTGTATGGGCGTTACCTAGGCCAGAGTGCAGAAAACAAAGGCACAACTGCTAGCAGGGATGCAGGTATTGAAGGGGCATTAGCTGTTGGCTGACCGCTCAGGGCAATGCATACCCATTTTCAATTAAAAAATATATTTTTTTAAATTTAAAGAAACATGCCCAGGAGACTGAGGACATTGGATTAGAACTCAGGTCTCCAGCATGCCAAGACCAAGTACTTACCACTTGAGCCACTGGTGGCTGTGCTCCTGAGGGTAGCTTTTGGGCGTATATATCTTTCTTCTGCATGCCCCCCCTTCCCCCCAGCATACCCATTTCAATTGTGAAACATGTTCACTGGAGCCAAGGAGGATAGAACATCTGGCCCCCTGCTCCACCAAACACCAGCTAACTGCAGTGGCCTAGAGGTTAAGTGCTTGCATTACAGCGCTGGGGGCATGGGTTCGAGTACTGCTTTCGGCACAGAAACGGAGTAGTTGGGGGGGACCTACAGTCCTTCTAAAAGGTTCAGTGGTTATGTAATGAGTTAGGGAGGGTGGAAGAAAGCAGAGAGGCAGGACTGTGGAGGTGGGGGAGAGGAAGTGCAGAGTAAATAAAGGGAAGGTAGGGCTGGATGAAGGGGTCTCTGTGGAGAAGAGGAAGGGGCTGGGGGGGTAGGAGGAGAGAAGCATGGGGATGCAGGATAAAGTGGGCCCCGGGGTAGTGTGAGGGGGGTAATAGGGCCCTGAATAGTGGAGGGGGGGGGAGTGTGTAAAAAGGAGGGTCCTAATGTGGTGAAAGGGGCCATTGAGGAGGGGGAAAAAAGGGTGCGAGGAGGATGGAATGGACCCCACAATGGGCTGACATTTTTTTCCTCATCCGGCACAACCCTTTAGCCTAACCTCCTTTGTACCCTGCACTTTTCCTGGCCTCCTCTATGCTTTCTTCCTCCCTTCCTTCACCAAGGAACCTACGCCATGCCCTTCTAGGGCGACCCCGCCTCCTCTCCACAGGGACCCCTGCATCCACCCTCCCTCTCCCTTTTGCCTGCCCTACCTCCTCCTTTAGCCTGCACTCCCTCAGTCCCACTTCTCTGCTATGTTCCACAGCAACTGTACAAGGAGATTACCCCACTATCCCGTTTAAGTGCCGAAAGCAGGACTCGAACCCAGGCCCCCCCAGCGCTGTAACGCAAGCACTTAACCTCTAGGCCACTGCAGTTAGCTGGTATTTGGTGGAGCTGGGGGGCCAGATGTTCTATCCCCATTTTCTTCAGTGAACATGTTTCACAATGCAAATGGATATGCTCACAGGGGCATGCAGAAGAAAGATATATTCGCCCAAAAGCAACTTTCAGAAGCACAGCCGTTCGAATCCAATGTCTGGAATCTGCAGGGTGTTTTTTTTATTTTGTTTTAAAAGGGCATGTTTTTATTTTTTTAAAACCTTTATTTATTTATTTTTAAATGGCTATGAATTGCCCTGTGCAATCAGCCAACAGCTAATGCCCCTTCAATACCTGCATTCATACTAACAATTGTGCCTTTGTTTTCTGCACTCTGGCCTTGGTAACGGCCATAGAAAAGCTTGTTTCTCTGGCCCCAACTGACTGGAAAAAACGAGGGGAAAAGTGTAACCTCAGCAGCGCTGTGTGGGTATTTACAGATAATTTTCTCAGTGCAGTGGGCCCAACTACATTAGCATCAGGCCCCATTTGCTAGACAATCCTGGCTACACCTCTGGTGCTTCCTGACTCAACAACCCAATCACCCCTTCAGCCCTTCTTGCTCTGCTCGTCTCACAGCACCTCCCATAAGTGAGGAATGCATCTTTTGTTGGTAGATTTCCTTCATGAGGCTTAGCTAGGCCTGCATTCCTTTTCAAAGGGCCATAGAAGAGAGCAAAAAAGGAGAAGGCATAATAGAGCGGGAAGTAGGTGGAAGACGAGGGGTTAGGAGGGTTGGCAGTAAAGGAAACAGGGCCTGGCCTGGCAGAGAGTAAGACGTTAGGGAACACAATGAGCGAAGGAGGAAGAAAGATGCCTCAGGCATGTAGCTCTCTGACTCTTCCCCACCGAGCCTGCAGAAAGAGCCTTCCTATTCCTAGCTCTCTCCCGAATGGATACATTTGCATGGAAAGCCCAGAACTCATTTCAGTTAGCCAGAGGGTAAACAGAGGCCAGTGAGAGAGGCACACCCCTTCATTTCACTAGGCTTCTGGGGCTTCTGGGAGGAAAAAAGGCATCAGTATTCCAGCAAGATCATCGTCACCAAGGCCACCAACACTAGGGGATTACAGAGCATGCTGTGACACTCTCCAGGGCCTGGTTGGCCAGGCTTATGTTGAAGAGCACATATCCTAACCCTAAGCTACCTGGGTGGCTGCACAATAGAGGCTGCACCGGACATAGGGCTGTGCCCGTAAGGGCTGTGGTCGCGTTTGGGAGCATTCGCAGGGCGCAGACCTCTGCCCGTTTCCGACCAGGATGAGGCCCTCATTCTCAGTGGTGGAGCCAGCCACTCCAAAATTGAGGGTGTTAAAGGCAGAAAGCAGCCCTCTCACCCCCAGGACAAAGAGTGGGAAATGCTTGTTGCATCAAGAGTCTTTCAAATCTTTCACTTTTGAGAGCAGAGTGTTTACATTTAGGAATCATGAACAAGCAGCAATAAGAATGCATACAGTAGCACGGGCCAGAAGACTGCCCAGCGCATATCAGTACACCCCAATGACAAAGTCAAAGATTTAACTGACCTGCTTAGCTATTAGTGGCTGACACCTCACTATGATTATCATCTCTCCGTGAGGCAAAACATCCTCTGAATTGGGTTGAAAGATAGATATAATATGCCAAAGGAAGGCAACATGGAAATTCAGTTTCCTGCTCTCAGAGGAAGGAGGGTCGACAGCCCAATGTGTTAATGCACCTACTGCACCCTCCTATGTGTAGCCTGCAGGCGACACATTCAGTTGCTGGTGAGGTGCTGATACAGGTTTGCTCGCTATGCAGGGGCTGGTGGTCACCCCGCAGCACCTCGAGAAAGTGTCCTGTTTGAGTCCCAGGGCAATTATTGTATCAACCATGACCCGTAGAAAACACCTTTTCCCCTCGTTTTTTTCCAGTCAATTGGGGCCAGAGAGACAAACTTTTGTATGGGCGTTACCTAGGCCAGAGTGCAGAAAACAAAGGCACAACTGCTAGTAGGGATGCAGGTATTGAAGGGGCATTAGCTGTTGGCTGACCGCTCAGGGCAATGCATACCCATTTTCAATTAAAAAATATATTTTTTTAAATTTAAAGAAACATGCCCAGGAGACTGAGGACATTGGATTAGAACTCAGGTCTCCAGCATGCCAAGACCAAGTACTTACCACTTGAGCCACTGGTGGCTGTGCTCCTGAGGGTAGCTTTTGGGCGTATATATCTTTCTTCTGCATGCCCCCCCTTCCCCCCAGCATACCCATTTCAATTGTGAAACATGTTCACTGGAGCCAAGGAGGATAGAACATCTGGCCCCCTGCTCCACCAAACACCAGCTAACTGCAGTGGCCTAGAGGTTAAGTGCTTGCATTACAGCGCTGGGGGCATGGGTTCGAGTACTGCTTTCGGCACAGAAACGGAGTAGTTGGGGGGGACCTACAGTCCTTCTAAAAGGTTCAGTGGTTATGTAATGAGTTAGGGAGGGTGGAAGAAAGCAGAGAGGCAGGACTGTGGAGGTGGGGGAGAGGAAGTGCAGAGTAAATAAAGGGAAGGTAGGGCTGGATGAAGGGGTCTCTGTGGAGAAGAGGAAGGGGCTGGGGGGGTAGGAGGAGAGAAGCATGGGGATGCAGGATAAAGTGGGCCCCGGGGTAGTGTGAGGGGGGTAATAGGGCCCTGAATAGTGGAGGGGGGGGGAGTGTGTAAAAAGGAGGGTCCTAATGTGGTGAAAGGGGCCATTGAGGAGGGGGAAAAAAGGGTGCGAGGAGGATGGAATGGACCCCACAATGGGCTGACATTTTTTTCCTCATCCGGCACAACCCTTTAGCCTAACCTCCTTTGTACCCTGCACTTCCTGGCCTCCTCTATGCTTTCTTCCTCCCTTCCTTCACCAAGGAACCTACGCCATGCCCTTCTAGGGCGACCCCGCCTCCTCTCCACAGGGACCCCTGCATCCACCCTCCCTCTCCCTTTTGCCTGCCCTACCTCCTCCTTTAGCCTGCACTCCCTCAGTCCCACTTCTCTGCTATGTTCCACAGCAACTGTACAAGGAGATTACCCCACTATCCCGTTTAAGTGCCGAAAGCAGGACTCGAACCCAGGCCCCCCAGCGCTGTAACGCAAGCACTTAACCTCTAGGCCACTGCAGTTAGCTGGTATTTGGTGGAGCTGGGGGGCCAGATGTTCTATCCCCATTTTCTTCAGTGAACATGTTTCACAATGCAAATGGATATGCTCACAGGGGCATGCAGAAGAAAGATATATTCGCCCAAAAGCAACTTTCAGAAGCACAGCCGTTCGAATCCAATGTCTGGAATCTGCAGGGTGTTTTTTTTATTTTGTTTTAAAAGGGCATGTTTTTATTTTTTTAAAACCTTTATTTATTTATTTTTAAATGGCTATGAATTGCCCTGTGCAATCAGCCAACAGCTAATGCCCCTTCAATACCTGCATTCATACTAACAATTGTGCCTTTGTTTTCTGCACTCTGGCCTTGGTAACGGCCATAGAAAAGCTTGTTTCTCTGGCCCCAACTGACTGGAAAAAACGAGGGGAAAAGTGTAACCTCAGCAGCGCTGTGTGGGTATTTACAGATAATTTTCTCAGTGCAGTGGGCCCAACTACATTAGCATCAGGCCCCATTTGCTAGACAATCCTGGCTACACCTCTGGTGCTTCCTGACTCAACAACCCAATCACCCCTTCAGCCCTTCTTGCTCTGCTCGTCTCACAGCACCTCCCATAAGTGAGGAATGCATCTTTTGTTGGTAGATTTCCTTCATGAGGCTTAGCTAGGCCTGCATTCCTTTTCAAAGGGCCATAGAAGAGAGCAAAAAAGGAGAAGGCATAATAGAGCGGGAAGTAGGTGGAAGACGAGGGGTTAGGAGGGTTGGCAGTAAAGGAAACAGGGCCTGGCCTGGCAGAGAGTAAGACGTTAGGGAACACAATGAGCGAAGGAGGAAGAAAGATGCCTCAGGCATGTAGCTCTCTGACTCTTCCCCACCGAGCCTGCAGAAAGAGCCTTCCTCTTCCTAGCTCTCTCCCGAATGGATACATTTGCATGGAAAGCCCAGAACTCATTTCAGTTAGCCAGAGGGTAAACAGAGGCCAGTGAGAGGGGCACACCCCTTCATTTCACTAGGCTTCTGGGGCTTCTGGGAGGAAAAAAGGCATCAGTATTCCAGCAAGATCATCGTCACCAAGGCCACCAACACTAGGGGATTACAGAGCATGCTGTGACACTCTCCAGGGCCTGGTTGGCCAGGCTTATGTTGAAGAGCACATATCCTAACCCTAAGCTACCTGGGTGGCTGCACAATAGAGGCTGCACCGGACATAGGGCTGTGCCCGTAAGGGCTGTGGTCGCGTTTGGGAGCGTTAGGGACGCGTGGAGGACGCAGGGCGCAGACCTCTGCCCGTTTCCGACCAGGATGAGGCCCTCATTCTCAGTGGTGGAGCCAGCCACTCCAAAATTGAGGGTGTTAAAGGCAGAAAGCAGCCCTCTCACCCCCAGGACAAAGAGTGGGAAATGCTTGTTGCATCAAGAGTCTTTCAAATCTTTCACTTTTGAGAGCAGAGTGTTTACATTTAGGAATCATGAACAAGCAGCAATAAGAATGCATACAGTAGCACGGGCCAGAAGACTGCCCAGCGCATATCAGTACACCCCAATGACAAAGTCAAAGATTTAACTGACCTGCTTAGCTATTAGTGGCTGACACCTCACTATGATTATCATCTCTCCGTGAGGCAAAACATCCTCTGAATTGGGTTGAAAGATAGATATAATATGCCAAAGGAAGGCAACATGGAAATTCAGTTTCCTGCTCTCAGAGGAAGGAGGGTCGACAGCCCAATGTGTTAATGCACCTACTGCACCCTCCTATGTGTAGCCTGCAGGCGACACATTCAGTTGCTGGTGAGGTGCTGATACAGGTTTGCTCGCTATGCAGGGGCTGGTGGTCACCCCGCAGCACCTCGAGAAAGTGTCCTGTTTGAGTCCCAGGGCAATTATTGTATCAACCATGACCCGTAGAAAACACCTTTTCCCCTCGTTTTTTTCCAGTCAATTGGGGCCAGAGAGACAAACTTTTGTATGGGCGTTACCTAGGCCAGAGTGCAGAAAACAAAGGCACAACTGCTAGTAGGGATGCAGGTATTGAAGGGGCATTAGCTGTTGGCTGACCGCTCAGGGCAATGCATACCCATTTTCAATTAAAAAATATATTTTTTTAAATTTAAAGAAACATGCCCAGGAGACTGAGGACATTGGATTAGAACTCAGGTCTCCAGCATGCCAAGACCAAGTACTTACCACTTGAGCCACTGGTGGCTGTGCTCCTGAGGGTAGCTTTTGGGCGTATATATCTTTCTTCTGCATGCCCCCCCTTCCCCCCAGCATACCCATTTCAATTGTGAAACATGTTCACTGGAGCCAAGGAGGATAGAACATCTGGCCCCCTGCTCCACCAAACACCAGCTAACTGCAGTGGCCTAGAGGTTAAGTGCTTGCATTACAGCGCTGGGGGCATGGGTTCGAGTACTGCTTTCGGCACAGAAACGGAGTAGTTGGGGGGGACCTACAGTCCTTCTAAAAGGTTCAGTGGTTATGTAATGAGTTAGGGAGGGTGGAAGAAAGCAGAGAGGCAGGACTGTGGAGGTGGGGGAGAGGAAGTGCAGAGTAAATAAAGGGAAGGTAGGGCTGGATGAAGGGGTCTCTGTGGAGAAGAGGAAGGGGCTGGGGGGGTAGGAGGAGAGAAGCATGGGGATGCAGGATAAAGTGGGCCCCGGGGTAGTGTGAGGGGGGTAATAGGGCCCTGAATAGTGGAGGGGGGGGGAGTGTGTAAAAAGGAGGGTCCTAATGTGGTGAAAGGGGCCATTGAGGAGGGGGAAAAAAGGGTGCGAGGAGGATGGAATGGACCCCACAATGGGCTGACATTTTTTTCCTCATCCGGCACAACCCTTTAGCCTAACCTCCTTTGTACCCTGCACTTTTCCTGGCCTCCTCTATGCTTTCTTCCTCCCTTCCTTCACCAAGGAACCTACGCCATGCCCTTCTAGGGCGACCCCGCCTCCTCTCCACAGGGACCCCTGCATCCACCCTCCCTCTCCCTTTTGCCTGCCCTACCTCCTCCTTTAGCCTGCACTCCCTCAGTCCCACTTCTCTGCTATGTTCCACAGCAACTGTACAAGGAGATTACCCCACTATCCCGTTTAAGTGCCGAAAGCAGGACTCGAACCCAGGCCCCCCCAGCGCTGTAACGCAAGCACTTAACCTCTAGGCCACTGCAGTTAGCTGGTATTTGGTGGAGCTGGGGGGCCAGATGTTCTATCCCCATTTTCTTCAGTGAACATGTTTCACAATGCAAATGGATATGCTCACAGGGGCATGCAGAAGAAAGATATATTCGCCCAAAAGCAACTTTCAGAAGCACAGCCGTTCGAATCCAATGTCTGGAATCTGCAGGGTGTTTTTTTTATTTTGTTTTAAAAGGGCATGTTTTTATTTTTTTAAAACCTTTATTTATTTATTTTTAAATGGCTATGAATTGCCCTGTGCAATCAGCCAACAGCTAATGCCCCTTCAATACCTGCATTCATACTAACAATTGTGCCTTTGTTTTCTGCACTCTGGCCTTGGTAACGGCCATAGAAAAGCTTGTTTCTCTGGCCCCAACTGACTGGAAAAAACGAGGGGAAAAGTGTAACCTCAGCAGCGCTGTGTGGGTATTTACAGATAATTTTCTCAGTGCAGTGGGCCCAACTACATTAGCATCAGGCCCCATTTGCTAGACAATCCTGGCTACACCTCTGGTGCTTCCTGACTCAACAACCCAATCACCCCTTCAGCCCTTCTTGCTCTGCTCGTCTCACAGCACCTCCCATAAGTGAGGAATGCATCTTTTGTTGGTAGATTTCCTTCATGAGGCTTAGCTAGGCCTGCATTCCTTTTCAAAGGGCCATAGAAGAGAGCAAAAAAGGAGAAGGCATAATAGAGCGGGAAGTAGGTGGAAGACGAGGGGTTAGGAGGGTTGGCAGTAAAGGAAACAGGGCCTGGCCTGGCAGAGAGTAAGACGTTAGGGAACACAATGAGCGAAGGAGGAAGAAAGATGCCTCAGGCATGTAGCTCTCTGACTCTTCCCCACCGAGCCTGCAGAAAGAGCCTTCCTATTCCTAGCTCTCTCCCGAATGGATACATTTGCATGGAAAGCCCAGAACTCATTTCAGTTAGCCAGAGGGTAAACAGAGGCCAGTGAGAGAGGCACACCCCTTCATTTCACTAGGCTTCTGGGGCTTCTGGGAGGAAAAAAGGCATCAGTATTCCAGCAAGATCATCGTCACCAAGGCCACCAACACTAGGGGATTACAGAGCATGCTGTGACACTCTCCAGGGCCTGGTTGGCCAGGCTTATGTTGAAGAGCACATATCCTAACCCTAAGCTACCTGGGTGGCTGCACAATAGAGGCTGCACCGGACATAGGGCTGTGCCCGTAAGGGCTGTGGTCGCGTTTGGGAGCATTCGCAGGGCGCAGACCTCTGCCCGTTTCCGACCAGGATGAGGCCCTCATTCTCAGTGGTGGAGCCAGCCACTCCAAAATTGAGGGTGTTAAAGGCAGAAAGCAGCCCTCTCACCCCCAGGACAAAGAGTGGGAAATGCTTGTTGCATCAAGAGTCTTTCAAATCTTTCACTTTTGAGAGCAGAGTGTTTACATTTAGGAATCATGAACAAGCAGCAATAAGAATGCATACAGTAGCACGGGCCAGAAGACTGCCCAGCGCATATCAGTACACCCCAATGACAAAGTCAAAGATTTAACTGACCTGCTTAGCTATTAGTGGCTGACACCTCACTATGATTATCATCTCTCCGTGAGGCAAAACATCCTCTGAATTGGGTTGAAAGATAGATATAATATGCCAAAGGAAGGCAACATGGAAATTCAGTTTCCTGCTCTCAGAGGAAGGAGGGTCGACAGCCCAATGTGTTAATGCACCTACTGCACCCTCCTATGTGTAGCCTGCAGGCGACACATTCAGTTGCTGGTGAGGTGCTGATACAGGTTTGCTCGCTATGCAGGGGCTGGTGGTCACCCCGCAGCACCTCGAGAAAGTGTCCTGTTTGAGTCCCAGGGCAATTATTGTATCAACCATGACCCGTAGAAAACACCTTTTCCCCTCGTTTTTTTCCAGTCAATTGGGGCCAGAGAGACAAACTTTTGTATGGGCGTTACCTAGGCCAGAGTGCAGAAAACAAAGGCACAACTGCTAGTAGGGATGCAGGTATTGAAGGGGCATTAGCTGTTGGCTGACCGCTCAGGGCAATGCATACCCATTTTCAATTAAAAAATATATTTTTTTAAATTTAAAGAAACATGCCCAGGAGACTGAGGACATTGGATTAGAACTCAGGTCTCCAGCATGCCAAGACCAAGTACTTACCACTTGAGCCACTGGTGGCTGTGCTCCTGAGGGTAGCTTTTGGGCGTATATATCTTTCTTCTGCATGCCCCCCCTTCCCCCCAGCATACCCATTTCAATTGTGAAACATGTTCACTGGAGCCAAGGAGGATAGAACATCTGGCCCCTGCTCCACCAAACACCAGCTAACTGCAGTGGCCTAGAGGTTAAGTGCTTGCATTACAGCGCTGGGGGCATGGGTTTGAGTACTGCTTTCGGCACAGAAACGGAGTAGTTGGGGGGGACCTACAGTCCTTCTAAAAGGTTCAGTGGTTATGTAATGAGTTAGGGAGGGTGGAAGAAAGCAGAGAGGCAGGACTGTGGAGGTGGGGGAGAGGAAGTGCAGAGTAAATAAAGGGAAGGTAGGGCTGGATGAAGGGGTCTCTGTGGAGAAGAGGAAGGGGCTGGGGGGGTAGGAGGAGAGAAGCATGGGGATGCAGGATAAAGTGGGCCCCGGGGTAGTGTGAGGGGGGTAATAGGGCCCTGAATAGTGGAGGGGGGGGGGAGTGTGTAAAAAGGAGGGTCCTAATGTGGTGAAAGGGGCCATTGAGGAGGGGGGAAAAAAGGGTGCGAGGAGGATGGAATGGACCCCACAATGGGCTGACATTTTTTTCCTCATCCGGCACAACCCTTTAGCCTAACCTCCTTTGTACCCTGCACTTCCTGGCCTCCTCTATGCTTTCTTCCTCCCTTCCTTCACCAAGGAACCTACGCCATGCCCTTCTAGGGCGACCCCGCCTCCTCTCCACAGGGACCCCTGCATCCACCCTCCCTCTCCCTTTTGCCTGCCCTACCTCCTCCTTTAGCCTGCACTCCCTCAGTCCCACTTCTCTGCTATGTTCCACAGCAACTGTACAAGGAGATTACCCCACTATCCCGTTTAAGTGCCGAAAGCAGGACTCGAACCCAGGCCCCCCCAGCGCTGTAACGCAAGCACTTAACCTCTAGGCCACTGCAGTTAGCTGGTATTTGGTGGAGCTGGGGGGCCAGATGTTCTATCCCCATTTTCTTCAGTGAACATGTTTCACAATGCAAATGGATATGCTCACAGGGGCATGCAGAAGAAAGATATATTCGCCCAAAAGCAACTTTCAGAAGCACAGCCGTTCGAATCCAATGTCTGGAATCTGCAGGGTGTTTTTTTTATTTTGTTTTAAAAGGGCATGTTTTTATTTTTTTAAAACCTTTATTTATTTATTTTTAAATGGCTATGAATTGCCCTGTGCAATCAGCCAACAGCTAATGCCCCTTCAATACCTGCATTCATACTAACAATTGTGCCTTTGTTTTCTGCACTCTGGCCTTGGTAACGGCCATAGAAAAGCTTGTTTCTCTGGCCCCAACTGACAAAAAACGAGGGGAAAAGTGTAACCTCAGCAGCGCTGTGTGGGTATTTACAGATAATTTTCTCAGTGCAGTGGGCCCAACTACATTAGCATCAGGCCCCATTTGCTAGACAATCCTGGCTACACCTCTGGTGCTTCCTGACTCAACAACCCAATCACCCCTTCAGCCCTTCTTGCTCTGCTCGTCTCACAGCACCTCCCATAAGTGAGGAATGCATCTTTTGTTGGTAGATTTCCTTCATGAGGCTTAGCTAGGCCTGCATTCCTTTTCAAAGGGCCATAGAAGAGAGCAAAAAAGGAGAAGGCATAATAGAGCGGGAAGTAGGTGGAAGACGAGGGGTTAGGAGGGTTGGCAGTAAAGGAAACAGGGCCTGGCCTGGCAGAGAGTAAGACGTTAGGGAACACAATGAGCGAAGGAGGAAGAAAGATGCCTCAGGCATGTAGCTCTCTGACTCTTCCCCACCGAGCCTGCAGAAAGAGCCTTCCTCTTCCTAGCTCTCTCCCGAATGGATACATTTGCATGGAAAGCCCAGAACTCATTTCAGTTAGCCAGAGGGTAAACAGAGGCCAGTGAGAGGGGCACACCCCTTCATTTCACTAGGCTTCTGGGGCTTCTGGGAGGAAAAAAGGCATCAGTATTCCAGCAAGATCATCGTCACCAAGGCCACCAACACTAGGGGATTACAGAGCATGCTGTGACACTCTCCAGGGCCTGGTTGGCCAGGCTTATGTTGAAGAGCACATATCCTAACCCTAAGCTACCTGGGTGGCTGCACAATAGAGGCTGCACCGGACATAGGGCTGTGCCCGTAAGGGCTGTGGTCGCGTTTGGGAGCGTTAGGGACGCGTGGAGGACGCAGGGCGCAGACCTCTGCCCGTTTCCGACCAGGATGAGGCCCTCATTCTCAGTGGTGGAGCCAGCCACTCCAAAATTGAGGGTGTTAAAGGCAGAAAGCAGCCCTCTCACCCCCAGGACAAAGAGTGGGAAATGCTTGTTGCATCAAGAGTCTTTCAAATCTTTCACTTTTGAGAGCAGAGTGTTTACATTTAGGAATCATGAACAAGCAGCAATAAGAATGCATACAGTAGCACGGGCCAGAAGACTGCCCAGCGCATATCAGTACACCCCAATGACAAAGTCAAAGATTTAACTGACCTGCTTAGCTATTAGTGGCTGACACCTCACTATGATTATCATCTCTCCGTGAGGCAAAACATCCTCTGAATTGGGTTGAAAGATAGATATAATATGCCAAAGGAAGGCAACATGGAAATTCAGTTTCCTGCTCTCAGAGGAAGGAGGGTCGACAGCCCAATGTGTTAATGCACCTACTGCACCCTCCTATGTGTAGCCTGCAGGCGACACATTCAGTTGCTGGTGAGGTGCTGATACAGGTTTGCTCGCTATGCAGGGGCTGGTGGTCACCCCGCAGCACCTCGAGAAAGTGTCCTGTTTGAGTCCCAGGGCAATTATTGTATCAACCATGACCCGTAGAAAACACCTTTTCCCCTCGTTTTTTTCCAGTCAATTGGGGCCAGAGAGACAAACTTTTGTATGGGCGTTACCTAGGCCAGAGTGCAGAAAACAAAGGCACAACTGCTAGTAGGGATGCAGGTATTGAAGGGGCATTAGCTGTTGGCTGACCGCTCAGGGCAATGCATACCCATTTTCAATTAAAAAATATATTTTTTTAAATTTAAAGAAACATGCCCAGGAGACTGAGGACATTGGATTAGAACTCAGGTCTCCAGCATGCCAAGACCAAGTACTTACCACTTGAGCCACTGGTGGCTGTGCTCCTGAGGGTAGCTTTTGGGCGTATATATCTTTCTTCTGCATGCCCCCCCTTCCCCCCAGCATACCCATTTCAATTGTGAAACATGTTCACTGGAGCCAAGGAGGATAGAACATCTGGCCCCCTGCTCCACCAAACACCAGCTAACTGCAGTGGCCTAGAGGTTAAGTGCTTGCATTACAGCGCTGGGGGCATGGGTTCGAGTACTGCTTTCGGCACAGAAACGGAGTAGTTGGGGGGGACCTACAGTCCTTCTAAAAGGTTCAGTGGTTATGTAATGAGTTAGGGAGGGTGGAAGAAAGCAGAGAGGCAGGACTGTGGAGGTGGGGGAGAGGAAGTGCAGAGTAAATAAAGGGAAGGTAGGGCTGGATGAAGGGGTCTCTGTGGAGAAGAGGAAGGGGCTGGGGGGGTAGGAGGAGAGAAGCATGGGGATGCAGGATAAAGTGGGCCCCGGGGTAGTGTGAGGGGGGTAATAGGGCCCTGAATAGTGGAGGGGGGGGGAGTGTGTAAAAAGGAGGGTCCTAATGTGGTGAAAGGGGCCATTGAGGAGGGGGAAAAAAGGGTGCGAGGAGGATGGAATGGACCCCACAATGGGCTGACATTTTTTTCCTCATCCGGCACAACCCTTTAGCCTAACCTCCTTTGTACCCTGCACTTTTCCTGGCCTCCTCTATGCTTTCTTCCTCCCTTCCTTCACCAAGGAACCTACGCCATGCCCTTCTAGGGCGACCCCGCCTCCTCTCCACAGGGACCCCTGCATCCACCCTCCCTCTCCCTTTTGCCTGCCCTACCTCCTCCTTTAGCCTGCACTCCCTCAGTCCCACTTCTCTGCTATGTTCCACAGCAACTGTACAAGGAGATTACCCCACTATCCCGTTTAAGTGCCGAAAGCAGGACTCGAACCCAGGCCCCCCCAGCGCTGTAACGCAAGCACTTAACCTCTAGGCCACTGCAGTTAGCTGGTATTTGGTGGAGCTGGGGGGCCAGATGTTCTATCCCCATTTTCTTCAGTGAACATGTTTCACAATGCAAATGGATATGCTCACAGGGGCATGCAGAAGAAAGATATATTCGCCCAAAAGCAACTTTCAGAAGCACAGCCGTTCGAATCCAATGTCTGGAATCTGCAGGGTGTTTTTTTTATTTTGTTTTAAAAGGGCATGTTTTTATTTTTTTAAAACCTTTATTTATTTATTTTTAAATGGCTATGAATTGCCCTGTGCAATCAGCCAACAGCTAATGCCCCTTCAATACCTGCATTCATACTAACAATTGTGCCTTTGTTTTCTGCACTCTGGCCTTGGTAACGGCCATAGAAAAGCTTGTTTCTCTGGCCCCAACTGACTGGAAAAAACGAGGGGAAAAGTGTAACCTCAGCAGCGCTGTGTGGGTATTTACAGATAATTTTCTCAGTGCAGTGGGCCCAACTACATTAGCATCAGGCCCCATTTGCTAGACAATCCTGGCTACACCTCTGGTGCTTCCTGACTCAACAACCCAATCACCCCTTCAGCCCTTCTTGCTCTGCTCGTCTCACAGCACCTCCCATAAGTGAGGAATGCATCTTTTGTTGGTAGATTTCCTTCATGAGGCTTAGCTAGGCCTGCATTCCTTTTCAAAGGGCCATAGAAGAGAGCAAAAAAGGAGAAGGCATAATAGAGCGGGAAGTAGGTGGAAGACGAGGGGTTAGGAGGGTTGGCAGTAAAGGAAACAGGGCCTGGCCTGGCAGAGAGTAAGACGTTAGGGAACACAATGAGCGAAGGAGGAAGAAAGATGCCTCAGGCATGTAGCTCTCTGACTCTTCCCCACCGAGCCTGCAGAAAGAGCCTTCCTATTCCTAGCTCTCTCCCGAATGGATACATTTGCATGGAAAGCCCAGAACTCATTTCAGTTAGCCAGAGGGTAAACAGAGGCCAGTGAGAGAGGCACACCCCTTCATTTCACTAGGCTTCTGGGGCTTCTGGGAGGAAAAAAGGCATCAGTATTCCAGCAAGATCATCGTCACCAAGGCCACCAACACTAGGGGATTACAGAGCATGCTGTGACACTCTCCAGGGCCTGGTTGGCCAGGCTTATGTTGAAGAGCACATATCCTAACCCTAAGCTACCTGGGTGGCTGCACAATAGAGGCTGCACCGGACATAGGGCTGTGCCCGTAAGGGCTGTGGTCGCGTTTGGGAGCATTCGCAGGGCGCAGACCTCTGCCCGTTTCCGACCAGGATGAGGCCCTCATTCTCAGTGGTGGAGCCAGCCACTCCAAAATTGAGGGTGTTAAAGGCAGAAAGCAGCCCTCTCACCCCCAGGACAAAGAGTGGGAAATGCTTGTTGCATCAAGAGTCTTTCAAATCTTTCACTTTTGAGAGCAGAGTGTTTACATTTAGGAATCATGAACAAGCAGCAATAAGAATGCATACAGTAGCACGGGCCAGAAGACTGCCCAGCGCATATCAGTACACCCCAATGACAAAGTCAAAGATTTAACTGACCTGCTTAGCTATTAGTGGCTGACACCTCACTATGATTATCATCTCTCCGTGAGGCAAAACATCCTCTGAATTGGGTTGAAAGATAGATATAATATGCCAAAGGAAGGCAACATGGAAATTCAGTTTCCTGCTCTCAGAGGAAGGAGGGTCGACAGCCCAATGTGTTAATGCACCTACTGCACCCTCCTATGTGTAGCCTGCAGGCGACACATTCAGTTGCTGGTGAGGTGCTGATACAGGTTTGCTCGCTATGCAGGGGCTGGTGGTCACCCCGCAGCACCTCGAGAAAGTGTCCTGTTTGAGTCCCAGGGCAATTATTGTATCAACCATGACCCGTAGAAAACACCTTTTCCCCTCGTTTTTTTCCAGTCAATTGGGGCCAGAGAGACAAACTTTTGTATGGGCGTTACCTAGGCCAGAGTGCAGAAAACAAAGGCACAACTGCTAGTAGGGATGCAGGTATTGAAGGGGCATTAGCTGTTGGCTGACCGCTCAGGGCAATGCATACCCATTTTCAATTAAAAAATATATTTTTTTAAATTTAAAGAAACATGCCCAGGAGACTGAGGACATTGGATTAGAACTCAGGTCTCCAGCATGCCAAGACCAAGTACTTACCACTTGAGCCACTGGTGGCTGTGCTCCTGAGGGTAGCTTTTGGGCGTATATATCTTTCTTCTGCATGCCCCCCCTTCCCCCCAGCATACCCATTTCAATTGTGAAACATGTTCACTGGAGCCAAGGAGGATAGAACATCTGGCCCCCTGCTCCACCAAACACCAGCTAACTGCAGTGGCCTAGAGGTTAAGTGCTTGCATTACAGCGCTGGGGGCATGGGTTCGAGTACTGCTTTCGGCACAGAAACGGAGTAGTTGGGGGGGACCTACAGTCCTTCTAAAAGGTTCAGTGGTTATGTAATGAGTTAGGGAGGGTGGAAGAAAGCAGAGAGGCAGGACTGTGGAGGTGGGGGAGAGGAAGTGCAGAGTAAATAAAGGGAAGGTAGGGCTGGATGAAGGGGTCTCTGTGGAGAAGAGGAAGGGGCTGGGGGGGTAGGAGGAGAGAAGCATGGGGATGCAGGATAAAGTGGGCCCCGGGGTAGTGTGAGGGGGGTAATAGGGCCCTGAATAGTGGAGGGGGGGGAGTGTGTAAAAAGGAGGGTCCTAATGTGGTGAAAGGGGCCATTGAGGAGGGGGAAAAAAGGGTGCGAGGAGGATGGAATGGACCCCACAATGGGCTGACATTTTTTTCCTCATCCGGCACAACCCTTTAGCCTAACCTCCTTTGTACCCTGCACTTCCTGGCCTCCTCTATGCTTTCTTCCTCCCTTCCTTCACCAAGGAACCTACGCCATGCCCTTCTAGGGCGACCCCGCCTCCTCTCCACAGGGACCCCTGCATCCACCCTCCCTCTCCCTTTTGCCTGCCCTACCTCCTCCTTTAGCCTGCACTCCCTCAGTCCCACTTCTCTGCTATGTTCCACAGCAACTGTACAAGGAGATTACCCCACTATCCCGTTTACCCCCCCAGCGCTGTAACGCAAGCACTTAACCTCTAGGCCACTGCAGTTAGCTGGTATTTGGTGGAGCTGGGGGGCCAGATGTTCTATCCCCATTTTCTTCAGTGAACATGTTTCACAATGCAAATGGATATGCTCACAGGGGCATGCAGAAGAAAGATATATTCGCCCAAAAGCAACTTTCAGAAGCACAGCCGTTCGAATCCAATGTCTGGAATCTGCAGGGTGTTTTTTTTATTTTGTTTTAAAAGGGCATGTTTTTATTTTTTTAAAACCTTTATTTATTTATTTTTAAATGGCTATGAATTGCCCTGTGCAATCAGCCAACAGCTAATGCCCCTTCAATACCTGCATTCATACTAACAATTGTGCCTTTGTTTTCTGCACTCTGGCCTTGGTAACGGCCATAGAAAAGCTTGTTTCTCTGGCCCCAACTGACTGGAAAAAACGAGGGGAAAAGTGTAACCTCAGCAGCGCTGTGTGGGTATTTACAGATAATTTTCTCAGTGCAGTGGGCCCAACTACATTAGCATCAGGCCCCATTTGCTAGACAATCCTGGCTACACCTCTGGTGCTTCCTGACTCAACAACCCAATCACCCCTTCAGCCCTTCTTGCTCTGCTCGTCTCACAGCACCTCCCATAAGTGAGGAATGCATCTTTTGTTGGTAGATTTCCTTCATGAGGCTTAGCTAGGCCTGCATTCCTTTTCAAAGGGCCATAGAAGAGAGCAAAAAAGGAGAAGGCATAATAGAGCGGGAAGTAGGTGGAAGACGAGGGGTTAGGAGGGTTGGCAGTAAAGGAAACAGGGCCTGGCCTGGCAGAGAGTAAGACGTTAGGGAACACAATGAGCGAAGGAGGAAGAAAGATGCCTCAGGCATGTAGCTCTCTGACTCTTCCCCACCGAGCCTGCAGAAAGAGCCTTCCTATTCCTAGCTCTCTCCCGAATGGATACATTTGCATGGAAAGCCCAGAACTCATTTCAGTTAGCCAGAGGGTAAACAGAGGCCAGTGAGAGAGGCACACCCCTTCATTTCACTAGGCTTCTGGGGCTTCTGGGAGGAAAAAAGGCATCAGTATTCCAGCAAGATCATCGTCACCAAGGCCACCAACACTAGGGGATTACAGAGCATGCTGTGACACTCTCCAGGGCCTGGTTGGCCAGGCTTATGTTGAAGAGCACATATCCTAACCCTAAGCTACCTGGGTGGCTGCACAATAGAGGCTGCACCGGACATAGGGCTGTGCCCGTAAGGGCTGTGGTCGCGTTTGGGAGCATTCGCAGGGCGCAGACCTCTGCCCGTTTCCGACCAGGATGAGGCCCTCATTCTCAGTGGTGGAGCCAGCCACTCCAAAATTGAGGGTGTTAAAGGCAGAAAGCAGCCCTCTCACCCCCAGGACAAAGAGTGGGAAATGCTTGTTGCATCAAGAGTCTTTCAAATCTTTCACTTTTGAGAGCAGAGTGTTTACATTTAGGAATCATGAACAAGCAGCAATAAGAATGCATACAGTAGCACGGGCCAGAAGACTGCCCAGCGCATATCAGTACACCCCAATGACAAAGTCAAAGATTTAACTGACCTGCTTAGCTATTAGTGGCTGACACCTCACTATGATTATCATCTCTCCGTGAGGCAAAACATCCTCTGAATTGGGTTGAAAGATAGATATAATATGCCAAAGGAAGGCAACATGGAAATTCAGTTTCCTGCTCTCAGAGGAAGGAGGGTCGACAGCCCAATGTGTTAATGCACCTACTGCACCCTCCTATGTGTAGCCTGCAGGCGACACATTCAGTTGCTGGTGAGGTGCTGATACAGGTTTGCTCGCTATGCAGGGGCTGGTGGTCACCCCGCAGCACCTCGAGAAAGTGTCCTGTTTGAGTCCCAGGGCAATTATTGTATCAACCATGACCCGTAGAAAACACCTTTTCCCCTCGTTTTTTTCCAGTCAATTGGGGCCAGAGAGACAAACTTTTGTATGGGCGTTACCTAGGCCAGAGTGCAGAAAACAAAGGCACAACTGCTAGTAGGGATGCAGGTATTGAAGGGGCATTAGCTGTTGGCTGACCGCTCAGGGCAATGCATACCCATTTTCAATTAAAAAATATATTTTTTTAAATTTAAAGAAACATGCCCAGGAGACTGAGGACATTGGATTAGAACTCAGGTCTCCAGCATGCCAAGACCAAGTACTTACCACTTGAGCCACTGGTGGCTGTGCTCCTGAGGGTAGCTTTTGGGCGTATATATCTTTCTTCTGCATGCCCCCCCTTCCCCCCAGCATACCCATTTCAATTGTGAAACATGTTCACTGGAGCCAAGGAGGATAGAACATCTGGCCCCCTGCTCCACCAAACACCAGCTAACTGCAGTGGCCTAGAGGTTAAGTGCTTGCATTACAGCGCTGGGGGCATGGGTTCGAGTACTGCTTTCGGCACAGAAACGGAGTAGTTGGGGGGACCTACAGTCCTTCTAAAAGGTTCAGTGGTTATGTAATGAGTTAGGGAGGGTGGAAGAAAGCAGAGAGGCAGGACTGTGGAGGTGGGGGAGAGGAAGTGCAGAGTAAATAAAGGGAAGGTAGGGCTGGATGAAGGGGTCTCTGTGGAGAAGAGGAAGGGGCTGGGGGGGTAGGAGGAGAGAAGCATGGGGATGCAGGATAAAGTGGGCCCCGGGGTAGTGTGAGGGGGGTAATAGGGCCCTGAATAGTGGAGGGGGGGGAGTGTGTAAAAAGGAGGGTCCTAATGTGGTGAAAGGGGCCATTGAGGAGGGGGAAAAAAGGGTGCGAGGAGGATGGAATGGACCCCACAATGGGCTGACATTTTTTTCCTCATCCGGCACAACCCTTTAGCCTAACCTCCTTTGTACCCTGCACTTTTCCTGGCCTCCTCTATGCTTTCTTCCTCCCTTCCTTCACCAAGGAACCTACGCCATGCCCTTCTAGGGCGACCCCGCCTCCTCTCCACAGGGACCCCTGCATCCACCCTCCCTCTCCCTTTTGCCTGCCCTACCTCCTCCTTTAGCCTGCACTCCCTCAGTCCCACTTCTCTGCTATGTTCCACAGCAACTGTACAAGGAGATTACCCCACTATCCCGTTTAAGTGCCGAAAGCAGGACTCGAACCCAGTAACGCAAGCACTTAACCTCTAGGCCACTGCAGTTAGCTGGTATTTGGTGGAGCTGGGGGGCCAGATGTTCTATCCCCATTTTCTTCAGTGAACATGTTTCACAATGCAAATGGATATGCTCACAGGGGCATGCAGAAGAAAGATATATTCGCCCAAAAGCAACTTTCAGAAGCACAGCCGTTCGAATCCAATGTCTGGAATCTGCAGGGTGTTTTTTTTATTTTGTTTTAAAAGGGCATGTTTTTATTTTTTTAAAACCTTTATTTATTTATTTTTAAATGGCTATGAATTGCCCTGTGCAATCAGCCAACAGCTAATTCCCCTTCAATACCTGCATTCATACTAACAATTGTGCCTTTGTTTTCTGCACTCTGGCCTTGGTAACGGCCATAGAAAAGCTTGTTTCTCTGGCCCCAACTGACTGGAAAAAACGAGGGGAAAAGTGTAACCTCAGCAGCGCTGTGTGGGTATTTACAGATAATTTTCTCAGTGCAGTGGGCCCAACTACATTAGCATCAGGCCCCATTTGCTAGACAATCCTGGCTACACCTCTGGTGCTTCCTGACTCAACAACCCAATCACCCCTTCAGCCCTTCTTGCTCTGCTCGTCTCACAGCACCTCCCATAAGTGAGGAATGCATCTTTTGTTGGTAGATTTCCTTCATGAGGCTTAGCTAGGCCTGCATTCCTTTTCAAAGGGCCATAGAAGAGAGCAAAAAAGGAGAAGGCATAATAGAGCGGGAAGTAGGTGGAAGACGAGGGGTTAGGAGGGTTGGCAGTAAAGGAAACAGGGCCTGGCCTGGCAGAGAGTAAGACGTTAGGGAACACAATGAGCGAAGGAGGAAGAAAGATGCCTCAGGCATGTAGCTCTCTGACTCTTCCCCACCGAGCCTGCAGAAAGAGCCTTCCTATTCCTAGCTCTCTCCCGAATGGATACATTTGCATGGAAAGCCCAGAACTCATTTCAGTTAGCCAGAGGGTAAACAGAGGCCAGTGAGAGAGGCACACCCCTTCATTTCACTAGGCTTCTGGGGCTTCTGGGAGGAAAAAAGGCATCAGTATTCCAGCAAGATCATCGTCACCAAGGCCACCAACACTAGGGGATTACAGAGCATGCTGTGACACTCTCCAGGGCCTGGTTGGCCAGGCTTATGTTGAAGAGCACATATCCTAACCCTAAGCTACCTGGGTGGCTGCACAATAGAGGCTGCACCGGACATAGGGCTGTGCCCGTAAGGGCTGTGGTCGCGTTTGGGAGCATTCGCAGGGCGCAGACCTCTGCCCGTTTCCGACCAGGATGAGGCCCTCATTCTCAGTGGTGGAGCCAGCCACTCCAAAATTGAGGGTGTTAAAGGCAGAAAGCAGCCCTCTCACCCCCAGGACAAAGAGTGGGAAATGCTTGTTGCATCAAGAGTCTTTCAAATCTTTCACTTTTGAGAGCAGAGTGTTTACATTTAGGAATCATGAACAAGCAGCAATAAGAATGCATACAGTAGCACGGGCCAGAAGACTGCCCAGCGCATATCAGTACACCCCAATGACAAAGTCAAAGATTTAACTGACCTGCTTAGCTATTAGTGGCTGACACCTCACTATGATTATCATCTCTCCGTGAGGCAAAACATCCTCTGAATTGGGTTGAAAGATAGATATAATATGCCAAAGGAAGGCAACATGGAAATTCAGTTTCCTGCTCTCAGAGGAAGGAGGGTCGACAGCCCAATGTGTTAATGCACCTACTGCACCCTCCTATGTGTAGCCTGCAGGCGACACATTCAGTTGCTGGTGAGGTGCTGATACAGGTTTGCTCGCTATGCAGGGGCTGGTGGTCACCCCGCAGCACCTCGAGAAAGTGTCCTGTTTGAGTCCCAGGGCAATTATTGTATCAACCATGACCCGTAGAAAACACCTTTTCCCCTCGTTTTTTTCCAGTCAATTGGGGCCAGAGAGACAAACTTTTGTATGGGCGTTACCTAGGCCAGAGTGCAGAAAACAAAGGCACAACTGCTAGTAGGGATGCAGGTATTGAAGGGGCATTAGCTGTTGGCTGACCGCTCAGGGCAATGCATACCCATTTTCAATTAAAAAATATATTTTTTTAAATTTAAAGAAACATGCCCAGGAGACTGAGGACATTGGATTAGAACTCAGGTCTCCAGCATGCCAAGACCAAGTACTTACCACTTGAGCCACTGGTGGCTGTGCTCCTGAGGGTAGCTTTTGGGCGTATATATCTTTCTTCTGCATGCCCCCCCTTCCCCCCAGCATACCCATTTCAATTGTGAAACATGTTCACTGGAGCCAAGGAGGATAGAACATCTGGCCCCCTGCTCCACCAAACACCAGCTAACTGCAGTGGCCTAGAGGTTAAGTGCTTGCATTACAGCGCTGGGGGCATGGGTTCGAGTACTGCTTTCGGCACAGAAACGGAGTAGTTGGGGGGGACCTACAGTCCTTCTAAAAGGTTCAGTGGTTATGTAATGAGTTAGGGAGGGTGGAAGAAAGCAGAGAGGCAGGACTGTGGAGGTGGGGGAGAGGAAGTGCAGAGTAAATAAAGGGAAGGTAGGGCTGGATGAAGGGGTCTCTGTGGAGAAGAGGAAGGGGCTGGGGGGGTAGGAGGAGAGAAGCATGGGGATGCAGGATAAAGTGGGCCCCGGGGTAGTGTGAGGGGGGTAATAGGGCCCTGAATAGTGGAGGGGGGGGGAGTGTGTAAAAAGGAGGGTCCTAATGTGGTGAAAGGGGCCATTGAGGAGGGGGAAAAAAGGGTGCGAGGAGGATGGAATGGACCCCACAATGGGCTGACATTTTTTTCCTCATCCGGCACAACCCTTTAGCCTAACCTCCTTTGTACCCTGCACTTTTCCTGGCCTCCTCTATGCTTTCTTCCTCCCTTCCTTCACCAAGGAACCTACGCCATGCCCTTCTAGGGCGACCCCGCCTCCTCTCCACAGGGACCCCTGCATCCACCCTCCCTCTCCCTTTTGCCTGCCCTACCTCCTCCTTTAGCCTGCACTCCCTCAGTCCCACTTCTCTGCTATGTTCCACAGCAACTGTACAAGGAGATTACCCCACTATCCCGTTTAAGTGCCGAAAGCAGGACTCGAACCCAGTAACGCAAGCACTTAACCTCTAGGCCACTGCAGTTAGCTGGTATTTGGTGGAGCTGGGGGGCCAGATGTTCTATCCCCATTTTCTTCAGTGAACATGTTTCACAATGCAAATGGATATGCTCACAGGGGCATGCAGAAGAAAGATATATTCGCCCAAAAGCAACTTTCAGAAGCACAGCCGTTCGAATCCAATGTCTGGAATCTGCAGGGTGTTTTTTTTATTTTGTTTTAAAAGGGCATGTTTTTATTTTTTTAAAACCTTTATTTATTTATTTTTAAATGGCTATGAATTGCCCTGTGCAATCAGCCAACAGCTAATTCCCCTTCAATACCTGCATTCATACTAACAATTGTGCCTTTGTTTTCTGCACTCTGGCCTTGGTAACGGCCATAGAAAAGCTTGTTTCTCTGGCCCCAACTGACTGGAAAAAACGAGGGGAAAAGTGTAACCTCAGCAGCGCTGTGTGGGTATTTACAGATAATTTTCTCAGTGCAGTGGGCCCAACTACATTAGCATCAGGCCCCATTTGCTAGACAATCCTGGCTACACCTCTGGTGCTTCCTGACTCAACAACCCAATCACCCCTTCAGCCCTTCTTGCTCTGCTCGTCTCACAGCACCTCCCATAAGTGAGGAATGCATCTTTTGTTGGTAGATTTCCTTCATGAGGCTTAGCTAGGCCTGCATTCCTTTTCAAAGGGCCATAGAAGAGAGCAAAAAAGGAGAAGGCATAATAGAGCGGGAAGTAGGTGGAAGACGAGGGGTTAGGAGGGTTGGCAGTAAAGGAAACAGGGCCTGGCCTGGCAGAGAGTAAGACGTTAGGGAACACAATGAGCGAAGGAGGAAGAAAGATGCCTCAGGCATGTAGCTCTCTGACTCTTCCCCACCGAGCCTGCAGAAAGAGCCTTCCTATTCCTAGCTCTCTCCCGAATGGATACATTTGCATGGAAAGCCCAGAACTCATTTCAGTTAGCCAGAGGGTAAACAGAGGCCAGTGAGAGAGGCACACCCCTTCATTTCACTAGGCTTCTGGGGCTTCTGGGAGGAAAAAAGGCATCAGTATTCCAGCAAGATCATCGTCACCAAGGCCACCAACACTAGGGGATTACAGAGCATGCTGTGACACTCTCCAGGGCCTGGTTGGCCAGGCTTATGTTGAAGAGCACATATCCTAACCCTAAGCTACCTGGGTGGCTGCACAATAGAGGCTGCACCGGACATAGGGCTGTGCCCGTAAGGGCTGTGGTCGCGTTTGGGAGCATTCGCAGGGCGCAGACCTCTGCCCGTTTCCGACCAGGATGAGGCCCTCATTCTCAGTGGTGGAGCCAGCCACTCCAAAATTGAGGGTGTTAAAGGCAGAAAGCAGCCCTCTCACCCCCAGGACAAAGAGTGGGAAATGCTTGTTGCATCAAGAGTCTTTCAAATCTTTCACTTTTGAGAGCAGAGTGTTTACATTTAGGAATCATGAACAAGCAGCAATAAGAATGCATACAGTAGCACGGGCCAGAAGACTGCCCAGCGCATATCAGTACACCCCAATGACAAAGTCAAAGATTTAACTGACCTGCTTAGCTATTAGTGGCTGACACCTCACTATGATTATCATCTCTCCGTGAGGCAAAACATCCTCTGAATTGGGTTGAAAGATAGATATAATATGCCAAAGGAAGGCAACATGGAAATTCAGTTTCCTGCTCTCAGAGGAAGGAGGGTCGACAGCCCAATGTGTTAATGCACCTACTGCACCCTCCTATGTGTAGCCTGCAGGCGACACATTCAGTTGCTGGTGAGGTGCTGATACAGGTTTGCTCGCTATGCAGGGGCTGGTGGTCACCCCGCAGCACCTCGAGAAAGTGTCCTGTTTGAGTCCCAGGGCAATTATTGTATCAACCATGACCCGTAGAAAACACCTTTTCCCCTCGTTTTTTTCCAGTCAATTGGGGCCAGAGAGACAAACTTTTGTATGGGCGTTACCTAGGCCAGAGTGCAGAAAACAAAGGCACAACTGCTAGTAGGGATGCAGGTATTGAAGGGGCATTAGCTGTTGGCTGACCGCTCAGGGCAATGCATACCCATTTTCAATTAAAAAATATATTTTTTTAAATTTAAAGAAACATGCCCAGGAGACTGAGGACATTGGATTAGAACTCAGGTCTCCAGCATGCCAAGACCAAGTACTTACCACTTGAGCCACTGGTGGCTGTGCTCCTGAGGGTAGCTTTTGGGCGTATATATCTTTCTTCTGCATGCCCCCCCTTCCCCCCAGCATACCCATTTCAATTGTGAAACATGTTCACTGGAGCCAAGGAGGATAGAACATCTGGCCCCCTGCTCCACCAAACACCAGCTAACTGCAGTGGCCTAGAGGTTAAGTGCTTGCATTACAGCGCTGGGGGCATGGGTTCGAGTACTGCTTTCGGCACAGAAACGGAGTAGTTGGGGGGGACCTACAGTCCTTCTAAAAGGTTCAGTGGTTATGTAATGAGTTAGGGAGGGTGGAAGAAAGCAGAGAGGCAGGACTGTGGAGGTGGGGGA
Source organism: Ambystoma mexicanum (assembly GCF_040938575.1). Lineage (NCBI taxonomy): Eukaryota > Metazoa > Chordata > Amphibia > Caudata > Ambystomatidae > Ambystoma > Ambystoma mexicanum. Next base: position 689,705,309 of record NC_090924.1, on the reverse strand, counting down.
GAGGAAGTGCAGAGTAAATAAAGGGAAGGTAGGGCTGGATGAAGGGGTCTCTGTGGAGAAGAGGAAGGGGCTGGGGGGGTAGGAGGAGAGAAGCATGGGGATGCAGGATAAAGTGGGCCCCGGGGTAGTGTGAGGGGGGTAATAGGGCCCTGAATAGTGGAGGGGGGGGGAGTGTGTAAAAAGGAGGGTCCTAATGTGGTGAAAGGGGCCATTGAGGAGGGGGAAAAAAGGGTGCGAGGAGGATGGAATGGACCCCACAATGGGCTGACATTTTTTTCCTCATCCGGCACAACCCTTTAGCCTAACCTCCTTTGTACCCTGCACTTTTCCTGGCCTCCTCTATGCTTTCTTCCTCCCTTCCTTCACCAAGGAACCTACGCCATGCCCTTCTAGGGCGACCCCGCCTCCTCTCCACAGGGACCCCTGCATCCACCCTCCCTCTCCCTTTTGCCTGCCCTACCTCCTCCTTTAGCCTGCACTCCCTCAGTCCCACTTCTCTGCTATGTTCCACAGCAACTGTACAAGGAGATTACCCCACTATCCCGTTTAAGTGCCGAAAGCAGGACTCGAACCCAGTAACGCAAGCACTTAACCTCTAGGCCACTGCAGTTAGCTGGTATTTGGTGGAGCTGGGGGGCCAGATGTTCTATCCCCATTTTCTTCAGTGAACATGTTTCACAATGCAAATGGATATGCTCACAGGGGCATGCAGAAGAAAGATATATTCGCCCAAAAGCAACTTTCAGAAGCACAGCCGTTCGAATCCAATGTCTGGAATCTGCAGGGTGTTTTTTTTATTTTGTTTTAAAAGGGCATGTTTTTATTTTTTTAAAACCTTTATTTATTTATTTTTAAATGGCTATGAATTGCCCTGTGCAATCAGCCAACAGCTAATTCCCCTTCAATACCTGCATTCATACTAACAATTGTGCCTTTGTTTTCTGCACTCTGGCCTTGGTAACGGCCATAGAAAAGCTTGTTTCTCTGGCCCCAACTGACTGGAAAAAACGAGGGGAAAAGTGTAACCTCAGCAGCGCTGTGTGGGTATTTACAGATAATTTTCTCAGTGCAGTGGGCCCAACTACATTAGCATCAGGCCCCATTTGCTAGACAATCCTGGCTACACCTCTGGTGCTTCCTGACTCAACAACCCAATCACCCCTTCAGCCCTTCTTGCTCTGCTCGTCTCACAGCACCTCCCATAAGTGAGGAATGCATCTTTTGTTGGTAGATTTCCTTCATGAGGCTTAGCTAGGCCTGCATTCCTTTTCAAAGGGCCATAGAAGAGAGCAAAAAAGGAGAAGGCATAATAGAGCGGGAAGTAGGTGGAAGACGAGGGGTTAGGAGGGTTGGCAGTAAAGGAAACAGGGCCTGGCCTGGCAGAGAGTAAGACGTTAGGGAACACAATGAGCGAAGGAGGAAGAAAGATGCCTCAGGCATGTAGCTCTCTGACTCTTCCCCACCGAGCCTGCAGAAAGAGCCTTCCTATTCCTAGCTCTCTCCCGAATGGATACATTTGCATGGAAAGCCCAGAACTCATTTCAGTTAGCCAGAGGGTAAACAGAGGCCAGTGAGAGAGGCACACCCCTTCATTTCACTAGGCTTCTGGGGCTTCTGGGAGGAAAAAAGGCATCAGTATTCCAGCAAGATCATCGTCACCAAGGCCACCAACACTAGGGGATTACAGAGCATGCTGTGACACTCTCCAGGGCCTGGTTGGCCAGGCTTATGTTGAAGAGCACATATCCTAACCCTAAGCTACCTGGGTGGCTGCACAATAGAGGCTGCACCGGACATAGGGCTGTGCCCGTAAGGGCTGTGGTCGCGTTTGGGAGCATTCGCAGGGCGCAGACCTCTGCCCGTTTCCGACCAGGATGAGGCCCTCATTCTCAGTGGTGGAGCCAGCCACTCCAAAATTGAGGGTGTTAAAGGCAGAAAGCAGCCCTCTCACCCCCAGGACAAAGAGTGGGAAATGCTTGTTGCATCAAGAGTCTTTCAAATCTTTCACTTTTGAGAGCAGAGTGTTTACATTTAGGAATCATGAACAAGCAGCAATAAGAATGCATACAGTAGCACGGGCCAGAAGACTGCCCAGCGCATATCAGTACACCCCAATGACAAAGTCAAAGATTTAACTGACCTGCTTAGCTATTAGTGGCTGACACCTCACTATGATTATCATCTCTCCGTGAGGCAAAACATCCTCTGAATTGGGTTGAAAGATAGATATAATATGCCAAAGGAAGGCAACATGGAAATTCAGTTTCCTGCTCTCAGAGGAAGGAGGGTCGACAGCCCAATGTGTTAATGCACCTACTGCACCCTCCTATGTGTAGCCTGCAGGCGACACATTCAGTTGCTGGTGAGGTGCTGATACAGGTTTGCTCGCTATGCAGGGGCTGGTGGTCACCCCGCAGCACCTCGAGAAAGTGTCCTGTTTGAGTCCCAGGGCAATTATTGTATCAACCATGACCCGTAGAAAACACCTTTTCCCCTCGTTTTTTTCCAGTCAATTGGGGCCAGAGAGACAAACTTTTGTATGGGCGTTACCTAGGCCAGAGTGCAGAAAACAAAGGCACAACTGCTAGTAGGGATGCAGGTATTGAAGGGGCATTAGCTGTTGGCTGACCGCTCAGGGCAATGCATACCCATTTTCAATTAAAAAATATATTTTTTTAAATTTAAAGAAACATGCCCAGGAGACTGAGGACATTGGATTAGAACTCAGGTCTCCAGCATGCCAAGACCAAGTACTTACCACTTGAGCCACTGGTGGCTGTGCTCCTGAGGGTAGCTTTTGGGCGTATATATCTTTCTTCTGCATGCCCCCCCTTCCCCCCAGCATACCCATTTCAATTGTGAAACATGTTCACTGGAGCCAAGGAGGATAGAACATCTGGCCCCCTGCTCCACCAAACACCAGCTAACTGCAGTGGCCTAGAGGTTAAGTGCTTGCATTACAGCGCTGGGGGCATGGGTTCGAGTACTGCTTTCGGCACAGAAACGGAGTAGTTGGGGGGGACCTACAGTCCTTCTAAAAGGTTCAGTGGTTATGTAATGAGTTAGGGAGGGTGGAAGAAAGCAGAGAGGCAGGACTGTGGAGGTGGGGGAGAGGAAGTGCAGAGTAAATAAAGGGAAGGTAGGGCTGGATGAAGGGGTCTCTGTGGAGAAGAGGAAGGGGCTGGGGGGGTAGGAGGAGAGAAGCATGGGGATGCAGGATAAAGTGGGCCCCGGGGTAGTGTGAGGGGGGTAATAGGGCCCTGAATAGTGGAGGGGGGGGGAGTGTGTAAAAAGGAGGGTCCTAATGTGGTGAAAGGGGCCATTGAGGAGGGGGAAAAAAGGGTGCGAGGAGGATGGAATGGACCCCACAATGGGCTGACATTTTTTTCCTCATCCGGCACAACCCTTTAGCCTAACCTCCTTTGTACCCTGCACTTTTCCTGGCCTCCTCTATGCTTTCTTCCTCCCTTCCTTCACCAAGGAACCTACGCCATGCCCTTCTAGGGCGACCCCGCCTCCTCTCCACAGGGACCCCTGCATCCACCCTCCCTCTCCCTTTTGCCTGCCCTACCTCCTCCTTTAGCCTGCACTCCCTCAGTCCCACTTCTCTGCTATGTTCCACAGCAACTGTACAAGGAGATTACCCCACTATCCCGTTTAAGTGCCGAAAGCAGGACTCGAACCCAGTAACGCAAGCACTTAACCTCTAGGCCACTGCAGTTAGCTGGTATTTGGTGGAGCTGGGGGGCCAGATGTTCTATCCCCATTTTCTTCAGTGAACATGTTTCACAATGCAAATGGATATGCTCACAGGGGCATGCAGAAGAAAGATATATTCGCCCAAAAGCAACTTTCAGAAGCACAGCCGTTCGAATCCAATGTCTGGAATCTGCAGGGTGTTTTTTTTATTTTGTTTTAAAAGGGCATGTTTTTATTTTTTTAAAACCTTTATTTATTTATTTTTAAATGGCTATGAATTGCCCTGTGCAATCAGCCAACAGCTAATTCCCCTTCAATACCTGCATTCATACTAACAATTGTGCCTTTGTTTTCTGCACTCTGGCCTTGGTAACGGCCATAGAAAAGCTTGTTTCTCTGGCCCCAACTGACTGGAAAAAACGAGGGGAAAAGTGTAACCTCAGCAGCGCTGTGTGGGTATTTACAGATAATTTTCTCAGTGCAGTGGGCCCAACTACATTAGCATCAGGCCCCATTTGCTAGACAATCCTGGCTACACCTCTGGTGCTTCCTGACTCAACAACCCAATCACCCCTTCAGCCCTTCTTGCTCTGCTCGTCTCACAGCACCTCCCATAAGTGAGGAATGCATCTTTTGTTGGTAGATTTCCTTCATGAGGCTTAGCTAGGCCTGCATTCCTTTTCAAAGGGCCATAGAAGAGAGCAAAAAAGGAGAAGGCATAATAGAGTGGGAAGTAGGTGGAAGACGAGGGGTTAGGAGGGTTGGCAGTAAAGGAAACAGGGCCTGGCCTGGCAGAGAGTAAGACGTTAGGGAACACAATGAGCGAAGGAGGAAGAAAGATGCCTCAGGCATGTAGCTCTCTGACTCTTCCCCACCGAGCCTGCAGAAAGAGCCTTCCTATTCCTAGCTCTCTCCCGAATGGATACATTTGCATGGAAAGCCCAGAACTCATTTCAGTTAGCCAGAGGGTAAACAGAGGCCAGTGAGAGGGGCACACCCCTTCATTTCACTAGGCTTCTGGGGCTTCTGGGAGGAAAAAAGGCATCAGTATTCCAGCAAGATCATCGTCACCAAGGCCACCAACACTAGGGGATTACAGAGCATGCTGTGACACTCTCCAGGGCCTGGTTGGCCAGGCTTATGTTGAAGAGCACATATCCTAACCCTAAGCTACCTGGGTGGCTGCACAATAGAGGCTGCACCGGACATAGGGCTGTGCCCGTAAGGGCTGTGGTCGCGTTTGGGAGCATTCGCAGGGCGCAGACCTCTGCCCGTTTCCGACCAGGATGAGGCCCTCATTCTCAGTGGTGGAGCCAGCCACTCCAAAATTGAGGGTGTTAAAGGCAGAAAGCAGCCCTCTCACCCCCAGGACAAAGAGTGGGAAATGCTTGTTGCATCAAGAGTCTTTCAAATCTTTCACTTTTGAGAGCAGAGTGTTTACATTTAGGAATCATGAACAAGCAGCAATAAGAATGCATACAGTAGCACGGGCCAGAAGACTGCCCAGCGCATATCAGTACACCCCAATGACAAAGTCAAAGATTTAACTGACCTGCTTAGCTATTAGTGGCTGACACCTCACTATGATTATCATCTCTCCGTGAGGCAAAACATCCTCTGAATTGGGTTGAAAGATAGATATAATATGCCAAAGGAAGGCAACATGGAAATTCAGTTTCCTGCTCTCAGAGGAAGGAGGGTCGACAGCCCAATGTGTTAATGCACCTACTGCACCCTCCTATGTGTAGCCTGCAGGCGACACATTCAGTTGCTGGTGAGGTGCTGATACAGGTTTGCTCGCTATGCAGGGGCTGGTGGTCACCCCGCAGCACCTCGAGAAAGTGTCCTGTTTGAGTCCCAGGGCAATTATTGTATCAACCATGACCCGTAGAAAACACCTTTTCCCCTCGTTTTTTTCCAGTCAATTGGGGCCAGAGAGACAAACTTTTGTATGGGCGTTACCTAGGCCAGAGTGCAGAAAACAAAGGCACAACTGCTAGTAGGGATGCAGGTATTGAAGGGGCATTAGCTGTTGGCTGACCGCTCAGGGCAATGCATACCCATTTTCAATTAAAAAATATATTTTTTTAAATTTAAAGAAACATGCCCAGGAGACTGAGGACATTGGATTAGAACTCAGGTCTCCAGCATGCCAAGACCAAGTACTTACCACTTGAGCCACTGGTGGCTGTGCTCCTGAGGGTAGCTTTTGGGCGTATATATCTTTCTTCTGCATGCCCCCCCTTCCCCCCAGCATACCCATTTCAATTGTGAAACATGTTCACTGGAGCCAAGGAGGATAGAACATCTGGCCCCCTGCTCCACCAAACACCAGCTAACTGCAGTGGCCTAGAGGTTAAGTGCTTGCATTACAGCGCTGGGGGCATGGGTTCGAGTACTGCTTTCGGCACAGAAACGGAGTAGTTGGGGGGGACCTACAGTCCTTCTAAAAGGTTCAGTGGTTATGTAATGAGTTAGGGAGGGTGGAAGAAAGCAGAGAGGCAGGACTGTGGAGGTGGGGGAGAGGAAGTGCAGAGTAAATAAAGGGAAGGTAGGGCTGGATGAAGGGGTCTCTGTGGAGAAGAGGAAGGGGCTGGGGGGGTAGGAGGAGAGAAGCATGGGGATGCAGGATAAAGTGGGCCCCGGGGTAGTGTGAGGGGGGTAATAGGGCCCTGAATAGTGGAGGGGGGGGGAGTGTGTAAAAAGGAGGGTCCTAATGTGGTGAAAGGGGCCATTGAGGAGGGGGAAAAAAGGGTGCGAGGAGGATGGAATGGACCCCACAATGGGCTGACATTTCTTTCCTCATCGGGCACAACCCTTTAGCCTAACCTCCTTTGTACCCTGCACTTTTCCTGGCCTCCTCTATGCTTTCTTCCTCCCTTCCTTCACCAAGGAACCTACGCCATGCCCTTCTAGGGCGACCCCGCCTCCTCTCCACAGGGACCCCTGCATCCACCCTCCCTCTCCCTTTTGCCTGCCCTACCTCCTCCTTTAGCCTGCACTCCCTCAGTCCCACTTCTCTGCTATGTTCCACAGCAACTGTACAAGGAGATTACCCCACTATCCCGTTTAAGTGCCGAAAGCAGGACTCGAACCCAGGCCCCCCAGCGCTGTAACGCAAGCACTTAACCTCTAGGCCACTGCAGTTAGCTGGTATTTGGTGGAGCTGGGGGGCCAGATGTTCTATCCCCATTTTCTTCAGTGAACATGTTTCACAATGCAAATGGATATGCTCACAGGGGCATGCAGAAGAAAGATATATTCGCCCAAAAGCAACTTTCAGAAGCACAGCCGTTCGAATCCTATGTCTGGAATCTGCAGGGTGTTTTTTTTATTTTGTTTTAAAAGGGCATGTTTTTATTTTTTTAAAACCTTTATTTATTTATTTTTAAATGGCTATGAATTGCCCTGTGCAATCAGCCAACAGCTAATGCCCCTTCAATACCTGCATTCATACTAACAATTGTGCCTTTGTTTTCTGCACTCTGGCCTTGGTAACGGCCATAGAAAAGCTTGTTTCTCTGGCCCCAACTGACTGGAAAAAACGAGGGGAAAAGTGTAACCTCAGCAGCGCTGTGTGGGTATTTACAGATAATTTTCTCAGTGCAGTGGGCCCAACTACATTAGCATCAGGCCCCATTTGCTAGACAATCCTGGCTACACCTCTGGTGCTTCCTGACTCAACAACCCAATCACCCCTTCAGCCCTTCATGCTCTGCTCGTCTCACAGCACCTCCCATAAGTGAGGAATGCATCTTTTGTTGGTAGATTTCCTTCATGAGGCTTAGCTAGGCCTGCATTCCTTTTCAAAGGGCCATAGAAGAGAGCAAAAAAGGAGAAGGCATAATAGAGCGGGAAGTAGGTGGAAGACGAGGGGTTAGGAGGGTTGGCAGTAAAGGAAACAGGGCCTGGCCTGGCAGAGAGTAAGACGTTAGGGAACACAATGAGCGAAGGAGGAAGAAAGATGCCTCAGGCATGTAGCTCTCTGACTCTTCCTCACCGAGCCTGCAGAAAGAGCCTTCCTCTTCCTAGCTCTCTCCCGAATGGATACATTTGCATGGAAAGCCCAGAACTCATTTCAGTTAGCCAGAGGGTAAACAGAGGCCAGTGAGAGGGGCACACCCCTTCATTTCACTAGGCTTCTGGGGCTTCTGGGAGGAAAAAAGGCATCAGTATTCCAGCAAGATCATCGTCACCAAGGCCACCAACACTAGGGGATTACAGAGCATGCTGTGACACTCTCCAGGGCCTGGTTGGCCAGGCTTATGTTGAAGAGCACATATCCTAACCCTAAGCTACCTGGGTGGCTGCACAATAGAGGCTGCACCGGACATAGGGCTGTGCCCGTAAGGGCTGTGGTCGCGTTTGGGAGCGTTAGGGACGCGTGGAGGACGCAGGGCGCAGACCTCTGCCCGTTTCCGACCAGGATGAGGCCCTCATTCTCAGTGGTGGAGCCAGCCACTCCAAAATTGAGGGTGTTAAAGGCAGAAAGCAGCCCTCTCACCCCCAGGACAAAGAGTGGGAAATGCTTGTTGCATCAAGAGTCTTTCAAATCTTTCACTTTTGAGAGCAGAGTGTTTACATTTAGGAATCATGAACAAGCAGCAATAAGAATGCATACAGTAGCACGGGCCAGAAGACTGCCCAGCGCATATCAGTACACCCCAATGACAAAGTCAAAGATTTAACTGACCTGCTTAGCTATTAGTGGCTGACACCTCACTATGATTATCATCTCTCCGTGAGGCAAAACATCCTCTGAATTGGGTTGAAAGATAGATATAATATGCCAAAGGAAGGCAACATGGAAATTCAGTTTCCTGCTCTCAGAGGAAGGAGGGTCGACAGCCCAATGTGTTAATGCACCTACTGCACCCTCCTATGTGTAGCCTGCAGGCGACACATTCAGTTGCTGGTGAGGTGCTGATACAGGTTTGCTCGCTATGCAGGGGCTGGTGGTCACCCCGCAGCACCTCGAGAAAGTGTCCTGTTTGAGTCCCAGGGCAATTATTGTATCAACCATGACCCGTAGAAAACACCTTTTCCCCTCGTTTTTTTCCAGTCAATTGGGGCCAGAGAGACAAACTTTTGTATGGGCGTTACCTAGGCCAGAGTGCAGAAAACAAAGGCACAACTGCTAGTAGGGATGCAGGTATTGAAGGGGCATTAGCTGTTGGCTGACCGCTCAGGGCAATGCATACCCATTTTCAATTAAAAAATATATTTTTTTAAATTTAAAGAAACATGCCCAGGAGACTGAGGACATTGGATTAGAACTCAGGTCTCCAGCATGCCAAGACCAAGTACTTACCACTTGAGCCACTGGTGGCTGTGCTCCTGAGGGTAGCTTTTGGGCGTATATATCTTTCTTCTGCATGCCCCCCCTTCCCCCCAGCATACCCATTTCAATTGTGAAACATGTTCACTGGAGCCAAGGAGGATAGAACATCTGGCCCCCTGCTCCACCAAACACCAGCTAACTGCAGTGGCCTAGAGGTTAAGTGCTTGCATTACAGCGCTGGGGGCATGGGTTCGAGTACTGCTTTCGGCACAGAAACGGAGTAGTTGGGGGGGACCTACAGTCCTTCTAAAAGGTTCAGTGGTTATGTAATGAGTTAGGGAGGGTGGAAGAAAGCAGAGAGGCAGGACTGTGGAGGTGGGGGAGAGGAAGTGCAGAGTAAATAAAGGGAAGGTAGGGCTGGATGAAGGG